>NC_066584.1:234522993-235220493 GCF_024323335.1 Lathyrus oleraceus | reverse complement strand
TTTTATTTCAATGATAGCAAATTTAATAGCTTAGTATAGATTTATGATGCATCATCGATGTCAAGCAAATGATGCATCATTTAATTTCAAGTTAATGATATTTTAAATGTTGCGCACACTACTACTATTCCTATATTTTTCAATAAAAATTTTCTTCGATGATCTAATCAACTGAGGGACAATCACTTTCACTAGGTGCCTTAATTTAATTTTAAAATTTTAATTAAAATATATATAATTTATTCTCTCAATTTTGACCTCTAGCCGATCGAAAATGTGGCTCAAGAACCACAATTCAAATCTCAGCTCTTAAAGCTTTTACTTTTTTTTTAGAATGTACTATCTATTTAAATTTGAGAAGCCGTTTTTCTCTATTTTATTTAAAATTTATCTTCTTTTTTTTTAAAATTAACTTATTTTTTTATATTTTAAATGTATTTATTCTCTCAATTGGATTATTCAATTGAGAGGTAATATTAGTTATCTATTTAAAAAAGATATTTTTTTATTTATCAATTTTCTCGGTTGGATTTTCCAACGGAGAGGAAATAAATTTTACATGCATTTCTCAGAACTACAATCTAACTATTCATTTACTTTCCAACTCTCATTCATCTTCATTCTCCTACGAAACCGAACAGTTTTTTTATGAAAATATATCCTAGGCGGTTTTCATCTTCATTTTCTCCATCTAAATGCCCTAACATCTAAACCCATATTCCATAATCATTTTTGAAACTTCTCCCTTCCAACACCCGTAAGTGTTCGAACGTCAACTCTTCCAACACACGTATGTTTCTTCCCTTCGAACACCATTGAAGCTCAAGTATAGTTTGAAACTAAGGAAAGACAACCAAACATCAATGAAGCTTCCTCTACCATTTTTTATCTTCTTCATCACGTATTCGGTACATAACTCACTCACTTTATCCATGCATACATCTTGAAAATGTTAGTTTTTGTTTTGTGGGTTATGTTATTCTGATTATATTGATAAAAATGGAAATAGGTTTTTCCTTTTTTGTGTTGATGTTGATAAAAGTCCATATATATCATGAGTTAAGTAAAGTTTACATGTACCATAAGTTAAGTAAAATATGTTTTTCCTTTTTAGTTTCGATTTTATTAATGTTGTTTTAAGTAAAATATTTGGACGTTATTCTAATAAAGTGTTGTTAGAAATGTGATAAGTAATATATACCAAATATGTAGCAAGAATCTCATATTAAGTATTTTTTTATCAAATAATTTTATTAATTAAAATGATTATGAGGCTATACTTATAAAGTGTGTAACACCTAGAAATTTGATTAATTTATTAAATCAGATTATTGATATTTTTTATTTAATTAATTAGTATATGGTGTGATTTTAATTAAATATATATGTTGAATTATGTGTGCATGTGGGATATCGGTGGGGTGTAGTGAGAGCATTGGTGGGATGGTATAAGGATTAGAAAATTAGAATAATTAAAATAATTATTTTTTTAGTTAATAATTACAATAATTAGAATTATAGTTATTTTAATTTATTAATTAATATAAAATAGAAAAGGGGATTTTTGGTGGAAAATAGGAAAATTAGAGAATATGAGGGAAGTGGTGAAAGTTGTCTCTTAAGTTGGGCCTTAGTGTAATATTTAAGAGTTGTGATAATTAGGTTAGGAATAAATAGTGATTGGTAGGGTTTTGAAGAAAGATAATACGTGAAAATAGACTTTTGGGAGAAAAGAGGCAAGGCAAAAGGTTGGGGCTTGAAGAGTGAAGGAGAACCTTGAGCATTCTGAATTTTATAAGAAATCTAAGGTAAGGAGGGAGAAAGTGTTTTCTCTATGGGTGTATAGTATGAAAGGATAGAGAAGGGAGGTTCTTACTCTCTTTAAGGATTGTATGAATTGTTCATAGATTGTTGTTAATGTATATAATTATGGAATTTGATGATTTAAGGTGTAGACATCTGATTTTTGTAACTGAATTTATGCATATATGATTCTGTTTATGTGTGTATGTTTGTGTGTCATTTTTGGAGTTGTTGAAAGCATGATCATAAACATGAATTGATGAAATTGAATGAATTAAATGGTGTAATTATGTGATTCAACATGTCCTAATGATGTTATAACATGTGATTTAATTTGTCTAGGCGTATGGGGATGTTTGGGATTGAATTGGGGAGTTTTGAGGATTCTGCAGAGGCAAATTGTGTTATGTATTTTTGCAGGTCTGAACGATCTTGCTTAGCGAGCTAATGTGTTCGCTGAAGCGAGCGTGACAGGGTGAAGGTTATAAGTTTTCTGTGAGTCCTGCTCAGCGAGCAAAGATTTTGCTTAGCGAGAGTGACAATGCAGAGTTGTTATTTTGTGTCGATTTATCAGTCTGTTTCCGATTCCAGCGACTATTGGTTGTTTTTTTGGTGGTGTTCAATGCGATAAATTGACTTGTTTGAATTATGTGTGAATACATGTTGTGGAATGTACGAATAATTGCATGAATTGTTGTGTTTACTTGATGGTGAATTGATGTTAAAATGATTTAACATATTTGAATATTGTGTGAATATGCATTTGAGGATGTGTTGTTGTTGGTGATAATTTTGGTGATAATTTTGATGATAATTTTGGTGATATTGCATGTTGTTGAAAGTCATGTATCATGGTGTACGAACTTCGGTCTAATTTTGGTATGCTCTGGTCCGATAATGTAGATTTGGGAGCGAGTACCTGGTTCTAGACGGGAATTGGTGAAACGTTACTTATGGTGATAATAACGAATTGGTGTGCTTTAGTCCTATGGTGAGGATTCAGAAGCAAGATGGACCTGTGTTGTCCATAATGATACCACATGCATAAGTGTCACATCATGTTGTGAGTCGCATTTCATATGTATATGTGCATGTTGTTATGAGTGATATGAAACTATGGTGATGTTGATTGTGTATTGAATGTGTGTTATGTCATATGTTTTTTTCTCTACCTTCGTATTCCTTACACTGTTCATTTTAAATGTTGATTCTCACCCTTTTGCTTCATGTTGTCCACTATGGACATCTTGTAGACACTCAACAATGATCATTGTTGTTATGTGTGGAGAGTGGCTTGTTGAAGCTACCCTTTGTTTTGTTATTTATTGCTTTATCATACATTAGTGGCTTTTAATGCTTTAATCGTGTAACATCGGGGACGAGAGTTGTTATGTTTCGAGTTGATATTGGTTTTGTTGTTTTGAAGTTTCTTACATTGTTTACGAAGTTATTATGAAATATTTTCCGATGCGTAATGTTAAAAAAATTGATGTGTTTCGAAAGATTGTCGTCGGTGACACTTTAAATTATCATGTAAACCTTTTTAAATAAGTTTCAGGATTTAGGGTGTTTGATCCGCTGTCGCACGCGGATCAAAACAAGTAGTTTTTCAAAAATGTAGTTTAACGACAAATTGACTCAAATATCGTTCTCAAGGATTCTTGTTTAATTAATCTACCGATAGAACAAAAAAGGGGGGGGGGTGGTTGGTTTAGATTCGAAAAAGTGATTATAAAATAAGCTGACACGAACCAACCTAGTGCATCATCTTCCGACTTATCATTGATTCTTATAAAATTCCAAATCCCTAACGGGTCTGCTCCTATTCGATTACAATTACCATTAACGAGCGTAAAGGAAATTATGCGAGTAATATTCCCAAATTCCGAATTAAACAAACGGATTAAAAACTATTGCGAATTAAGCAGACACAACTTGATCGTTCGTGATAAAATAAAAGCTATGTTAACACGAAATTGATTCGGGATCATCATTCATCAATCGAATTTAAGGATTCTATCATATAGCAACAATTATATTAAGCAAATAATTGGAATTATAAGAAGAATTCAAAGGAAACAAATTGGAATTAATAAAAACCTCAAAGCGGATTTTGAATTACAGCAGGTTGATTCAAAAAGGATTAGTTCTCCATAGTCATTTTGCTAGCTCTCAAAAAATCGTACATGAACCGAAAAAATGTCCCCTATTTTTGGCTGCCTAACCTAGGTAAAAACATCCAAACCCGTTTCACAACTCAACCGGGTCAAATGTACGATCCAGGCCCAATACAACTAACCCAAACAAAATAAAAAAATAATGCAGCAACTTCAACGAAATTTCTGGCCCTTCTACAGTCTGATTCAGCTCTCTACTTCTGAACAAAAGTTGTAGATCTTTTTATTAGCTTTCCATCGACTGGTAGCACGTCTCAATCTGATACTCCTAGCTCAAGATATGATTTTTCTCGCGAAAGTTGCTAATGCTGAAAATTAAATACGAAAATTAAATAAGTGCAAAAATAAAATAAATTATGAAAACACATTAAAACATAAAAATAATCAAAGTAAACCGAAGAAATGCTTAAGTACAAACATGGAAGAACGTGCATCAAAATGCACTGATCAGTGTTACATAGTGCTCTTAGAAAATGTTGATGTTTTGTTAAGTAATATGTTTATTGTCGTCGTTGTTGATTAAACAAAGATGAACAATTTAACCACCACCCCTCCTACAACCACCGCCTCTCCTATAACCACCACCTATCCTACAACCACATATACTAAGACTAAAAATAAAACAAAATATAGAGGTACCACGATGCTGGCTAAGTTGACACAAGCCCACAACACCGATATTAGGTTACTAATCAATTTTTGTTTATAAAGTGCTTTTGCGATCTATGCACTTGAGTGAATGCCAAATTTGGTTCTTTTGTTTTTCCTTCCTTTTTGAAAATGTTGTAATAGCCAAATGATCATTAGTGTTGAGGATAAAATCTCGTGTTTTATTCATTGTTTGCTTGGCCTTTTACCCACTTCAAAGATTGAAGTTGATATGTTCACCAAGGACGAGAAGGTGTTTCAGGTTTCATCGTGATTTGACATTGAATCCTCTGAGTCTTCTTCTTCAGGTTCCTCTAACATTAGGTTCTCGACTCAGACGGTCATTGATTCTTCATGTCTTTAGTTTTTTATTTGGAGAAGGCTCGTGTGCTGCAATCTTTTTTCCTTCTTTGGAAATCCCTAACTTTTTTGTGGACCGCTCTTTCGAGTTTTTGATCCACTAGGATACCCATTTTTTCCTAAGCCTCCCTTTTGGGTTTTTGATTTAGCGGCCTTTTCTTTAACTATTTTCTTTTTATCCCTAAATTTTTCTAGGACCGGCCTTTCGAGTTTTCTGTCAACCGGAATGCCCATTTTTGTCTAAGTCTCCCTTTCGTGTTTTCGACTTAGAGGGTTTTTACTCTTTTATTATTATCATTTTAGGCATAATATTTTTTTACTGTGTTGAAGTTCACGAGGAGTGAAAACACATCTCCATCCATCGCTGTAAAAATCAAAATAGACCCATAGTTTAGGGTCTATTTCCCACACGAATCCTTTTGAATAGGCAATATCGTTTTAGTACTTGGTCGCCTTCCATGAAGTCTAAGGGACACACCTTTTTTTTGAATTCTTTCTTGAACCTCTTTTTGATACAACTGACCATGACATAAGGCTGTCATTATTTTCTCTTTTATAAAGTTCAAGTTGGTTACACCTTACTTGAACCCATTGTCCTTTGAAAATAAGTATGAATAAGATTTTGCTAGACGAGAAGAGCTTCCAGGGAACTTTGCTTGCAGTGAAGGATATTCAAAAGGATAGTCATACCTCGGAAAGTGGGTGGTCGTTGCATGGGTCTGTCGTGGACCTGGGGTGAAACCGTGCGTAAAGCGGTAATTGTTTCCGCTGTAACAGTTGGTGAAAGGTAGACTTCTTTATTTGTTAAAGCTTGTAAGTCTTCCAAGGCTTTATCCATCTGTCTTTTCAATTGGTCAACATCCCCCCTTAACCTTTCTTGATCTCGCTGAAGTTCATCCATAATTCTTCTTGAATTGTTTCAAGTTCCAAGTGAGTGTCGAGAGATCAACTTATTCGATTAACAATTTATTTTTCGGAGGATGACAAAGTTGAATGAGCTTTATTTTTGAAAAATAATGTGCATGCATGCTGATGAATGCAAATGCATGAGTTTCTTAATTTTAATATGCCAAAATATTTTTATGAAAATGCAATGTCATGCATGTGTTTTGGGTTTATGCAAGGTAAGGTAGTTTTGTACAATCGAGGTATGAGTTCTCATGATATAAGGATTTTAGGTGTTATATAACCAGTAATCCCCACACGGGTAGGCTCTAGTGTTTTAGAAGCTTCCTAGAATCATGGATCCTATTTGAGAATATTTCCATAAATAACGAATTATTCATTAGACAACAATACCCTAAAAAAAAGGTGAGGTTTTCGCGTCAACCAAGTGATGGATACATCTCGAAGGCCAACACTAGACAACAATCAGTCCTAATTAGGGGTGGCAAAATGAGCCCATCCCGTTGGGCATGCCCGTTTTGCCCGCACTTTAGTGTGGGGCGAGCCAAAAGTTTAAGCCATCACCCTCTAATGTGTCTGCCCCGCCCTGCCCCATTTTCTTCGCAGACTTTTACGAGCACTAGCATTTACATAAATGTTTACATTTTTAGGATTAAAAGGTGAAGTGCCCACGGGCTTTCTCCGCCCTGCCCTCACTTTTTTACAGGGTGGGCCTAGGTTTTAGATCCGCATCCTCAACTATGTCCTCCCCGTCCCACCCCATTTTTTGCGTACTTTTGTTGGACGGGCTTAAACGGGCCGGGCATGCCCGTTTGCCACCCATAGTCCTAACAAAAAAACTTGGGTTCTAGATAAAGGTCCCCCTATAGTCACAACACTTTTATTTGAAAATATTGCCATCATAACGAATTACTCATTAGATAACAATACCCGCAAGAGGATTTACTCTAGGCAGGGTGTTCGCGTCACCCAAGAGAGAAATATATCTTGAAGGCCAACAATACATAACCACCAACTTAAACTTAAGTTTTTTCTCAGACTTGGGTATAAAGCATCATTCAAAGTGCAAGCAACCAGGAAATCCAACTCACAACACATAAGAACCATACAACATATAAGTAACCAACAAAAATAATACATAAGAGATAAAATATTATAAGATGGTAGAAGAAAGTAAATAAACATTGCTAACACTAATCGTAAAGCTAACTAAATTAGGCTTGGCTCTTAAAAGTCCCCCGTGAAGTCACTTGTTGTCGTGGAATGAAAAATACCCGAGCGGGTGAACACTCAAAATTCAATGAAGTCGCCATCGAAGTTTATTTTTAAAAGGGAAAACGTCACTAAAACTCTAAAAGAACAAAAATATGGACATCGTAACTAAATTCAGGTTGAGAAGTCGATTATGTGCGGGGAAGGTATTAACACCTGCAACATTCGTTGTAACCAACGAGAATTATTTAGTTAGTTTTTTGAATAATAGTGTTTGCTTAATGTATTTTATTTCTTCTAAATATTACGATATGTTTGCAAACAGAGGAATAAAAGGAAAAATGGTTTTTACTAGGGTGCTTGACGAGACGTTAAATCTCGCTCCTACGTATCCCCAGGTGCGGTGGAAAACTCAAAGCTACATAGTTATGGGTAGTAAATATTTGTTTGTTGGTCGATTTTAGAAAAAGATGTTTAAGTCGCATTTGAGCGGTTAAACGTTGATTGTTGCTCGCTCATGGGAGAAGTGAACTTTATTTATGCTTCGCGTCGGAATGGGTAAAACATTGTTCGTTTACGAAAAATGTTTTTCATCGTGCTAGGGCGGAGAAAGTAGGTTTGATTAGTTGAATTTGTTTTAGGTGGATAGTGAAAAAAAAATTAATTTTTTTATTTTATGAAATAAAAAAGTTTTAGATTTTTTATGATTTAAATAAATAAATAATGAAAAATCAAATTAAAAGACAAAAATAAACATTTTTAAGGATCAATGCAATAGACATAATATTCACATATTTTTTTTGAAAAATTAAAAACTATCTGTACAAAATTGGGGTAGTACATCAATCATGTACATGTTACACCCAACAAGAGTAGTTATTTTGAAATTCTAGCACCACCAAAGACGCTCCATGTGTGGGTAGACTTTGCTACTAAAGAGGTGTACCATAAATTAAGTACAAATGAAGGTGATGTTACTTCTATTTGAGTGTTTCGTCTGATGGTTCGTGCGATGTATGAGGAGGAAACCATTATTGTATTATAGTTCAATCTGATCAGATTTACGAGGTTGTGTTTATTTTCTTATAGATGACTAGGGGCATACTACTTTCTGCCTTGTATTTTAGGACCACTTTAGAGTGTAATGACTTTAACTTTGAGGTATTCTTTTGGGGATGAACTAGTTATTTTTTTTTATTATGGTTGTATCACTGCCCCTTAGCCTTTTGAGTGGTGGAAAATTAACATCCTAGGAAATTTCTTAATGGCCTCAAGATAGTTGAAATATCTAGTCGTGGTTGTATACTACTTTATGAAGTAGGTTGACAAATTTACATCATCTGACAAAGAATGAGATTGAGGAATTTTGTCAAGAAGAGTTTTACTTCCCAGAGGAATGTCAAAATGGGGATATAATGCAAAGTATTAATCAAACAAAAAAAAATGGAATTTAAATATGAAAGGAAGATTTGACCAAGGAAGTTTGAGGTTGATTATCTCTTACTAAGTAAGGGTGACACCAAGCAAAAGAATACAACACAAGGAAAACGTACCCCAAGTTGGGAAGGTTTATATTGAGGAAATAACCTTTTTTTGTGGGGAAGTGTTCTTTGAGCAGATAAAATAAAAGTCAAAGTGAAGAAGTTCAAAATATCCAAGCCAAAAGAAAAGAAAAACAATCATTCTTAAGAAGTATAAGAAGACATTACAATAGTTAGATATATACACCACGACCTCAAAAGGAACAAAATAAACAAAGACGCAAAAACACTAAAATATAGAACAACTTTGGGTTCCCTCCAGCTTATCATCCTTCCATGTTTGCACAACAAATACCTTTTAAATTCCATTCATACCCTTGTTAAATAAAAGTATTTAAGCACAATAGTTGACAAAATAGTTCTAAGCTAAAATTCACATTTGGCTATTTCAGAGAGGAAAATCCTCTTCAACGAACCTCAATGCCTTTTTACTATCAACCATGGCTTTAATGAGGTCTTTCACCTTATCCCCCAATTTTATGGTCACCGACAACGATCTCCACGACCCATTTTTCAACTTTTAACATGTTCACTCAAAGTCTTAACTTAAGAATTTTTTTGAATACCACAATCCACCCCCCCCCCCCCCCCTCCTCCTCCCTCTTGTGCTTGGAGTAACTTGTTCAACAAAATTTATGTGAGATTAAAAATGAGCCATCTTTGGGTGACACATGGATTCTATGTCAAGTTCCTTGAAATGATTCATAATTTTGTGCTTTTGAATACTGACTTGTACATAGACAATGAGCGCCAACTATAACTACTGCAAATTTATTGAGAAGAGTATTGGGCATTTGACTAACCATTTATCATCAACCCTCACATCACGGTGTGTGGACGAAGAAGTAAGCATTTTAAGGAAGCCAACATAGAAGATGGAATCCCTCAAATCTATTTACTTCATCATGGATAAATGGATGAAACAAAAGTAAGCATATGTTCTTCAATAGGATACAAAACTTTCTTTTCCATTTTAATCCTCTTCATACAAAAGTAAAAGTGATTTTGGTGATAAACCATAATCATCCTTCTTTCCAGCCCTGTGTGAAAGGTTGAAGAAATCTACCTCACAATGCTAAACTCAACTAAATAAAAAAAGGATAAACCCTAACCACCACTTGCACAAATCTTTAAGGGTTCAAATACCAAATGAAATTAATGAATATAAAAAATTCAAATTGCACTTATGTTTAGAGGGAAATGGAAAATGAATAAAAGTGATACATTTAATGGTCGATTGGTTCAAAACAACATTCTTGATCACGAGATTAAAATTCATCACACTCAATGCACTTGATGGAGAACTGAAAAATACAATCCATCCAATGGTCGATTGGTTCAAAACCAACACTCTTGATCATGAGATTAAAATTCATCACATTCAACGACCATGATTCAACCTACGGTGACATAACTCATTAATACATATGCAATCCTAGGCCATGAAATATGGACTAGGAAGATTTACATGGAAAACAATGATAATTTAAAGGTCATCTCAAATCAAAAGAGTCATCATTTTTTCACCATAGTTCAAGATCATTGGGACTACTGTAGAACATTCAATTCTAACTCAAAATTCATACTTGAAGTCACTTCAAATCAACCACTAAAATAAACCTAAAAGTCATGGTGTCCGCTACAAAAAAGAATATGTAGAGTTTGAAGATAAAATATAAGTAAACTTAAAAATGAAAAGCCTAATATTTCCTAACAAAAAATGATTATCCATGTATGAATACATTAAAATACATGGTTCCAAAAAGACATTTTAGTTATAATTGCCCATACCTACACAATAACCATGTGACTAAAACCTTAAAATTAAACCTTCACTTTGATAACCAAAAAAGACATTTGGTCTGATCTTAAGTAATCATTTAACTTCCTTATGCTGAACACGCTTTAGAGGTAGACTCAAACAAATCTTGTTATTAAATTAGGACCCTTCAATGAGTATTGCACGATATCTATTTATATCTCTCATCCAAGGACAATTGTTTAATTATGATTTCTTCCTCAAAACCCAAACTTCCTTCTATAAAAGCTAATTTATGACTCAGATTCATGTACATTGTTTTCTAACCCTAAAAGACCACACCTAGACTCTAAATTCCTACTTGTTTGATCATCAGAGTGTCTTAGATACATTACTCTTTCTACAAAGTAGTTGTCGTCTTACTCCACTCACCTGTCACTCATTTGTCTTCTAATTCAAATCACTTTTGATTCAATAAAAAAGAAATCCTTTAATTCTCTTTAAAGTTAAGGTTTAAATGCAGTTTTGGTTTCCCTTCTTTAAATTATCAAACTCTTTAGTCCCTCTTTAAAAAAAATCAGGTTTTAGGTCCCTTGTTTTGAATATTCTTGAGTTTTTTTGGGTCCCCTTCCAGAATGGATATGTGACAGGTTTATTTATGACGTGGCAAAAAATATCCAAATTTGAAAAAATTGGCCTCATGTCATTTTAAAACATTTTAAATTAAACATTTTTGAAAACAATTTAGAAAATAGTTTAAATTAAACATTAATAAAAATTTAATTCAGTTTAGTTATAAAAACATCTCATCCCCTTCTAAAGAACCCTAGCATTGTCTTCTGCTTAAGAGGAAAAACAAACATGTGACTTGACTCAAACAAAAAACCCAGAAAATCTTTCATTTTCACAATCAGTTTTACTATCTCTTTTTTTTCATAGACTGCGTGTTCTTCTTCTTCTTCCTTCGTAAGGAAATATTTCAAAATGCAAACAATAAAAATCTCATGCAATCTTTCAATCTCAGAAAAGAAACCAAAGGGGAAAAAATCGATTCCCGAAAAGAGGAGAGAGATTACCGAATGGAAATGAAGAAAAGGCTGAGGTTTACACAACGAGCATGATGACCAGATTTAGGCGAAAGAGTTATTATGTTTTGACTCTGCACGACAATGGTAGTCTAGTCAATTTTCGATGGCAGATGGCGGTTTTGAGAGGGATACGTTTGTGGGTTGAATTCTTTTATTCTTCCTCTGTTTTGTTTATACTTCAAAACTTTTTCTCTCTATTTGTGTTCTTTTTTTATCTTTTTTGGTTTATTGGTCTTGGTGGTTGTTTGTGTTGTTGGAGTTATACTAGTTGTAGAGGTGATTTGAGTGATTGTGATATGGTTGGTTGTTGGTGGTAAGGTTGGTTAATAGTGGTGTTAAGATTGATTATGAGGAGTTGGAAATGGAAGAAAGGTTGATGGTGGTGGAGATGTTGTGGTGGAGATGAAAGATTGAAGAATGGTGGTTATGGTGGGAAAATAATGTGATGGTGAGGATGGATTGGTAGTAATGAGTGGTGGAGAATGGTGGTGATTGTGTGTGTGAGAAGAGTGATTATATGCATGAGAATTTTTTTCTCCAACTTCTGCGTGAATCCCCTTTATGTGTGATGATAAATGGTGGTGAAGTTAATTATGTAGTGTAAAATATTTTTACACCGATCAACTAATCATAGACGTGCATCCCGCTAAATCATACATTTAATTTTAAAATACTGATATGACATGACAAGACGTTATAATTTTATTGGATGATGGTGTAAAAAAAGTTTACACCGATAGTGCACTACCTTTAATCTCATTATTTTATTTAAAATATCTTTAAAATATTTTTAATTGACGTGCATCAATTTTTTAAAATTTGATCAAACACTTTACCACATATCCAATATTCAATTCTAAGAGAAGACCAAAAAATCTAAGAATATTTAAAACAAGAGACCTAAAACCTATTTCGTTTTTTTAAAAGGGACTAGAAAATTAGAAAATTATAAAATTTAAAGAAGGAGGGTCAAAACTACATTTAAATTTAAAGTTAATTATTGATCTACATACTTGACAAAAGTAAAAGGATCTAGTTTGATTCTAGGTTGTAAACCTAGTTGATTGTATAACTTTATTGATCTACTACATACTTAACAAAAGTAAAAATATCTAGTTTGACAAAAGTAAAATTATCTATTTTGATTCTAGGTTGTAAACCTAGTTGATTGTATTATGGACAATATAAACACAAAACGTGAGTCTTATTGTATAGGTTCTTGTTTATAATACTTATGTTAAATGCCTTGTTTAGTTCACCAATTATAATATTCACATGGATAGGTCATTTGAGTAAATTAAACTAAAATTGTTTTTGTTTATGCTACTAAATACATGGTCCATATATTAAATTGTAATTGAAAAACAATAAAAACAGCAGACGAGAAACTTCTTCTAATTTTTGTTCTGTTCTTTACTCTTGATGTTTGTTTGGTTCATATGGTTAAAATACACACTGTATTTCAACTACCAAATCCCTTCCTTTCTATGTAACAAAAAAAAAAGGATCACCTCTTTCTTCAACTTCTGGTGTACATTGATAGTTTATGCTCAACACTACATGAATAAGTTATCAATGCTCAATCTCATTTAATGAATCAACTTAACAATTGGCTGATAAGTTTAACATAAAATGTTGCTCAACAAGCAGTCAACTCAGACTTAGTTATAATGCAGAACATCTAATCACTATGCTCTGGTAACTTCAACGAATTATAAGCTAAACAAAACTACATTGGTGCCATTTCAAAACGATAAGACAGTAACAAACATGTATCCAAAGTATGTATATAATATATTATAAACCCATGTTTTTATTCATATAAGCATAGTCTGAGCCAAACTTGTTTTATACATGGTGTAGACAATATTTTTGGGCGAGTTTACACAAGATATATAGTTATAACCGTTTAGACCCACATATGAAGATAGATCCCCTAGTGCAACTTATTTGGTCCTGAATGGAGCTGGTATGTCTGGCTTGGAACAACTTGAAGAACACCTGGTTGCTCTGCAAGTTAAGATACCCAACATTCATTATAAAAATGGAAACACATTTATCAAAATGTATAGATAGATAGGGGCATATTGGTGGTGAGAACAAATCATATGAGATACAATAAATCTAAAACATATAAACATGCATGAATGGTCAATTTTAATAGTTTTCATGTTCAAGAGAAACCGACACTATTTACACCTAACAATGTGTATTTTAACCATATGAACCAAACAAACATCAAGAGCAAAAGATTCAAAAGGGTGTAAAATAAAATTAACATAAATAAAACTATTACCACAGGGAAATTAAGAAAAAGAAAAGACTTACTTGAAATTTGAGCAACCTGTTCAGGAGTAAGCTTAGCAGAGAAGCCAGAAGCTGCATTCTTGTAGCTATACAACAAAGCATCTTTTGCAGCCTCCTCACTACAATAATCATTACATGAATTAATTTGATTTTGAAATTCTAGAATCAATTCTAAGCTGAAGGATTAATCAATAACCCAATTTTGGTGAATTCATAACAATCATTTTAGATTCAACTCCCTTATAACTAAAATCAATTTCACAAAAAAACTGCAGCATAACCAAAATCAGATAAATTGATAACCTAAATAAAATTAGAACTGGTGAAGTGGAGAGAATAACGAACCTGCCAAAAACCGCAGTGAGGGTTCGGATGTGGTAAGCTTCAGGCTCCTCTTCCTGAGGCTTTTCGGTGTAGATGATGTGAACCGCGGGAGCAGAAGAAGATGAAGAATCGGAATCGATGGAATCCGACATGGCGATGATAATCAGAGGAAGAAGTGCGAAGATGATAAGGAACGAGGTTAGGGGTTGAGAGGGTTTGAACAAGAAAAGGTTCATGTCTGATTTTCGTTTTCGATTTTTGGTCTTATTTATTATAGATAAACACTAGAAATAATAAATAAAATAAAATAAAATGCAGAGTACGAAAACACGGCTTTCAAACGGAGAAAGCATATACTTTTCCTTGGGTGCGGTATGTCGGTGCTTCCTTGTTCCACGTCGGCGTGGCCAATCATCACATGACATTGCAACCATAAAGAAGGATCAATATTTTTTTTAGTCTACCGAAATATTAAAAGGGGATAGTTTATGGAATATTAATGGTTATTCATATTAAATAAAAAGAGATTTTGTAGTTGAATATTTAATGAGATTTGATTAAAAGAAATTTTAAAAATTGGAAATAAATAATAGAAAAATTAAAATAAAAGTATAAAATATTTTTTTTATTGAGAAAATGTAAAAAAGACTTTGAATAAGAAAAATGTGTGATTTTTTTAAATAATTACTTTTTTAAAAATATTTACTGAAATAATCATCTTTAAAAATTATCTAACTGAGGCGCCAGTTGCATTGGTGTATCCAATGGAAATGTTAGTCATTGGCGTCACATGCACTAGCGCATCCATGGTCTATGTGTCAGTATGATTGACGCATGCATGTGTAGGCGCCACATACAATGGTGCATGCATAGTCCACTATATGTGTGAGTCAATGCATGTGACTACTGCTCCGCCATTGCATCTATAAATACACAACATCACCCTCCCATAATTTTCACACAATTTCTTATTCTTTCTTTCCATTTTCCTTCAATCTCCTTCGGTTTTCTTTAAAATGTCAGCATATTCATACTTGTGTCCTTATATTCACAAGAGAAATGCCGATTTAATCTTTTCAGCAATGCAGCCTTCGATCAAGATCCGACTTTGGAATGTCCCTGAAGCATAATGCTCAAGTGCCACCAAGTATTTTGGAAGTTCTTTGTATGACTCCTCCCAATTTCCAAACACTTTTTCAACTGCCTTAGTCCTAGCTGTCCATGCCTTTATGTATGACAGGGTATAGTTGTATTTTGTAACAACAAGCAAGATTATTATACTCACCTTAAAAGACGGATTGTCGCTAATGACAAACAAAATTTCATCATATATTAACTGAGAGTTGGGTTTGCGATGGTCCTGCATTGGGTTCGTGATTAAGCATTTGCGATGGTCCTGCATCGGGTTCGTGATTAAGCATTTGCGATGGTCATCACATTTCATCTCATATTTTCATCAGTAACCAACACTTCAATTCATATTTTCTAACACTTTTTTTTATGAAAAAACTTATTTTCTTATTTTTTTTTAGGATGTTTCTAGGTTCTGTACTCGTGTCCATGAATTTGTTGCCATCGATGAGTTGATTCAACTTTATGTCGACCTCGCCGGTTTTGGATATGTTAGCAAAATCATGTATTGGTCGGTTGATAATAAGTTTATACTAGCTTTATGTGAAAGATGGTGTCCCGAGACACATACTTTCTAGTTTCCAACCGGTGAATGTACTGTAACATTAAAAGATGTGTACATGTTATTGGAGTTGTCTATCAAGGGTAAGGCGGTAAATGGAAAAACCAAATACGCAAATTCAATTTGCATGGAGCTCTTGGGTGCCGACTTATTGGATGATAACTCGAGACGTCAAGGTATATTGATTTTGCGCCTTAAGGTATATTACAACAATTTACAGTTAGATGAAAATTCTACCGAAGAAGCTTGAATAATAAAAACTAGGTGTTATATTATGCTTTTAATTAGTTTATTTTTATTTTTCGAAGGTAATGATTCTAGTATGCATGTTATGTATTTACCCTTATTAAGACATGTAGATAAAATAAGAAGTTATAGTTGGGGTCCACTTGTTTGACTTATTTGTATAGCTTTTTGTGTAAAAATGCACACAAAGAAACATCTACATTTTCTGGATGGGCTATTTTACTCCAAGCACGGGGTTGGTCCAGACTACCGTCCCTAGCGGCCGTCAACCATAACCCATTCACATTCCCGTACGCACAAAACTAAGTTCTTAACATTGACTATATTTGCCTACTTTATCGATTATTATCTTTAAATAATATATTTAATTTTATGGTGCAGATGGTCGGATCGTGATACGAGTTACAACAGATATTCTAGACACTGTATTACACAGTATCATAATCTCTTAGATCACCTTAGACCAACAAATGTATTGTCATTAACCGAATTAATTCATAATAATTTGTTTTTAATATCACCCATTTTATAATCTAATATATTTTTCCTCTTCAGTTAATTTGGCGTCCATATCTAAACTTGGATCATGAACATGAAATCAACGAACAAGATGCAGTCGTTTGGACTGCATGCACACCGATCATCAGGTTCACCACTATGGAGATGGCCCATAGTGACCATGTTAAATTGCAGTTCAGCATGCTTCAATACACCCTAGATCCCCCAACAAACCTCGGAGAATGGCATCTACGAAGAGTTAACGACTAATGAAACTTTAACCCTTGGCAAGACTTCGCTAAATATGAGTGTCAAAAATGGAAGCACTGACATGACTATGACTTAAGTGACGTTGTGATGCCAACCGAAGAAAAACCAGCTCGTAATTATATGGCTTGGTACATATCGGTTGGATTTGAGTTTATCGCCGAGGATATGTACCTATACGACCCATGCCAAGTCACTTACACACAAGAAGGTTCAACATCTAACCCCCCACAAAATTATCAGACCGGTTACTCAAAACCCCCTACCCAACAAAATTACCGGCCCACAAACAGACAAACATATAACCTTAACATGCCAAACACCCAACCACAATACCAAAAGAATACTCCATACCACTTCCAACAAGATGATCATTATCAAGACACCAGTCGCGCCGCGAAAAATACAGAGTCGCCACAGGATTTTATTTATTCCAAAGGAAAGGGAAAATAGCGATAAAACTCCAAAGAGAATGATCTTCATTACCAAGAGAGGATTCAGAAGTCGGTTATGCAAGGGGAAGGTATTAACACCCCTCATATCCATCGTATTCAATGGGAACCACTTTTCCTATATCAATGTATATAGATGTTATTTATCTGTATGTTGCTTGATATCGGTGAATGTGCTGAATAAGAATAAGACGGGGAGAGAAAATAAGTTTTAAATTAGTGTGCTCGCCAAGGATTTGAGCCTTTGTGCATACATATCCTCATACGTGCAATGAAGAAGTCAGAGCTCTGTAGTTTCGCTCACAAACGAAGTATTTGGTTGGTTATTTTTATGAACATTATTGACGTTCATGTGTTACTGTTCATTTGCTTGTATGCTCGAGCATGAGAGCATTAAGTATTTGTTTGCGATATAATGGATGCGCTTGGATCATATTCTAGTAGTTAAATGTTACTTGCTCGTGCATGGAGGCTTAAGCGTCATTCATGGTAGAATAGAAGTAACACATCCTTTTTGAAAAGGTTTTTAAAGATGCATTGAGACATAAACTTATTTGATTGGTTGGGGTTGATTTTAGTACGGAGACAAGCATCAGACCCTTGGCTAGATACGATCAACAGTCTTAACACTTGGGAGTTGAGAGGATAATGATATCCTAACCTCTCTTTTTCATCCAAAAGAGATTTGAATTGTGAAAGAGTTTGGCAAGTCTAATAATTGGAAGTTAGAGGGAGACAAATATATGACCCTTGACTAAGTACGACCAACAATCAGAATACTCAGGAGTCGAGAGGATAATGGTATCCTAACCACCCTTTTTCTCCCTCATAGCACCTAGATTGAACATGTTTGAATCATTAGACGTTTTAAGGGAGGAAGTCATGTGTCAGGTCCCCAAGCTAGGTACGACCGACAACCGAAGTACTTGAATGTTGTGTACATGCACGTACACCCAATTTTGGCATTCTAGATTGTTATGAAAATGTTTTTGGAAAAAGGCACTTGACGTTGGATCAAGTGTTTGACTTTATTATGAAAAAGTGTGTGAAGAATGGAGGTTGAGAAATAATGAGATAGATTGAGAAGTGGATAATGTGGAATGGAATGGATGGAAGATACTTGAAGTTGGATCAAGCACTTATGTTGCTATGAAGTTGTAGCGGGAAATTCATGATCATCAAGTTATTGACAAGCTAGAGATCAATTAACAAGAGTCGCCACCGCGCTTTTATTGTTTCCAAGAGAAAAGGGAAAAAAGTACGAACAAAACCCAAATAGTAAGAAGTTTTCAAATAAAAACTAATAAAATTCAGAGATCACAGGTAAGGGGGTTGGTTACACAGAGGGAAGGTGTTAGCATCCAAAGTGTCCTAGGTACTCCTAAGGGGGCCCTTTTTTGTGTGCATATGTATTTTGTACAAAGTGATGTTTACAAACAAATAGAATGGGGGGATCAGAAAAGAATTCATTAATTATATTTTTGTGTTTGACAAGACCTTCAGACTTGTGCCTACGTACCAACATAAAAATGAGGGATCAAAACCTCGTAGTTCGTGATACAAATTTCAAAAGCGATGCAGTGCTTTTAACAAAATTTAACTTTGAAAGGCACAAAGGCCTAAAATGATTTGAATGAGTTAGTTCTTTTTGGATTTTTGAAAGTTTAAGTCAAGTATGGTTAAGTTTATTTACAAGTTTGATTTAAGAAAAGAAGTTTGAAAATGCAATGGCATAAGACCAAAGTTTCTATCTTTTTGCAAAAAGTGGTCTAAGTTTATAACAAAAAATAGTTCACACAAAGAAGATTTTTGAAATAGAGGGAGATATTTTGAAATTAAAGAAATGGGGAGAAGATGAAGAGACTACCCTATGCACAAAATTTAAAAGTTTAGAGTTGAAAAGATCTGACCAAGTGGGTAGCAATCCAATAGACAAAAATGTCAATAGAAACCCAGAATTCCCTTGGACTTTTAGAATTAAGCAACCCACAAATGCACAATTATATTATCTTGAAGAGCAAGGCATCAAATAAAGATGGCCTCATCCAAGCTTATCCATTTCATGATCTTCTTCAAGAGAGCCCATGTAACAAATGAATTTTACAAGTCACAAGTTCAAAATAACAGCTTCACAATGATCATGTTGCAGATGAATCTTAGAGAGATCTTCAAAGATGTATCAAATGAATTTCAAATTGCAAGCACTTGGTTCTTCAATAAGTTGGCATTGGCCATGTCCTTTAGCTTAGGGAGGTTGCCTAAATTCTAAGTCCATTTGCTCAAGATCGAGAACAGTCCACTCAAAAGTTTTTTTTAGGGTTTTTATGATTATTATGTACATTAATGGTCAAAGACCATACCAACAAAAAAGTAACACAAACAGAATATATCACACAATATGGTCCAAATGGACAAAGTGAAAATTACATTAACATAAACAATTAGAATGATATGAACAATGGCAAATGAAATAAAATGCTAGAAGTAAATTGCATTAATGTAAAAGCTTGAAATTAAAAGTTAGTAGTTAGTAGGTTAGAAGTTAGTTTTGTTTTGCTTTTGCTTTTCAAGACATTCTTTGGAGAACACTCAACCCACTTATCACAAGCATGGATCCTTGAACCAAAACATCTTCCAAAGGAAGGAAAGAATGCCAAGTTTCCACACAATACCATGAAAGAGGGGAGACTTACAATCTCACTAACTAGAATGCTTATGCCTTTTATGTCACAAATTTAGCGCCAGAGCTCCAGTCATCTTCTCCGGTGGACCTCACCGGACTAGTCCATCATGAACCATCACCAAAATGAAGAACAAGGACATGATCTTAAAGAAAAAATGGCACTGAGCTCGAATCTGACCTCCATTTACTCCAATTCCAAGCATATTGAGAGATACATGGAATTGAAATTTGAGGTACATGAACTGAGTTGCTTCGATTCGACCTCAAAGCAACTCAAACTTCTTGCCTACATTGGTAGGACTTCAGACAACCAAAGAATCAATAGAATTGAGCAAGAATTTGAGAGAACTGAAGAGTTTAAAATTTCTGGAAAATACCTTCAATGAAGGTTTGAATTCAGTTGATCTTGATCTTGCTTGTGCTTGATCTCAGTCCACTTGCTTGCCGGAGAAGGATTGAATGGTTAAGAAGCTATGGATTCCTGGGGAATTGAATTCCAAAATAGTGGAGATTCAAGCTCAAATTCAAGAGAATTTTTCAGGCTTATCCTTTGCAAAGTGAGGGTTTGGAATGAGGGATCAAAGCTGGCGCGAAGGTCTCTCTATTTCTGAGCAATTGAAGCTCTATTTATAGCTGAAATGGTTGATAATTGCAAACTCTAATTCACTTTCCAATTTTGGCAAATGGTGATGCAATGGTGCATGGGCGCGCATAGGCCCATGAAATGATTGTTATAGGTCCACAAGTGAAGATCAGATGCTCTGGAGTAAGCTTGGATTGCAAGGCAAATGCACATTGATGTTTGAAGCTTGATCCATGCCAAGTGATGTCACCCTGTTTAAGCCATGCGCAACCTATGCATTTCTTGTCCAAAATGAATGAATTTGAGCTCTTTGGAAATGTGAGATCAAGAGGAACAACTTTCATGTTCAACACTTTTTCATTTGGAGCTTAGAACTTGGAGATATTTGAGGTGGAAGTTTGGAAAGTTTTGACATATCAAATTTTTTCTAAGTGTCAAGCCATATGTCTCAATATTCCACCTTGCTTAACTTTTTATATGAGCTTCAAATGAGAAACGTGTCTTCATAAAAGTTGTATCTCTCTCAAACACTTTCAAAATGGTAACAAATTTCATGTCATTTGGATTTGAAATGATAGAGTTATGCATTTTTGAAGTTTGGAAAAATCACTTGATCAATGGTATAGGTCAAAAGTGACCTATAATGTAGCCTCATATCACATGCTCTAAAAAGTTGAATTAGCTCCCACTCCAAAAATCAAAGTTGAAGTAGACACATTGAATTTGATTATGAAACCTGGAAATCTTTCATCTCATAAAAATTGAGATAGTTATGGCCTTGGGAAGTTGACTTTCAAATTAGGGTTTAGACAAAATGACCTATAATGTTTCAACATAGAAAATGATTTTCCAAGCAAAACTAGATCTAGGTCTCAACATGAAAGTTGTTTGTAATGTCATTTAGAGTAAGTTTTCTCTTGGAATCATTTTCATATGGTCAAAATTGTAGGAGACAGGGTCTAGGTTGACCCAATTTTGATTAGATGAATTCATATGGCCAACCATCATCAACCAACTTGCTAACTTCCAATTCTCTTGACTTTATTGGCTCATGGTAGATCATATATGCATAATATGATGAATTTTGAAGTGTCCCTTGAGAAATTTGATCAATTGGTGAGATAGCTTGTTGGAGAAGTTACTCAAGATACCTAGTCAAACTAGGGTTTCCAAGGCAAATCACCCTCAAACTCTTGAAGAAAACTTGATCAATATAACATGTAGAGATAATTGGGACTCATATATGATGTTCATAACCATTCTTGAATCAATTCTTGGTTGTGCTCTTTGTTCATGAGGGTCTCAAACCCTAGATGTGAACTTGATGAATCAATGAGATCATGCCCTACCTACAAAAGAGTTAGACATATTTTTGGTATTTTAGTTAGTAAAATGATAATATACAAGTATTATATAATCATAGAGTGCTTGGTGATCTCTCCCAAAATAAGCCCAATGGAAAATGGGGAAGGAGGATGCCAAGACATGATCCCAATGCTAATGCTTATGATGGAATTGCATGAGGGATCTTAGGGTCAAAATTGGGGTCTTACAGTTGCCCCTATTTAAGGACATTCTAACTGAGGAGATGAAGGTTAAAATCTTCGGCTCGACTCAGTAGAATGGGCTTAAATAACAACATATAGAAACAAATTTTGGTCCCTAAGAGACCTCATGATGCATATGACATGAATGCAAAAGTTAATGCTCTGTGGGGAAATATTGCCACAAAGGAAAAAGAAATCAGAGAGACCGAAAATCCGCAGGAGCACAATGCATTCTATAAGGAAAACTCACTGGGGAGACAAAGACTCTAGGGGATAAAAAGAGTTATGCGTAGGCCAGGCTACGACTCAAAACTACTGGGGGACTAGAGGAATTCCACACAAAATGGAAAGACTCAACCGGGGAGATAACAACATCTGCAGTGGTTACAAATAAGTCAGGATAAAACTGAAGTACTCGAATCATGCAGGGGAAAGCTATTTCACTAAGGAAATGCGTACTCAACTCAACCGGGGAAGAAATAAACTTCAACACAGGAGGAGCAAAAATCTATTATCTATTACCTGTTACTGGGTAAGGAGATAATAAAGATTTGACAGAAAGAACATCCGTCATCGGTTAGGATGAACACATCAAGGATGACTCGCTGAGGAAATGCCAGGAGGGAGTATTCATTACCCGTTACTGGGTAAGAATAACCTTGCTGGGGAAAACTACAGAAAATAAGATTTACAACTACCAGTTACTGGGCAGAAGACCAAGGGTGAGAGTATCCATCATCAGTTAGGATGAACATATCAAGGATAAACTCGACAGGGAAGAAAATCCGTCATCGGTTGAGATGAACATATCAAGGATAGACTTTCCTGGAAATGCCAAGGAGGATACTCGTCATCGGTTAGGATGAACATATCAAGGATATACCAACTGAACAAAAAGGGTAAGAATTACATCTATCGAAAGTTGGATAGAAGATAGTCTGAGAGGAAAACCCGTCACCGGTTAGGATGAACATATTAAGGATTATCTCTCCGAGGGGACAAAGTAGGATTTACAACTACCGGTTACTGGGTAGAAGACCAATCAAAGAGAAAATTTGTCACCGGTTAAGATGAACATATCAAGGATAGACTCTGAAAAGGGGAGTAAAAAAAATAGGGATCACATCTATCCGTTACTGGATAGAATACCAAAGAAGAGAAAATCCGTCACCGGTTAAAGTGAACATATCAAGGATAGACTCCGCTCAAGGGAACAAATAGGATTTACAACTACCGGTTACTGGGTAGAAGACCAACAAGAGAAGGGAACCCGTCATCGGCTAAGACGAACATATCAAGGATTAAATCTCTGAGGAACGAAATAGGGATTACAACTACTTTTTTACTGGGTAGAATACCAAAAGTGGGAATATCCGTCACTGGTTAAAGTGAACATACCAAGGATAGACTCCTGCGGGGGGAAGGAAAGATATCCGTCACCTGGTTAAGATGAACATATCAAGAATATAATTTCAGGGGGACTCCACTGAGGAGAAAAATGGTACTTTTATCGGGTATTGGGCAAGAAGTAACAAATTGTAGACTAAGAGGAATATTACCAGTTACTGGGTAATAGACTCTTAGGGGACCAAAATATTTATCTAGGTAAGAGCTAGAGAAAAACAATCAATCAAAACTCAAACTATTGAGGACATAACTCAATGGGAGTAATTCCATCCAGAAAATTTACTGGAGAGGAAACTTAAATAACAACCGTCCACGAGGAAACAAACTCAGTGGGGAAACAGAGAAAGGTTAAAGTCTTTCTGCTTAAGGGGCTGACACTCTACAATTGAGGGAGAACAAACACCAGATTTGGTATGGGGATAAAGTATCTCCATAACAGAGAATGAGAATCTCAAACAAATCAAATATGAAGATGCAAATTATGAAATTATATGAATGTATATGTCTATGTATATATGATGATTATGCTGACAAAACGATCACAAAGGATACAGAGGTGTCGTAAAGAAATTGAACCACCAGTACAATCCTCGGTCAATCCACAAAATATGGAGACAATTGTTGGAGAACAGAGAGACAAACATCCCAAAGGGATCAACCCTAGCTGAGGACGGAGGAGATCTGCTGGGGATAGAACATCCAATCTGTGGGGAATTTTAGGTCAACACCATAAAACAATGGGAGACAACCCTACAGAGAAATAATCAACAAAAGCTGCTCAGGAACCAGGAGGAAACTCTGACTGGGAGCAAAGATTAATTGCGATTGGTGGGGACACCAAGACAATCTACTGGGGAAGACCAATCATCTCTGAAGGTCAACCTTGCTGAGGAAATACGAACTCCGTTGGGGAAGGCCGAAACTCTGTTGGGGACAAGGACACGTCGTAGAGTATCTAAATCAACCAACTCGGCTGTGGATAACGATATTCCGCTGAGGATCAAACACTCCGTCGAGGAACTGAATCAACACAAACATCTAGGGATGCCTGAAGAGTTATCTGCTTGGGGAACCATAGATGTTTCGCACTCAAGGACTTGCTATTTATTGAAATGATGTTGATATTCCTTTTACTTGCTTTGGAAAAGTTCTTGCTTTTATATTTTAAAGAAAGCTTGATTTTGATTTAAAAATTTAATTTCAAAATGATCTTAATAAAATTTAAAACTATTGGCTGAAGTAAGTAAGAGTAGAAACAATTGGATAAAAGTTCAACTTTATTTAATGGGATGGTAGTCTGTAAATGACAAGACTCCATAGATTTTACAAAGTTGAAAATGGTAATTTACAATGGAAAAGGGTTACATTGAATACAAATGATCCTTAATACCTCTACCAACTCTTGATATCCACCATACTCTTGGCCGCTGCTGGGGTGATGAGCTGATGTTAACCCTTGTGCTAAAACAAGTCTTCAAAATCACTGAAGATCAGCAAAATGCAGTTACTTGCCATTATCCCTAGTTTTTGCATAAGTTGCCCCAAGGTGGAGTACTCAACTTATCAGGAAATTCTTTCTGTTTTATATCTCTAATTTTTGCATGGATCGCCCTTTTAGGTTTTAAATCCACCGAGACGCTCATTTTTGCCTAAGCCGCCCTTTCGGGTTTTCAACTTAGCGAGCTGTTCTTTTCTTTTTTAGGCGAAGTATTTCTTGACTGCATTTGCGTTCACAGGACGAGTGAACTCTTCACCATCCATAGTTAGAAGAATCAATGCACCGTCTGAAAAGTCTCTCTTAACAACATATGAGCCTTCATAATTTGGAGTCCATTTTCCTCTGGAATCTGGTTTGAACGTCAAAATCTTCTTGAGCACAAGGTCACCTTCTCTAAATACTCGAGGTTTGACCTTCTTATCAAAAGCTTTCTTCATTGTCTGCTGATATAACTGACCATAACACATGGCAGTCAATCTCTTCTCTTCTATCAAATTCAACTGGTCAAACCTGGTCTGACACCATTCAGCTTCAGTCAACTTAGCTTCCATGAGCACACGTAATGAAGGAATCTCAACCTCTACGGGGAGCACTGCTTCCATACCATATACAAGAGAGAAAGGGGTTTCCCCTGTTGAAGTGCGGACGTATGTACGATACCCATGTAAAGCAAATGGGAGCATCTCATGCCAATCCTTATACGTGACAACCGTCTTCTGGATAATTTTCTTGATGTTCTTATTTGCATCTTCAACAACCCCATTCATCTTGGGTCTGTAGGGAGAAGAATTATGATGTGCAATCTTGAAGTCTTTGCAAAGAGCTTCCACCATATTGTTATTCAAGTTCGATCCATTATCAGTAATGATCTTACTTGGCACACCATAACGAGATATAATCTGATTCTTGATAAACCTTACAACAACTTGC
Source organism: Lathyrus oleraceus (assembly GCF_024323335.1). Taxonomy (NCBI): domain Eukaryota; kingdom Viridiplantae; phylum Streptophyta; class Magnoliopsida; order Fabales; family Fabaceae; genus Lathyrus; species Lathyrus oleraceus. The sequence continues at coordinate 235,194,564 of NC_066584.1, read as the reverse complement.
TTGGTTACATTTGCATAGGATGTCGCTTCAACCCATTTTGTGAAGTAGTCAATTGCCACTAAAATGAAACGATGTCCATTCGAAGCTTTGGGCTCAATCATCCCAATCATATCAATTCCCCACATGGAGAAGGGCCATGGGGAAGAGATAACATTCAATAGTGTTAGAGGAACATGAATCTGATCAGCATAAATTTGACACTTGTGGCATTTCTTCACAAACTTGCAACAGTCAGATTCCATTATCAGCCAATAGTAACCTGCTCGCAACATCTTCTTTGCCATTGCATGTCCATTCGAATGAGTACCAAAGGAACCTTCGTACACTTCAGTCATCAACGAGTCTACTTCGTGCCTATCCATGCATCTGAGCAAAACCATATCGAAGTTTCTCTTGTATAATATATCACCATTCAAGTAGAAATTATCGGTTAATCTTCTCAAAGTTTTCTTATCTTTCAAAGATGCCCAGGCGGGTAAATCTAACTTTGGAGGAAACTTTTGATGTCGTAATACCATGGCTTCTCGTCTTTGATCTCTTCAACAGCAAACACATGAGCTGGCCTATCAAGATGCATCACAGATAATTTGGGAACTTCATTCTAATATTTTACTACAATCATTGATGCCAACGTTGTAAGAGCATCTGCCATCCAATTTTCATCTCGAGGGATATGATGAAATTCAACATTTGTAAAGAAAGTTGAAATCCTCCTCGCATAATCTCTATACGGTATCAAACCGGGTTGATTCATCTCACATTCTCCTTTGATCTGATTCACAACTAAAGCCGAATCACCGAAGACATCCAAATACTTGATTATGAGATTCATGGCCTCTTCAAGCCCCATAATGCAAGCTTCATATTCTGCCATGTTGTTTCTACACTTGAAAGTCAATCTAGCCGTAAATGGTAGATGCGTGCCTTGAGGAGTAATGATCACTGCCTTAATGCCATTTCCATATTGATTAACAACTCCATCAAATACCATGCCCAACAGGAACCAGGTTCTGGCCCTTCTTCAAGCAATGGTTCATCACAATCTTTCATTTTCAAGTACAAAATCTCTTCATCAGGAAAATCATACTGTACTGACTGATAATCTTCAATCGGTTGATGAGCCAAATGGTCAGCCAAGATACTACCTTTGATTGCTTTCTAAGATCGGTATTCAATATCATACTCTGATAACAACATCTGCCAACGGGCAATTCTCCCAGTTAAAGCAGGCTTCTCAAATATATACTTGATTGGATTCATTTTGGATATCAACCAAATGGTATGATTCAACATATACTGACGCGGACGCTTAGCAGCCCAAGCCAATGCGCAACAAGTTTTCTCAAGCATAGAATACCGAGTCTCACAGTCGGTGAATTTCTTACTGAGGTAGTAAATTACAAATTCTTTCTTCCCAGTCTCATCTTGCTGACCAAGAACACAACCCATACTATCTTCTAGCACAGTCAAATACATGATCAACGGTCTTCCTTCAACAGATGGAGACAAAATCGGAGGTTCAAGCAGATATTGCTTGATACTATCAAAAGCTTTATGGCATTCTTCGGTCCAATCACAAGACCGGTCTTTCCGAAGAAGCTTGAATATAGGCGCACATGTGGCAGTCATGTGGGAAATGAATATGGAAATATAATTCAAGCGGCCAAGAAAACCTCTGACTAGCTTATTAATTTTGGGCGCAGGTATCTCTTGTATTGCTTTGACCTTGGTGGGATCAACTTTAATACCCTTCTCGTTGACAATAAAGCCCAACAACTTACTAGAACGAACACCAAAAGTACACTTATTGGGATTCAAGCAGAGTTTATACTTCCTCAAACACTGGAATAGCTTCAACAAATGCTCAACATATTCCTCTTCATCAATTGATTTAGCAATCATGTCATCAACATAAACTTCAATCTCTTTATGCATCATATCATGAAATAGAGTAGTCATTGCTCTCTGGTAAGTTGCACCAGCATTCTTTATACTGAAAGGTATCACTCTATAATAAAATGTTCCCCGGGGTGTAATGAATATGGTCTTCTCCATATCTTCGGGTGCCATCTTGATCTGATTATATCCGGAAAATCCATCCATAAACAAAAAAGACTTTGAATTTAGCAGTATTGTCTACCAACATATCAATGTGTGGCAGAGGGAAATCATCTTTCGGACTGGCTTTATTCAAATCTCTATAGTCGACACACATGCAGACTTTTCCATCTTTCTTCGGCACAAGCACAATATTGGCCACCCATTGCGGATACTCAGTAGTTACAAGGAAACCGACATTAATCTGCTTCTGAACTTCCTCTTTGATCTTTACAACCATATCAGGATGTGTTCTTCTCAACTTCTGCTTGACTGGTGGGCATTCTGGCTTCAACGGTAATCTATGCTCCACAATCTCAGAATCTAACCCAGACATGTCTTGATAGGACCAAGCAAACACATATGAATATTCTCGAAGAAGATCAATCAACCCCTTCTTAGCATCAGGACACAGGCGAGACCCAATCTTGACTTCTTTCACATCATCCTCGGAACCCAAGTTGACTAATTCAATCTGCTCTTCAAACGACTGAATGATCTTTTCATCTTGCTTAAGAAGACGAGATAATTCATCACTCACTTCCACATCACTTTCTTCCTCGGCCTCAAACACAGGGAATTCAAAATTTGGAGAAGGAGAAGGATCATTGTATTCAATGGGGTTAGGAACCAACTTAGATCGATGCAAAATAACAGGAATATCAACGGCAGTCCAATTGTTGCATGTCTTTCCATGCGTCACAAAGTTGGTGCAGTCTTCCTCTTCGCTATCCTCTAGCACAACAACTAAGTGTTGTTCATTGCCATGAATGAACCCTCCGCTACGGAAGCTAAGTTGCATATCTTCAGATCTAAAAGTTGATGAGCCTTTCTGGAACCCCAAACCAGTTCTACCTTTGTTGTCAGAGACCTTTACCATGCGCCCCCACTGATAACCGGTTCCTTCTTCAACAATCTTCTGAGCATCTTTCAACGAGGACATAGGTGCCCCAACTCTCTTCTCAGCAACAATGGATAAAGCTTGGAACGAAATTCCAACCTCATCCCCAACTTCAACATATGAGAAAGATGACAGATGGCTAACCAACAACGCCTTCTCTCCTCCCACAATCACTAGCTTGCCATTCTTGACAAATTTGAGCTTCTGGTGCAGAGTGGAGGTAACAGCCCCTGCCTCATGAATCCATGGCCTTCCCAATAAACAACTGTAGGCCGGGTGGATATCCATTACTTGAAAAGTAACTGAAAATCACTCGGACCTATCTCAACTGGAAGGTCCACTTCACCAATTACCATTTTGCGCGAGCCATCAAAGGCTTTGACGATTACACCATTGTACCTCATGGGCGCTCCTTGGTAAAATAGCTTTGACAAAGTTGACTTCGGAAGCACATTGAGTGACAAACCAGTGTCAACTAGAACATTTGACAAAGCATCTTCCTTACAGTTCATTGAAATATGCAAAGCCAGGTTATGATTTCTTCCCTCCTTAGGGAGTTCTTCATCATATTGTGGCTAACATGAAGTGATGTTAGCCACAATATGATCAAATTGATCTACAGTAACATCCTGCTCTACATATGCTTGTTCAAGAATTCTCTGTAGTGCTTCTCTATGCGCTTCAGAATTCAAAAGCAGAGATAACACGAAAATCTTTGAGGGGGTCTGGAGCAGCTGCTCAACCACATTAAATTCGCTCCTTTTTATCAATCGGAGTACCTCACTGTAGCGGGGTATTCATTACCTTTAGATTTATTGACTAAATCAAAAGTAAATCATACAATTCGAGTTGCCACCGCACTTTGTATTTATCCAAAGGAAAGGTTAGAAAGCGAACAAAAATCGAGAAGTTTTATCAAATCAAAAACTAATAAAAATGTCAGAGATCTGGGTAAGGGGGTTGGTTATGCAATGGGAAGGTTTTAAGCACCCAAATGAAGGAGAAGGGCGATCTAAAACGCAGCAGAATTTAAAATTTCTTCTTTAATGATCCTTACGAATGGGCATGATCAGTGATAGAATCGTTACCTCTTGTGGCGATTATAACCTATGATGCAGATCTACGGAGCGATCACGAATGTTGAACAATGACAACGCCTCTACTCAGTCCACACGAACAGATTCCTTCAATCTCAGTGCTAGCTACTACGAATGAAGGCTTTGAGTGAGAGAGAGAGAGAAACAAAATTGCAATTGCTACAATGCTTCTACACAAGGGTTCTATTTATAGAACCACTTGTGTGGGTTGCAAGCTAAGAAGCCCACTCAAGTGTATATGGCCCATATCTTATAATATGCCAAAATCACTTAAGCGCGTGGTATCTTACCATATTTCGTATTCTACTTAAGTACACCATACCTTACGATGTTCTATAATTCACTTAAGGGCACCGTACATTACGGTATTCCTTAATTACTCTATCTCTCATCAATCCATCCTTTGTGTGTGACCCTATAGGTTTTCGCGGCATTGGAAATTATATTAAATCACGTATTTAACATAATAAACAGTGAGCGGTATCTAGCAACACACCACTGCTACCCAAGACACGAAAATGTAATATGATCTGACAAATCGTTCTGTGATAATAATTATGTGTATAATTACCCTTTTGCCCTTATGTCTATATTGAACACAAGGCATAGACTGTGTCATCCTTGTCTAGTTCAATATTGGGCCCATAGACATTTATCCTGTTACGCAGGATGGGCAAATTCCATCTAGGTCACTCATGTCCCTTAGCATGCTTCGTGGAGTACCCATCAATTGTCTTTATGGTCATCTAATTACGGACAACGTTTGATCAACAATAAGGCACTCGACTCTACATCTAGGGTCCATAGTGGTTTCAGGTCGAAGGGTGGTATACACCATTATCACCATGAGAATAACTTATGATACTTTGCATAACATTCTATATAGTATTCTCATAGAGGGTCAATCCAGTATAAATATTACTCTTAATATTCATACATATGTTTAAGACTTGATAACTCTTTATCCATGATCCATGAGATGTGATCATCAGTTTATAAACATAATAGTCTTCATGCTTTAATGTTATCCCACTTCACAATAAAGCTTGACTACAGATACTTTAAGAATAGTATCCTTATGTTTAATGTGATCTCATGATTAAGTCATACTTGATACATTAAACGGACTAGCTATTCTAGGGACATTATTAAATAAACATAATAAAGATTTTTTTTTATTATTAATAAATAATTCGATACAAGTACCAAAAGTATTGGCCTCTAGGGCTTACACCAACACCAAAACATCCTTAGTACTCTAAGGGAGCCCTTTTTACAAATGTTGTAAGGTAGGTTGGTATTTATGAAAATTATTTGTGCAAACATGATTGGGGAGATGAGAGAAGAATATACAAGTTATTTACAATTTTGTGTTTGAATGGATAAACCCATTGCCCACGTACCATCTTAAAAAGGTAGGATCAAAACCTCGTAGTTCGGGGTAAAAATCTCAAAAGAAGTTGGTGACTTGATTGGTCAAAATCCTTAAGGTCTTTTGTTATCAAAGGGAGAAAACTCAACCTAAAACCACAAATCCACCATGTGAGGAGAGCTTCAACATGCTAGTGAGGGGTTAACCCTATAATAAGCATGGAAGAATTATAGTCCATCACTAAGGATATAGGTGAGTATTATATCAACCTCTAGGATAACTCAAACCTAATAGCTAATGTTTATGAAAAGCTTTGGCAAAGAAGTGGCCATTGAAACCATAAAAACAATTGAGTGAGTTGTATTTACCAATGAAAAGTATTTACAAAGTAAGGTCAAAGTTGACTTAGGATTCAATTCAAAATAAGTGTTATGAAAAGAGTTTGAAAAATCAAAAGCATAGTGCTTAGGTTTCTAATTTTTGAAAAGCAATGTCAAATGTTTGCACAAAAGTTTGGCTTGGGTTAGAGCGGAGAGAAGAAGAGAAGGGATAGGTCATAAACATGCAAAGATGAGGGAGGAGAAATAAAACCACATGGAGTTCCCTTCTTGAGATCATAAAGATGATCCAAGTTGCTCCTTCCTTTGGATTTAGCAAGCAAATAGCAAATAACTCAAGCAATCAAGCAAACAATCAATCAAGCTCCTAGGAATCTTCCAATTGGCTTTTGTATCTCTCACTTTGGATGCTCATGACAATGGTTCTTCTACTTGGCTCAAGTTTAGGATCCCTAGCACACAAGAACACACAAACCAAAAAGTTCTACAATGCAATAGAAAGAATGGACAAGAGTGAGTTTAGAATTAGGTCCTTTCAATGTCTTCTTCAAGATTTAAGCATTCTAAAGGCACGGGGCCTAGTTGCTCTTTGACAATTTTCTTCTTTTATAACATTTTAAAGGCATGAGGCCTAGTTTCTCTTTGACTCCATTTAGCATAGGTAAGGTCCTAAAATCTAAGTCCTTTGTCCATTTTCATTGAGTTCACACAATCAAAACAAAACAAGCACAATAGTATATACACAATAATGTGCTCAAGTGAGCAAAAGGCAAATTGCATTAACATAAACATGAGATCAAGTGAGCAAAGGGCAAAGGCAAATGAATTAATGTGCAAGAAATTAAATTGCATTAAAATAAATTGCAAGAATTAAATGCTTGAATTAAAAGTTAGTAATTAGTAGTTAGTGTTAGTGTGCCATAAGGCAATTTAACGCTATGTTAAGCAATCGTAAGTGGACTAATATAGTAGTCACACCTATCTGCGGCCGGTCAATAAAACTATAGGCAACAAACACAAGTTAGAGACCATGACTAGTAAGCCAAGCTCCTACAACTTGCCATGCCAAAAGAAAAGAAGAATGATCTTGTATGGATTTAGGTTTTTTGCTTGACCAAGAAGCAACCTATCTCTAATGCAAAGCCATTCACTTGATCTTTGATCAAGATGAATTATATTTGAATCAAAGAAGGTTAAGCCTCTCATGTGTCCAGGCTAACCACCAATCATTAACTCATTGATCAAAAAGAAAAAGAAGAAGAAGAAGAAGAAGAAGAAGAAATGGAAATGTACATAAATGGAATTCAAATGAAACAACCAACACACATTGATCAAACATGAATGGAATCAAATTTAATCAATGGTAAACAGAAGCAGGATGAAACTTAGAAGTCAAGAAACAAATAATTTTTTTTTGGTATTTTTGAGAATTAAAATAATACTTGAATTAAAATAAACAATTAAAGGTCAAACTTCAAATCCATTTCAAATCAACTTGGAAAAGTCCAAATGGATCATCCTAAGTTCAACAAGGTCAAACAAAGTTTGACAAAAAATTTCATCATTTTTAGAAACCAGAAACTAATTTTAAACAATTAAAAATGAAGAAAATATAACATAATTTAACTAAAATCTCAAATAAATCTCAAATCAATAAAGAAATTGATGAGAATATTTTTCATAGATTCATTATCATTCAAAGATGTTAAGAAAATATTTTTGGCATTTTTGAATATTTGAAACTATTTTAAATGAATTAAAAATAACCAGAAAAGAGAAAATTCACAAAAAATATTAAATTGCAAAATAAAAAATATTAAAAATCATTTTCAGAAACTAGAATTAAAGAGGGAAATAATACAATTGGTCCCATATTTTTTGAATTAAAAATGAAGAAGATATGATTTTTTGAAATAAAATGAAATAAAAGAAAATAGAATTGAAAAATCAGAAATTAGAAAAAATTTGGCGCGTCTGATCCTGATTCATTAAATGACGTGGAGGATCTGAGGGCAGGGAAACACGTGCGCACGATTGGCCTTGGTCAAATGAGACACACACTTCATTTAAAAAAGTCATAACATTGGAGCGCCCATATTAGATTGGAGTCAAAGCATCCAAGGGATATGAACTCAGCCACGTGGGGACGGTGGTGGAAACCATCGTCTTCTCCGATGAGCTTCACAGTTCCGGTGGAATTTGCAGGTTTTGAAAACTTAACCAAAATGCACGATCCTCATATCGTTGGAAAGCTGGGGTGATGTACATCACCCATGTGCCATTGGTTTCTACTCTAGACTCTCATATAAGGAGAAATCTGAGATAGAAATTCATGGTGTTCAAACTGAACTTGATCAATTCATGAAATTAAATGCACAGATCAATTGCCTCTCACATGAGGACTTCATAGGAACCAACAAACACAAGAAATGAGCAAGATCCAAGGAGTTTCGAATCAAAAAAGTTTGAACAACAACCTTTGAAGTGCAGCTTTACAAGACACGATCTCTTCCAATTCTTTGATGCAGTGTGATCTTGAGATGGCAAAGGAGCTAGGCTAAGGAATTGAAGCTCAATAATCAACCAATGAAGTTGAAAATTAAACTGAAAAATTGAAAGTGAAATGCAAAATTCCTTTGAGTGAAGGTTAGGGATTCAGTTATGCAGCAATTTAGGGGCCTTAAGGTTGGAAATGAATGAAGCCAAGCACATGTATTTATAGCATGAGATGATGCAAGCCTTGCCAAACTCGTGTGCATGTGGGATGAGGGCCTCCATGCATGGGCCTATACAGGTGCATGTGTAGCGGGGTATTCGTTACTATAGCGGGGTATTAGTTACCATTAGAGATATTGACTAAATCCAAGGTAAACCATACAAGTCGAGTCGCCACCGCACTTCTATTTATCCAAAGGAATGGTTAGAAAGCGAACAAAAACCTAAAATTTTTATCGAATAAAAAACTAGTAAAAATGTCAGAGATCTGGGTAAGGGGGTTGGTTATGCAATGGGAAGGTTTTAAGCACCAAAAACATCCTAGGTACTCCTAGGGAGCCCTTTTCATAAGTGTTATTCTAGTTTAAAGGGTGTAGGTATATCTAAAGTACTATTTACTAAACGGAAGGTTAAAAGAAAATGACTCGCAAGGATGTCGCATCCACTGCCTACGTATCTCATCTGAGTATGAGAATCAGAGTCTTCGTAGCTCGGCTACCTATGGGTTAAAGAGAAGTGTGCTCGGTAAGACGTCGCGTCTTATGCCTACGTATCTCATCTGGAATGAGAATCAGAGCAAAACATAGTTCAGCTAACTACGGGAACAAGGGTCTCGATTGCAACTAGGACAGGGGAAAGGGAAAGGTCTCGATCGCAACGAGGGCGAGAGAAAAGAATCACAGCAAGGGCGAAAGCAAACAAGGATTAGTTGTTAGTCGTCAGTCAAAAAACTCGGCAAGACATCGCATCTCGTGCCTACGTATCTCGTCTGAACATGAGAATCAGAGTTGCCATAGTTCGGCTAACTAGGGGTTAAGGATTTCCATCTGAACATGGACTTACAAAAGAGGACACCAGCTGTGTCAAAGCAGGGTGGGCAGTATGTTCAACGTCCTAGCCGTAGGTGTCGCAGCTCGCTGAATCGAGTCTTAGGCAGTTACCTCTTTGCAATAGAACGGACTGACATGCCATAAGATCGGAGATGCACGGAAGGTCTAAAAGTGGGGAAGCTCTTCTCTAGAGTTGTCATGCAGTATGGACCTATGTTTTAGGATTTACAAAGGGGAACATCTACCTAACGTTAGCATGCAAAGAATAGGGGAATTCTACCTATGTTATCATACAAAGGGTTCAACTTAATGGGTGCTACCTAAACGGAACAAGAGTCGACGGATGGAGCGCGGAGAGGAGTTACGGATAAGGGTAGATGGCGATGCCGGAGGCAATCAACTTACAGGTAGATGGCGATGCCTGAGGCAATCGATTTACAAGAGGATGGATGAATGCGTGCTGGTTCTGTTAAGTTTTGAAAATGATTACTCGACGTTGGATCAAGATTTTGATCTTATTTTGAAATGGTTATCGGATGTTCGTTTTAATTCTTGTATTAATAGGTGAATAAAGAAATAAAGAAATAAATATTATACACTTTATGGGAAAGGGGTGCATTTGTTATGAATGGGGATTGTTCATGGCAAACAAACAATAAGAATATATGCCTCATACATCGTACAAGTAGGCAACAATTATCAATCAGATCGGATAAATAAACAATATTTAATCAAACCAAAGAATCAAATAATGGAGCATTTAAACAATGCATGGGAGTATGAACATGTTAAATATTCAAGCAATAGAACGCATGAATGAGAGAAACAAGTATAAAAGATAACATATGAATCAAACAGATGAAAATATGCACACGAAGGGTCCACTGAATAATTTAATCAGGAAATAAGGTAAGAACCAAATAAAATCAAGGTAAAAGGCCTCTAATACAAGGCATACGAGATGAACGAGGGAGGATCAAAAGACCTCTTCAATTGCCATAAGCAATCCCTAAGTCAAACATCGATCATAAAGAAGTCAACTGAAAATTCAAGTCAACTTAAAAAATAACAAATAAATAGCAAATTAATCAAGAAAATTATGAAAAATTAAACTAAATAAGGAGGGGCCAGGACATCATCATACCCCAAAAATATTTTAAAAATAATGAAAATTGGTACGTGAATTAATTAAAATAAAACAGAAGTCAAATTAAAAGTCAATTAATAAGACTAGGTTAGAAATAAATCAAGAATAAATAGTAAATTAAAAAATAAAATTATGAAAAATTAAACTAAATAAGGTGGGGCCAGGACATCATCATTCCGTAAAAATATTTTAAAAATAATGAAAATTGGTACATAAATTAATTAAAATAAAACAAAGGTTAAACCAAAAGTCAATTAATGAGACTAGGTTAGAAATATATCAAGAATAAATAGTAAATTAATCAAGAAAATTATGAAAAATTAAACTAAATAAGGTGGGGTCAGAGCATCATCATCCCTTAAAAATATTCTAAAAAGAATTAAAATTGGTACGTGAATTAATTAAAATAAAATAGAAGTCAAATTAAAAGTCCACCAACCAAACTAGGTAAAAAGTAAATCCAAAATAAATTAAAAATGTGAAATAAAATTCCAAGAAAATGTCAGTTTGACCATGAGACAGTGGTCAACCTTCATCCCAAAAATCAAATGCTAAAAATAATTTTAAGTCATAAAAATAAAATCAATAAAAAAAGTATGTTAAAATGGACCAGTTAGAATAAATAAATTAAATAAAATATTAATATTAAAAAAATACGAAAATAAAAATTATATAAAATTTAATAAAGAAAAAGAAAAATGAAAACAGAAGGATTAATGGTGATGAAGATGGTAAGCGAGCATAGATATATCAAAACATGGCCATGGAAGAGATGATTACCTAATGGAAAATAGAAGTGGAATGGAATCTGATATGTGATGAAGCTTTGCCTCCTTGCCACGAAATTCCCATGCTCCTTTAGGGTTAGGGTTTTAGCTTCTTAAATAGGGTGGATTAAGTGTTCTCATGGGCTTTTTAATAAGTGATTTATCCATAACAATAAAAGTGTGAAGTGAGGTGTAAAATGTTGTTATTTTGGGCAAAACTTAAGTGAAGGGATGTCCAATGCATGGCCAAAAGAGGTAAAAAACGTGACTGGTTTGTGCAGCATGCTTAGAAAATCTGATTGGGCCAGCCAGGCCCAAAATCTGCCTAGAAAATCAAGTCATGATGCCCTCTTTAAATGAATGTATCTCTCAAACCATGGATCCAAATGAGATGATTCCAAAAGGATGTGAAAGAGGACATGGCAAGGTACAATTGTTGTGAAGAAAGTATTTTCAAATAATACGTTGAAGTGCAAGAAAACTGGCCAAGAAGTCTTGACAAATTTTGAAGATTTTGGATTTAGAAAATTTTCTAAGTGTCCTAAAAAAATGTCTCACTTTGACTAAGCATAACTTTCTCAATTCTAATCCAAATGGAGCAAACTTTATATCTCTAGAAAGCTTGGAGCAAGAGGAACAACTTTCATGTTGGAGAAATTTTAAAATGGAGCTTTTATCTTGATGCAAAATGGGCTTAAAGTGAGTGTAATGATCTCGAAAACTTGCCCTAAATGGAAAGTCAACCATTTCCAAATTAAGTAACTTTTCCAATTCCTGATTAAATGATGAATCCATGATCCAACCTTGATCAAATTTCACATGTAGGATCCCCTAGGCATGGGTTTTGAGATTCCACTCTCAAAATGTCAAGAGTTGACTTTTCTGGCCCCATAGTTGACAGAATACTCCCTTTGATGGCTTTCTAGGATGTATACTGGATGTCGTACTCTGTCAGTACCATTTTCCAACGAGCAACCCTTCCGGTGAGAGCTGGCTTCTCAAATGTATACTTGACTGGATCCATTTTGGAGATCAATAAGGTTGTGTGAGTCAGTATGTATTGTCTCAATCGCTTAGCAGCCCATGTAAGTGCACAACATGTCTTTTCAAGCATTAAGTATCTCGACTCGCAATCTGTGAATTTTTTACTCAGTTAGTAAATGGCATGCTCTTTCCTACCTGTCTCGTCGTATTGACCGAGAACACAACCCATGGAATTATCAAGTATTGTCAAATACATAATCAGCGGTCTCCCTGGGACTGGAGGCATAAGGATTGGAGGATTCTGCAAATACTCTTTTATCTTCTCGAAAGCCCTTTGGAAATCATCATTCCACCTGATAGCCTGATCTTTTCTCAACAATTTGAATATTGGCTCACACGTGGCTGTTAGGTGAGAGATGAACCTTGCAATGTAGTTCAACCTTCCTAAGAAACCACAGACTTATTTTTCTGTTCTTGGCTCAGGCATTTCTTGTATCGCTTTCACTTTGGCCGGATCCACCTCAATCCCTTTTTCACTAACAATAAAACCCAACAGTTTTCCAGATCTCACCCCGAAAGTACACTTGTTCGGATTAAGCCTCAGCTTGAATTTCCTCAAACGCTCAAACAGTTTCTGCAAATTCACCAGATGTTCCTCTTCCGTCTGAGATTTGGCAATCATATCATCAACATAAACCTCGATTTCATGATGAATCATATCATGGAAAAGAGTTACCATAGCTCGTTGATATGTTGCCCCAACATTTTTTAGACCAAACGGCATCACCTTGTAGCAGAAGGTGCCCCATGGGTTTATGAAAGTTGTCTTCTCCATGTCTTCTGGTGCCATCTTAATTTGATTATAGCCAGAAAAGCCATCCATGAAGGAGAATACCGAGAACTGAGTCGTGTTATCCACCAAAACGTCGATGTGAGGTAATGGGAAATCATCTTTAGGACTAGCTCTGTTCAGATCCCGGTAGTCAACACACATCCGTACCTTTCCATCCTTTTTAGGTACTGGAACGATATTTGCAACCCATGGCGGATAATTTGTAAGCGCTAGAAACCCTGCATCCAACTGTTTTTGCACTTCTTCCTTTATCTTGACAGCCATCTCTGGTCTTGTTATTCTGAGCTTCTGCTTGACCGGAGGACAATCCTCTTTGAGAGGCAAACGGTGTACCACAATGTCTGTGTCAAGCCCTGGCATGTCCTGATAAGACCAAGCGAAGATGTCAACATACTCTTGCAACAATTCAATCAGCTCCTTCTTCACATTATCTTCCAAAGCAGCCCCTATCTTGATTTCTCTCTTGGCGCCCTCAGTGCCGAGATTAATCACTTAAACAGACTCTTGATGCGGTTGAATGACCCTTTCCTCCTGTTTTAATAACCTGACAAGTTCTTCAGGGAGTTCACAGTCTTCATCACCCTCTTCTTCAACTTGAAAGATTGGATTTTCAAAGTCGAAGCGAGCCATAGCAGAACTGTTATTAATAGGATCCGGTGATGTGCATCTGCATGAGTGATGGTATGTGCTTATGAGTGTGAACAACAAGTGGAAACTAAACAAAACTTTGCCAAATGTGTATATATATATATATATTTTTATTTTTATTTTTATTTTAATTTTTTTTATTTTTGAAAACTACAAAAATAGAAAGACAGTGAACAAAATATTTGAATGCAAAAAGACGTCCTTTATTTATGATAAAAAATGCAGGTATCCACATAGATGAGCCCTACAATGAGTCATCACGCCCTGAGCAGAACATAAGACTTGGATATGCATGAATAAACAAAGAAAATTACTCTTTAAGAAGAGTGACTTGGATAATCTCTTCAGAAGACCAGTTGCGGAGAACTTCACCCGGGACCCTTGGACGCACCCAGTTGTCAATGTCGTAATCACTATCCTCATCTTCTTTGTTGATTGTAGAGATCTGGCCGTACTGAACGATGCTAGCACTGGAGAAAGTAATCGGCCCCTGACGAGTCTGAGGCGTTGAAGTTGTAGAAATCAATGTCGGCTGATACCCAATCCCAAACTTGTCTTCCTTCATAGGTAAATCCAACAGACGTCCCCAACCGGGAGCAACACCTGAATTTACCAAGGCATGTTCCTGCTTGAAAGACGACAAAGAGGCACCTGCTTCAACCTCTTCCATTGGAGCTGCATTCTTGACTTGAACTGCCTCAAAGGCCTGACACAGGGTCTCATGAATCTCACCTTTTACCTCTACATACTTGAATGCAGACAGGTGACTGACCAGAATATCCTCCTCACTACAGACAGTGATAATTCTTCCGTTGACCGTGAACTTGATCTTCTGATGCAAGGTAGAGGAGACTGCCCCAACATTATGGATCCCAAGACGACCCAGCAAGCAGCTATACGAAGGACTGATATCCATCACATAGAATACGATGTTAAAGGTTTGTGATCCAATATGAATTGGCAATTCTACCTCTCTGAACACCGACCTCTTAGAACCATCGAAGGCTCTCACCACAAGATCGGAAGGCTTCAAGATCAAACCTTCTACACCTAACCTTGACAGGGCTCTCTTGGGTAGCACATTGAGAGAGGAACCTGTATCCACCGGAACATGGGATATCACAATGTCTTTACACTCCATCGAGATGTGCAAAGCCTTGTTATGATCACGTCCAACTGGCGTCAAGTCAGAATCAGTAAAACCCAACCTGTTGCTTGTTTGAACATTTGCCACGATCCCTTCTAGTTGGTTCACTGAGATCTCCTGAGGCACATATGCAGCATTAAGGACCTTTAGGAGTGCCTCCCTGTGTGCCTCCGAACACAGCAGGAGTGAGAGAATATATATCTTGGATGGCGTCTGAATCAACTGATCGACTACCTTGTAATCGCTTTTCTTTATAATTTTCAAAAGTTCGTCCATATCCTTCGCAAAAGCAGGCTGAGAGCCAACCTGTGGTGCAGAGGTACCCTCATTCACAACTTGCCTGCCTTTGGCCTTCGCCGCGACGTCAACACTATCAGGTTGGGTAACCGGTGGTGAGAATAGTCTACCACTTCTGGTGAATCGCCCGATTCCACCAACATTGTCCACTGCGGGATCTTTTATCTCAATTCCAGGTTCAGACTTCTGATCCTGCACCTCTTATACTTTCAGTGGCTGCTCCACTCCATGATCATGCGTGTATACACTCCCCCCGTAATGCCAAGGAATGGCCCTTTCGCTGGTGAAAGGTAAAGGACCAGGGGTCGTGATGATCATAGCGGATTGATACGGTCGCACTGGTGGTACCGGTTGCGCTACTGGCGCAATGATCTGAGCGGTTGGGTAGAAAATTGTGATAGTGGCGACGTCACAGTCATACTCAGAAATCTTATTTATTGAAGTACAAACATCCGAAACATCGGAATCAAGTTCGACAAATACATCAGCATCCAACACAATGTTTGGAATATCAACAACAACATTGGGAAAATTAATTACATCATCAGGAATTACAAGATCAACAGGAACAACATTTGTAAATTCTTCAACAGCATCTTCAAACACCTCTTCAGCAACCCCTTCAACAGACCTTTGGGCAGATAGGTCTTCAGCTTGGAGGATACCATCGTCGAGCAAGGCCTGGATACCCTGTTGCAGCTTCACACAACCCCCACTCTATGCAATACAACCCAAACAACTGCTCCCACAACCGGGGAAAACATCTGCCTTTAGCAAGTATTCTTTGATTTCTAACAGTGGAGTCTTCAGCTTCAACACCTCCTTGACTAATTTGACTTCTCCTTCCACCATGTTAACATTTGCTCCACCATGCTGCGGCATAGGATTGTTGACAACATTAGGAGCCGGTGCAAAGTTAATGGCCTTTGAGTCAATAAGGTCCTGAACTACGGGCTTAAAAGCTTTGTAGTTCTCAATAGTGTGGCCAGGTGCCCCAGAGTGGAACTCACACCTAGCATTTGCGTCATAACCCACTGGAAGCCTGCCAACGGGAGGAGCTAAAGTGCGTAACTGCACAAGTTACAAATGTTGAAGGTTGGGAAGCAACTGGGCATACGACATCGGAAGAGTGTCGAAACGCCTATCAATCATCCTCTGTCTCTGTTGATAAGCAGGTCTGTTACCTTGTTGTTGTTGGTATTGATTTTGTTGATGTTGAGGTTGTTGTTGTTAGACTAGTGCTGCAGCCGGAATGGTCACTATTGCAACATAAGGTTATTGATGGTAATTCTGAAAGTTATTCCTCCGGTTACCCCTGTTCTGATAAGAAGATATGGCATTTGCATCCCCTTCTCTCCTCTTCTGTCCTCCTAAGAACGGCTTCTTTGACCTCGAAGATGATCCAACCCCATTTTGGATCTTACATGTCTTCAAGTAGTTCTCCACCCTCTCACCGGTAGAGACCACATCAGCAAATTTCGAGGCGTTGCAACCCACCAGACGCTCCAAATAAGATCCAGGCAGTGTGTTCATAAACATATTGGCCATCTCTTTTTCCAACATCGGAGGCTGAACACGGGAAGCCAACTCTCTCCAGCATTGAGCATACTCTTTGAAGCACTCGTTGCTCTTGAGAGACAGATTCTAGAGCTGAGTCCTGTCAGGTGCCATATCCGCATTGTACTGATATTGCTTCACAAAGGCCTCAGCCAAGTCTCTCCAGCAGCGAATATGGGCTCTGTCTAGCCTCATATACCACTCCAAGGATGCCCCAGCTAGGCTGTCCTAGAAGAAGTACATGAGCAGCTTCTCATTATCAGAATACGCGATCATCTTGCGGAAGTAAGCTTGTACATGAGTCTTCGGGCAAGAGTTGTCATTGTACTTATCAAAACACGGGGACTTTGAATTTTGGCGGAACTCTCACGCCTGGGACCAGCCCCAAGTCAGCAACATCCACACCAAGAGCATTCTGCCCTTCCACAACTTTCAACCTCTCTTCCAGTCTCCGAAACATAGGGTCCATACCATGGCCCATGCCAAAGTCCTCCTGAAGAAGGGGGAATTGATCCTCATGATCATCATGGATGGGTTGTTGACCAAGGTTGCCATATGGGATTGGGATAAGCCCTGGTCCATTGGGTCCATTAGCCTCTCCAGCGGGAGGATCAGCCACAACCTCCGGTTGAGTAGTAGGGGGATTCCCCTGTAACAAAAATCTAATCTCCTGCTGTCCCTGAGCCACTCCTTGGACCACTTCCATGAACTGATTCATGCGAATCCTCATCTCAGCGAGCTCTGCTTGTAAACCTTCCATTGCTCTCTGTTGATTCCTTCGGGTACCGTATCGGTGAATGCCTGAGTCAGCTATCCTAATAATGGAATACCAAACAAGATGAGAACACTGCGGCGGTACCTGTTATGCAAGACATGCTAATGAATATGCAAATGCAATGACATGTTTATCAATTTCAAAGGGTATTCTACCCCTTGATTCCAGTCTCACATTAGATAAACAGTGTAAGAAAACCCCGACTAGAATCAAGAAGAAGATATAAACCCCTAGGAATAGATAAACATGATGCATGCAATGCTTATGATTTAATTTTTATATCAGAGGAACTTTAGAGTCTTATTTGCAAATTTTGGAAATATTAAACGTTTATCACATACGGAAATATCACGTCAATTAATATTTGGAAATGTTTTTACGCCAAAGAAGTACAGTCTTAGTAACCAAATACAATACAAGAGAGAAGGAAAATGAACATCCTATGGATCCCTAGAAGAAATCGTCCAAAGCCCTTGAGATCGGAAGATAAGCTGCACGAAGCCTCTTCACCTCCCTCTCATAGGCTGCCTCCATATCTGCCTTCTCTTTGGCGAGTCGATCATACTTCCTCTTCCAAAACTTGGAAGACTGAGGAAGTAGAGAAGTCAATGCCTCATCAGGATCATCAATAACCTGGTGCTCAAGGAACTCTATCAAAGCATCCTTCTCTCTGATCTGCTGAAGCAACTCCTCTCGTTCACGGATCCAAGCACGCGAACGGTCTTCGTCTCTCAACTCCTCTACTCCTTGGCTAGGGAGGGTTGAAGGCCCAACCACAACCAAAGATGTGGGTCTTGAATACTCATAAGGCATGAGGTACTCGGAAGATCTCCTCCTAACCCAAGAGGTATAGGGTTCCAAAGCGATACAGTTCTTCGGACCTAGCTCCTTCCTTCCTTTCTTATGGATCTTGCGCCAAGCGCGGACCATCCTGCCCTTCAAGCCTTGGGGATCTTTACCCTCCTGAAAGAACACACTCTCTAACAGAATGTTATTGAGTTTATCCTTTAGGGGGAACCCAAGCTGACGACGTGCCAAAATAGGGTTGTAGTTAATTCCACCACATGTACTAAGAAGAGGTACATTGGAGAATTCACCACAAGAGTCGATAATCAGCATACCATCATATACACGGTTGTACCAAAAAATATCATCATTAGTGAGAGACATAAGTCTCGTGGACCACCGTAGACATCCTTTGTTCTTCTTGAAGGCGAGCGTCTGAGGCAAGTGCGAAATAAACCACTTGTACAACAAAGGCAAACAACACACAATGGTACCACCGCCCTTTGCATTCCTCATATGCAAAGAGAAATAAGTGTCACCTAACAAAGTAGGAACGAGATTAAGAGTAGAGAAAATCCTAATGGCGTTCACATCCGCAAACTTGTCGATGTTGGGGAATAACACTAGCCCATAGATGAGAAGTACAAATATGGCCTCAAAGGCGTCCTCACTCATGGCCTTCCCAAACATAGTAGCTTGATCAATGAGGAAATCAGACGGGAGACCTTGAATTCCACCTTTGGTAGTCATATGAGCACCAATAATAGATTCATCTATACGCAACAGATCATCAATCTCTTGAGAAGAAGGAACTCTCTCCAAGCCACTGAACGACAATTGATCTAGAGTAGGTATACCCACAAGATAGGTATACTCCTCAAGCGTAGGCAAAAGCTAGAAATCCGGAAAAGTGAAGCAACAAAACAAGGGATCATAGAACTGCACCAACACACTTATTAGACCTTCATCCACTTGAGTGGCCAGAATAGACAGAAGCTTCCCCTGACGAGCCTTGAATTCCAAGGGATCTAATACATAGGATGTCAAACTCCTTAACTCTTTCAAGTCGGGTTGTCTGAAACTGTACTTCTTCGTATTCCTTCTTTGCTTATCCATGTCTGAAAATTTGCAAATAGACCTCTTAAGTTCCTTAAAAGTTTTCTCATTGTTGATGATATGGATGTGTATGAATGCATGAATGCATGGATGCATGGATGCAACAATCACACTCAAGGATCAAGCAAATCACACCACAGAAAGGTCATGGGATGGATCAAGTCATCCTTAATATCAATCATCCATTTTGGGGGATTATGGTTTAAACCTTATCAACACCCAAGTTCCATTGATATTAAGGATACACAAGAACGGATCAACCACGAATCAAGGGTTTGTTGCGAGTCGCGAGCATGAAGTCTTGGTAAAGAACCACCCAAAGGGAGTGTACTATGGTTAAACCTGACAATCATGTTCTACAAGAGGTTCCCATAGTCATCATCCCATCTTTCGTATATTATCGGATAAACGACTACTCGTATTCCAAAAATATTCTCAAGAGAGACTCTTATGAGTGTAGTATCGCGTAACAATCGTATCAAATCTTACACTTGAACGATCTTTGCACCATGTCCTAAAAATAGGCCAAGATGGGCGTGGTAAACTAAGGTCCTTGGCTTCTAAGGCATATATTGGAAAGAGTAATGCCTAAGCACGACTACTCGTGTGACATTATTGATCCCAACATAACCTCCACCAAGTGAATGGGCTTGCAAGTCAACTTGCTAAGGAATAACTCCACACAAGTCAACAAGACTATGCCATTCTCCTATCCTAAGTGCACTCAAGTTCAGGCATAGAACTCATCTCACGAAGATCACCAAGCATACAAGGAATTAATATTCAAACAATTCAATCATTACATACAATACAATAAATTGCACTAAAATATGTCACAAAGCAATATACCATACAATACAACAAATATGAAAAGTAGGCAAAACCCACTAGGCAAATGATATTCCCCAGCAGAGTCGCCACTTTTCTGTAGCGGGGTATTCGTTACCATTAGAGATATTGACTAAATTAAAGGTAAACCATACAAGTCGAGTCGCCATCCGCACTTCTATTTCACCAAAGGAATGGTTAGAAAGCGAACAAAAACCTAAAAGTTTTATCGAATCAAAAACTAGTAAAAATGTCAGAGATCTGGGTAAGGGGGTTGGTTATGCAATGGGAAGGTTTTAAGCACCCAAAACATCCTAGGTACTCCTAGGGAGCCCTTTTCATAAATGTTGTTCTAGTCTAAAGGGTGTAGGTATATCTAAAGTACTATTTACTAAAAGGAAGGTTAAAAGAAAATGACTCGCAAGGATGTCGCATCCACTGCCTATGTATCTCATCTGAGTATGAGAATCAGAGTCTTCGTAGCTCGGCTACCTATGGGGTAAAGAGAAGTGTGCTCGGTAAGACGTCGCGTCTTATGCCTACGTATCTCATCTGTAATGAGAATCAGAGCAAAACGTAGTTCGGCTAATTACGGGAACAAGGGTCTCAATTGCAACTTGGGCAGGGGAAAGGGAAAGGTCTCGATCGCAACGAAGGCGAGAGAAAAGAATCGCAGCAAGGGTGAAAGCAAACAAGGATTAGTTGTTAGTCATCAGTCAAAAAACTCGGCAAGACATCGCATCTCGTGCCTACGTATCTCATCTGAACATGAGAATCAGAGTTGCCGTAGTTCGGCTAACTAGGGGTTAAGGATTGCCATCTGAACATGGACTTACAAAAGAGGACACCAGCTGTGTCAAAGGAGGATGGACAGTGTGTTCAACATCCTAGCCGTAGGTGTCGCAGCTCGCTGAATCGAGTCTTAGGCAGTTACCTCTTTGAAATAGAACGGATTGACATGCCACAAGATCGGAGATGCACGGAAGGTCTAAAAGTGGGGAAGCTCTGCTCTAGAGTTGTTATGCAGAATGGACCTATGTTTTAGGATTTATAAAGGGGAACATCTACCTAATGTTAGCATGCAAAGAATAGGGGATATCTACCTATGTTATCATACAAAGGGTTCTACTTAATGGGTGCTACCTAAACGAAACAAGAGTCGACGGATGGAGCGCGGAGAGGAGTTACGGATAAGGGTAGATGGCGATGCCGGAGGCAATCAACTTACAGGTAGCTGGCGATGCATGAGGCAATCGATTTACAAGAGGATGGATGAATGCGTGCTGGTTCTGTTAAGTTTTGAAAATGATTACTCGATGTTGGATCGAGATTTTGATCTTATCTTGAAATGGTTATCGTATGTTCGTTTTATTTCTTGTATTAACAGGTGAATAAAGAAATAAAGAAATAAATATTATACATTTTATGGGAGAGGGGTACATTTGTTATGAATGAGGATTGTTCATGGTAAACAAACAATAAGAATATATGCCTCATACATCATACAAGTAGGCAACAATTATCAATCAGATCGGATAAATAAACAATATTTAATCAAACCAAAGAATCAAATAATGGAGCATTTAAACAATGCATGGGAGTATGAACATGTTAAATAATCAAGCAATAGAAAGCATGAATGAGAGAAACAAGTATAAAAGATAACAGATGAATCAAACAGATGAAAATATGCACACGAAGGGTCCACTGAATAATTTAATCAGGAAATGAGGTAAGGACCAAATAAAATCAAGGTAAAAAGGCCTATAATACATGGCATATGAGATGAACAAGGAAGGATTAAAAGATCTCTTCAATTGCCATAAGCAATCCCTAGATCAAACATCGATCATAAAGAAGTCAATTGAAAATTCAAGTCAACTTAAAAAATAACAAATAAATAGAAAATTAATCAAGAAAATTATGAAAAATTAAACTAAATAAGATGGGGCTAGGACATCATCATCCCCCAAAAATATTTTAAAAATAATGAAAATTGGTACGTAAATTAATTAAAATAAAACAAAAGTCAAATTAAAAGTCAATTAATAAGACTAGGTTAGAAATAAATCAAGAATAAATAGTAAATTAATCAAGAAAATTATGAAAAACTAAACTAAATAAGGTGGGTTCAGGACATCATCATCCCCCAAAAATATTTTAAAAATAATGAAAATTGGTACATAAATTAATTAAAATAAATCAGAGGTTAAACCAAAAATCAATTAATGAGACTAGGTTAGAAATATATCAAGAATAAATAGTAAATTAGTCAAGAAAATTATGAAAAATTAAACTAAATATGGTGGGGTCAGGACATCATCATCCCTTAAAAATATTCTAAAAAGAATTAAAATTGGTATGTGAATTAATTAAAATAAAACAGAAGTCAAATTAAAAGTCCACCAACCAAACTAGGTCAAAAGTAAATCCAAAATAAATTGAAAATGTGAAATAAAATTCCAAGAAAAGGTCAGGTTACCCATGAGACAGTGGTCAACATTCATTCTAAAAATCAAATGCTAAAAATAATTTTAAATCATAAAAATAAAATCAATAAAAAAAGTATGTTAAAATGGACCAGTTAGAATAAATAATAAAAATAAAATATTAATATTAAAAAAATACGAAAATAAAAATTATATAAAATTAAATAAAATGTTAAGAAAAGTGAAAAATATTTTTGGGTAATTTTATGGACGAAGAAAATATTTTAAATAAAAAAAGAAATATGAAAACAGAAGGATTAATGGTGATGAACATGGTAAGCGAGCATAGATATATCAAAACATGGCCATGGAAGAGATGATTACCTAATGGAAAATAGAAGTGGAATGGAATCTAATATGTGATGAAGCTCTGCCTCCTTGCCACGAAATTCCTATGCTCCTTTAGGGTCAGGGTTTCAGCTTCTTAAATAGGGTGGATTAAGTGTTCTCATGGGCTTTTTAGTAAGTGATTTATCCATAAGAATAAAAGTGTGAAATGAGGTGTAAAATGTTGTTATTTTGGGCCAAACTTAAGAGAATGAATGTCCAATGCATGGCCAAAATAGGTAAAAAACGTGACTGGTTTGTGCAGCATGCTTAGAAAATCTGATTGGGCAAGCCATGCCCAAAATCTGCCTAGAAAATCAAGTCATGGTGCCCACTTTAAATGAATGTATCTCTCAAACCATGGATCCAAATGAGATGATTCTAAAAGGATGTGAAAGAGGACATGGAAAGGTACAATTGTTGTGAAGAAAGTATTTTCAAATAATGCGTTGAAGTGCAAGAAAACTGGCCAAGAAGTCTTGACAAATTTTGAAGATTTTGGACTTAGAAAATTTTCTAAGTGTCCTAAAAAAATGTCTCACTTTGACTAAGCATAACCTTCTCAATTCTAATCCAAATGGAGCAAACTTTATATCTCTAGAAAGCTTGGAACAAGAAGAACAACTTTCATGTTGGAGAAATTTTCAAATGGAGCTTTTATCTTGATGCAAAATGGGCTTAAAGTGAGTGCAACGATCATGAAAACTTGCCCTAAATGGAAAGTCAACCATTTCCAAATTAAGTAACTTTTCCAATTCCTGATTAAATGATGAATCCATGATCCAACCTTGATCAAATTTCACATGTAGGATCCCCTAGGCATGGATTTTGAGATTCCACTCTCAAAATGTCAGGAGTTGACTTTTCTGGCCCCATAGTTGACTTTTCCCACACTGTCTGATTCCCGATTCCATTGATCAATTGAAGCACTTCTAGCTCAAATAAAGAGCTGATTTTTTGTATGTAGACCTTTGTGGACATATGGAGGTCCATGGAAAATAGTTTCACCCAAAGAATCAGAAATAAACTGATTTTATACCAAACCCTAGTTTTCGGGCAAAATGATCAGGAACTGATTACACTGATTGACAATGGATCTTTCTGAGATAATTGTGAATCTTCCTAGGCCAAGATGCCTCTCTAATCATGACATGGATGAGCTCCTATACTTCCAACCATAAATTGCCTGTTGCAGGTAGCCATGAAACACTAATTTCTAATTAAATCTAGATGAACATTCTGATAACTTTGAATCCTTCACTGATGAACTGAGGACCATAATAAGATACTTGGACCCCCCTGAGACCCTTGAGACTTGTATACTTAGAAAATAAAGTCCAATTCTCAATCTTGCTTTGTGTGGGCTCCTTCTGTTACGGAGTGATCGATCAAAACCTGATCTCCATGTCACTAATGCAGTATGCAATGAGTATGACCTAATATGATGCTAATGAAGTGTAAAACATAGTCCCATGCTTCCAAGAAAAATGAAGGGTAAATTTTGGGGCATTACAGCTGCCCCTATTCAATCAACTGGAAACCCGAAAGGAAGATAGCAACGGCTTTCGCACTTTCGAGGTATCAAGTGATTGAATACGATAAAAGCCCGAAAATTTACACTGAAGTGAAAAAATAAAGTAACAATGCCTGTAAGTATCGGGCAAGAGGTGGTCTTGAAAAAGAATCCGTCTGGTACGGTGAGTCGGTCTGAACACCGAAACAAGGAATGTTAGCCTGAATACCAAAATAAATGGTAACACAGAAATAACCATGGCCTGAATGCCGCTCATCAATCTGAATACTCGAAATGACTTAGATCTGAGCATCGGACGATACTTGATTATCAAACATCGGTCTGAACATCGGAAAACTGGCTTGAATGCCACTTCGGTCTGAATACCGGAAAACTGGCCTGAATGCTACAAGTTGCATCGACCTGAACGTCGGAAACTTCTTCGATCTGAACATCGGAAAACTGGCCTGAATGCCACTTCGGTCTGAATACCGGAAACTTTCATGCCTGTCAGCATCGGTAGAAATAGGGAAAATGATAATTGAGGCGGCGCGTGGGCCAACGACCCCTACTGGGAATAATAAAGATAAGTCATGAACAATCTTCAGTCTGAGTACTGGAAACAACTTCTGGCTTATCACTTGGGATACCGAGAATGCCTTATGCTTTACATGCGTATGTTTGAAGTTTTCAATGGCGTAATGCTCCATGAAAATGGAAATGCTACGCAATTTGGGAGGATGCAATGCAATATGATTCTACATGTAGGGATGCGAAATGTTTGATTAGAGAGAACGCCAAGCTGAGGCAAGGAATTCTGCTGGGGAAATGATCACCATCTTCTGGACCCTGGCAAGGATGTTGGAGATGTATACCACAAGGAACTCTATGGGGAAATGACCCGCCACACGGTGTTCTTGCAAATAACAAAATACCGAGGCTCTGACTGGGGAGAGAATGGCACTGAAAACTTGCTGTTGAGGAAAGCGAGAGTGGTTCTGGCAACCATAATCTACGAGAGAGACGACTCAGCGGGGGAAACAAACACCGATACGGTACCGAGATTCTGCTTCAAGGAAAGAGACCATGGGTCTAGCTTTGAGATCATCGATCTGGCATCGAACTCTGAGGAGCATCCGCTTCTGCTGGGAAGATATAGTCTGACACTGTCAACTCCGCTGGGGATATACAGTCAGATACTATCGACTCTACTGGTGAATGTATAATCTGAAACAAATGCTTGGGGAAGTACAACAGTGAGAGCCTGTTGGGGATTGAAGAATCCAACGCTCGGACCAGCTCTGCAGGGATAAGATACCAAATTCTAACCGTTGAGGAAAAACATCAGCGATCATTTGATGGGGACCTTAAGGAAATGCCCCGAGTGTACATGTTCTGAATAGACGATCCAAAGACTTAAAATTTACAGCAATTTTCAATGTTTATGAAGCACGTACCTGTAAAGCTCTTATGTTTCATGATGCAATGTTTATCAAAAATTCAGACGTCATTTTTGCAGACAAAATAGTAAAATGAAAATGAACACAGAGATGTACTGAATAACATGATTTTATTGATTGAGTGGCCTCTGAATAGGTATTTACATCAGGAAGCAATCCCTGGAAAGAGGTAATTGCACAACAGATAAAAACAGAAATTAATCTAATGGCAATGTGAAATGGATTTCTACCGGGTTCCAATTCTGCTATGATTCGCTCGTCTTCAAGATCCTCCAGATGATCAGCTTTCCGAAAAAGGTGATTGGACTGTTTCCTATCCTTCGGAAGTTTCCGGTTATCGACACGAGATGATATTCAGAACTACTTAGAACGCAGCCATTCGCTTAATCCCTAACTTTTGCATAGATCGCCCTTTCGGGTTTTCAATCCACCGGGATACCCATTTTTGCCTAAGTTGCCCTTTCAGGTTTTCAACTTACCGGGTGTACAATCTTTTCATTTTTTAATCCCTAACTTTTGCCCGAACCTTTTTCATTTTCTTGGTTCGCCGGGATGCCCATTTTTTGGCCTGGACTATTCTTTTTATCATCCAGCGGGTCTATTTTATGCGAAGTATTTTTTACTGCGTCTGAGTTCACAGGGGAAGTGAAGTTCTCACCATCCATAGTTGCAAGCATTAAGGCTCCACCATCAAAAACCTTGGTGACAATATACGGTCCATCATAGTTAGGAGTCCACTTTCCCCTGAGATCTGTCTGAGGAGGAAGGATCCTTTTCAACACCAAATCTCCGACTTGGAAGCATCGAGGATGCACTTTCTGATCAAAGGCTCTCTTCATCCGACTCTGATACAATTGCCCATGACAAATGGCTGCCATTCGCTTCTCTTCGATAAGACTCAACTCATTGAACCTTGTCCGAACCCATTCAGCTTCGTCTAACTTGACATCCAACAGGACTCTTAGAGAAGGAATCTCCACTTCAACAGGTATGACTGCTTCCATACCATACACAAGGGAGTAAGGGGTTTCCCCGGTCGATGTACGTACTGAAGTACGGTACCCATGCAAGGAGAAGGGTAGCATCTCATGCCAATCTCTGTACGTAACGACCATCTTCTGCACAAGCTTCTTTATGTTCTTATTTGCTGCCTCAACAACACCGTTCATCTTAGGATGATAAGGGGAAGAGGTGTGATGTTGAATGTTGAAGTTCTTGCACAACTCTTTCATCATTTTGTTATTGAGATTAGAACCATTATCAGTAATGATTCTTTCGGGAATCCCATAACGACAAATGATTTCTTTCTTGATGAATCGGGCAACCGCATGTTTGGTGACCTTCACAAACGACGCTGCTTCGACCCACTTGGCGAAATAGTCGATGGCAACAAGGATGAAGCGATGCCCACTGGAAGCAGTCGGCTCAATCTTTCCAATCATATCAATGTCCCACATAGCAAACGGCCACGACGACGACATCACATTCAGAGGATTTGGCGGCACATGCACCTTATCAGCATAAATCTGGCATTTATGACACTTCCGAGCATATTTGAAACAATCAGATTCCATGGTCATCCAGTAATAACCCGCTCTCAACAATTTCTCATGGGCTTTTTAATAAGTGATTTATCCATAAGAATAAAAGTGTGAAGTGAGGTGTAAAATGTTTTTATTTTGGGCCAAAATTAAGTGAATGGATGTCCAATGCATGGCCAAAAGAGGTAAAAAAACGTGAGTGGTTTGTGCAGCATGCTTAGAAAATCTGATTGGGCCAGCCAGGCCCAAAATCTGCCTAGGAAATCAAGTCATGGTGCCCACTTTAAATGAATGTATCTCTCAAACCATGGATCCAAATGAGATGATTCCAAAAGGATGTGAAAGAGGACATGGCAAGGTACAATTGTTGTGAAGAAAGTATTTTCAAATAATGCCTTGAAGTGCAAGAAAACTGGCCAAGAAGTCTTGACAAATTTTGAAGATTTTGGACTTAGAAATTTTTCTAAGTGTCTTAAAAAAATGTCTCACTTCGACTAAGCATAACTTTCTCAATTCTAATCCAAATGGAGCAAACTTTATATCTCTAGAAAGCTTGGAACAAGAGGAACAACTTTCTTGTTGGATAAAATTTCAAATGGAGCTTTTATCTTGATGCAAAATGGGCTTAAAGTGAGTGCAACGATCATGAAAACTTGCCCTATATGGAAAGTCAACCATTTCCAAATTAAGTAACTTTTCCAATTCTTGATTAAATGATGAATCCATGATCCAAACTTGATAAAATTTCATATGTAGGATCCCCTAGGCATGGATTTTGAGATTCCACTCTCAAAATGTCAGGAGTTGACTTTTCTGGCCCCATAGTTGACTTTTCCCACACTGTCTGATTCCCGATTCCATTGATCAATTGAAGCACTTCTAGCTCAAATAAATAGCTGATTTTTTGTATGTAGACCCTTGTGGACATATGGAGGGCCATGGAAAAGAGTTTCACCCAAAGAATCAGAAATAAAATGATTTTATACCAAACCCTAGTTTTAAGGCAAAATGAACAGGAACTGATTGCACTGATTGCCAATGGATCTTTCTGAGATAATTGTGAATCTTCCTAGGCTAAGATGCCTCTCTAATCATGACATGGATGAGCTCCTCTACTTCCAACCAAACATTTCCTGTTGCAGGTAGCCATGAAACCCTAATTTTTGATTAAATCCAGATGAACACTCTGATAGCTTTGAATCCTTCACTGATGAACTGAGGACTATAATAAGATACTTGGACCCCCCTGAGACCCTTGAGACTTGTATACTTAGAAAATGAAGTCCAATTTACAATCTTGCTTTGTGTGGAATCCTTCTGTTAAGGAGTGATCAATCAAAACCTGATCTCCATGTCACTAATGCAGTATGCAATGAGTATGACCTAATATGATACTAATGAAGTGTAAAACATAATCCCATGCTTCCAGGAAAAATGAAGGGTATTGGGGTATTACAGTTACCATTAGAGATATTGACTAAATCTAAGGTAAACCATACAAGTCGAGTCGCCACCGCACTTCTACTTATCCAAAGGAATGGTTAGAAAGCGAACAAAAACCTAAAAGTTTTATCGAATCAAAAACTAGTAAAAATGTCAGAGATCTGGGTAAGGGGGTTGGTTATGCAATGGGAAGATTTTAAGCACCCAAAACATCCTAGGTACTCCTAGGGAGCTCTTTTCAAAAGTGTTGTTCTAGTCTAAAAGGTGTAGGTATATCTAAAGTACTATTTACTAAAAGGAAGGTTAAAAGAAAATGACTCGCAAGGATGTCGCATCCACTGCCTACGTATCTCATCTGAGAATCAGAGTCTTTGTAGTTCGGTTACCTATGGGTTAAAGAGAAGTGTGCTCGGTAAGACGTCGCGTCTTATGCCTACGTATCTCATCTGGAATGAGAATCAGAGCAAAATGTAGTTCAGCTAACTAGGGGTTAAGGATTGCCATCTGAACATGGACTTACAAAAGCGGACACCAGCTGTTCTAAAGGAGGGTGGGCAGTGTGTTTAACGTCCTAGCAGTAGGTGTCGTAGCTAGCTGAATCGAGTCTTAGGCGGTTACCTCTTTGCAATAGAACGAATTGACATGCCACAAGATCGGAGACGCACGGAAGGTCTAAAAGTGGGGAAGCTCTGCTCTAGAGTTGTCATGCAATATGGACCTATGTGATAGGATTTACAAAGGGGAACATCTACCTAATGTTAGCATGCAAAGAATAGGGGAATTCTACCTATGTTATCATACAAAAGGTTCTACCTAATGGGTGCTACCTAAACGGAACAAGAGTCGACAGATGGAGCGTGAAGAGGAGTTACGAATAAGGGTAGATGGCGATGCCGGAGGCAATCGACTTACAGGTAGATGGCGATGCCTGAGGCAATCAACTTACAAGAGGATGGATGAATGCGTGATGGTTTTGTTAAGTTTTGAAAATGATTACTCGACGTTGGATCGAGCTTTTGATCTTATTTTGAAATGGTTATCGCATGTTCGTTTTAATTCTTGTATTAACAGGTGACTAAAGAAATAAAGAAATAAATATTATACACTTTATGGGAGAGGGGTACATTTGTTATGAATGGGGATTGTTCATGGCAAACAAACAATAAGAATATATGCCTCATACATCATACAAGTAGGCAACAATTATCATTCAGATCGGATAAATAAACAATATATAATCAAACCAAAGAATCAAATAATGGAGCATTTAAACAATGCATGGGAGTATGAACATGTTAAATAATCAAGCAATAGAAATCATGAATGAGAGAAACAAGTATAAAAGATAACAGATGAATCAAACAGATGAAAATATACACACGAAGGGTCCACTGAATAATTTAATCAGGAAATGAGGTAAGGACCAAATAAAATCAAGGTAAAAGGCTTCTAATACATGGCATATGAGATGAACAAGAGAGGATCAAAAGATCTCTTCAATTGCCATAAGCAATCCCTAAGTCAAACATCGATCATAAAGAAGTCAACTGAAAATTCAAGTCAAATAAAAAATTAAAAAATAAATAGCAAATTAATCAAGAAAATTATGAAAAATTAAACTAAATAAGGTGGTGTCAGGACATTATAATCCCCCAAAAAGATTTTAAAAATAATGAAAGTTGGCACGTGAATTAATTAAAACAAAACATAGGTCAAACCAAAAGTCAATTAATAAGACTAGGTTAGAAATAAATCAAGAATAAATAGTAAATTAATCAATAAAATTATGAAAAATTAAACTAAATAAGGAGAGGTCAGGACAACATCATCCCCCAAAACGATTTTAAAAATAATGAAAATTGGTACGTGAATTAATTAAAATAAAACAGAAGTCAAATTAAAAGTCCACCAACCAAACTAGGTCAAAAATAAATCCACAATAAATTGAAAATGTGAAATAAAATTCCAAGAAAAGGTCAGGTTGACCATGAGACAATGGTAAACCTTCATCCCAAAAATCAAATGCTAACAATAATTTTAAGTCATAAAATAAAATCCATAAAAGAAGTGTGTTAAAATGGACCAGTTAGAATAAATAATTAAAATAAAATATTAATATAAAAAAATACGAAAGTAAAAATTATATAAAATTAAATAAAAATGTTAAGAAAAGTTAAAAATATTTTTGGGTAATTTTATGGACGAAGAAAATATTTTAAATAAGAAAAGGAAATATGAAAATGGAAAGATTAATGGTGATGAACATGGTAAGCAAGCGTAGATATATCAAAACATGGCCATGGAAGAGATGATTACCTAATGGAAAATAGAAGTGGAATGGAATCTGATATGTGATGAAGCTTTGTCTCCTAGCCACGAAATTCCAATGATCCTTTAGGATCAGGGTTTCAGCTTCTTAAATTGGGTGGATTAGGTGTTCTCATGGGCTTTTTAATAAGTGATTTATCCATAAGAATAAAAGTGTGAAGTGAGGTGTAAAATGTTGTTATTTTGGACCAAACTTAAGTGAATGGATGTCCAATGCATGGCCAAAAGAGGTAAAAAAAACGTGACTGGTTTGTGCAACATGCTTAGAAAATCTGATTGGGTCAGCCAGACCCAAAATCTGCCTAGGAAATCAAGTCATGATGCCCACTTTTAATGAATGTATCTCTCAAACCATGGATCCAAATGAGATGATTCCAAAAGGATGTGAAAGAGGACATGGCAAGGTACAATTATTGTGAAAAAAGTATTTTCAAATAATGTCTTGAAGTGCAAGAAAGCTGGCCAAGAAGTCTTGACAAGTTTTGAAGATTTTGGACTTAGAAATTTTTCTAAGTGTCCTAAAAAAATGTCTCACTTTGACTAAGCATAACTTTCTCAATTCTAATCCAAATGGAGCAAACTTTATATCTATAGAAAGCTTGGAACAAGAGGAACAACTTTCATGTTGGAGAAATTTCAAATGGAGCTTTTATCTTGATGCAAAATGGGCTTAAAGTGAGTGCAACGATCATGAAAACTTGCCCTAAATGGAAAGTCAACCATTTCCAAATTAAGTAACTTTTCCAATTCCTGATTAAATGATGAATCCATGATCCATCCTTGATCCAATTTCACATGTGGGATCCCCTAGACATGGATTTTGAGATTCCACTCTCAAAATGTCAGGAGTTGACTTTTCTGCCCCCACAGTTGACTTTTCCCAAACTGTCTAATTCCCGATTCCGTTGATCAATTGAAGCACTTCTAGCTCAAATAAAGAGCTGATTTTTGTATGTAGACCCTTGTGGACATATGGAGGTCCATGGAAAAGAGTTTCACCCAAAGAATAAGAAATAAACTGATTTTACACCAAACCCTAATTTTAGGGCAAAATTGATCAGGAATTGATTGCACTGCTTGCCAATGGATCTTTCTAAGATAATTATGAATCTTCCAAGGCCAAGATGCCTATCCAAACATGACATGGATGAGATCTTCTACTTCCAACCAAATATTACCTGTTGCAAGTAGCCACGAAACCCTAATTTCCTGATTAAACCCAGATGAACACTCTGATAGCTCTGAATCCTTCACTGATGAATTGAGGACCATAATAAGATACCTGGACGCCCCTAAGACTCTTGAGACTTGTATATTTAGAGAATGAAGTCCAATTCTCAATCTTGCTTTATATGGGCTCCTTCTGTTAAGGAGTGATCGATCAAAACCTGATCTATATGTCACTAATGCAGTATGCAATGAGTATGACCTAATATGATGCTAATGAAGTGTAAAGCATAATCCCATGCTTCCAGGAAAAATGAAGGGTAAATTTTAGGGTATTACAGCTGCCCCTATTCAATCAACTGGGAAACTGAAAGGAAGATAACAACGACTTTCGCACTTTCGAGGTATCAAGTGATTGAATACGATAAAAGCCCGAAAATTTACACTGAAGTGAAAAAATGAAGTAACAATGCCTGTCAGAATTGGCCAAGAGGTGGTCTTGAAAAAGAATCCGTCTGGTACGGTGAGAGTCGGTCTGAACACCGAAACAAGGAATGTTAGCCTGAATACCAAAATAAATGGTAACACAGAAATAACCATGGCCTGAATGCCGCTCATCAATTTGAATACTCGAAATGACTTAGATATGAGCATTAGAAGATACTAGATTATCGAACATCGGTCTGAAGACCGGGAAACTGGCCTGAATGCCACTTCGGTCTGAATACCGGAAAACTGGCCTGAATGCCACAAGTTGCATCGACCTGAATGTCGAAAACTTCTTCGATCTGAACAACGGAAGATATTAGATTATCAAACATCGGTCTGAACACCCGGAAACTGGCCTGAGTGCCACTTCGGTCTGAATACCGGAAAACTGGCCTGAATGCCACTTCGGTCTGAATACCGGAAAACTGGCCTGAATGCCACAAGTTGCATTGACCTGAATGTCGGAAACTTCTTCGATCTGAACATCGGAAAACTGGCCTGAATGCCACTTCGGTCTGATCTCTATGTCACTAATGCAGTATGCAATGAGTATGACCTAATATGATGCTAATGAAGTGCAAAGCATAATCCCATGCTTCCAGGAAAAATGAAGGGTAAATTTTGGGGTATTACAGCTGCCCCTATTTAATCAACTGGGAACCCGAAAGGAAGATAGTAACGACTTTCACACTTTCGAGGTATCAAGTGATTGAATACGATAAAAGCCCGAAAATTTACACTGAAGTGAAAAAATGAAGTAACAATGCCTGTCAGAATCGGCCAAGAGGTGGTCTTGAAAAAGAATCCGTCTGGTACGGTGAGAGTCGGTCTGAACACCGAAACAAGGAATGTTAGCCTGAATACCAAAATAAATGGTAACACATAAATAACCATGACCTGAATGCCGCTCATCAATCTGAATACTGGAAATGACTTCGATATGAGCATTAGAAGATACTAGATTATCGAACATCGGTCTGAACATCGGGAAACTGGCCTGAATGCCACTTCGGTCTGAATACCGAAAAACTGGCCTGAATGCCACAAGTTGCATCGACCTGAATGTTGAAAACTTCTTCGATCTGAACATCAGAAGATATTAGATTATCAAACATCGGTCTGAACACCGGGAAACTGGCCTGAGTGCCACTTCGGTCTGAATACCGGAAAACGGGCCTGAATGCCACAAGTTGCATCGACCTGAATGTCGGAAACTTCTTCGATCTGAACATCGGAAAACTGGCCTGAATGCCACTTCGGTCTGAATACCGGAAACTTAGCCTGAATGCCACAAGTTGCATTGACCTGAATGTCGGAAACTTCTTCCATCTGAACATCGGAAAACTGGCGTGTATGCCACTTGGTGTGAATACCGGAAACTTGGCCTGAATGCCACAAGTTGCGTCGACCTGAACGTCAGAAACTTCTTCGATCCGAACATCGAAAAACTGGCCTGAATGCCACTTCGGTCTGAATACCGGAAACTTTCATGCCTGTCAGCATTGACAGAAATAGGGAAAATGATAATTGAGGCGGCGCGTGGGGCAACGACCCCTGCTGGGAATAATAAAGATAAGTCATGAACAATCTTCAGTATGAGTACTAGAAACAACTTCTGGCTTATCACTTGGGATACCGAGAATGCCTTATGCTTTACATGCGTATGTTTGAATTTTTCAATGGCGTAATGCTCCATGAAAATGGAAATGCTACGCAATTTGGGAAGATGCAATGCAATATGATTCTACATGCAGGGATGCGAAATGCTTGATTAGAGAGAACGCCAAGCTGAGACAAGGAATTCTGCTGGGGAAATGATCACAATCTTCTGGACCCTGGCAAGGCTGTTGGAGATGCACATCACAAAGAACTCTGTGGGGAAATGACCCGCCACACGATGTTCTGGCAAATAACAAAATACCGAGGCTTTGACTGGGGAGAGAATGGCACTGAAAACTTGTTGCTGAGGAAAGCGATAGTGGTTCTGGCAACCATAATCTGCGAGAGAGACGACTCAGCAGGGGAAGCAAACACCGATACGGTGCCGAGATTCTGCTTCAAGGAAAGAGACCATGGGTCTAGCGTCGAGATCATCGATCTGGCATCGAACTCTGAGGAGCAGCCGTTTCTGCTGGGAAGATACAGTCTAGCATTGCCAACTCCGTTGGGGATATACAGTCTGGCACTGTCAACGCCGCTGAGGATATACAGTCTGACACTGTCGACTCCGCTGGGGATATACAATCAGACACTGTCAACTCCGCCGGGGATATACAGTCAGACACTGTCGACTCTACTGGTGAATGTATAATCTGAAAAAAAATGCTTGGGGAAGTACCGTAGTGAGAGCCTGCTGGGGATTGAAGAATCCAATGCTCGGACCAACTCTGCAGGAATAAGATACCAAATTCCAACTGTTGAGGAAAAACATCCGCGATCATTTGATGGGGACCTTAAGGAAATGCCCCGAGTGTACCTGTTTTGAATAGACGATCCAAAGCACTTAAAATTTATAGCAATTTTCAATGTTTATTAAGCACGTACCTGTAAAGCTCTTATGTTTCATGATGCAATGTTTACCAAAAATTCGGACGTCATTTTTGCAAACAAAATAGCAAAATGAAAATGAACAAGAGATGTACTAAATAACATGATTTTATTGATTGAGTGGCCTCTGAATAGGTAGTTACATCAGGAAGCAATCCCTGGAAAGAGGTAATTGTACAACAGATAAAAAACAGAAATTAATCTAATGGTAATGTGAAATGGATTTCTATCGGGTTCCAATTCTGCTATGATTCACTCATTTTTAAGATCCTCCAGATGATCAGCTTTCCAGAAAAGGTGATTGGACTGTTTCCTATCCTTCAGAAGTTTTCGATTATCGACACGATATGATATTCAGAACTACTCAGAACGCAGCCATTCGCTTAATCCCTAACTTTTGCCTGGATCTCCCTTTCGGGTTTTCAATCCACCGGGATACCCATTTTTGCCTAAGTTGCCCTTTCAGGTTTTCAACTTATCGGGTGTACAATCTTTTCATTTTTTAATCCCTAACTTTTGCCCGAACCTTTTTCATTTTCTTGGTTCGCCGGGATGCCCATTTTTTGCCTGGACTATTCTTTTTAACGTCCAGCTGAACTATTTTATGCGTAGTATTTTTTAACTGCGTCTGAGTTCACGGGGGAAGTGAAGTTTTCACCATCCATAGTTGCAAGGATTAAGGCTCCACCATCAAAAACCTTGGTGAAAATATACGGTCCATCATAGTTAGGAGTCCACTTGCCCCTGTGATCTGTCTGAGGAGGAAGGATCCTTTTCCACACCAAATCTCCGACTTGGAAGCATCGAGGACGCACTTTCTGATCAAAGGCTCTCTTCATCCGACTTTGATACAATTGCCCATGACAAATGGTTGCCATTCGCTTCTCTTCGATAAGACTCAACTCATTGAACCTTGTCCGAACCCATTCAACTTCGTCTAACTTGACATCCAACAGGACTCTTAGAGAAGGAATCTCCACTTCAATAGGTAGGACTGCTTCCATACCATACACAAGGGAGTAAGGGGTTTCCCCAGTCGATGTAAGTACTGAAGTACGGTACCCATGCAAGGCGAAGGGTAGCATCTCATGCCAATCTCTGTACGTAACGACCATCTTCTGCACAATCTTCTTTATGTTCTTATTTGCTGCCTCAACAGCACCGTTCATCTTAGGACGATAAGGGGAAGAGTTGTGATGTTGAATGTTGAAATTCTTGCACAACTCCTTCATCATTTTGTTATTGAGGTTAGAACCATTATCGGTAATTATTCTTTCGGGAATCCCATAACGACAAATGATTTATTTCTTAATGAATCAGGTAACCACATGTCTGGTGACCTTCGCAAATGACGCTGCTTCGACCCACTTGGTGAAATAGTCGATGGCAACAAGGATGAAGCGATTCCCATTGGAAGCAGTCGGCTCAATCTTTCCAATCATATCAATGCCCCACATAGCAAACGGCCTCGACGAAGACATCACATTCAGAGGATTTGGCGGCACATGCACCTTATCAGCATAAATCTGGCATTTATGATACTTCCGAGCATATTTGAAACAATCTGATTCCATGGTCATCCAGTAATAACCCGCTCTCAACAATTTCTTAGCCATTGCATGTCCGCCGGCATGAGTACCGAAGGAGCCTTCATGAACTTCCTGCATTAACATGTCTGCTTCGTGTCTATCCACGCATCTGAGCAAAACCATGTCGAAGTTCCTCTTATACAGCACATCGTCTTTGTTAAAGAAGAAACTGTCTGCCAATCTTCTCAAAGTCTTTCTATCATTGTTGGATGCCCATAAAGGGTACTCTTGATTCTTCAGAAAGCACTTGATATCGTGATACCAGGGGTTGTCATCAACTACCACTTCAGCAACACACACATACGCGGCCCTATCAAGGCGCATAACATCAATCCTGGGAACATGGTTCCACCGAATCACCTTGATCATGGAGGACAGAGTAGCAAGAGCATCTGCCATCTGGTTCTCATCACGAGGTATATGATACAGCCTTACTGTTGTGAAGAAAGTCAACAGTCTTCTCGTGTAGTCTCTGTAGGGGACCAGATTAGGCTGGAGAGTATTCCAATCACCATTCACTTGATTGATCACTAGAGCTGAATCTCCGAAGATGTCCAGAGTCTTGATTCTCAAATCAATGGCTTGCTCGATACCCAAGATACAGGCTTCATACTCAGCTTCATTATTGGTGCACTCAAAAGTTAGACGAGCGGTGAAAGGCATGTGGGCACCTTTCGGAGTGGTAATGACAGCACCAATTCCACTTCCTTTGGCATTAACGGCCCCATCAAACATTAAAGTCCACTTTTCATCTGGATCAGGTCCCTCCTCAACAACTGGCTCTTCACAGTCTTTCATCTTGAGGAACATGATGTCTTAATCCGGAAAATCAAACTTCATCGACTCATAATCATCAATCGGCTCCTGAGCAAGATAGTTTGACAGAATACTCCCTTTGACGGCTTTCTGGGATGTATACTGGATGTCGTACTCTGTCAGTACCATTTGCCAATGAGCAAACCTTCCGGTGAGAGCTGGCTTTTTAAATATATACTTGACTGGATCCATTTTGGAGATCAGTAAGGTCGTGTGAGTCAGCATGTATTGTCTCAATCGCTTAGCAGCCCATGCAAGTGCACAACATGTCTTTTCAAGCATAGAGTATCTCGACTCGCAATCTATGAATTTTTTACTCAGGTAGTAGATGGCATGCTCTTTCCTACCTGTCTCGTTGTGTTGACCGAGAACACAACCCATGGGATTATCAAGTACTGTCAAATACATAATCAGTGGTCTCCCTGGGACTGGAGGCATAAGGATTGGAGGATTCTACAAATACTCTTTTATTTTTTCGAAAGCCCTTTGGCAATCATCATTCCACCTGATAGTCTGATCTTTTCTCAACAATTTGAATATTGGCTCACACGTGGCTGTTAGGTGAGAGATGAACCTTGCAATGTAGTTCAACCTTCCTAAGAAACCACAGACTTGTTTTTCTGTTCTTGGCTCAGGCATTTCTTGTATCGCTTTCACTTTGGCCGGATCCACCTCAATCCCTTTTTCACTAACAATAAAACCCAACAGTTTTCCAGATCTCACCCCGAAAGTACACTTGTTCGGATTAAGCCTCAACTTGAATTTCCTCAAACGCTCAAACAGTTTCTGCAAATTCACCAGATGTTCTTCTTCCGTCTGAGATTTGGCAATCATATCATCAACATAAACCTCGATTTCATGATGAATCATATCATGGAAAAGAGTTACCATCGCTCGTTCATATGTTGCCCCAACATTTTTTAGACCAAACGACATCACCTTGTAGCAGAAGGTTCCCGATGGGTTTATGAAAGTTGTCTTCTCCATGTCTTCTAGTGCTATCTTAATTTGATTATAGCCAGAAAAGCCATCCATGAAGGAGAATATCGAGAACTGAGCCGTGTTATCCACCAAAACGTCGATGTGAGGTAATGAGAAATCATCTTTAGGACCAGCTCTGTTCAGATCCCGATAGTCGACACACATCCGTACCTTTCCATCCTTCTTAGGTATTGGAACGATATTTGCAACCCATGGCGGATAATTTGTAACTTTTAGGAACCCTGCGTCCAACTGTTTTTTGCACTTCTTCCTTTATCTTGATAGCCATCTTTGGTCGTATTCTTCTGAGCTTCTGCTTGACCGGAGGACGATCCTCTTTGAGAGGCAAACGGTGTACCACAATGTCTGTGTCAATCCCTGGCATGTCCTGATAAGACCAAGCGAAGATGTCAACATACTCTTACAGCAATTCAATCAGCCCCTTCTTCACATTATCTTCCAAAGCAACCCCTATCTTGATCTCTCTCTTGACGTCCCCGATGCCGAGATTAATCACTTCAGTAGACTCTTGATGCGGTTGAATGACCCTTTCTTCCTGTTTTAACAACCTGGCAAGTTCTTCAGGGAGTTCATAGGCTTCATCACCCTCTTCTTCAGCTTGAAAGATTGGATTTTCAAAGTCGAAGTGTGCCATAGCAGAACTGTTATCAATAGGATCCAGTGACGTGCATCTGCATGAGTGATGGTATATGCTTATGAGTGTGAACTAGGAGTAAAAACTAAACAAACATTGCCAAATACATTTTTTTGATTTTTTTTGAAAACTGCAAAAATAGAAAGACAGTGAACAAAATATTTGAATGCAAAAAGACGTCCTTTATTTATGATAAAAATGCAGGTATTCACATAGATGAGCCCTACAATGAACCATTACGCCCTGGGCGGAACGTAAGACTTGGATATGCATGAATAGTCAAAGAAAATTACTCTTCAAGAAGAGTGACTTGGATAATCTCTTCAGAAGACCAGTTGTGGAGAACTTCATCTGGGACCCTTGGACGCACCCAGTTGTCAATGTCGCAATCACTATCCCCATCTTCTTTGTTGATTGCAGAGACCTGGCCGTACTGAATGATGCCAGCACCGGAGAAAGTAATCGGCCTCTGACGAGTCTGAGGCATTGAAGTTGTAGAAGTCAATGTCGACTGATACCCAATTCCAAACTTGTCTTCCTTTACAGGTAAATCCACCAGACGTCCCCACCCGGGAGCAACACCTGAATTTACCAAGGCCTGTGCCTGCTTGAAGGACAAAATAGAGGCACCTGCTTTAACCTCTTCTACTGGAGCTGCATACTTGACTTGAACTGCCTCAAAGGCCTGACACAGGGTCTCATGAATCTCACTTTCTACCTCTACATACTTGAATGTAGACAGGTTACTGACCGGAATATCCTCCTCACCACAGACAGTGATAACTCTTCCGTTGACCGGGAACTTGATCTTCTGATGAAAGGTCGAGGAGACTGCCCCATCATTGTGGATCCAAGGACGACCCAGCAAGCAGCTCTACGAAGGACTGATATTCATCACATAGAATACGGTGTTAAAGGTTTGTGATCCAATCTGAATTGGCAATTCTACCTCTCCGAACACCGACCTCTTAGAACCATCGAAGGCTCTTACCACAAGATCAGAAGGCTTCAAGATCAAACCTTCTACATCTAACCTTGACAGGGCTCTCTTGGGTAGCACATTGAAAGAGGAACCTGTATCCACCAGAACATGGGATAGCACAGTGTCTTTACACTCCATCAAGATGTGCAAAGCCTTCACAAAAGCCTCAGCCAAGTCTCTCCAGCAGCGAATATGGGCTCTGTCCAGCCTCATATACCACTCCAAGGATTCCCCAGCTAGGTTGTCATGGAAGAAGTACATGAGCAGCTTCTCATCATCAGAATACACGATCATCTTGCGGAAGTAAGCTTGTACATGAGTCTTCGGGCAAGAGTTGCCATTGTACTTATCAAACACGGGGACTTTGAATTTGGGCGGAACTCTCACGCCTGGGACCAGCCCCAAGTCAGCAACATCCACACCAAGAGCATTCTGCCCTTCCACAACTTTCAACCTCTCTTCCAGTCTCTGAAACATAGGGTCCATACCATGGCCCATGCCAAAGTCCTCTTGAAGCAGGGGGAATTGATCCTCCTGATCATCATGGATGGGTTGTTGACCAAGGTTGCCATGTGGGATTGGGATAGGCCCCGGTCCATTGGGTCCATTAGCCTCTCCAGCGGGAGGATCAGCCACAACCTCCGGTTGAGTAGTAGGGGGATTCCCCTATACCAACAATCTAATCTCCTGTTGTCCCTGAGCCACTCCTTGGACCACTTCCATGAACTGATTCATGCGAATCCTCATCTCAGCGAGCTCTGCTTGTAAACCTTCCATTGCTCTCTATTGATTCCTTCGGGTACCGTATCGGTGAATGCCTGAGTCAGCTATCCTAATAATGGAATACCAAACAAGATGAGAACACTGCGGCGGTACCTGTTATGCAAGA
Source organism: Lathyrus oleraceus (assembly GCF_024323335.1). Classification (NCBI taxonomy): domain Eukaryota; kingdom Viridiplantae; phylum Streptophyta; class Magnoliopsida; order Fabales; family Fabaceae; genus Lathyrus; species Lathyrus oleraceus. Next base: position 235,153,093 of record NC_066584.1, on the reverse strand, counting down.
CATGCTAATGAATATGAAAATGCAATGACATGTTTATCAATTTCAAAGGGTATTCTACCCCTTGATTCCAGTCTCACATTAGATAAACAGTGTAAGAAAACCCCGACTAGAATCAAGAAGAAGATATAAACCCCTAGGAATAGATAAACATGATGCATGCAATGCTTATGATTTAATTTTTATATCAGAGGAACTTTAGAGTCTTATTTGCAAATTTTGGAAATATTAAACGTTTATCACATACGGAAATATCACGTCAATTAATATTTGGAAATGTTTTTACGCCAAAGAAGTACAGTCTTGGTAACCAAATACAATACAAGAGAGAAGGAAAATGAGCATCCTATGTATCCCTAGAAGCAATCGTCCAAAGCCCTCGAGACCGGAAGATAAGCTGCACGAAGCCTCTTCACCTCCCTCTCGTAGGCTGCCTCCATATCTGCCTTCTCTTTGGCGAGTCGATCATACTTCCTCGTCCAAAACGTGGAAGACTGAGGAAGTAGAGAAGTCAAGGCGTCATCAGGATCATCGATAACCTGGTGCTCAAGGAACTCTATCAAAGCATCCTTCTCTCTGATCTGCTAAAGCAACTCCTCTCGTTCACAGATCCAAGCACGCGAACGGTCTTCGTCTCTCAACTCCTCTACTCCTTGGCTAGGGAGGGTTGAAAGCCCAGCCACAACCAAAGGTGTGGGTCTTGGATACTCATAAGGCATGAGGTACTCGGAAGCTCTCCCCCTAACCCAAGAGGTATAGGGTTCCAAAGCGATACAGTTCTTCGGACTTAGCTCCTTCCTTCCTTTCTTATGGATCTTGCACCAAGCGCGGACCATCCTGCCCTTCAAGCCTTGGGGATCTTTACCCTCCTGAAAGAACATACCCTCTAACAGAATGTTATTGGGTTTATCCTTTAGGGGGAACCCAAGCTGACGACGTGCCAAAATAGAGTTGTAGTTAATTCCATCGCATGTACCAAGAAGAGGTACATTGGAGAATTCACTACAAGAGTCGATAATCTGCACACCATCATATACACGGTTGTACCAAAAGATGCCATCACTAGTGAGAGACATAAGTCTCGTGGACCACCGTAGACATCCCCTGTTCTCCTTGAAGGCGAGCGTATGAGGCAAGTGCGAAATAAACCACTTGTACAATAGAGGCAAACAACACACAATAGTACCACCGCCCTTTGCATTCCTCATATGCAAAGAGAAACAAGTGTCACCCAACAGAGTAGGAACGAGATTAAGAGTAGAGAAAATCCTTATGGAGTTCACATCCACAAACTTGTCGATGTTGGGGAATAACACTAGCCCATAGATGAGAAGTACAAATATGGCCTCAAAGGCGTCCTCACTCATGGCCTTCCCAAACGTAGTAGCTTGATCAATGAGGAAATCAGACGGGAGACCTTGAATTCCACCTTTGGTAGTCATATGAGCACCAATAATAGATTCATCTATACGCAACAGATCAGCAATCTCTTGAGAAGAAGGAACTCTCTCCAAGCCACTGAACGACAACTGGTCTAGGATAGGTATGCCCACAATATAGGCATACTCCTCAAGCGTGGGCAAAAGCTGGAAATCCAGAAAAGTGAAGCAACGGTACAAGGGATCATAGAACTGCACCAACACACTCATTAGACCTTCATCCACTTGAGTAGCCAGAATAGACAGAAGTTTCCCATGACGAGCCTTGAATTCCAAGGGATCTAATACATAGGATGTCAAACTCCTTAACTCTTTCAAGTCGGGTTGTCTGAAACTGTACTTCTTCGTATTCCTTCTTAGCTTATCCATGTCTAAAAATTTGCAAATAGACCTCTTAAGTTCCTTGAAAATTTTCTCATTGTTGATGATATGGATGTGTATGAATGCATGAATGCATGGATGCAACAATCACACTCAAGGATCAAGCAAATCACACCACAGAAAGGTCATGGGATGGATCAAGTCATCCTTAATATCAATCATCCATTTTGGTGGATTATGGTTTACACCTTATCAACACCCAAGTTCCATTGATATTAAGGATACACAAGAACAGATCAACCACGAATCAAGGGTTTGTTACGAGTCGCGAGCATGGAGTCTTGGTTAAGAACCACCCAAAGGGAGTGTACTATGGTTAAACCTGACAATCATGTTCTACAAGAGGTTCCCATAGTCATCATCCCATCTTTCGGATATTATCGGATAAACGACTACTCGTATTCCAAAAATATTCTCAAGAGAGACTCTTATGAGTGTAGTATCGCGTAACAATCGTATCAAATCTTACACTTGAACGATCTTTGCACTACGTCCTAAAAATAGGCCAAGATGGGCGTGGTAAACTAAGGTCCTTGGCTTCTAAGGCATATATTGGAAAGAGTAATGCCTAAGCACGACTACTCGGGTGACATTATTGATCCCAACGTAACCTCCACCAAGTGAATGGGCTTGCAAGTCAACTTGCTAAGGAATAACTCCACACAAGTCAACAAGACCACTCGAGTTCGGGTATAGAACTCATCTCACAAAGATCACCAAGCATACAAGGAATTAATATTCAAATAATTCAATCATTACATACAATACAGTAATCCCAAATTGCACAAAAATATGTCACAAAGCAATATACCATACAATACAACAAATATGAAAAGTAGGCAAAACCCACTAGGCAAATGATAGTCCCCAGCAGAGTCGCCACTTTTCTGTAGCGGGGTATTCGTTACCATTAGAGATATTGACTAAATCAAAGGTAAACCATACAAGTCGAGTCGCCACCGCACTTCTATTTATCCAAAGGAATGGTTAGAAAGCGAACAAAAACCTAAAAGTTTTATCGAATAAAAAACTAGTAAAAATGTCAGAGATCTGGGTAAGGGGGTTGGTTATGCAATGGGAAGGTTTTAAGCACCCAAAACATCCTAGGTACTCCTAGGGAGCCCTTTTCATAAGTGTCGTTCTAGTATAAAGGGTGTAGGTATATCTAAAGTACTATTTACTAAAAGGAAGGTTAAAAGAAAATGACTCGCAAGGATGTCGCATCCACTGCCTACGTATCTCATCTGAGAATCAGAGTCTTCGTAGCTCGGCTACCTATGGGTTAAAGAGAAGTGTGCTCGATAAGACGTCGCGTCTTATGCCTACGTATCTCATCTGGAATGAGAATCAGAGAAAAACGTAGTTCGACTAACTAGGGGTTAAGGATTGCCATCTGAACATGGACATACAAAAGAGGATACCAGCTGTGTCAAAGGAGGGTGGGCAGTGTGTTCAACGTCCTAGCAGTAGGTGTCGCAGCTCGCTTAATTGAGTCTTAGGTGGTTACCTCTTTGCAATAGAACGGACTGACATGCCACAAGATCGGAGACGCACGGAAGGTCTAAAAGTGAGGAAGCTCTGCTCTAGAGTTGTCATGCAATATGGACCTATCTGTTAGGATTTACAAAGGGGAACATCTACCTAATATTAGCATGCAAAGAATAGGGGAATTCTACCTATGTTATCATACAAAGGGTTCTACCTAATGGGTGCTACCTAAACAGAACAAGAGTCGACGGATGGAGCGTGGAAAGGAGTTACGAATAAGGGTAGATGGCGATTCCGGAGGCAATCGACTTACAGGTAGATGGCGATGCCTGAGGCAATCGACTTACATGAGGATGGATGAATGCGTGCTGGTTCTGTTAAGTTTTGAAAATGATTACTCGATGTTGGATCGAGCTTTTGATCTTATTTTGAAATGGTTATCGCATGTTCGTTTTAATTCTTGTATTAACAGGTGACTAAAGAAATAAAGAAATAAATATTATACATTTTATGGGAGAGGGGTACGTTTGTTATGAATGGGGATTGTTCATGGCAAACAAACAATAAGAATATATGCCTCATACATCATACAAGTAGGCAACAGTTATCAATCAGATCGGATAAATAAACAATATATAATCAAACCAAAGAATCAAATAATGGAGCATTTAAACAATTCATGGGAGTATGAACATGTTAAATAATCAAGCAATAGAAAGCATGAATGAGAGAAACAAGTATAAAAGATAACAGATGAATCAAACAGATGAAAATATACACACAAAGGGTCCACTGAATAATTTAATCAGGAAATGAGGTAAAGACCAAATAAAATCAAGGTAAAAGGCCTCTAATACATGGCATGTGAGATGAACAAGGGAGGATCAAAAGATCTCTTCAATTGCCATAAGCAATCCCTAAGTCAAACATCGATCATAAAGAAGTCAACTGAAAATTCAAGTCAACTTAAAAAATAACAAATAAATAGCAAATTAATCAAGAAAATTATGAAAAATTAAACTAAATAAGTTGGGGTTAAGAAATCATCATCCCCCAAAAAGATTTTAAAAATAATGAAAATTGGCACGTGAATTAACTAAAACAAAACATAGGTCAAACCAAAAGTCAATTAATAAGACTAGGTTAGAAATAAATCAAGAATAAATAGTAAATTAATCAAGAAAATTATGAAAAATTAACCTAAACAAGGTGGGGGTAGGACATCATCATCCCCCAAAAATATTTTAAAAATAATGAAAATTGGTACGTGAATTAATTAAATAAAACAGAAGTCAAATTAAAAGTCCACCAACCAAACTAGGTCAAAAATAAATCCACAATAAATTGAAAATATGAAATAAAATTCCAAGAAAAGGTCAAGTTAACCATGAGACAGTGGTAAACCTTCATCCCAAAAATCAAATGCTAAAAGTAATTTTAAGTCATAAAAATAAAATCAATAAAAAAAAGTGTGTTAAAATGGACCAGTTAGAGTAAATAATTAAAATAAAATATTAATATAAAAAAAAATACAAAAATAAAAATTATATAAAATTAAATAAAACGTTAAGAAAAGTGAAAAATATTTTTGGGTAATTTTATGGACGAAGAAAATATTTTAAATAAGAAAAAGAAATATGAAAATGGAAAGATTAATGGTGATGAACATGGTAAGCAAGCGTAGATATATCAAAACATGGCCATGGAAGAGATGATTACCTAATGGAAAATAGAAGTGGAATGGAATCTGATATGTGATGAAGCTTTGCCTCCTAGCCACGAAATTCCAATGCTCCTTTAGGATCAGGGTTTCAGCTTCTTAAATTGGGTGGATTAGGTGTTCTCATGGGCTTTTTAATAAGTGATTTATCCATAAGAATAAAAGTGTGAAGTGAGGTGTAAAATGTTGTTATTTTGGACCAAACTTAAGTGAATGGATGTCCAATGCATGGCCAAAAGAGGTAAAAAAAACGTGACTGGTTTGTGCAACATGCTTAGAAAATCTGATTGGGTCAGCCAGACCCAAAATCTGCCTAGGAAATCAAGTCATGGTGCCCACTTTTAATGAATGTATCTCTCAAACCATGGATCCAAATGAGATGATTCCAAAAGGATGTGAAAGAGGACATGGCAAGGTACAATTATTGTGAAAAAATTATTTTCAAATAATGTCTTGAAGTGCAAGAAAGCTGGCCAAGAAGTCTTGACAAGTTTTGAAGATTTTGGACTTAGAAATTTTTCTAAGTGTCCTAAAAAAATGTCTCACTTTGACTAAGCATAACTTTCTCAATTCTAATCCAAATGGAGCAAACTTTATATCTATAGAAAGCTTGGAACAAGAGGAACAACTTTCATGTTGGAGAAATTTCAAATGGAGCTTTTATCTTGATGCAAAATGGGCTTAAAGTGAGTGCAACGATCATGAAAACTTGCCCTAAATGGAAAGTCAACCATTTCCAAATTAAGTAACTTTTTCAATTCCTGATTAAATGATGAATCCATGATCCAACCTTGATAAAATTTCACATGTGGGATCCCCTAGGCTTTAATTTTGAGATTCCACTCTCAAAAAGTCAGGAGTTGACTTTTCTGGCCCTATAGTTGACTTTTCCCAAACTGTCTGATTCCCGATTCCAATGATCAATTGAAGCACCTCTGGCTCAAATAAAAAGCTGATTTTTTGTATGTAGACCCTTGTGGACATATGGAGGGCCATGGAAAAGAGTTTCACCCAAAGAATCAGAAATAAACTGATTTTACACCAAACCCTAATTTTAGGGCAAAATTGATCAGGAATTGATTGCACTGCTTGCCAATGGATCTTTCTGAGATAATTATGAATCTTCCTAGGCAAAGATGCCTCTCCAAACATGACATGGATGAGCTCCTCTACTTCCAACCAAACATTACCTGTTGCAAGTAGCGACGAAACCCTAATTTCCTGATTAAATCCAGATGAACACTCTGATGGCTCTGAATCCTTCACTGATGAATTGAGGACCATAATAAGATACCTGGACCCCCCTGAGACTCTTGAGACTTGTATATTTAGAGAATGAAGTCCAATTCTCCATCTTTCTTTGTGTGGGCTCCTTCTGTTAAGGAGTGATCGATCAAGACCTGATTTCCATGTCACTAATGCTGTATGTAATGAGTATGACCCAATATGATGCTAATGAAGTGTAAAGCATAATCCCATGCTTCCAGGAAAAATGAAGGGTAGATTTTGGGGTATTACAGCATGTGAGGCCCAAAATCCATTGCAAATACAAGCTGATATGAGGATGCAAAGGTTTGGACGTGCAGTTTTGATTACATTGGCTTGTGCATAAAGTTTTCACATAGTTTCCATAAATGAATATAAATTTTCACCTCTTCGAAAATGCACTTTGCCAAAATGAAACATGGTCATGTGGGTAATGGTTGGAAAGGTCTTGGCATGAGGAACAATTATTATGTTGAACAAAAATCCATTTGGTATTGGGAAATTTATGAAAACAGGCCATGAAGTTCAATGTGCAAAACATGTGTATGAGAATTTTGCCAAAATGGACCAACTTCAAGCCCTTCTGTTTCAATGATGCAAGATCCAAATGACAAAATCTTCAACATAAAAGTTGTAGATATTTTCAATTCAATCAATTTGGACTTACATTTTTCATCATTTGGATTTTTGATGAGAAAGTTATGGGCACTTAAAGTTGGACTTTTTCAAGTTTCAATGGCTTTGGTCCAAAGTGACCTATAATATTTTGTATTATCACATGTGTTTCTTTTAGGATTATGAAAATTTGTTCAACATAACAAATGAATTAGACATCTTAAAATGTCCAATGCATTTGATACCACCTCAAAATCATGAAAAATGAAGGAGTTAGGTCCTTGGGAAGTTGACCTAAAATTAGGGTTTCAAACAAAATGACCTATAATGTTTTGAAATGAATGATGACCTGACAAGCTTCAAATAAATTTTTTATGAACATGAAAGTTGTTCATATGGTTCTTAAGAACATGTTTTCTCTTGGGGTTATCTTCATTTGACAAACACATCAAAAGTTAGGTCTCAGTGGATTTCAAAATAGTTAGATGAATTGACTGATCAACTTCTCAAGTCCAAACTTCAAATCTTGATGAATTGATGATTGAGGACACTCACATAAGCTTAAATATGCATTAAATGATGAATGAAAGAACTTCACTTGATTGTATTTGATCATGGGTTGAGGTTGCTTCATGAGCAAGGCACAGTTGAATTAGGGTTTCCTTGGGAAACAATCCTCAAGCCCTTTGGTTTATCTTGATCAAATTGACAAATTGAGGTACTTGGGAGTCATATATGATGAATGAGAGCTTTGGGAACCATTGTCATGCTTGCTTTCACTTCATCTGGCTACATCAATGAGTATAAGGGCCTTCTAGGAGCCTTGGATCACATGATTGCTCAAGCTACAAAACAAACAAGTTAGTGACATATTTTTGTGCTTTTGGTTAGTAAACAAAATGAGAAAAGAAATAATATACAATTCAAGCATGCTTGGTGGTCTCAAACCAACTCACACAAGTCCTAACCCAAGGGTTAAGGAGCCAAGATGCTATGATCCTTGAGGCAAATGCAATGTGCAATGATATGATGCCATGAGGTATCTTAGGGTCAAAATTATGGTCTTACACTCACCATCATCATTGAATTTGAAGTTGCTGGATTCACCAGACTTATCCTTTGAAGAGCCAACTGGTTCTACATTAGGTACCTCCATCTTCTTACCAACAATCATTTCCTGTTTACCTTTTGGGACGACTGGCCCAAACACTCGACCACTACGGGTCACCTTCGTAACATCAGCAATGCTCACCACTAAATTAGTCGTAGGTATCGGTATCTCTTGACCATTCTTTATCATTGTAGCATTATATTGGTACGGTACATCCTTATTAGATGAATACGGGATTGGGCCCTCTAACCGTATTACCAACGACGATACTGATCTTTGACTGACATTCTTATTATTGCTGCTATCATACTGAATTATCAACTGCTCTTGTTGTTTGAAAACGGGCACTATGATATTGACATCGTCATCTACATGACGGGACTGAACAATCTGGATCACGCCTTCATCTATCAGACGCTGGATGTCCCTTTTCACTATACCACACCCTATTGGGTTCACGCTACAAACAACACAACCATCGTGGCCATGTTCACAGTCACGCAGCATACAGATATCCTTGTGCATCTGCACCAAAGATCTTCGGATAAACTGGACATCAAAAACCTTGAATTCTCCAGAACAACCGTCCACCATATTCACTGAAGAGTTCCTATGAGTGGGAAAAGGGTTTGCTTTTGCATTTGGCGCACGGTCCTCAAAGGACACCATGCCACTCTTCATAAGCTTTTGAACCTCATATTTCAATGGATAGAAGTTTTCAATATCATGTCCGGGTGCTCCTTGATGAAAAGCACAACGAAGCTCAAGTTTATACCACCAAGGAAGTGGTTCTGGGATCTGTGGTAGGTTCCTCGGTTGAATTAAGTTCTTGAGAACTAACGAGGGATACAACTCTGCATACGACATAGGAATTTGGGACAAAAGAGACCTTCTTCCTCTCAAAGTTCTGCTGCTGCTGATTATTGTTGGTATTGTTGTTGCTGTAGGTGTTCGTTCTTTGTTGCGGTTGTTGTTGTTGATGTTGATTTTGTTGTTGTTGAATTGGTGTTTCTTGTTGATTAGAAAATACCAGAATTACTGATGACACTTGATGATGATGATGTTGACGGGGTGGTGGATTTCTTCTGATCTGAGGCCTCCTTTGCCTCCCATTGGAAATTGCATTTGTCTCATTGTCCTTCTTCTTGCTGAAACTACTGCCATACCTCTTACTTGTCGACGCCTCATCTCTTGACAAACGTCCTTCACGGACCCCTTCCTCAAGTATCATCCCCATGTTTACCATTTTGATAAAATCACAGGGGGCACTAGCGATCATGCGTTCATAATAAAATAAACTCAGGGTTTTTAAGAAGATCTTTGTCATTTCTTTCTCCTCCAAAGGAGGAGTCATCTGGGCAGCCAACTCCCTCCATCTTTGCGCGCACTCTTTAAATGTCTCTTTATCCTTCTGAGACATAGACCTCAACTACTCTCTATCTGACGCCATGTCCACATTATATTTGTATTACTTCACAAAATCCTCTCCCAGGTCATTGAAAGTGCAGATGCTTGCACTATCCAACCCCATGTACCAATGGAGTGCAACACCAGTCAGGCTATCTTGGAAGTAGTGAATAAGCAATTGATCATTATCTGTCTGAGTCGACATCTTGCGGGCATACATCACAAGATGACTGAAAGGATAAGAATTTCCCTTATATTTTTCAAAGTCAGGAACTTTGAACTTCACCGGGATCTTGACGTTGGGTACCAAACACAACTCGACAACACTCTTCCCAAACAGATCTTTACCTCTTAGCGTCTTCAATTCCTTGCGCAACTCAAGAAACTGATCTTTCATTTCGTCCATCTTTTCATAAACATTCGGACCCTCAAACGGCTCAGAATGATAGATGGTATCCTCTACGCGAGGCAAAGTGTGCATAACTGGAGGTGGCACGGACATGACCGGGCTAGAAGCCGACATGGAATCAAATGTAGGCGCAAAGCCTTCTGGCACAAAGTTTGGCGGTATTCCCCATGGGAATCCGGCAGGCAGGTTTGGCGCGAAGTGGGTGGTAGCAGAAGGCACGGTAGAGGTAACCACTTTTGAAGTAACAGTCCTCGCGGGAGGAGTTGCAGACGTTGGGGAAACTTGACTCTGAGCAGCAAGAACTGACTCCATCATGGCAGTCAGTCGAGCGATCTCGTCCTTCAGCTCTCTGTTCTCTTGCTCTTGACGCTCCATAATTCTCAGATGATTGGCTCTGGTATTGTACCGGTGAGTCAACTTGGCTTCAACATAGAAGAAACACCAATCAGACACCTGACAAAAACCTGCTTATGCAAATGATGCATGAAATGCAATGCTTGATTATTTTTATTTTTATTTTCAAGGAACTTACTATATCATTTGCAAATATATAATACTTAAATGGCAATTGCAATAATTTGATATGTGATGCTGATCGCGACTTTATGAGTCTATTGGGGTATTAACTGCAAGTGCACAGTCTAATCGCGTAGTTTTAAAAGATATCGATCCCACAAGGACTTAATGAATCGATATACCATTTTTCTAAGGTTACTTCGTAAAGCTAAGGCGGATGATACTTTGTTGATTAGGGGGAAAAGTAAAACTAAAATCAGATCTAGATTAAATATCAAATACGCGGATATCGGTATGTAGTTCGTCGTAATTAGGGAATCAAATCTTCGTTGGTTTCTTAGTTTTAAAATAAGTCTTTTCAGTAGACACTATTGATTAAAAATCTTTTCTCAAACTCTCGCTCTGTTGAATCAGACTATGACTTTATATTAACGTACGCTCTCACTATTTAGTTAAGTCTAAAATCACTTTTTGAAAATAATAGAATCTATAGAAACTCTTTTTAAGAAAATACTAACCGTTTAAACACCCTCGTCTCAAACTCTCGCTCTGTTGACTTAGATTATATGATTAAACTTAAATGCTTAACTCTCGTTCTCAAATTTAACTTTTAAAAATACTTTTTGAAAATGATTAGAATTTAATTAACTTTAAAAATTGCTCTCGCCCTGATTTAAAGTTAAGGTCCAATTTACACTGTCCAGTTAAAAGCTCAAACTGTCGTTTTATTGATTTTAACTTCTTTATGTCTTTTACTCTCGTACAAAAACTTTGGTATTAACTCTGTAAATTGAGACCATAAAAAGAGTGACTATATTTTTAAATAAATTTAAACCAACTTAGTTTTGATTCCTTAATTCCGCTTACTTTACATACCGATATCTAAGTTTATTTAGCCGGACATGCTAAACAAGCCTAAACAATAATTATGCTTAAATACAGCCATATCAGACAAACAGTATAGATAAACAGCAGTACAAAGCATATATAAATTAAAATAGTAAATTAATGAACCTGTAAAATTAATAGAAATCTTGGTTGTTCCCTAGCTTCGATGCTTGAACACTCCACCACAAACCGGTTGGATTTGTTCTTCGCAATCTTCGTTCGGACAGGAAAATAACGGCGAAGGAATAAAATACTATGACCTAACGTAAGGTTAGATCCAGTAAAAACTACACAATAGTTTCCGGTGTAGAAACTAGTGTGAAAGAAAATAAATTCAATGCTTTGGAAATTAACTAGAAAAGAAAAGGAAATAAAAATGCTAAGAAAGTAGAATGCTGTAAAATATATTGCTGTAAAAGCTTGCACAGCGGAAAAAAGGAGAGAGGAGAGGCCAGGGCACCACTTAAGATCTATTTATATTCATCCCTCATGTAACCGTTTCCCAAAAATTCCTTCAGTAGGTTTCCTCGTGTGTCAACGAGTCAAGCGAAGAAAAAGGGCGAATGTGCTTCTGTTACGCGTCAAAGCCAGAAAAAATAGGAGTAGGGGTGTGACGTCCGTCACACCCTGTGTTACGCTCGTAACACTGAGCAGGGGGGCGTGACGCTCGTCACGCCTTGTGTGGCAGCCGTCACAGCATCACAGCGCTTCTCCTTTGTAGTTGTGGGCTGGGTTTTAGTGGAATGCTTCTTTTTGCACCCCCTTTTCTTTCTTTTTCACGTATGCTTCAAATAATGTTACCTGAAATAAATAGAAGGAAAATACCAAGTAATATCGAATAATATAAAATAAATGGGATCAAATAATAATATAATATAATTAAATCAAGTCAAAAAATGTGATATTATTTCATGTTATCAAACTCCCCCACACTTAGATTTTTGCTTGTCCTCAAGCAAGATACAATGTAGAAATTGGTTTAAAGTATTAGCCAGATGAAATTTCCAAATACACATCAATTCGTAGTAGGTTGCAAGTAAATCTCGTTTAGAAATAACCTGAGCTTAGTCTTAACATCAACAACTACCGTTACAACATCAGATAACCCTACCTTATGCAAACCAGTTCGAGTCGTGCTATTATAGCTAGCCTAGTTCTTTTACTCTTATTTCACCCGTTTTCATTCTAGCGAAATCACATTAAGCCCTTTATCTTTTCGCGCACATAGTGGAGTAACCGGTTAGCGATTCTGATCCCCTTTTTAGCTGGAAGTTCTGGTACATAAGTTGGATAACTTCGTTATTTAGTCCATTGCAAATTGCGGGGGATCGGATCGTAGTCCGCCCTACCAAGTTCAGCACCAGAAACTGCTGAACCAACTCACAATGGATCGTTCATACAATGTTTTTGTAGGGTCCGCAACCTTTGGATTAAATGATCGGGTAAGGATCACCTAACTTAATTAGTCCATTTCCTGATTTTTAATATATTGTTTTTGGGAATCATTCACTTATATTCATCGGCTCTCCACGTAGTTTGCTATTAAGATGGTGTCGACTTCTCGTATAAACTACTCGGGGTTACTATAAAACTAAAAGTTCAAGGAATTGGTATAATAGGTACTTAGCCCGATTTAACATGTTGAGGTTTTTAGAGTGTTGGGGCGGTAATAATTTTTGTCTTAATTTTACTCAAGTTTGATAAAATAAGCAACCTTTATACTTATTGAGTGTGTTGAATTTTTGTTATGGCTCGAGAAAATTGAGGGGAATAGATAATAAAAATTTTCACACTAGGGACTCGACTTGAAATAAATATATTATATATTTTTTTTATAAAAGGGAAATAACAATGAAAGGGAAAATAACATACTTGGAAGAGGAATGTTGAAAGAGAAGTAATCCTAACTGAAACAAAGTTTTTCCCCCCCACACTTAAATGAAACATTGTCCCCAGTGTTTCAAAGAAAACAAAAGAAAAGGGAACCCAAACTCAATTCTGCCTTCCGCCTCTTGTTCTCGGACCCGGTGATCGTTGACGAACGTCCAAGTCATCAAACCTGTTGAGCAAGTCAGTGAACCGCTGGTCGGTTATTGCATTCCTCGCTTCCTGTTGATGTTGCATCTGGCGCATCAGTTGCATCACTTCGTTATTCTGCGCCTGCATGGCATCAATAGCATCCATGATGTCATCATTAGTTGCTGGTCTTCTTCTTCGACGACGTCGGGAGGATGAACCAGTTGCATTATCGGAAGGGTTAAGCGGGGCTGACTGTTGTTCAGGACCTTGATCACCTTGCTCCATTTCCTCAAACTCGTCCTGGAGCGGGTTTGCTTGTGTAGGGTCGGTAGCTTCGGGAGCATTCAGACGTAGATGAATCGGTCGGGGTTGGTGACATCTGTGAGGGCAATGTTGGGTAAAACAACGCTTGGGACTTCTTGGTTATTCACCATAAGATAATACCTTCCGCCTACTCTATTTTTGATTAAGCGACTGGAGCGACAATAGCTTATATCCATAAATAGGGGTGGCAGAGATTGCAAATTTTGAAGTCGGTCCCCTAGATTCAGACCAAGTGCTATGGTGGTTATTAATCCTCCAATCACAAAAGGTTGGCGGCCTCTAGCACATAGGGTGCGGATATGGTGAAATAAGAAAGAAGTGGCGTTTACCTTTGTATTCATTTCAAAGACGCAGTGGAGGAAGAATAATTCCTTCGCGTTGACTTTGCTGTTGTTGGGTCGACCAAAAATGGTGTTTTGCAAAATGCGGATAAAATACCGGATAGTGGGGTTATGTATGTGCGAAGCAAGTAGTGCATCCCAATTATTGGTTTCCACACCGGATATTTTTCTAAAGAGGTCGAAGGCGTTTATGTGCCACTGTGAGTTCGGAGGGATTCTTGGGTGGACTTGGCCTCCTACAGGAAAGTGTAGCATGGCACTCAACTGGTCCTTGGATAGTGAGTACTCGGTGTTGAACATGCGGAAAGTTGCGGTACCGGTTAAGTACTCGTCTTCACCGGTTGGAGTGGTGTATGAATAAGAACTTAAAAATTCTAAGGTGAGTGATGGGTAGGTAAGTTGATTTTGTGAGCAAAGAAAAGTTAAATCAGAAAGCCTAAGCAGCCATTGCACACCTTGAAGTAATCCTAATTCTTGTAAGCAATTTAAATCATGATACCTGGTAGATACGACACCTCGTTGTTGGAACCGAACGAACTGCTCACGTTGATAGTTATCATCTTCAGATCGGAAGATAATATTTCCGAATTGTTGGTTCTCCGCCATATTGGTAGGTAGGTAAAAACAAGGAAAAGAGAATGAAATATATTTGTGTAGAAGTGGTTTGTTGGAGTGATGTGGTGTAGGAAGAAAGATATTGTAGGTATTTATAGGAAAAGTTTTTGGAATTGGGAAGGTGAGTGGGTGAGAGAAAAATAAATGTGGATGAATGTGAGTGGGATGGAGTAAAGGTGGGTTGAATGGAAAAATGAAAAGATGGGGAGCAACGGTCATGTCCCCAACGGTCACCAACGTTCACCTATTCTGAAGCTGTCACGCTCGTGACAGAAGGTGTTACGGGCGTCATGTGCATTTGTGTGACGACCATGATGGCTTGTGTGACGCTCGTCACACCAGTTAGCTTGCAACGGTCACTGGCGCTCGTGACTGCTGACGTGGGTGTTTCATAAATTATTTTTATTAATAATTTTTTTGTTTTTTTTGTTTTTTTGTTTTTGTTTTGTTTATTATATTTGCTATTGTTATATTTTTGAATTGCCATGTATGCTATTCTACTATACACCATAGTGTATATATATATTTTTCTTTAATAGGCTATGTAAGTAGTAACATATAGTGAATATCATTACTGGTAATTGTAGATATTACATAAATCAAAATAAAATAAAATAAACCAATAATGCCAATAGCTTCAATAAATATAATGTAACATTTGAAGACATAAGAAAACATGGAAAAGCAAATTAAAATCAATGTTAAACGAAACTATAAATTGCCTAAAACTAAAACTAATTAACTAAAAACTTCTAGCCACTTGTAGGATCTTTGGCCGGAGGAGCAAAGGAATTGACACGGTTTAGCAACTCGTGGAATTGATTTGTCATACTACTCATGTATCCCAGAAATTCATGTCTCATATTAGTTAACTCTTCTCTAATGGCATCTTGTTATGACATCAAGGCTTGAATGGCGGTGTTATAATCAGTTCCGGGCATATGATGTCTATGATCAGGTATTGCCGATTCTGCGGGCGGGATAGGATGAGGTGGAGAGGCAACATCATGGTAACCAGTTGGTGTCTGTGGATCAGACTCAGCATAAGGAATCTGGTCGTCACAAATCTCATAGTCTTGGATGGATTCAACAGATCTGACAGGAGAAGGTATTCCATTCAGGTTGTAGAGCCAATTATTTCGGTTATGGACACTAGTCATCGGACTAGGCATGGTGAATAGGTAAAGAGCTTGGTTATTAATTATTAGTTCAAACTCTTCAGGTCCAAGGTTTTCTATAAACATAGTGTTGAAGAGGAAAGGTATATTCATAGGCTCAATGCCACAAAAAGGGTTCAAGTCAAGCATGGGTTGGCGCAGTCCAATAGCATTAGCAATCATAGTTATCAATCCTCCTATTAGGATCGGTGCACGGTCATCTTGAATAAGGCGGTCAAAACTCGCCAACATATAAGTGGCACCATTCACTGGACGGTTTTGGGAAGCACAAAATATTATGAAGAGTTCATCACGTGATACTGTGGTAATGTTGGATTTCTTCCCAAAAAGAGTGTGTGCTAGGATCTTGTGGAAATAACGAAAGGCCGGGTTATGTATGTTTCTAGAAAGAAACTCATGTTCCTCGGGGTCGTCATTTCCCGTCAAACTTCCCCAAAAATGCTCAAGCTATCTATATTAAAAAAGGTCTTCTTAGCTCATGATGAATGTATCAAAAGAAGTAGGGAACCCTAAAAGGTTAGTAAATTCTTGAATGTTATACTGATACTCCATGTTGAACATCCTGAACTGAATGAAACCTCGGCTTATTCCTTTTCCATGGTTTGGTAGATACATCAGGGAGCTAAGGAATTCTAGAGTTAACCTCCGGTAAGTGACAAATTGTCTTCGAATAGGAGTGGTTTCCCACCCTATTTGACTCAGCGGATACAGGACACTCTCTCTTAGTCCAAGGGCAGTCATTGCCCAATCATCAGCATAAAAACTTGGGTGCATCTCTCTCTCTGCTAGTTCTTCAAATTTTTGTCTTTGAGCTCTCCCTCTGAATTTGATACCCATACGATCAATATGTCCCATCAGGTTAATGTTAACTAAAGAAAGGAAAAACAAGAATTTAGTCAGGATTTGGCCAGATGCCGAAAGAAGAAAAGAAGAAAAGTTTGATAAAATAAAATAAATGAAGAATGGATACTGAATTAAATAAAAAAGAATAATCAAAGAAAAAATAAAATAAAAATAGAAAATAAAATAGAAAGTTGTGGGTTGTCTCCCACGAAGCGCTTTGTTTAAAGTCGCAAGCTTGACATAAAAGTATTAAATGTTAATCTATAAATTTAGGAGACAATATGTCTAAGTGCAGGACTTGCGAATCTTCATTGTTTTCATCATAGTGATAATGTTTCAGACGCTGCCCGTTTACGATAAATGCTTCCATAGATTTTCCCTTAATTTCCACAGCCCCACTAGGAAAGACATTAGTGACTTGGAAAGGGCCTGACCATCTAGAGCGTAGTTTTCCTGGGAATAACTTAAGTCTAGAGTTGAACAAAAGGACTACATCGCCTTGTTTGAAAGTTTTTCTTGATATGCGCTTATCATGCCATTTTTTCGTTCTTTCCTTGTAGATTCTGGCATTTTCGTATGCGTCTTGTCTAAGTTCCTCTAATTCATTTATATCAAGAATTCGCTTTTCACCGGCGGCCTTATAGTTTAAATTTAAAATTTTAATAGCCCAATAGGCCTTATGTTCTAACTCTACTGGGAGGTGGCAAGATTTACCATAAATAAGCCTAAATGGGGTTGTTCCTATGGGAGTTTTGCAAGCGGTTCGATATGCCCATAAAGCTTTGGGTAATTTTGATGACCAGTCTTTCCTTGATGTAGCGACTGTTTTCTCCAATATCTGTTTAATTTCTCTGTTAGATACTTCCACTTGTCCACTAGTTTGAGGATGGTAAGGTGTTGCTACTCGATGTTTTACGCCGTACTTAAACAATAATTTTTCGAGTATCTTAGATATGAAATGTGATCCACCATCACTGACGACTATTCTTGGGACACCAAATCTTGGAAAGATTATATTCTTAAAGAGTCTAGTTACTACTCGTGTGTCGTTTGTTGGAGAAGCTATAGCCTCAATCCATTTTGATACGTAGTCAACCGCTACGAGTATGTACTTGTTACCGAAAGAAGGTGGAAAAGGTCCCATGAAATCTATTCCCCACACGTCGAAAATTTCTACTTCCAAAATGCCTTTTTGTGGCATCTCGTCACGTCTAGATATGTTTCCTATGCATTGACACCTATCACATTTCTTGACAGCAGCATGCACATCCTTCCATATGTTTGGCCAATAAAAACCGGCTTGTAGGATTTTAGAGCTGGTCTTGGATGTACTTGCGTGTCCACCATAAGGAGCGGAATGACAATGTTGGATTATACTTTCTACCTCTTCTTCAGGTATACACCGACGGAAAATACCATTGGGGCCTCTTTTGAAAAGTAAAGGGTCGTCCCAGTAATAATGTTTTATGTCATAGAAGAATCGTTTCTTTTGTTGGTAGGATAAATCAAGTGGAACCACTCCGGCGGCTAAATAATTGACAAAATCAGCGTACCATGGTGTAACGCATACAGCCAAGGTGGTCTCTACCTGTTTATCAGCTCTATTTTCTTCCAAATTAACTATAAGTTTATCGTACGAGAAATCATCATTGATCGATGTTCTTTCCGGTTCCAGGTTTTCAAGTCTAGAGAGGTGATCTGCTACTACGTTTTCAGTTCCTTTTTTATCTTTGATTTCCAAATCAAATTCTTGTAACAACAAGATCCACCTTAGGAGTCTAGGTTTAGCGTCCTTTTTTGTTAAGAGGTACCTAATGGCAGCGTGATCAGTGTAAACGATTATTTTAGCTCCGACCAAGTAAGAACGAAATTTATCTAGTGCAAATACTACTGCTAAAAGTTCTTTCTCGGTCGTGGCGTAATTCATTTGTGCTTCATCTAGAGTTCTACTCGCATAATATATGACGTGAAGTTTTTTATCCTTTCGTTGTCCTAAAACAGCGCCTACGGCGTAGTCACTTGCGTCACACATTATTTCGAATGGTTTATTCCAATCCGGAGTCTGCATTATGGGTGCGGAGATCAATGCTTGTTAAAGTGTTTGAAATGCTTCTAAACACTTATTGTCGAAGATGAATTCAGCGTCCTTCATTAATAATCCGGTTAAAGGTTTAGTTATTTTAGAGAAATCTTTAATGAATCGTCGGTAGAAACCGGTATGTCCTAAGAAGCTTCGTACTTCTCTCACAGTTTTCGGAGGTTGAAGGTTTTCGATTACTTCTATTTTGGCTTTGTCTACTTCAATTCCTCTATTTGATATGATGTGTCCTAAAACAATCCCTTCTTGTACCATAAAGTGACATTTTTCCCAATTAAGTACTAGGTTTACTTTCACACATCGTTCTAGAACTCTTTCTAGGTTTTCAAGACATTCTTCGAAACTTTGTCCGCATACGGAGAAGTCATCCATAAAGACTTCCATGATGTTTTCGAGAAAATCGGCGAATATGGCCATCATGCACCTTTGGAAGGTTGCAGGAGCATTGCACAAGGCAAACGCCATTCGTCGAGAGGCGAAGGTACCAAAAGGACATGTGAACGTTGTCTTTTCTTGGTCATCAGGATGAATTGGTATTTGAAAGAAGCCTGAGTAACCGTCTAGATAGCAGAAATGAGAATGCTTAGCTAGTCGTTCTAACATCTGGTCTATGAATGGTAAAGGAAAATGATCTTTTCGGGTTGCTTTGTTTAGCTTCCTATAGTCAATGCATATTCTCCATCCCAATTCAATTCGTTTGGTTATAGTTTCTCCTTTTTCATTTTCGATCACGGTTATACCCCCTTTCCTTGGTACTACGTGTACAGGGCTAACCCATTTGCTATCGGATATAGGATATATGATACCTGCCTCTAATAACTTCGTTACTTCCTTCTTCACTACCTCACTCAGGATCGGGTTTAGTCTCCTCTGATGTTCCCTAGAAGTTTTACAGTCTTCTTCTAGCATGATGCGATGCATACAAATAGAAGGACTTATCCCTTTAAGATCGGTGATGTTGTATCCTAGTGCGGTTGGATATTTTCTTAAGATATGTAGGAGTTTTTTGGTTTCGAGTTTTCCTAGGTCTGCATTGACTATCACTGGTCGTTCAAGTTCTGAGTCTAGGAATTCATATCTCAGATTTTTGGGAAGTGTTTTCAGGTCGAGGGTTGGTTTCTTAAGGCATTGTGTAGGATCCGATGTTATTGCTAAACATTGGTTCAGTTTGTCTTCTACACGATAGTCAGACAATTTGTCATTTTCTAATTTTGTTTCTTTTATGCATTCATCGATGATATCCATGAAGTAACATGTGTCATCTATTGCAGGTGCTTTCAAAAATTTGGAAAGAATGAACTCAATTTTCTCTTCTCCTACTTCGAAAGTGAGTCGTCCTCGTTTTACGTATATGATAGCACCGGCGGTTGCTAAGAAGGGTCTTCCCAATATAATGGGGGTAACTTCATCTTCTCTTATGTCCATAATTATAAAATCGGTTGGGATGTAGAATTGACCTATGCGCACGGGAACGTTTTCAAGAATTCCTACAGGATATCTAACGGAACGATCTGCTAATTGCACAGACATTTTAGTTGGTCTTAATTCTCCCATTTCAAGTCTCTTGCATATGGACAAGGGCATAACACTGATACCGGCTCCTAAATCGCATAGAGCTTTGTCTATGACAAATTTTCCTATGTGATAGGGTATAGAGAAACTACCAGGATCTTTAAGTTTAGGAGGCATATTTTGGATTATCGCGCTGCACTCAGCAGTGAGTGTAACGGTTTCGCTATCTTCAAGTTTCCTTTTATTAGAAAGAATTTCTTTTAAGAACTTAACATATGAGGGCATCTGTGTAATAGCTTCTGTAAAAGGAATGGTGACGTTTAATTGTTTCAGTAGGTCAACAAATTTTTTAAATTGGCCCGCGTCTTTGGTTTTAATAAGCCTTTGAGGGTAAGGGATAAGTGGTTTGTAAGGCGGTGGAGGTACATAAGGTTCTTTCTTTTCTACGGTTTCCTTATTACACTCTTCCTTTTCCTTAGGTTTACTTTCTTCCTCAGTTAACTTTTTAGAGTTTTGGTTCTCAATCCTTGGGTCAGACGGTCCTTCTACCTCTGTTCCACTTCTTAATATAATTGCATGAGCGTGGCTTTTCGGGTTAGGTTGGGGCTGTCCAGGAAATGTACCAGTTGGGGCAGAAGTAGGCGCTTGTTGTTGAGCTACTTGTGAGATTTGTGTTTCCAACATTTTGTTATGGGTAGCCAGGGAATCTACTTTACTTGCTAGTTGTTTAATCTGTTCGTTAGTGTGTACATTCTGGTTTAAGAACTCTTTATTGGTTTGCTGTTGAGAAGCTATGAAGTTCTCCATCATGATTTCCAAGTTGGATTTCCTAGGAACATTATTGTTAGGTGTAGATGGGGTCGGCTTTTGATATTCAAGAGGTATAGCTGGGGCTTGACTGGGAGCTTGACCTGGTGCGTATAAAGCATTATTACTCTTATATGAAAAATTAGGATGGTTCTTCCAGGTTGAGTTATAGGTATGCGAGTAGGGATTTCCTTGAGCATAGTTCACTTGCTCTGCTTGGATTCCTGTTAGGAGTTGACAATTTGTAGGAGTGTGACCTTGAATTCCACAGACTTCACAATTTTGAGTTACGGCAACCACGGTGGCTGGAGGTGATACATTTAGACTTTCAATTTTCTGGGAAAGAGCATCCACTTTTGCATTAACATGATCAAGGCTACTTATCTCGTACATGCCTCCTTTTGTTTGAGGTTTTTCTACCATTGTTCGGTCGCTTCCCCACTGATAATGATTTTGAGCCATGCTCTCGATAAGTTGATAAGCGTCAGCGTAGGGTTTATCCATAAGTGCACCACCTGCGGCGGCGTCTATTGTTAACCTTGTGTTGTATAAGAGACCATTATAGAAGGTATGAATTACTAACCAGTCCTCTAAACCATGGTGTGGACAAAGTCTCATCATGTCTTTGTATCTTTCTCATGCTTCGAAAAGAGACTCGTTATCTTTCTGTTTAAATCCATTTATCTGGGCTCTTAACATAGCTGTTTTGCTTGGAGGAAAATATCGGGCAAGAAAGACTTTCTTCAACTCATTCCATGTGGTGACTGAGTTGGAAGGAAGAAACTGAAGCCATCTTCTAGATTTATCTCGTAACGAGAAAGGAAAAGACGAAGTCGAATTGCCTCTGAAGTGACATCATTAGCTTTAACAATATCAGCGTATTGGACGAATACGGATAAATGAAGGTTTGGATCCTCGGTAGGATTTCCAGAAAATTAGTTTTGTTGCACTGCCTGCAACAGCGAAGGTTTAAGTTCGAAGTTGTTTGCTTCGATTACGGGTGGAGCAATACTCGAATGCGGCTCATCTTGTGATAGAGCGGCGTAATCTCGAAGAGCACGAGCTGGTTCTGCCATCTCGGGTATCGGCGAAGGAAGAAGATTTTTGAGATCAGGAATTTCGATTGGAGGAAGATTGTTTGCAGCACGATACTCCCGAATTCGTCGTAAGACTCAGAGATATCGTTCAACGTCGTTGATTCGTAAGTAGTACGGTTCGCCTTGTGAGCGAGTGTGTGGCATACAAATCAACGAAAAAGAAGGAAAAATAAAAATTACCTTAGTCTCTACAGCGTAACAGAAGAGTTACGATATCGACTAAATAAAAGTCCCCGGCAACGGCGCCAAAAACTTGATCACGACTTTATGAGTCTATTGGGGTATTAACTGCAAGTGCACAGTCTAATCGCGTAGTTTTAAAAGATATCGATCCCACAGGGACTTAATGAATCGATATACCGTTTTTCTAAGGTTACTTCGTATAGCTAAGGCGGATGATGCTTTGTTGATTAGGGGGAAAAGTAAAACTAAAATCGGATCTAGATTAAATATCAAATACGCGGATATCGGTATGTAGTTCGTCGGAATTAGGGAATCAAATCTTCGTTGGTTTCTTAGTTTTAAAATAAGTCTTTTCAGTAGACAATATTGATTAAAAATCTTTTCTCAAACTCTCGCTCTGTTGAATCAGACTATGACTTTATATTAACGTACGCTCTCACTATTTAGTTAAATCTAAAATCACTTTTTGAAAACAATAAAATCTATAGAAACTATTTTTAAGAAAATACTAACCGTTTAAACACCCTCGTCTCAAACTCTCGCTCTGTTGACTTAGATTATATGATTAAACTTAAATGCTTAACTCTCGTCCTCACATTTAAATTTTAAAAATACTTTTTGAAAATGATTAGAATTTAATTAACTTTAAAAATTGCTCTCGCCCTGATTTAAAGTTAATGTCTAATTTACACTGTCCAGTTAAAAGCTCAAACTGTCGTTCTATTGATTTTAACTTCTTTATGTCTTTTACTCTCGTACAAAAACTTTGGTATTAACTCTGTAAATTGAGACCATAAAAAGAGTGACTATATTTTTAAATAAATTTAAACCAACTTAGTTTTGATTCCTTAATTCCGCTTACTTTACATACCGATATCTAAGTTTATTTAGCCGGACATGCTAAATAAGCCTAAACAATAATTATGCTTAAATACAGCCATATCAGACAAACAATATAGATAAACAGCAGTACAAGGCATATATAAATTAAAACAATAAATTAATGAACCTGTAAAATTAATAGAAATCTTGGTTGTTCCCTAGCTTCGATGCTTGAACACTCCACCACAAACCGGTTGGATTTGTTCTTCGCAATCTTCGTTCGGACAGGAAAATAAAGGCGAAGGAATAAAATACTATGACCTAACGTAAGGTTAGATCCAGTAAAAACTACACAATAGTTTCCGATGTAGAAACTAGTGTGAAAGAAAATAAATTCAATGCTTTGGAAATTAACTAGAAAAGAAAAGGAAATAAAAATGCTAAGAAAGTAGAATGCTGTAAAATATATTGCTGTAAAAGCTTGCACGGCGGAAAAAAGGAGAGAGGAGAGACCAGGGCACCACTTAAGATCTATTTATATTCATCCCTCATGTAACCGTTTCCCAAAATTTCCTTCAGTAGGTTTCCTCGTGTGTCAACGAGTCAAGCGAAGAAAAAGGGCGAACGTGCTTCTGTTACGCGTCAAAGCCAGAAAAAATAATGGGGGTGTGACGTCCGTCAAACCCTGTGTTACGCTCGTAACACTGAGCAGGAGGGCGTGACGCTCGTCACGCCTTGTGTGGCGGTCGTCACAGCATCACAGCGCTTCTCCTTTGTAGTTGTGGGCTGGACTTTAGTGGAATGCTTCTTTTTGCACCCCCTTTTCTTTCTTTTTCACGTATGCTTCAAATAATGTTACCTGAAATAAATAGAAGGAAAATACCAAGTAATATCGAATAATATAAAATAAATCAGATCAAATAATAATATAATTTAATTAAATCAAGTCCAAAAATGTGATATTATTTCATGTTATCAGATGCGTTGGAAAACTTGATGCGGTGTTCGCAAGTATACGAACGCGTCAGAGTAATATAAAAGATTATCGTATCCACAGAGACCAAGTGTCAAGCTATCGTTATCTGTTGTTATGGTGTTTATCAAAGGCAATCAAAATAAGTGTTTTTGTAGTGTGCAATAAAAATTAAAATATTGAAATAGAATATAATTGATAAAGACAGGGTCGAATGTAATTCACGTAATTAATTGATAATCCAAGTACTTGCTAATAGAACTACTTATGGGCAATGTTTCCTACTTTGAAAAGAACTAATTTAACAAGAACTGTCGCTTTCGCGTATTCAGAACCGAGTTGTACTCTCTAATCAAACCCTCTTATTGGCACTTATAAAAAGGCGCGTATTGCGTTAGAGTAGTAAACCTATTTTTAAGAAATATAGTATCTTGACTAAGTTGAAAAGTATTATAACCTGGATTTCTTAACCAAAAGAGGTTCTCACGAACCAGACTCTAAACTTATAAACGCGTCCGAAAATAATTTTAAAATCTCTTTTCTTCTTGATGTTAAAAACTCCTAATGAACTAAACAAAGCGCTTTCGCTGTTTTTGAAATAGTTAAAAACAATTAAGTTTATAAAGACGTTGGACGGCTTTCGATCTTACCCAACGGAATTGAAGTGCGGGAAAACTTAAGTTGAAAGTTAAAATAGCCCTTTAAGTGTTTCTACGAACAATTGTACGGATTACTGGTTTAATTACGATCCTTACATTCTAGCCTTATAAATTTAGCTAGACATGGTAAAGTAAAAGTGCATTAAAATAAATAAAAATAGTGCGAGTGCGGAAAGTAAATAATTTAAAGCGAGTGCGAGGAAATAAATAAAAGTAAAGCGAGTGCGAGGAAATAAATAAAGTAAAAGCGAGTGCGGGAAATAAATAAAGTAAAGCGAGTGCGGGAAATAAATAAAGTAAAGCGAGTGCGGGAAATAAATAAAGTAAAGCGAGTGCGGGAAATAAATAAAGTAAAGCGAGTGCGGGAAATAAATAAAGTAAAGCGAGTGCGGGAAATAAATAAAGTAAAGGCGAGTAATAAAAACCTGCTCCAATCGGAGGGCTGAGTAAATTGCAACGCGAAAAAGAAAATGGCGGCAGGATTAACTTCCTTCCAAAGTGCTCCAAATTCGATTACAGACTCTATCACAGACTTGATGACACAATTGTGGTAACACTCCAATGCGAAGCGATTACCACTATAAAATACTGAATATATGCCTAAGTGAAACAAAGTTGCTTCTGAGTTTGCCTCTGCTCTAAGTTTGGATGATTGTAAAACTGAATTCGCGTTTCTATTTATAAGCAAATAAAAAAGGTGGAATTGACTTGGATACCCTTCAACTTGAAAATAGAGGAAACCGTTTCCTTCTTGTGGCGCCCGCCACAAGGCTATGGCGCCCGCCACAAGCACAAAGTGGGGCGCCTTAGTGGATGAAGTGGGGAAACGTGGGAGTTGAGGAAGTTGGACTTGGACACGTCATGGCTTGGTCTGTGGCGCCCGCCATGGGGTAGGCCATAAGCACAAAATGCTGAATTTTAGGGTTTTTATCTCTTTTTCACTCCTTTTCTCGATCGGGGCTCCGATTAAAGTAAAAACATAAAAACAAAGGAAAACACAGTAATAACACAACAAAATGACAATAAAACAACTAGAATTCATGTGAAATCGGAGTCGAAAATACGTAAATTTTAGTGTTATCAAACTCTCCCACACTTAAACCTTTGCTTGTCCTCAAGCAAAACATTATAAAGCTCATGAAAGAAAAATCGGTGTAAACGAGTGCTTCAGGTAGAAATTCTAAGTTCAAGTCGGGATACAGTGATAGGTACTAACTGAGTGAACTAAGGGTATCATGATGACACTAATCCGCGAATATGGACATAAACTCCATTCCTATATTAACCAACCCATATTATCCCACAATACCTAGGCCTGCCTCTTCATCTCTTTTTGTGTCCTTTTCATTCAGGCGCAATCACATTAAGCCCGTTATCCATACATGTTTCATAGTAGAGTGGCCTGTTAGTGATTATGATCAGAGCTTGGGGTTTCTGGCACATAAACATGTGTAAACCCTTTTATTGGACCCAACTGTAGTTGTGGGGGATCAGATCGTAATCCGCCCTACCGAGTTCAGTGCCAGATACCTCTGAACCAACAATCAGTGAGTACTGCTTTTCTTTTTCTTTTTCTTTTTTTCTTTTTCTTTTTGTAGCAATTTTTTACAATTCTTTGGTTTAAATGACTTTGTGAGGGTCACCTATACCGGAGTTGCCGTTTTGCTTTCTTTTATTTTTTTGTTTTTCTGGATCATTCACTTATTTGCATCGGTCCCCTACGTAGAGGATGCGTAGGCCGGAGCTGACTGCTGAGATAAACTACTAAGGACTTATACGGAAATGATGATTAAGGCCATGGTATATGGGGTTTCGGGAATGATTCCTATATTTATGAAGCTTATGGTGCTAAAACAGATACTGATGTTTCGCAAAGTTCTCCCAAGTCACCGCATCCTTACTCAAAACATGTCCTTAAAACCTGAAAACTTTTGAAATAACACTATTTTCTTTTGCAAAAAATTTTTGGTAGGGCTAAAGGTATGGGGAGGTAGGATTGTACTAAAGATCTACTATATTTGGTGACTCGTCAGACTCATGCATTATACTAAAAAGCAAAATAAACAACTAAAAGGAAGTAAATTATCTAAAAACAGCAAAGAAAAACGATAAAGGAAAAGCGAGAAAAACAATAAAGAAAAGATGATAGAGTCTCCTCCCACACTTAAATCGAACATTGTCCCCAATGTTTCGAAATAAGATAAGGAAGAGTTACCTGGAAACCTAATGCTGACCACTAGTGCCCTCGCCATCCTGAGGTGGACGACGGGATCGGGTACGACGACGATCTCTCTGATCCATCCTCGCCTGTAGGGCATCCTGAGCGGTCCTCACCTCTCGAAGGTGACCTAAAATGGTACCCTGAGTGTTTTCTATGAGAGCAATATGCTGACGGTGGTGGTGTTGCTGACGGGCTTGCGTATCGGTGATCACTTGCAGGGACTGTAGGACAGTGTCGTAGGACCTGTCTGTCCTCCACTGTGATTGTTGCATGAAGTTCATATTATCCGTCATTTGTTGCTGGATGGTAGAGAGTAGGTCGTCACGCTTTTTCTCTCTAGCCAGGTGGTCACGCCACATCTCCTATGTAATATAGAAGCCAGGAGTGGTACCTGCAGAAGAAAAAGATGGTGCGGTGTGTGGTGGTGAAGGATGATGGGGGGACACATGTGGTACGGGAGATCTCTCTCTCCGATCATATTCATCATCAGTGTCTGGTCCCGCCTCATCAGGAATGTTAGGAGGAAGAGGACCCAAAACAGCTGGAGCATCTAAATCGTAGGTCCAATTCCTCTCATCACGTATATCTGTACGTCTAGTGCAAGGTAGAATAACAGATGGGATGGCCACACCATGAATCATAAGTGTATAACCTCCTTCTCTCCTTGAGCGGCACAATTTCATGTCTCTCAGAAATTTTAAGTTAATTGTGCGAGGAGGTAAGGGGTCTAGGGTAGCCATCTCATTGTTCAGGTTAAGTGCCCGAGCAATAGACGTAATCAATCCACCAAAAGAAATCGGTCCCGCCTTATTCAGAGTTAAAATCATATGGGCGAGCATGAACGAAACCGAATTAATTTTCCTATTTGTGAGGCTTCCTTGCAAATATAGAAGCTCTTTGGCATTAACCTTATTTGGATTCTCCCGGCCAAAAATAGTGCATGCCAACAGATATCTAAAATCTCTGATGGCCGGGTTATGGATAGTTGAGGCAAGAACTCCTTCAAAAGAGTTAATGGAAGTGTTTGATAAACGCTCCCAGAAGGAAAATACGTCAACAGACCATTCGGAATCCAAAGGGGCCTCACAAATAGCACCTACCCCATGAGGGATCCCTAACAAGCTGGCTAGTTCGTCGGTACTGAATTGGTATTCAACAACAAACATTCTAAATTTGACAGTACCAACTGTGCTAGCAGTGTTAGGGTTGACAATATAAATTAAGGAACTTAAAAATTCGATTGTCAACCGCTCATAGGTGGGTTCTTCGTTGATAAAGAAATTATGCAAACCTAAGTTGTCTAATAAATGGAAAATGCTATGGTAGATACCTAAAGTGTAGAGACAGTTTTCGTCAACATACCTTGTCGGGAGGATTTCCCGATTTTGCAACCGTTCAATGATTTTTCTTTGTCTCTCCCCCGGTTTCCCTCCTCGAAGAATGAATCCGTTGAACTCCATTTGAATGCTCTTGAAAAGTGGATGAAGAAGATGAAGTGGTTGGTGAAAAGGTTGGATTTTTACAAAATCCGGCGGATGAAATCGAAAATGGAAAGTGGATTAATGATTTGTGTGGTATGATGGTTAGGAAAGTATGAGCTTTTTGTGGGTTCAAGGGCTTTTTTCCAAGGTGAAAAAAATGGGTTTTGGAGGTTGTAAGTTGCAAAAATGGTGAAGAAAAGTGGTCTGCCCCGACCATTTACAGACGCTGTGGTGGGCGCCACAGGTCCTATGGCGGGCGCCACAAGGCAAAATCTAGCTGGGCCAGATTTTGGTCCTTTGGTTTGGGCTTCGCTTGTCTTTTGGCTTTGAGGGGTCTGGATAGCATTTGTCTTGTGATTCTCCTAGTTTATTTGACTTGCATAATTTTATAAAAGTAAAAACGAAAAATAAAAAGTGAAACTGAAACAAAAACAAAAACAGAAATTAAATATAAATAAATAAATAACTGAAAAATTAAAATGCAAATAAAATATAAAACATATATAGATAAAAATAGAAATATTAATGTATAGTAGTAGTTTATATAATATCCAAATGCGATAATGTAAAATGAGTAATGCAAATACGATAAATATATAAAAGAGAAATAAAGTGAAATGAAATGGTGAAATCAGGTATTAGGGGTGTCGTCTGCCTGAGTGGATCCACGGAGCACGGCTATCTCCTGCCTGAGCTCTGCGATCTCCTGATATAGACAATCGGCTTCAGTAGCATGGGTGAGATCAGACACTCCTATCTATAAAGTTAGGTCCGCCACTTCCTGTCTAAGCTCTGCAATCTCTCTACGGCACTCAGCAATCTGGGTGCGTATGTCGGGTGTCTGCAATGAATGATTATTAGAGAGAACAGTGATTCTAGGAGATGGTGGTGCAGGTGTGTATTCAGCAACTGGGGGCGATCTCGGCTCCGCAACGGTCTCTCCCTGGCCCTCTAGAGCATAACTCCAATTCACTGGATCATGCACACTGGTCATCATAGGGTCTGGCAATGTGAAGTAATGGATGGCCCCGCTGTCGACTAGCAGTCGGAACTGACATGGGTGGAAAGAGGCTCTCCTCATCAATCCTCTGGTCAAACAGAAATCGATGTCCATGGTAGTATATCCACAGTAGGTCCGAAGATGCAACAGCTTGCGAGACAGACCCAAAGCGACTGCAATCTGTGTGATGATTCCACCAACATGGATGACTTCTTCGGTGGATCTAGAGATACCGCTGAGATTATTCAATAAAAAGTTCCCACATGCTACTGGGCGAGACTGGGATGCGCAAAATAATAGGAAGATCTCCTCTTCACTCAGTAGTGTCTCTGCATCCTGTCTTCCCAAGAAGGAATGTGCTAATATCATCTGAAAATATCTGAAGGCTGGGTTATGTAAGACATAAGATAACTGTGTAGATGGATCCTGGCTTCCGCCACCTGATATATCACTCCAAAACTTCTCCACTTCCTTACCCAGGAAATATCCCAAAGGTGTCTCCGGGATAGCATCAGGAGTAGTCTGGAAACCTAATAAGTCGTCGAACTCTTTCTGGCTGAAGGAGTACTCAACTCCAAAGAGCCTGAAAGTAGCATACCCATCTGGTCCAGAATATGGGTCGTAGTCGAACGAACTCAGGAACTCCAAAGTCAGGTTCCTATATGTGTTACTCAAGTCATCAACAAATTCGTCCCAGTGGAGTTGGTGGCTAAGGAATCAGATACTAGGCTCGATACCCAGTGCCTCCATACAATGCTGATCAGGGTAACGTGTGGGTGCCATAGGGCGCTGGTATAAAGCAATGTAGTGCTCCCTCTGAGCATTGTCTCTATAGGCAACATGCATGTCATCAAAACCCTGCATCCTGTAAAAGTTAGGAAAGTGATCCTGAAAATACAAACCATTCAAACTTTAGTCTCAATGCAAAATAAGATAAAATAAAATAAAAATAAAAATAAATGTAAATAAATGCGAAAAAAAAGTAAAAAGAAAAGAAAAACCATGGGTTGCCTCCCACGCAGCGCTTGTTTAACGTCATTAGCTTGACGGTTAGAATTTATACACCTGTAGTAGTATGAATCGGTGGATCAATCAGGGTGTGGCTCGAGTAGTATGTTGGAATGTCTCCTCCTTCGTAGAGCTTCAGTCTTTGTCCATTTACAATGAATGGACTACAGGTATCGTTCTTGATTTCTACGGCTCCGGATCTCAGAATCTTGGATACTTCGAAAGGACCAGTCCATCTTGAACGTAGCTTTCCAGGGAAGAGTCGTAACCTAGGGTTGAAAAGGAGAACATAATCGCCTACATTGAAGTTTTTCTATACTATTCTTTTGTCATGATAGGCTTTTGTCCTCTCTTTATATATTTTTGCATTCTCGTAGGCAAATTGCCTAAGTTCTTCTAATTTATGAATGTCTAGGGTACGCTTTTCTCCAGCGGCTAGGTAGTCTAAATTCAAAGTTTTAATGGCCCAATAGGCTTTATGCTCTAATTCGAATGGTAAGTGACATGATTTTCCATAAACTAGTTGGTAAGGAGTAGTTCCTATAGGGGTTTTGAAAGCGGTTCTATAGGCCCATAACGCTTCTTGAAGCTTCTGAGACCAGTCTCTCCTAGAAATAGAAACAGTTTTCTCTAGGATTTGTTTTATCTCCCTATTAGATACTTCTACTTGGCCACTAGTTTTTGGGTGGTACGGTGTTGCTACTCTATGCCTAACTCCATATTTTCTTAAAAGTTTGTCAAATATTCTTGATATAAAGTGTGATCCTCCATCGCTTATGACTAAACGTGGTGTTCCAAATCTAGGGAATATATAGTTTTTAAATAGTTTGATTACTACCCTAGTGTCGTTTGTGGGTGCAGCTATAACTTCAATCCACTTAGACACATAGTCTACAGCTACTAAGATATACCTATTTCCTAAGGATGGTGGAAAAGGTCCCATGAAATCTATACCCCAAACGTCAAAGAGTTCTACTTCCTGAATGTTTCTTAGAGGCATTTCATCACGTCTTGAAATGTTTCCAGTGCGTTGGCATCTATCACACTTGACAATGAAAGCATAGACATCACGCCACATGGTGGGCCAGAATAGGCCAGCTTGAAGAATCTTGGCGTATGTCTTAGAGGTGCTTGCATGTCCACCATAAGGTGCAGGATGACAATGCTCGATAATATTATTTACCTCTTCTTCTGGAACGCAACGGCGAAAAATGCCATCTTTACCCCTTTTGAAAAGGAGCGGTTCGTCCCAATAGAAGTTTCTCACATCGTGGAAGAATTTCTTCTTGCGGTGGTAGTCAAGATCAGAGGGTACTATATCAGCAGCTAGGTAATTAACGAAATCTGCATACCAGGGTATGTTATTTATTGCTAAGGAATTTTGGGAATGCTCATAAGGATCTAGGTTATTGTCTTCAATGGTTTCTACTCTAGCGATCAGTCTATCATAGGCGAAATCATCGCTTATGGGTACTAGTTCAAGTTTTAGATGTTCTAGCCTAGAAAGGTGATCGGCTACTACATTTTCAGTGCCTTTTTTATCTCTTATATCTAAATCAAACTCTTGTAGTAATAGAATCCATCGGAGTAACCTGGGCTTGGCATCTTTTTTACTTAATAGTTAACGAATGGCAGCATGATCGGTGTAAACAATAATTTTTGCTCCTACTAGATAAGATCTAAATTTGTCTATAGCGAAAACTACAGCGAGTAATTCTTTTTCAGTTGTTGCGTAATTAAGTTGGGCAGCATCTAGGGTTCTACTGGCATAATAAATGGCATGTAATTTTTTATCTTTCCTTTGTCCTAGAACGGCTCCAACTGCATAATCACTAGCATCGCACATTATCTCAAAAGGTTCCGACCAATCGGGCGGTTTCATAATGGGTGCAGATATTAATGCTTGCTTTAAAAGATTAAATGCGTCATTACATTTTTCATCGAAAATGAATTCAGCATCTTTCATTAAAAGTCCGGTTAACGGTTTAGTTATTTCGGAGAAGTCCTTAATAAAACGCCGGTAGAATCCAGCGTGTCCAAGAAAGATTCGGACTTCTCTGATGGTTTTTGGGAGTTTTAGGTTTTCTATAACTTCTATTTTAGCTTTATCTACCTCTATACCTTTTTCGGAAACTATATGTCCTAAAACTATTCCTTCGGTTACCATGAAATGACATTTTTCCGAATTTAGCACGAGGTTCACCTCCACGCATCTCTCCAAGATTTTCTCAAGGTTAGCAAGACAATTGTGAAAATTGAATCCGCAAACCGAGAAATCGTCCATAAATACTTCCATGATACCATCTAGGTAATCTGCAAAGATTGACATCATGCAGCGTTGGAAAGTAGCTGGGGCGTTACAGAGACCGAAAGGCATTCGTCTGTAGGCAAAGGTTCCATAGGGGCATGTAAAGGTAGTTTTTTCTTGATCTTCTGGGTGAATAGGTATTTGGAAGAATCCAGAGTATCCATCTAAATAACAGAAGTAAGAGTGTCTGGCTAGAGGGAAATGGTCCTTCCTAGTTGCTTTATTTAATTTTCTATAATCTATACACATCCGCCATCCTCCTTCTAAACGTTTTGCTACGTGTTTGCCTTTATTGTTTTGCACGACTGTGATGCCTCCCTTTTTAGGTACTACATGCACAGGGTGTAACACCCTTCTAAAATACCCCAAATATTTAATTAAAATAATAAACATATATCAGAGTAATTATGCAGTTAAGGGTGTCACACAATCATTCACACCATGTTCCAAAATAACTGTCATGCTCTTTATTTAATCAATTAAACATTTGCATAAATCGCAGCGGATATAAATCAAATTAATCAAAACATGTAAAACATGTAACATTCACATGTAATTTATTCAACAAGGTAAATATCCCATCCCGATGTTACATCTATCAGAGCACGACCCACTAAGGAGACTACACTAGACTCCAAGCATTCGCTTCTACTCAACTCATTTCTCGTTACCTGAAAAATAGTTGCAAGGGTGAGTTCCTCAATCAATATAATAAGCATTATAGAATATAATGTCATGTTAAGTAATTTAACACATTAATTACCCTAATCGCAACATACAATCAGTAACAGCACATCAGCTCAACATCATACTCAACACCAACATAAAGCACAAGTATAATCTCAAATCATACTCCACAACAACACAAACACACGTATAATATTGGAATACATCCATTCATATTATACGCCATACATACATTATGCAATGAGACTCCACACATGCGGTACCGACTATTCTTGAACATATAGTTCAAGCTCACCGATCAATCCAGATACGGCTACTAAGCTCACTAGTCCCACTCATTTGAGATCTAATGACTCACTCACTAATTCCTCACCATGGGAATTAGCTACAGCCCCGAAGGCTATGCTATGCACACTAATCATCTAGCATGCAAACATCAACAACAAATCCACAATGATTCACTCTAATTCCTCACCATGGGAATTAGCTACAGCCCCAAAGGCTATGCTATGCACGCTAATCACCTAGCAATGCAACATCAACAACAATTCAAGAATAGACATATGCTCACACTCTAAGCCATAAAACAGTCCATTCACAAATACATGCATAATATATACATTCACAACATTATGCATATCATCATACATCATCAACACATCATATCATGTCAATTAATTAAACACAGTATTAGCACACTCTACTAATACCTATACTGCTCAAAACAGCGGGATATAATCCCTATCACATCCTACGCCAACATAGGCCAACTCTCAATTATGTACACAACATTAAAAAAAACAATTTTCCACTCTGCAACAGTGTTAACCGGTTAACGCCCTGAGTTAACCGATTAACGCAGCACAACACGCTTCCTGTCCCTAAACTTAACAGTGTTAACCGGTTAACGCCCTGGGTTAACCGGTTAACGCAGCACAAACAGCAATATTTCAGCAATCACAACAGTGTTAACCGGTTAACACCCTGGGTTAACCGGTTAACGCAGACAAAACAGCAAATTTTCACAATTCAAAACAGTGTTAACCGGTTAACACCCTGGGTTAACCGGTTAACGCAAGACAGAAGCTGTTCCTGCGCTAACTCAAGGCAGAATGCAGAATTCTCCGCATTTTCCGCCATTGGAGGACTTCCGGACCTCCGATTCAACTTCCGTAAAAAGCTACATTATCGGAAAATCACGACACATACAATCACGGATTCAATTTCAGTTTTTAACACAGTTTAACCAACGTAATTCCAGCATTCACCAATCCCAATTAGGGTCAAATAACGGCTTATCACTACCCATTACATATTATCCCATAATACCCATTAATCGACGATAAACCCCCCTTACCTGAGTTAATCCGGCGAATCTTAAGCTCCAAGCTCTTCTCTTCTCCAACCTTCTTCCTCTGGCTCTGCCTCTTTGTCCTTTTCCTCTTTCACGATGCTTCTCTGTTTCACGTGAAAACCTTTTTCCAAATGAGACTTTTCTCTTATTTCCAACTTATATATTTTCCAATAATAATTATTATTCCAAAATAATAACAATAATAATCCAATAATATTTCCAATTAATTAATTAAATTAATAAATAGTATATTAATTTAAATTAAATAATTAGCCTTATTTCATCGGGGTGTTACAACTCTCCCCCACTAAAAGAGTTTTCGTCCTCGAAAACATACCTCAAGCGAACAACTCTGGGTAAGACTCCTTCATCTTACTCTCCAGTTCCCAAGTCACATTGCCACCTGCTGGTCCTCCCCAAGCTACCTTCACCAAGGCAATCTCTTTACCCCGCAACTGCTTCAACTCTCGATCCTCGATCCTCATAGGTGATGTTTCAACCGTCAGGTTATCTCTCACCTGTACATCATCTATTTGGACTACATGTGACGGATCATGAATGTACCTCCTCAACTGAGACACATGAAAAACCTCATGCAAATTTGCAAGTGACGGCGGTAAAGCGACACGATAGGCTACTTCCCCTATCCTCTCCAAAATCTGATAAGGACCAATAAATCGAGGTGTCAACTTCTTCGACTTCAAAGCTCGACCAACACCAGTGATCGGAGTAACACGAAGAAACACATGATCTCCCTCTTGGAACTCAAGTGACTTCCTCCTCTTATCATGATAACTCTTCTGACGACTCTGAGCAACTCTCATCTTCTCCTGAATCATCTTAATCTTTTCCGTAGTCTGTTGAACAATCTCCGGTCCAACCACAACACTCTCACCGGACTCATACCAACACAAAGGTGTCCGACATCTCCTACCATACAAAGCTTCAAACGGTGCCATACCAATGCTCGAATGAAAACTATTGTTGTAGGTAAACTCAATCAAAGGTAAATAACAATCCCAAGCACCTCCTTTTTCCAAGACACAAGCTCTCAAAAGATCCTCTAGTGACTGAATCGTCCTCTCAGTCTGACCATCAGTCTGCGGATGATATGCAGAACTCAATCTCAGCTTAGTTCCCAAAGCCCTCTGCAAACCTTCCCAGAACTTCGATGTAAATCTAGGATCTCTGTCCGAAACAATACTCGACGGAATACCATGCAAACTTACAATCTTCTCAATATACAACTCGGCTAGTCTCTCTAACGGATAATCCATTCTGATCGGAATGAAATGAGCCGATTTTGTCAATCTGTCAACAATCACCCAAATAGCTTCAAAATTCTTATTTGTCCTCGGCAAACCAGAAACAAAATCCATACTGATACTATCCCACTTCCACTCTGGAACAGCCAACGGTTGCATTAGCCCAGACGGCTTCTGATGCTCAATCTTTGACTTCTGACAAGTCAAACGGGAATAAACAAAACTCGCAATTTCTCTTTTCATTCCCGGCCACCAAAATAACCTCTTCAAATCATGATACATCTTCGTAGCTCCAGGATGAATACTCAGGCCACTACGATGTCCTTCCTCAAGAATACTCTTCTTGAGTTCGGTAACGTCCGGAATACACACCCGATTACCAAATTTCAAAACACCATTCTCATCAACTCTGAATTCACCACCTTGACCTTGATTCACTAAAGTCAACTTATCAACCAAAAACACATCTGATTTCTGACCCTCTCTGATCTCATCCAGAATACCACTTGTTAACTTCAACATTCCCAATTTAACACTATTGTGAGTACTCTCACACACCAAACTCAAGTCTCTAAACTGCTCAATCAAATCCAATTCCTTAACCATTAACATAGACATATGCAATGATTTCCGACTCAATGCGTCAGCCACTACGTTTGCTTTACCCGGATGGTAATTCAAACCAAAGTCATAATCCTTCAGAAACTCTAACCATCTTCTCTGTCTCATATTCAGCTCTTTCTGATCAAACAAATACTTTAAACTCTTATGGTCACTGAAAACTTCAAATCTTGAACCATACAAGTAATGCCTCCATAATTTCAGAACAAATACCACAGCTGCCAACTCTAAATCATGTGTCGGATAGTTCCTCTCATGAATCCTCAGTTGTCTCGAAGCATAAGCTATAACCTGCTTATTCTGCATCAACACACCACCCAAACCCAACAATGAAGCATCACAGTAAACCTCAAATGGTTCCGACGAACTCGGTAATATCAGAATAGGAGCAGTAGTCAACCTTCTCTTTAACTCTTGGAAACCTTCTTCACATTTTGAGTCCCAAACAAATGCTTGCCCCTTTCTAGTCAACATCGTCAACGGTAACGCCAACTTAGAAAATCCCTCAATGAACTTCCTATAATAACCAGCCAATCCAAGAAAACTTCGAATCTCAGCAACAGACTTCGGAGCTTCCCACTTAGACACCGCTTCTATCTTAGAAGGGTCAACAGCAACACCACCTCTTGAAATCACATGACCAAGAAAACTAACCTCTTCTAACCAAAATTCACATTTAGAGAGTTTAGCAAATAACTTCTTTTCTCGTAGAACTTCTAAAACCACTCTCAAATGCTCAGCATGCTCTTCTTCAGATTTCGAATACACCAAAATGTCATCAATAAACACCACAACAAACTTATCTAGGTACGGATGGAAAATCCTATTCATATACTCCATAAATACTCCAGGCGCATTAGTCACACCAAAAGGCATTACAGAATACTCATAATGTCCATACCTTGTTCTGAAAGCAGTCTTCTGAATATCCTCAGTTTTCACACGTATCTGATGATACCCAGATCTCAAATCTATCTTGCTGAACACACTCGCACCAACCAACTGATCCATCAAATCATCAATCCTCGGCAAAGGATACCGATTCTTGATCGTCACTTTATTCAGTTGCCTGTAGTCCACACACAACCTCATAGTACCTTCTTTCTTCTTAACCAACAACACTGGTGCACCCCACGGTGACACACTCGGACGAATAAATTTCTTATCCAACAGATCTTCCAACTGACTCTTCAATTCAGTTAACTCAACAGCAGACATACGATACGGAGCCATCGATATCGGCCTAGTACCCGGTACCAAATCAATCGAGAACTCAACTTCACGTTCTGGCGGCAATTCATTCACTTCTTCTGGAAACACATCAGGAAAATCACACACCACAGCCAGATCGCCAATCACTAGTTTATATTTAGCCTCCAAAGTCGCTAACAGCATAAACAACTCTGCCCCATCTGCTGCTTCCTCATTCACCTGCCTCGCTGATAGAAATAAACTCTTCCCTTCCTCAATCTCAGGAAATATCACAGTCTTATCAAAACAGTTGATAGAAACTCGGTTAAACACCAACCAGTTCATTCCCAAGATAACATCGATCTGCACTAGTGGAAGACACACAAGGTCTATCCCAAAGTCTCTACCAAAAATACTCAAGGGACAATTCAAACAAACTGAAGTAGTAGTCACTGAACCCTTCGCAGGAGTATCAATCACCATACTTCCAAGCATCTCAGATATCTCTAACTTAAGTTTCACAGCACAATCCAAAGATATAAAGGAATGAGTAGCATCGGTGTCAATAATAGCTACAAGAGGAAAGCCATTAATATAACACGTACCTCGGATCAAACGATCATCTGCAGAAGTCTCAGCACCCGATAAAGCAAAGACCTTGCCTCCTGACTGATTCTCCTTCTTCGGCTTAGGACACTGTGGACTGATATGACCCAACTCTCCACAGTTGAAACAAGTTACAGTCTTCAACCGACACTCTGCAGCCAAATGACCACCTTTTCCACACTTGAAACACTTCATCGCAGCACTGGTACACTCATGGACACGATGTCCAGCCCGGCCACATCTATAACACTTAGCAGGAGCACTAGAGTCTCCCCCACTAGGCCTCTTCATCCCACTCTGACTCTGAAAACCTTTGCCAGCTGCATACGGTTTTCCACGATCATTCTGATTCTTGCCTTTCCTATCAACCCTCTGCTGATAGCTCTCTGCTCTGGCTTTGGAATCCTGTTCAAAAATCCTGCAACAGTCAACCAAGTCAGAAAACACTCTGATCCGCTGATATCCAATAGCCTGTTTGATCTCGGGACGCAACCCGTTCTCAAACTTCACACATTTCGAAAATTCCCCAGCAGCCTCATTATAGGGAGTGTAATATTTCGACAGCTCTGTGAACTTAGCAGCATACTCAGTAACAGACTTGTTACCCTGCTTCAATTCCAAAAACTCTATCTCTTTCTTTCCTCTGACATCCTCTGGAAAGTACTTCCTCAGGAATCTCTCTCTGAACACAGCCCAAGTGATTTCAGCATTCCCAGCATTTTCCAACTCAGTGCGGGTAGCAACCCACCAATCATCAGCTTCCTCTGACAGCATATGCGTACCGAACCTGACCTTCTGGTTATCGGCACACTCAGTTACTCGGAAGATTCTCTCTATCTCCTTCAACCACTTCTGAGCGCCATCTGGATCGTATGCTCCCTTGAACATTGGAGGATTGTTCTTCTGGAACTCACTCAGTTGACGAGCAGCTCCCATTCCC
This sequence comes from Lathyrus oleraceus, assembly GCF_024323335.1. NCBI lineage: Eukaryota > Viridiplantae > Streptophyta > Magnoliopsida > Fabales > Fabaceae > Lathyrus > Lathyrus oleraceus. Next base: position 235,113,703 of record NC_066584.1, on the reverse strand, counting down.
ACAACATTCGGATTTCCTCCAAGTACTCCAGCTAGCATACCCAGAGCCTCAGCAATCGCAGCATCATCTCTACCTCTTCCAGCCATCTCTATTCTGAAAACCCAAACAAACTAAACAATGAGTACTGATAGGGTTACACAACACCTATACCGTACAGGGGAAACAGAATAATTACGACTCGACTCGACCGACTATGCTCTGATACCACTAATGTAACACCCTTCTAAAATACCCCAAATATTTAATTAAAATAATAAACATATATCAGAGTAATTATGCAGTTAAGGGTGTCACACAATCATTCACACCATGTTCCAAAATAACTGTCATGCTCTTTATTTAATCAATTAAACATTTGCATAAATCGCAGCGGATATAAATCAAATTAATCAAAACATGTAAAACATGTAACATTCACATGTAATTTATTCAACAAGGTAAATATCCCATCCCGATGTTACATCTATCAGAGCACGACCCACTAAGGAGACTACACTAGACTCCAAGCATTCGCTTCTACTCAACTCATTTCTCGTTACCTGAAAAATAGTTGCAAGGGTGAGTTCCTCAATCAATATAATAAGCATTATAGAATATAATGTCATGTTAAGTAATTTAACACATTAATTACCCTAATCGCAACATACAATCAGTAACAGCACATCAGCTCAACATCATACTCAACACCAACATAAAGCACAAGTATAATCTCAAATCATACTCCACAATAACACAAACACACGTATAATATTGGAATACATCCATTCATATTATACGCCATACATACATTATGCAATGAGACTCCACACATGCGGTACCGACTATTCTTGAACATATAGTTCAAGCTCACCGATCAATCCAGATACGGCTACTAAGCTCACTAGTCCCACTCATTTGAGATCTAATGACTCACTCACTAATTCCTCACCATGGGAATTAGCTACAGCCCCGAAGGCTATGCTATGCACACTAATCATCTAGCATGCAAACATCAACAACAAATCCACAATGATTCACTCACTAATTCCTCACCATGGGAATTAGCTACAGCCCCAAAGGCTATGCTATGCACGCTAATCACCTAGCAATGCAACATCAACAACAATTCAAGAATAGACATATGCTCACACTCTAAGCCATAAAACAGTCCATTCACAAATACATGCATAATATATACATTCACAACATTATGCATATCATCATACATCATCAACACATCATATCATGTCAATTAATTAAACACAGTATTAGCACACTCTACTAATACCTATACTGCTCAAAACAGCGGGATATAATCCCTATCACATCCTACGCCAACATAGGCCAACTCTCAATTATGTACACAACATTAAAAAAAACAATTTTCCACTCTGCAACAGTGTTAACCGGTTAACGCCCTGAGTTAACCGGTTAACGCAGCACAACACGCTTCCTGTCCCTAAACTTAACAGTGTTAACCGGTTTACGCCCTGGGTTAACCGGTTAACGCAGCACAAACAGCAATATTTCAGCAATCACAACAGTGTTAACCGGTTAACACCCTGGGTTAACCGGTTAACGCAGACAAAACAGCAAATTTTCACAATTCAAAACAGTGTTAACCGGTTAACACCCTGGGTTAACCGGTTAACGCAAGACAGAAGCTGTTCCTGCGCTAACTCAAGGCAGAATGCAGAATTCTCCGCATTTTCCGCCATTGGAGGACTTCCGGACCTCCGATTCAACTTCCGTAAAAAGCTACATTATCGGAAAATCACGACACATACAATCACGGATTCAATTTCAGTTTTTAACACAGTTTAACCAACGTAATTCCAGCATTCACCAATCCCAATTAGGGTCAAATAACGGCTTATCACTACCCATTACATATTATCCCATAATACCCATTAATCGACGATAAACCCCCCTTACCTGAGTTAATCCGGCGAATCTTAAGCTCCAAGCTCTTCTCTTCTCCAACCTTCTTCCTCTGGCTCTGCCTCTTTGTCCTTTTCCTCTTTCACGATGCTTCTCTGTTTCACGTGAAAACCTTTTTCCAAATGAGACTTTTCTCTTATTTCCAACTTATATATTTTCCAATAATAATTATTATTCCAAAATAATAACAATAATAATCCAATAATATTTCCAATTAATTAATTAAATTAATAAATAGTATATTAATTTAAATTAAATAATTAGCCTTATTTCATCGGGGTGTTACACAGGGCTCACCCACTTACTATCCGAGATCTGGTAGATTATACCTGCCTCAAGTAACTTAAGAACTTCCTTCTTAACAACATCACTCATTATAGGGTTTATTCTTCTCTGATGCTCCCTAGAGGGTTTTGAATCTTCTTCGAGCGAAATCCGATGCATGCATACGGATGGGCTTATACCTTTCAGGTCAGAGATATTATATCCTAAGGCTGAGGGATATCTTCGTAAAACGTTTAAAAGTTGGTTCGTCTCCTCTTGGCTCAAGGTAGCACTGACTATAACTGGGCGGTTCATCTTTTCATCAAGGAACTCGTATCTCAGGTTCTTAGGCAGTTCCTTAAGTTCTAAGGTTGGTTTCTTAGGGCATGGCATAGGATCTGGAGTAAGGGATAAACATTCGTAAAGGTTATCATCGATGTAAGGTTCTTTAAAGTCATCATCTTCCTTTATGGGGGTTGATGGTAACTTGATTGTTTTTATAATTTCTTTTTGTTCTAATTCTCTAACACATTCATCAATGATATCTAAGGCATAACACGAGTCTCCCATCACAGGTGCCATAAGAAATTTTGAAAGTATAAATTCTATTTTCTCGTCACCTACCTTAAATGTCAACTTTCCTTTCTTAACATCTATTATGGCTCCTGCAGTCGATAAGAATGGTCTACCTAGAAGAATTGGTACATCATTATCTTCTTTGATGTCCATGACGACAAAATCAGTAGGGATAAATAGTTGACCTATCCTAACAGGAACATCTTCTAGAATGCCTATCGGATATTTAACAGATCTATCGGCTAACTGAAGTGACATCTTAGTGGGTTGTAATTCTCCTAAGTTTAACCTCTCACAAACCGCTAAAGGCATTAAACTCACACTAGCTCCTAAGTCTAGAAAAGCTTTTTCGATGACATGATTACCCAAAAGGCAAGGAATGGAGAAATTTCCAGGATCTTTATCTTTCTTTGCTAATTTGTCCTCGAAAATAGCATTACATTCCAAAGGCTTCGGATCGTCAAGTCTACGTTTGTTGGTAAGGATGTCTTTCAAAAACTTTGCACAAGAAGGTATTTGGGTGATGGCTTCTGTGAAAGGGATTTCTACATGAAGTTTTTCTATAACTTTAATAAATTTTTGGTACTGTTTATTGATCTGGGTTTGTTTGAGTCTTTGGGGATATGGTATAGGTGGTTTATATGGTGGGGGCGGTACGTAGATTTTATCTTTAGGTTCTTCTCCTTTATCTCGACCTTCCTGATTTTCAGATTCCTCTAGTTCCTTTACTTTGTCTGGGGGTTTGGTACATTCCTTAGAAGTTTCAGGTTCACTTAATCTTGGGTTTGGTGGCTCATCATAAGCGTTCCCACTTCTTAGGGTAATGGCATTGGCTTGTCCTCTCGGATTTTGTTGAGGTTGTCCAGGGAATTGTCCTCCAGGTGTAGTCTGAGGGGCTTGGTTTAAAGCTACTTGAGAGATTTGGGTTTCAAGCATCTTGGTTTGAGTAACTATTTGGTCAACCTTGGTTCCAAACTGAGTAATCAATTCGTTAACATGAATGTTTTGGTTCATGAACTCCTTGTTTTGTTGGGTTTGAGCGGTGATAAAAATTTTCATAATTTTCTCAAGGCTCGACTTTGGTGGTACAGGTTGCATAGGTTGATTTGATCTAGGGGCTTGATAACTAGGTCTTGGAGGTGCATTATTTTGAATAGGGTTATTGTTTTTATAGGAGAAGTTAGGGTGATTCCTCCATCCAGGATTATAGGTATTCGAGTATGGGTTCCCTTGGGTGTAGTTCACTTGCTCGGAGTGGGTTTCGTTCAATAGACTGCATTCTGCGGATTGGTGTCCTTGGGTTCCACATATCTCACAATCCGACGAAACTGCGGCTACAGTATTCGGGTTTATGCACATATGCTCAACCTTAAGGGCTAATGCGTCCATTTTAGCCTGCATGATGTCTATAGAGCTTAGCTCATGCACTCCTCCTTGGGCTTCCTTTTTCTCAACTGTCGCTCGTTTGACTCCCCATGATTGATGGTTTTGAGCCATGTCTTCGATGAGGGCACTAGCTTCAGGATAAGGTTTGTTCATCAGAGCACCGCCTGCGGCAGCGTCGATGGTCATCTTTGTGTTATAATGAAGTCCATTATAGAAGGTTTGAATGATTAACCAATTTTCTAAGCCATGATGTGGGCATGCTCGTAACAACTCTTTATATCTCTCCCAAGCTTCGAACAACGATTCTCCATGGTTTTGGGTAAATTTAGTTATATGGTTTCGAAGAACGACGGTCTTACTCGGGGGAAAATATCTAGCAAGAAAAACTCTTCTAAGGTTATCCCAAGTCGTAATGGAATTGGGTGGAAGGGAATCTAACCATGATAGGGCTTTATCTCTGAGGGAAAAAGGAAATAATCTTAAACGTATTGCCTCAGGAGAAGCTCCATTGGTTTTAAAAGTATCTGCTAATTGAAGAAATATTTTTAAATGCTGGTTAGGGTTCTCGGTAGCGAGACCCGCGAATTGTCTCTGTTGCACTAGTTGTAACAGGGATGGTTTAAGTTCAAAATTATTGGCTGGGATGATTGGGTTTACTATACTAGAACTAGGTTCTTCATTAGATGGTTGAGCGAAGTCCTTAAGAGGTCTTTGGTTTTGATCTTCGGCCATAGCTCTCTTAATTCTATGAAAGAATAAACGTGCGTGAGTGTAACGTTCAGGTTCCGCCAGAGGGTTTACTAAGCTTAAACTTCCGGTGCTGCGAGTTCTTCGCATCGACCGGCGGGAAATAACCTAAGTCTAAACGATATAACAACAGAAAAATGAAATTTGACGAAATTGGTCCCCGGCAACGGCGCCAAAAACTTGATGCGTTGGAAAACTTGATGCGGTGTTCGCAAGTATATGAACGCGTCAGAGTAATATAAAAGATTATCGTATCCACATAGACCAATTGTCAAGCTATCGTTATCTGTTGTTATGGTGTTTATCAAAGGCAATCAAAATAAGTGTTTTTGTATTGTGCAATAAAAAGTAAAGTATTGAAATAGAATATAATTGATAAAGACAGGGTCGAATGTAATTCACGTAATTAATTGATAATCCAAGTACTTGCTAATAGAACTACTTATGGGCAATGTTTCCTACTTTGAAAAGAACTAATTTAACAGGAACTGTCGCTTTCGCGTATTCAAAACCGAGTTGTACTCCCTAATCAAACCCTCTTATTGTCACTTATAAAAAGGCGCGCATTGCGTTAGAGTAGTAAACCTATTTTTAAGAAATATAGTATCTTGACTAAGTTGAAAAGTATTATAACCTGGATTTCTTAACCAAAAGAGGTTCTCACGAACCAGACTCTAAACTTATAAATGCATGCGAAAATAGTTTTAAAATCTCTTTTCTTCTTGATGTTAAAAACTCCTAATGAACTAAAGAAAGCGCTTTCGCTGTTTTTGAAATAGTTAAAAACAATTAAGTTTATAAAGACGTTGGACGGCTTTCGATCTTACCCAACGGAATTGAAGTGCGGGAAAACTTAAGTTGAAAGTTAAAATAGCCCTTTAAGTGTTTCTACGAACAATTGTACGAATTACTGGTTTAATTACGATCCTTACATTCTAGCCTTATAAATTTAGCTAGACATGGTAAAGTAAAAGTGCATTAAAATAAATAAAAATAGTGCGAGTGCGGAAAGTAAATAATTTAAAGCGAGTGCGAGGAAATAAATAAAAGTAAAGCGAGCGCGAGGAAATAAATAAAGTAAAAGCGAGTGCGGGAAATAAATAAAGTAAAGCGAGTGGGGGAAATAAATAAAGTAAAGCGAGTGCGGGAAATAAATAAAGTAAAGCGAGTGCAGGAAATAAATAAAGTAAAGCGAGTGCGGGAAATAAATAAAGTAAAGCGAGTGCGGGAAATAAATAAAGTAAAGCGAGTGCGGGAAATAAATAAAGTAAAGCGAGTGCGGGAAATAAATAAAGTAAAGGCGAGTAATAAAAACCTGCTCCAATCGGAGGGCTGAGTAAATTGCAACGCGGAAAAGAAAATGGCGGCAGGATTAACTTCCTTCCAAAGTGCTCCAAACTCGATTACAGACTCTATCACAGACTTGATGACACAATTGTGGTAACACTCCAATGCGAAGCGATTACCACTATAAAATACTGAATATATGCCTAAGTGAAACAAAGTTGCTTCTGAGTTTGCCTCTGCTCTAAGTTTGGATGATTGTAAAACTGAATTTGCGTTTCTATTTATAAGCAAATAAAAAAGGTGGAATTAACTTGGATGCCCTTCAACTTGAAAATAGAGGAAACCGTTTCCTTCTTGTGGCACCCGCCACAAGGCTATGGCGCCCGCCACAAGGCTATGGCGCCCGCCACAAGCACAAAGTGGGGCGCCTTAGTGGATGAAGTGGGGAAACGTGGGAGTTGAGGAAGTTGGACTTGGACACGTCATGGCTTGGTCTGTGGAGCCCGCCATGGGGTAGGCCATAAGCACAAAATGCTGAATTTTAGGGTTTTTAGCTCTTTTTCACTCCTTTTCTCGATCGGGGCTCCGATTAAAGTAAAAACCTAAAATCAAAGGAAAACACAGTAATAACACAACAAAATGACAATAAAACAACTAGAATGCATGTGAAATCGGAGTCGAAAATACGTAAATTTTAGTGTTATCAATATGACCAAAAAATCTCTTTTTATTTATATAAATTGGAAGGATTACACTGAGTATAATTTTCAGAAACCAAAACAAAAAGATACAAGAGAAAAGGAGACTAGTCATCCTAAGGATCCCTAACAACAATGTCAGAAGATCTGGCTGAAGGCGCGTGCTTTCTTCGAATGCGATGGATCTCGGTCTCAAAAGAAGCCTTCATCCGAGTCTTCTCGAGGACAAGCTGGTTAACAATCTTCTTCCAAGCAACAAAAGGCTGAGGCGTGCAAGAAGATGAAACCTCTGGCTCTCTCTGTCTCTTCGTCACTCGTTCTTCAAGTAGTTCAATCAATGCATCTTTGTCCTTAAACTCCAACTGCAACTCTTCATGTTTTTTCCTCAAAGCATGGAAACGCTCTTCCCACATATCCTTCTCTTGCTTCATCTTGGCGAGCGCGTCTTCCAACTCCTCTACATCTTGGTTAAGGAGAGTTAATGGCTCAACCACAATCGTAGACATAGGTATTTCATAAGGATAAATCATCTTCAACTCCATAGCTCTCTTCTTCACCCAAAGAGTGTAAGCTTCCAAAGCTACACAATTGCACGAACCAAGCTCGAATCTTCCTTTCCTATGCACATCATGCCAAGCATGTACAATCTTCTGCTTCAAATTTTGGGGATCTTTACCCTCTTGATAGAAAATACCTTCTAACAACATGTTATTAGGTTTGTCTCTCAAGGGGAATCCAAGTTGACGACGAGCCAAAGCAGAGTTATAATTAATTCCTCCTTGTGTACCAATGAGAGGCACATTAGAGAATTCACCACAACTATCAATAATCTCCAAACTGCTTAAAGACGGATCATACTAAACTATATCATCATTAGTGAGAGACATTAGTCTCTGAGACCACCTTAGACATTGTTTGTTCTCCACAAAAGCAGGTGTCTGAGGCAAGTGTGAAATAAACCACTTGTATAGAAGAGGAATGCAACAGACAATCGTTCCACCACGTTTAGAATTCCTTAGATGCAAAGAGAAATACATATCACCCAACAAAGTAGGCACAAGATTCCCAATTAAGAAAAGTCTAATGGCGTTAACATCAACAAAACCATCAATGTTAGGGAACAAAGCTAATCCATAGATGAGCAACACAAAGATAGCTTCAAAAGCATCCACACTACCAACTTGAGCAAAAGTAGTAGCTTCCTTGATGAAGAAAGCAGATGGCAACCCAAATAACCCTCCTTTCTTCACCCAATGAGCCTCTATCTCAGACTTCTTCAAGTGAAGAGCTTCAACAATAATACTAGATCGGGGAACCTCCTACAATCCACTAAAAGGCACTCTACTAGAAACAGGTATCCCCAAAAGATGAGAATACTCCTCCAAGGTAGGCACAAGCTGAAAATCCAGGAAAGTGAGATAATGGTAGAGAGGATCATAGAACTGCACCAATACACTCAAAAGTCCTTCAACTACATCAGCAGACAAGATGGATAGAAGCTTCCCATGACGTTGTTTGAAGTCCAAGGGATCTAATACAAAGGATGCTAGCTTCCTTAACTCTTTCAAATCTGGACATCTAAAACTGTACTTCTTAGTGTTCCTTCGTCCACAATCCATGGTCTGAAAATATTTGCAAATGATACCTTAGTTCCTTGAAATTTTCGTGTGATGAATGTTATGATGCGTATGAATGCATGAATGCAACAATCACAAATAAAGGATCACACACATGGCAAACAAAGGTCAAGGGATGAATCAAGTCATTGTCAAGATCAATCATCCATTTTGGTGGATTATGGTTTGCACCTTATCAACACCCAAGTTCCATTGATATTGACAAGACTTGATTGGATCAACCAAGAATCAAGGGTTTGTTGCAAGTCACGAGCATGGAGTCTGGGTAAGAACCATCCCAAGGGAGTGAACTAAGGATAAAACTTGTAGATCATGTTCTAAAAAGTTCCTAGAGTCTTAATTCCATCCATCGGATATTACAGGTTAAGATGACTGACTCATCGACCTATAATATTCTCAAGAGAAACTCGTCTGAGTGTAGTATCGCGTAACAACTGTTATCAAGTCTACACTTGAACAGTTTCCACACTACGTCCTAAATAGGCCAAGATGGGTTAAATGTTCTAAGGTCCTCAGCTTCTCAGACCCAATTAGAGATAGTAATGCCTAACCACAAATACTTGCGTGACATTTCCAAATCCAAAGGAGTATCCACTGAGCAGATGGATCTCAAGCCAACTTGTTAAGGACTACTCCACACAAGTCGAACATGACTATACCATCCTCCTATCTTAATTGCACTCAAGTTAGGGTTAGAACTTATCTCACCACTCAGAGATCACCAAGCACAACAAGCAGATTATATCACACATGCATATATACAAACATCACATATATAAATATATTCACACAAAAAAGTAGGCTAAACTGATATGCACTAACCTTTGAGACTTATGCATTTCCTTCAAAATTCCTAAAACAACTTTGTTAACTTTTGGAATATTAATTCTTTTGTGACTCAGAAGAAGTAATCTGCCTTATAATTGAAAGAATGACAGAATTTGATACATGCATATAAAATAAACGAGATTGATATGAAATAAAGGAGAAATAAGAAATGGAATTAAGTAGAAGGGGCGCCACACTCTTTCTAATCCAAGAGAGAATGATAAGCCTATGGATGAGGATCACCACAAGAAAAGGATTTCTTGATAAGATCAATTTTGGTCCAATCCAGAACCTAAGAGCAAATACTCTCACTTACACAATGTGTAAACTTGCCAAAATTCATTGATTCAAAAAGAAGATACATGCCTCCTTTATATAGGAATGGCTTAAGATGATGAAATAAGTAAAAATTAACTCCTAAGAAAACAAAAGGTTTCAGCCACTAATTATCATGATAGTGGGTTGAGTTATTTCAAAGAAAGTGTAAAATAAAGAAGAGATAGTGGGGTTCTTGAAAGGGCAGAATAATGGCAATTCTTTATTTACCATTTCTCTTGCAATTTTCGTCCATTATAGTGTGGTTATTGGTATTTCCTTTATTTTTATTTATTTATGCATTATTGGGCCTTTTATCACATGCTTGGAAGATAAGAATAAACTTGGGCTCTTTTTCTTCAATCTGGCCCATGCATTCTATTGACTTGATCATGAAGTGAACTAAAGCATCATTGACTCTTCTTGCACATGCCCTTGTCATAGGACCTCCTAAGCTTTGCATTGTATCATTTATGTCTTGGATTACGTCCTCATCATTCCCTCCTTCTTGAAAAGAATTCGACCTCGAATTTAGACCATCATCACCTTTATCAAAAGGAGATAAATCAGCCACATTAAAATTAGTACTTACCCCATACTCACCTGGAAGTTCTATTTTGTAGGCATTGTCATTGATCCTTGAAAGTACTTGAAATGGTCCATCTCCCCTAGGTTGAAGTTTGGACTTCCTTTGTGATGGGAATCTCTCTTTTCTCATATGTATCCAAACCCAATCCCCGGGTTCAAAAATAACTTTCTTTCGCCCTTTGTTTGCACTTTTTGCATAACTTTTATTTTTCTTTTCAATTTGCAATTTTACTTGTTCATGCAATTTTCTCACAAATTCAGCCTTAGCTTTCCCATCTTTATGCTTCAAAATAGATGTGTTAGGCAATGGTAACAAATCAAGAGGTGTTAAAGGATTAAAACCATACACAATCTCGAAAGGTGAATGTTGTGTAGTGCTATGGACAACCCTATTGTAAGCAAACTCTACATTAGGTAACCATTCCTCCCACATTTTTAAATTCTTTTTAAGAACAACCCTAAGAAGAGTAGAAAGAGTTCTATTTACTACTTCAGTTTGTCCATCTGTTTGGGGATGACAAGTAGTGGAAAATAATAACTTTGTACCCACCTTTCCCCACAAAGTCCTCCAAAAATGGCTTAAGAACTTGGAGTCACGATCAGAGACAATGCTCCTTGTAAGCCATGTAGGCGCACCACTTCCTTAAAGAACAAATCAGCAACATGACACGCATCATCCACCTTTTTACATGGAATAAAATGTGCCATTATTGAAAACCTGTCCACAACTACAAAAATAGAATCTTTGCCATTCTTTGTTCTAGGCAGCCCCAAAACAAAGTCCATGGAAATGTCAATCCAAGGAAATTCAGGTACAGGCAAAGGAGTATACAGACCATGAGGCATAACTTTTGATTTAGCCTTTTTACACACAATGCATCTTTCACAAAGCTTTTGGACATCAATTTTCATGTGAGGCCAATAAAAATGTTCTTTTAAGAATTCTAGAGTTTTAGAACCCCAAAATGACCCATTAGTCCTCCCTCATGCGCCTCTTTACAAGTAATTCTCTAATGGAACCTTTAGGCACACATAGTTTTTTTTCTTTAAATAAATAGCCATTGTGCCTAAAATACCCATTGAAGGCAGTATGCTCACAAGCTAAAAATTTTGAAGAAAATTCAAGGTCACTTTTATACAAATCTTAATATGCTCAAGACCAAAAACTTTTGTTTCAAGAGTAGAAAGCAAGACATGTCTTCTTGAGAGTGCATCTGCCACAACATTAGATTTACCTTTCTTATGCTTGATTACATAAGGAAATTGTTCAAGAAACTCAACCCACTTGGCATGCCTCTTATTCAACTTACCTTGTCCCTTCAAATGTTTCAAGGATTCGTGATCACTATGAATGACAAACTCTTTGGGCAGCAAGTAATGTTGCCAAGTTTGTAGAGCTCTCACCAAGGAATACAATTCCTTATCATATGTAGAATAATTAAGGGCAGCCCCTTTTAGCTTTTCACTAAAATAAGCAAGTGGATGACCTTCCTACAACAAAACAACTCTAATTCCCACATTAGATGCATCACATTCAATTTCAAAAGATTTAGAAAAATTAGGCAATACAAGAATTGGTGCTTGGGTGAGCTTTTCCTTTAGGGCAGCAAAGGCTTGCTCTTGTTTTTCACCCCATTTAAAACCAACATCCTTTTTAACAATTTCATTGAGGGGTGCTGCCAAGGTACTAAAGTCCTTCACAAACCTCCTATAAAAACTAGCCAAACCATGAAAGCTTCTTACCTCACTTACATTTTTGGGAGGAGGCCACTCTCTAATGGCTTTCACCTTTTCCTCATCAACGTGGACTCCTTTAGAGCTTACAATGAAACTTAAGAAAATCACATGATCGGTGCAAAAGACGCAATTTTCTAGGTTGGCATACAAATTTTCATATCTTAGCACTTGCAAAATAGCCCTTAAATGAATGCAATGATCATCTAAGTTCTTGCTATAAATCAAAATATCATCAAAATACACAACAACAAACTTACCCAAGAACTCCCTTAACACATGGTTCATTAGTCTCATGAAAGTACTAGGTGCATTAGTTAATCTAAAAGGCATAACCAGCCACTCATACAAACCAAATTTTGTTTTAAAAGCAGTTTTCCATTCATCCCCTTCCCTTATTCTAATTTGGTGATATCCACTTTTCAAACCAATTTTAGAAAATAAGCATGCACCAAACAATTTATCAAGCAAATCATCTAGTCTAGGACTAGGATGCCTATATTTAATGGTAATATTGTTAATGGCCCTACAATCAGTGCACATCCTCCAACTACCATCCTTTTTAGGGACTAGAATAATAGGGACAACACAATGACTTAAACTTTCTCTTACCCATCCTTTACTTATCAATTCAGCAACTTGCCTTTGTATCTCTTGAGTTTGTTGTGGATTGCTTCTATATGATGGCCTATTAGGCAAAGATGCTCCTGGATTGAGATTAATATGATGTTCAATTCCTCTTATAGGTGGTAAAACACTTGGCACCTCTTCCGGAAACAATTCTTTAAATTCCTGCAAAAGAGACTCAACACAATTTGGCAATTTTTTTCATTAGAAATAGTGGTTAGCAAAGGCACCTCCTTGCAAAAGAGCAAGTACAAAGGCTGGTGTGACACAATTGCTTTTTTCACATCTCTTTTTTTGCAATTAAACTTTGTTTTTTTTCTCTTTTATCATTCTTTTTCTTTTCATTCTTTTCTTTTTCTTTTTCTTTTTCTTTTTCTTTTTCTTTTTCTTTTCTTTCTTGATCATATTTTTCTCTCATTTTTCTTTGATCTTCTCTCACCTCACTAGGATTTAATGGTACAAGATTGATCTTTTGATCATGATACATAAAAGAGTACTTATTGGAGTACCCATCATGATTGGCTTTTCTATCAAATTGCCAAGGCCTACCTAATAACAAATGACTAGCTTCCATTGGTACTACATCACACAACACTACATCCTCATATTTTCCAATTTTAAAACAAATCTCAACTTGTTTATTAACAAGCATTTCTACATTTTCATTAAGCCATTGGAGTTTGTAAGGCTTAGGGTGAGGTTTTGTTTCCAATTTTAGTTTAGAAACCAGACGCGTGCTTGCAACATTTGTACAACTTCCTCCATCAATTATTAAAGAACAAACATTTCCTTGCATAAAGCATCTTGTATGAAAAAGGTTTTCTCTTTGACTTGTATCCTCCTTCTTTATTTGGCTTCCCAACATTCTTCTCACCATGAGTAAATCTCCACTAGGTATTTCTTCTTCAAACTCCTCATCATAATCACCATCCTCCTCTTCAACAATTTCTTCATTTTCTTTCATAAGCATAGTTCTCTTTGTTGGATATTGAGATGCAATATGTCCTTGGCCTTGACACTTGAAACACTTAACACTTTTGTTAGTTGAAACACTTGAAGAAGAAGATGTAATAGTTTTACCTTTGTTTTCAACCGTGGCTTCCTTAGATGATGAAGCACCCTCCTTCTTTATTTTGTCCTTCCAACTTTGAGAATTGAAAGTGGTGGAATTTCTCCTTGCTTGACTCTTTCTTTTGAGTTTTTGTTCCACTTTGATAGCTTGGTGTACCAATTCATCCATTTCAACATAGTGATGAAGTTCCACTATGTCACTAATGTCATGATTTAGACCATGGAGAAACCTAGCCATAGTTGCTTCATCGTCCTCCTCTACATTAGCTCTAATTTTGAGAACTTCCATCTCCTTGAAATATTCTTTAACACTTTTAGAACCTTGAGTGAGTCTTTGCAATTTGTTGTGCAATTCCCTATGATAATAGGAAGGGACAAACCTTCTCCTCATGATTCTTTTCATCTCTTCCCAAGTATCAATTGGTCGTTCTGCATACCTTCTTCTATCTTTGGTCAATTGATCCCACAAAACTAAGGCATACTCCTTGAACTCAATAGAAGCAACCTGCACTTTTTCAAGATTAGAATAATTGTGACAATTAAAAATTTGTTCAAGTTTAGTCTCCCATTCTAGATATGCCTCCGGGTCACTCTTCCCAACAAAAGTTGGAACTTTAATTTTTATGCCCCTCAAATTATCTCCCCCGTGTCTCCTTCTACGTCTTCTTTCCTCCTCATCACCACTACCATCATTAGAATTTTGGGGCCTCCTTTCCAACTCATCAATTCTTTGTTGAAGTTGTTCACCTTGTTCTCTTAACAATCTTTCAAAATTGTCACGCATGGCTGCGATCTGAACAGTTAAAGTTGCTGTTCTAGGTGAAGGTGGACTAGACATAATTGTGAAATATTTGTGAAATTAGGAACAAGTGTTTAAAAATGGACCTCACCACTCTACTCACGTGTTTACACTCAATCACTCGTGTTTCACTCTCTTTTTTTTGGCTTTTTTTTTAATAATAAAAACACTCTGCCTTTTTCCACTTAATTTGCTCTTTTAGTTCTTTAGAGAAACCAAAATGAACCAACATAAATAAATCAATTTCAGATGATAATCAACACACAAAAAACTTAAAAAAACAGCAAACAAAAAAAAAGACTCTAAAACAAAGGAAACCAGGAGATTTTTAAGAGTGTGGCAAGAAAAAAAATAGAACTTTTTTTTTTTGAATCACAATCTTTAACAATCAGATCCCTTTTTTTTTTTTTTCTTATACCCTTTTTTTTCGATTTTTTTTATAATGATAAATGGATAATAATGAAAAACAAGAATATAGACAATTTACCATATTTCGGCCTCTTTTTTTTTGGAATATGCTCTGATTACCACTTGATATGCACTAACCTTTGAGACTTATGCATTTCCTTCAAAATTCCTGAAACAACTTTGTTAACTTTTGGAATATTAATTCTTTTGTGACTCAGAGGAAGTAATTTGCCTTATAATTGAAAGAATGACAGAATTTGATAGTATCGCGTAACAACTGTTATCAAGTCTACACTTGAACAGTTTCCACACTACGTCCTAAATAGGCCAAGATGGGTTAAATGTTCTAAGGTCCTCAGCTTCTCAGACCCAATTAGAGATAGTAATGCCTAACCACAAATACTTGCGTGACATTTCCAAATCCAAAGGAGTATCCACTGAGCAGATGGATCTCAAGCCAACTTGTTAAGGACTACTCCACACAAGTCGAACATGACTATACCATCCTCCTATCTTAATTGCACTCAAGTTAGGGTTAGAACTTATCTCACCACTCAGAGATCACCAAGCACAACAAGCAGATTATATCACACATGCATATATACAAACATCACATATATAAATATATTCACACAAAAAAGTAGGCTAAACTGATATGCACTAACCTTTGAGACTTATGCATTTCCTTCAAAATTCCTAAAACAACTTTGTTAACTTTTGGAATATTAATTCTTTTGTGACTCAGAAGAAGTAATCTGCCTTATAATTGAAAGAATGACAGAATTTGATACATGCATATAAAATAAACGAGATTGATATGAAATAAAGGAGAAATAAGAAATGGAATTAAGTAGAAGGGGCGCCACACTCTTTCTAATCCAAGAGAGAATGATAAGCCTATGGATGAGGATCACCACAAGAAAAGGATTTCTTGATAAGATCAATTTTGGTCCAATCCAGAACCTAAGAGCAAATACTCTCACTTACACAATGTGTAAACTTGCCAAAATTCATTGATTCAAAAAGAAGATACATGCCTCCTTTATATAGGAATGGCTTAAGATGATGAAATAAGTAAAAATTAACTCCTAAGAAAACAAAAGGTTTCAGCCACTAATTATCATGATAGTGGGTTGAGTTATTACAAAGAAAGTGCAAAATAAAGAAGAGATAATGGGGTTCTTGAAAGGGCAGAATAATGGCAATTCTTTATTTACCACTTCTCTTGCAATTTTCGTCCATTATAGTGTGGTTATTGGTATTTCCTTTATTTTTATTTATTTATGCATTATTGGGCCTTTTATCACATGCTTGGATGATAAGAATAAACTTGGGCTCTTTTTCTTCAATCTGGCCCATGCATTCTATTGACTTGATCATGAAGTGAACTAAAGCATCATTGACTCGTCTTGCAAGTGCCCTTGTCATAGGACCTCCTAAGCTTTGCATTGTATCATTTATGTCTTGGATTACATATATACAAACATCACATATATAAATATATTCACACAAAAAAGTAGGCTAAACCCACTGGAGACTACTCCCTTGCAGAGTCGCCACTTAATTTCTGTAGCGGGAAATTCATGATCATCAAGCTATTGACAAGCTAGAGATCAATTAACCAGAGTCGCCACCACGCTTTTATTGTTTCCAAGGGAAAGGGAAAAAAGTACGAACAAAACCCAAATAGTAAGAAGTTTTCAAATAAAAACTAATAAAAGTCAGAGATCATAGGTAAGGGGGTTGGTTACACAGAGGGAAGGTGTTAGCACCCAAAGTGTCCT
Organism: Lathyrus oleraceus; assembly: GCF_024323335.1. Lineage (NCBI taxonomy): Eukaryota > Viridiplantae > Streptophyta > Magnoliopsida > Fabales > Fabaceae > Lathyrus > Lathyrus oleraceus. Next base: position 235,097,034 of record NC_066584.1, on the reverse strand, counting down.
AGGTACTCCTAGGGAGCCCTTTTTTGTGCACATATGTATTTTGTACAAAGTGATGTTTACAAACAAATAGAATGGGGGGATGAGAAAAGAATTCATTAATTATATTTTTGTGTTTGACAAGACCTTCGGACTTGTGCCTACGTACCAACATAAAAATGATGGATCAAAACCTCGTAATTTGTGATATAAATTTTAAAATGGATGCATTGCTTTTAACAAAATTTAAGTTTGAAAGGCACAAAGGCCTAAAATGATTTGAATGAGTTAGTTCTTTTTGGCTTTTTGAAAGTTTAAGTCAAGTATGGTTAAGTTTATTTACAAGTTTGATTTAAGAAAAGAAGTTTGAAAATGCAATGGCATAAGGCCAAAGTTTCTATCTTTTTGCAAAAAGTGGTCTAAGTTTATAACAAAAAATAGTTCACACAAAGAAGATTTTTGAAATAGAGGGAGAGATTTTGAAATTAAAGAAATGGGGAGAAGATGAAGAGACTACCCTATGCACAAAATTTAAAAGTTTAGATTTGAAAAGATCTGACCAAGTGGGTAGCAATCCAATAGACAAAAATGTCAATAGAAACCCAAAATTCCCTTGGACTTTTAGAATTAAGCAACACACAAATGCACAATTATATTATCTTGAAGAGCAAGGCATCAAATAAAGATGGCCTCATCCAAGCTTATCCATTTCACGATCTTCTTCAAGAGAGCCCATGCAACAGATGAATTTTACAAGTCAAAGGTTCAAAATAACAACTTCACAATGATCATGTTGCAGATGAATCTTAGAGAGATCTTCAAAGATGTATCAGATGAATTTCAAATTGCAAGCACTTGGTTCTTCAATAAGTTGGCATTGGCCAAGTCCTTTAGCTTAGGGAGGTTGCCTAAATTCTAAGTCCATTTTCTCAAGATCAAGCCAACAGTCCACTCAAAAGTTTTTTAGGGTTTTTATGATTATTATGTACATTAATGGTCAAAGACCATACCAACAAACAAAGTAACACAAACAGAATATATCACACAATATGGTCCAAATGGACAAAGTGAAAATTACATTTGAAATTCTAGTTATCAGGCTTTAGATGTCACACGGGTTGTTATGACATCCAATTCTGCACAGACAAGAATTATGCAGAACTTAAAAGTAAGTGCAGTAAATAACACAAGTAATTGTTTACCCAGTTCAGTCCAACATGACCTACATCTGGGGGCTACCAAGCCAGGGAGGAAATCCACTATCAGTAGTATTAATTCAAAGCTAAACTCACCTGTTTACAACTTGTCACTTAATCCCTACCCAATGCAATTTCAATCTTACACTAAGATCAGAGTTCCTACTCACTCCCCCTCAATCACCTCAGTGATTACTACCTTTAATCAATATTAAAGACAACTTTGAAGTCACACTTCAAACAACTCTTGATTGTGCTTTACAGCTTTAATCAAGATACACAGCACTCACGCTTAAAAGCTTTGAACGACACAACACTTACAACTCAATGAACACCCTATGCCAAAGCAATCATCTACGTGATAATGGCTTGGCTTACAAGATATGTCTAATACAAGACTCACAAAAATACAGCAGTGAAGTATGATGGACACATTAAATCTTCACGCCTCAAAATCCCCAGTTCTGAATGAAGGAACGACTTCCTTTTATATTGCAGTACTTGGGCCTTTGCACTTGTATTCTCCTGAATTTAAGGTCACGCGAGTTCCCCTAAATTCCACATCTAGGTTACTAACAAATAGGCTATTTGTTAGGTTCATTAAATGTAGCTTGGTTGTTGATTTCCTGGATTTTCTCTCAGCTGTTGAATCCCTGAAGAATAGCCTGAGAAAAAGCTGAAACAGAAAACTGAACAACCTACAATATAGCATATACTGTCAGGAATGAATGTCACGACATTCAGCTTGACATCAAGGATCATATGCTAAGTCTGTTTTTCCAGAAAACAGACTGTACAATTTTGCTGACCTGTACATGACCAAAATGACCATTCTACAGTAACAACTTACATTAATAAATGTCAAAGTATCCAATTTGACATTTACACATTTGGCCTAAAGTTAGTTCTGTTATCCTCTTGAAGAACAAACTAAGAAACATACTGAAGTGTACCAGAACACCACTCTGTCTATTGTTTAGTATATGCTGTAAATGATGAATGTCATAACATCCAGTTTGACATTCAGTCAGTAGGCCTTATGCCAGGTCTGGTATTTCCTTGATAACCAGACTGGAAATAAATACTAAGTTCTAACAGAACACAAGCAGTTCTATTCCTTAGTATCTGCTGACAGGAATGAATGTCCCAACATCCAGTTTGACATTCAATAAATCCTGTATTAGCTAATCCTGCAGTAACTACTCAAGTGTGTCATGACATCAGTCAAGACATCAGAGTACAGTTAGATATTCTAACCTACAATGCAGTCACACATACACACCATGTCATGACATCAGTCAAGACATTAGAATCCAGCTAGTGTTATACAATATAATGCAGCCAATTAAACACCTACAACATTAACATAAACAATTAGAATGATATGAACAATGGAAAATGAAATAAAATGCTAGAAGCAAATTGCATTAATGTAAAAGCTTGAAATTAAAAGTTAGTAGTTAGTAGGTTAGACGTTAGTTTTGTTTTGCTTTTGCTTTTCAAGACATTCTTTGGAGAACACTCAACCCACTTATCACAAGCATGGATCCTTGAACCAAAACATCTTCCAAAGAAAGGAAAGAAGGCCAAGTTTCCACACAATACCATGAAAGAGGGGAGACTTATAATCTCACTAACTAGAATGCTTATGCCTTTTATGTCACAAATTTAGCGCTATGTTAAGCAATCGTAACTGGACTTATGTAGAAGTCACAACTATTTGAGGCCGGGCAATAGAATTTTGGTGTTAATGCATGTTAGAGACATAGTATAATGGAATATGCTCATGAAACATACCACACACAAAAAAGAATATGCAAAAGGTGTGACCTAATCTCATCCATACTCATGTCAACTTTTCAATCAACTAGCATTAGGACTTTGAGATGTCATAGGTCAAATGGAATGAATGAATTAAGAAGAGGAATAAGATGAAGTAGGGAGGGGATGAATGAAATTACAAATTGGTCAAAGGAGGACTTTTACCAAAGTAATATCATTCATTCATTTCGGGAGATGGAATGTACATTCCATCAATCCCCTAAATCCAATGATATTAATTTGACAAAGTCAAATCAACCTTGACCAAGGCCCAGCAACAATAAGCAAACTCAAACAAGTCAATACAAATGGTCAACAAAATTAATTGGCATTTATTCAATTAAAAACAATAAAATAGTGCATTTAAATCAAATATGTTTTGTCCAATTCCTAAAATCTCATCAAAACACCAAAGAAATGGTCATGAGATTTATCATAGGTCAAACAAGGTCAAAGGACCTTGGAGAAAAAATTTCATAATTTTTAGACATTTAAAAATGTTTTTAAACAATTAAAAACAAATTCAAAATCAATTAATTCATGAAAAATATTAATAATGATCCAAAAAATAATTTTAATTCAGAATATGAAAGAGAAAAATATTTGGAAATTTTGGTGAAAGTCCCATATTTTTTGGATCAATATTGAATTTAATATGAATTACTGAAGAAAATGCAATTAAAATAAAAATTCAAAAAATCTAAATTACGTGAACCATTTGTTCTCCCTCATTAATTGAGGTGGCAGATCAGATGGTCCCTAGCGCGCGTACCACATGGACTTGAGTCAACAGCGCTGCAACTCAGGTAATCAACACCAACGATCAAGATTAAAACGTGAGGGAAGGATCATGTGGTTCAAAGCCTTGCCAAGTCATCGCCGGTGCCAGAGCTCCGATCATCTTCTCCGGTGGACCTCACCAGACTGGTCCACCATGAACCATCACCAAAATGAAAAACAAAGACATGATCTTAAAGAAAAAATGGCACTAAGCTTGAATCTGACCTCCATTTACTCCAATTCCAAGCTTATTGAGATATACATAGAATTGAAATTTGAGGTACATGAACTGAGTTGCTTTGATTCGACCTCAAAGCAACTCAAACTTCTTGCCTACATTGGTAGGACTTCAGACAACCAAAGAATCAATAGAATTGAGCAAGAATTTGAGAGAATCGAAGAGTTTAAAATTTCTGGAAAATACGTCCAATGAAGGTCTGAATTCAGTTGATCTTGATCTTGCTTGTGCTTGATCTCACTCCACTTGCTTGCAGGAGAAGGATTGAATGTTTAAGAAGCTATGGATTCCTGGAGAATTGAATTCCAAAACAGTGGATTCAAGCTCAAATTCAAGAGAATTTTTCAGTCTTATCCTTTGCAAAGTGAGGGTTTGGAATGGGGGTTCAAAGCTGGCGCGAAGGTCTCTCTATTTCTGAGCAATTGAAGCTCTATTTATAGCTGAAATGGTTGATAATTGCACACTCTAATTCACTCCAATTTTGGCAAATGGTGATGCAATGGTGCATGGGTGCGTATAGGCCCATGAAATGATTGCTAGAGGTCCACAAGTGAAGATCATCTGCTCTGAAGTAAGCTTGGATTACAAGGAAAATGCACATTGATGTTTGAAGCTTGATCCATGCCAATTGATGTCACCCTGTTTAAGCCAAGCGCAGCATATGCATTTCTTGTCCAAAATTAATGAATTTGAGCTCTTTGGAAAGGTGAGAACAAGAAGAACAACTTTCATGTTCAACACTTTTTCATTTGGAGCTTGGAACTTGGAGAAATATTAGGTGGAAGTTTAGAAAGTTTTGGCATATCAAATTTTTTCTAAGTGTCAAGCCATATGTCTCAATATTCCACCTTGCTTAACGTTTTATATGTGCTTCAAATGAGAAACGTGTCTTCATCAAAGTTGTACATCTATCAAAGACCTTCAAAATGGTCACCAATTTCATGTTATTTGGATGTGAAATGATAGAGTTATGCATTTTTGATGTTTGGAAAAATCACTTGATCAATGGTATATGTCAAAAGTGACCTATAATGTAGCCTCATATCACATGCTCAAAAAAGTTGAATTAGCTCCGACTCCAAACATAAAAGTTGAAGTAGACACATTGAATTTGATTGTGCAAATTTGAAATCTTTCATATCATAAAAATTGAGCAAGTTATGGCCTTGGGAAGTTGACTTTCAAATTAGGGTTTAGACAAAATGACCTATAATGTTTCAACATAGAAAATGATTTTCCAAGAAAAAATAGATCTAGGTATCAACATGAAAGTTGTTTGGAATGTCATTTAGACTAAGTTTTATCTTGGAATCATTTTCATATGGTGAAAAGTGTAGGAGATAGGATCTAGGGAGACCGATTTTGATTAGATGAATTCATCTTGCCAACCATCATCAACCAACTTGCTAACTTCCAAATATCTTGACTTTCTTGGCTCATGGTAGATCATATATGAATAATATGATGAATTTTGAAGTGTCCCTTGAGAAATTTGATCAATTGGTGAGGTAGCTTGTTGGAGAAGTTACTCAAGATACCCAATCAAACTAGGGTTTCCAAGGCAAATCACCCTCAAACTCTTGAAGAAAACTTGATCAATATAACATGTAGAGATTAGTGGGACTCATATATGATGTTCATAACCATTATTGAATCAATTCTTGGTTGTTCTCTTTGTTCATGAGTGTCTCAAACCCTAGATGTGAACTTGATGAATCAATGATATCATGCTCTACCTACAAAAGAGTTAGACATATTTTTGGTATTTTAGTTAGTAAAATGATAATATACAAGTATGATATAATCACAGAGTGCTTGATGATCTCTCCCAAAACAAACCTAATGGAAAAGGGGGAAGGAGGATGCCAAGACATGATCCCAATGCTAATGCTTATGATGGAATTGCATGAGGGATCTTAGGGTCAAAATTGGGGTCTTACAGCTGCCCCTATTTAAGGACATTCTAACTGAGGAGATGAAGGTTAATATCTTCGGCTCGACTCAGTAGAATGGGCTTAAATAACAACATATAGAAACAAATTTTGGTCCCTAAGAGACCTCATGATGCATATGACATGAATTCAAAAGTTAATGCTCTGTGGGGAAATATTGCCACAAAGGAAAAAGAAATCAGAGAGACCGAAAAATAGCAGAAGCACAATGCATTCCGTAAGGAAAACTCGCTGGGGAGACAAAGACTCTAGGGGATAAAAAGAGTTATGCGTAGGCCAGGCTACGACTCAAAACTACTGGGGGACTAGAGGAATTCCACACAAAATGGAAAGACTCAACCGGGGAGATAACAACATCTGCAGGGGATATGAATAAGTCAGGATAAAATTGAAGTACTCGAATCATGCAGGGGAAAGCTATTTCACTAAGGAAATGCGCACTCAACTCAACTGGGGAAGAAATAAACTTCAACACAGGAGGAGCAAAAGTATATTATCTATTACCTGTTACTGGGTAAGGAGATAATAAAGATCTGATAGAAAGAACATTCGTCATCGGTTAGGATGAACACATCAAGGATGACTCGCTGAGGAAATGCCAGGAGGGAGTATTCATTACCGGTTACTGGGTAAGAATAACCTTGCTGGGGAAAACTGCAGAAAATAGGATTTACAACTACCAGTTACTAGGTAAAAGACCAAAGGTGAGAGTATCCGTCATCGGTTAGGATGAACATATCAAGGATAAACTCGACAGGGAAGAAAATCCGTCATCGGTTGAGATGAACATATCAAGGATAGACTTGCCTGGAAATGCCAAGGAGGATACCCATCATCGGTTAGGATAAACATATCAAGGATATACCAACTGAATAAAAAGGGTAAGAATTACATCTATCTAAAGCTGGATAGAAGACCGTCAGAGAGGAAAATATGTCACCGGTTAGGATGAACATATTAAGGATTATCTCTGCGAGGGGACAAAGTAGGATTTACAACTACTGGTTACTAGGTAGAAGACCAATCAAAGAGAAAATCCTTCACCGGTTAAGATGAATATATCAAGGATAGACTCTGAAAAGGGGAGTAAAAAAAATAGGGATTACATCTATCCGTTACTGGATAGAATACCAAAGAAGAGAAAATTCGTCACCAGTTAAAGTGAACATATCAAAGATAGACTTCGCTCAGGGGAACAAATAGGATTTACAACTACCGGTTACTGGGTAGAAGACCAACAAGAGAAGGAAACCCGTCATCGGCTAAGACGAACATATCAAGGATTAACTCTCTGAGGAACAAAATAGGGATTACAACTACCTTTTTACTGGGTAGAATACCAAAAGTGAGAATATCTGTCACTGGTTAAAGTGAACATACCAAGGATAGACTCTTGCGGGGGAAGGAAAGATATCCGTCACCTGGTTAAGATGAACATATCAAGAATATACTTTCAGGGGGACTCCACTGAGGAGAAAAAAGGTACTTTTGTCGGGTATTGGGCAAGAAGTAACAAATTGAAGACTAAGAGGAATATTACCAGTTACTGGGTAATAGACTCTTAGAGGACCAAAATATCTATCTAGGTAAGAGCTAGAGAGAAAAAATCAATCAAAACTCAACCCATTGAGGACATAACTCAAGGGGAGTAATTCCATCCATAAAATTTACTGGAGAGGAAACTGAAATAACAACCATCCACGAGGAAACAAACTGAGTGGGGAAACAGAGAAAGGTTAAAGTCTTTCTGCTTAAGGGGCTGACACTCTACAATTGAGGGAGAACAGACACCAGATTTGGTATGGGGATAAAGTACCGCCATAACAGAGAATGAGAATCTCAAACAAATCAAATATGAAGAAGCAAATTATGAAATTATATGAATGTATATGTATATGTATATATGATGATTATGCTGACAAAACGATCACAAAGGATACAGAGGTGTCACAAAGAAATTGAACCACCAGTACAATCCTCGATCAATCCACAAAATATGGAGACAATTGTTGGAGAACAGAGAGACCAACATCCCAAAGGGATCAACCCTAGCTGAGGACGAAGGAGATCTGCTAAGGATATAACATCCAATCTGTGGGGAATTTTAGGTCAACACCATAAAAAAATGGGAGACAACCCTACAGAGAAATAATCAACAAAAGCTGCTCAGGAACCAGGAGGAAACTCAGACTGGGAGCAAAGATTAATTGCGATTGGTGGGGACACCAAAACAATCTATTGGGGAAGACCAATCATCTCTGAAGGTCAACCTTGCTGAGGAAATACGAACTCCACTGGGGAAGGCCAAAACTCTGTTGGGGACAAGGACACGTCGCAGGGTATCTGAATCAACCAACTCGGCTGGGGATAACAACATTCCACTGAGGATCAAACACTCTGCCGAGGAACTGAATCAACACAAACGTCTAGGGATGCCTGAAGAGTTAACTGCTTGGGGAACCACAAATGTTTCGCACTCAAGGAGTTGCTATTTATTGAAATGATGTTGATATTCCTTTTACTTGCTTTGGAAAAGTTCTTGCTTTTATATTTTAAAGAAAACTTGATTTTGATTTAAAAATTTAATTTCAAAATGATCATAATAAAATTTAAAACTATTGGCTGAAGTAAGTAAGAGTAGAAACAATTGGATAAAAGTTCAACTTTATTTAATGGAATGGTAGTTTGTAAATGACAAGACTCCATAGATTTTACAAAGTTGAAAATGGTAATTTACAATGGAAAAGGGTTACATTGAATACAAATGATCCTTAATCCCTCTACCAACTCTTGATATCCACCGTACTCTTGGCCGCTGCTAGGGTAATGAGCTGATGTCAACCCTTGTGCTCAAACAATTCTTCAAAATCACTGAAGATTAGCAGAATGCAGTTACTTGCCATAATCCCTAATTTTTGCATAAGTTTCCCCAAGGTGGAGTACTCAACTTATCGGGAAATTCTTTCTGTTTTATGTCTCTAATTTTTGCCTAGATCGCCCTTTCGGGTTTTCAATCCACTGAGACGCTCATTTTTTCCTAAGCTGCCCTTTCGGGTTTTCAACTTAGCGAGCTGTTATTTTCTTTTTTAGGCAAAGTATTTCTTGACTGCATCTGCGTTCACAGGACGAGTGAACTCTTCACCATCCATAGTTGTAAGAATCAATGCACCGCCTAAAAAGGCTCTCTTAATAACATATGGACCTTCATAATTTGGAGTCCATTTTCCTCTAGAATCTGGTTTGAATGTCAAAATCTTCTTGAGCACAAGGTCAACTTCTCTGAATACTCGAGGTTTGACCTTCTTATCAAAAGCTTTCTTCATTCTCTGCTGATATAACTGACCATGACACATGGCAGTCAATCTCTTCTCTTTTATCAAATTCAACTGGTCAAACATGGTCTGACACCATTCAGCTTCAGTCAACTTGGCTTCCATGAGCACACGCAATGAAGGAATCTCAACCTCTACGGGGAGCACTACTTCCATACCATATACAAGAGAGAAAGGGGTTACCCCTGTTGAAGTGCAGACGGATGTACGATACCCATGTAAAGCAAATGGGAGCATCTCATTCCAATCCTTATATGTGACAACCATCTTCTGGATAATCTTCTTGATGTTCTTATTTGCAGCTTCAACAACCCCATTCATCTTGGGTCTGTAGGGAGAAGAATTATGATGTGCAATCTTGAAGTCTTTGCAAAGAGCTTCCACCATATTGTTATTCAAGTTCGATCCATTATTAGTAATGATCTTACTTGGCACACCATAACGGCATATAATCTGATTCTTGATAAACCTTACAACAACTTGCTTGGTTACATTTGCATACGATGCCGCTTCAACCCATTTTGTGAAGTAGTCAATTGCCACTAAAAGGAAATGATGTCCATTCGAAGCTTTGGGCTCAATCATCCCAATCATATCAATTCCCCACATGGAGAAGGGCCATAGGGAAGAGATAACATTCAATAATGTCGGAGGAACATGGATCTTATCAGCATAAATTGGACACTTGTGGCATTTCTTCACAAACTTGCAACAGTCAGATTCCATTATCAGCCAATAGTAACCTGCTCGCAACATCTTCTTTGCCATTGCATGTCCATTGGAATGAGTACCAAAGGAACCTTCGTGCACTTCAGTCATCAACAAGTCTGCTTTGTGTCTATCCATGCATTTGAGCAAAACCATGTCGAAGTTTCTCTTGTATAGTATATCACCATTCAAGTTGAAATTACCGGCTAATCTTCTCAAAGTCTTCTTGTCGTTCAAAGATGCCCCAGGCGGGTAAATCTGACTTTGGAGAAAATTTTTGATATCGTAATACCATGGCTTCTCATCTTTGATCTCTTCAACAACAAACACATGAGCTGGCCTATCAAGATGCATCATAGATAAATTGGGAACTTCATTCCAATATTTTACTACAATCACTGATGCCAACGTTGCAAGAGCATCTGCCATCCGATTTCCATCTCGAGGGATATGATGAAATTCAACATTTCTAAAGAAAGTTGAAATCCTCCTCGCATAATCTCTATATGGTATAAAACCGGGTTGATTCGTCTCCCATTCTCCTTTGATCTGATTCACAACGAAATCCGAATCATCGAAGACATAAAAATACTTGATTCTGAGATTCATGGCCTCTTCAAGCCCCATAATGCAAGCTTCATATTCTGCCATGTTGCTTGTACACTTGAAAGTCAATCTAGCCGTAAATGGTAGATGCGTGCCTTGAGGAGTAATGATCACTGCCCAATTCCATTTCCATATTGATTCACAACTCCATCAAATACCATGCCCCAACGGGAACCGGGTTCTGGCCCTTCTTCAAGCAATGGTTCATCACAATCTTTCATTTTCAAGTACAAAATCTATTCATCAGGAAAATCATATTGTACTGACTGATAATCTTCAATCGGTTGGTGAGCCAAATGGTCAGCCAAGATACTACCTTTGATTGCTTTCTGAGATCGGTATTCAATATCATACTCTGATAACAACACCTGCCAAGGGGCAATTCTCCCATGTTAAAGCAGGCTTCTCAAATATATACTTGATTGGATCCATTTTGGATATCAACCAAGTGGTATGATTCAACATATACTGACGCAGACGCTTAGCAACCCAAGCCAATGCACAACAAGTTTTCTCAAGCATAGAATACCGAGTCTCACAGTCGGTGAATTTCTTACTGAGGTAGTAAATTGCAAATTTTTTCTTCCCAGTCTCATCTTGCTGACCAAGAACACAACCCATACTATCTTCTAGCACAGTCAAATACATGATCAACAGTCTTCCTTCAACAGGTGGAGACAAAATCGGAGGTTCAAGCAGATATTCCTTGATACTATCAAAAGCTTTCTGGCAATCTTCGGTCCAATCACAAGACTGATCTTTCCGAAGAAGTTTGAATATAGGCGCACAAGTGGCAGTCATGTGGGAAATTGATATGAAAAAAATAAACCTAAGCCATTACATTTGCATGGGATGGGGGGACATGTGACCCATAATGGGGGTGATGGATCCATACAATACAAAGGGAAAAGAAAAGAGAATTAAAAAAAGTTAAAAACCAAGTACCATGCCTAAAACAATCAAGTGACATGGCATCCTCATACAATACAATGCATAATGAATGGATTAGAGGTCATGGTAACTTGGATCCAACTTGAATCTCAATGGACATGTGAACACAAAAGCATATGGAATTAGTATGAATTAAACAAATGAATTAAATGGAAATTAAATGGTAAATGCTAAGTCAAATGAGGATGGATCATGATGACAGAATGGTGATGAGATCATGGTAAACAATATGGACATACAAGTATACATCACATTAAATTTAAATGACACTTTCAATTTAACTCAATTAACCATAATTTAAAAGGAGAAATAAAATGCAATTAGAATGCATGAACATGGTATATGGATCAAGTTAGCAAACAACACAATTTTAACCTAATTAAATCTACATGGTAACTGAATCAAAAATGTAGAAACTAATGGATCAAAAAATCAAGAGTGAAATGGTTAATCAATTATTTTTTCAAGGCATTTTCCAACTTGATTAACAAAACAATTAAAATCCAAACATGCTAATTCTGAATCTAATCTAATCAATTAATCATGTATTTTTTATTATTATTTCTACACATGGTGAAAACAACAATTAAAAATCAACATCTAGAATTAAAAAAGAAATCACGAAAATATTGAATAAAAATAGCAAGAAACAATTGAAATAAAATAAATGGGCAAGGGGGTACAATTATGGAAATGGGTGTAGAACACAAATGAGGTGCGTGGGCCTTAGGGTGAAAGGCCCATTGAATTAGGCTTGGCTAAAGGGGTGTAGGGATCAACTTGGGATAATGATGATTAAAACTGCTTAGGCCCATTGCGTGTTGGTCCATTCAGACAAGGTGAAGCAAGTTTGAATGTTTGATCAGCCAAATAATTGAGCACATGTGGAATAACTATTCAAATTGAATTGAATTTAAAAGCATGAAAAATGAGCCAGGCTCAAAACTCATCAGCTCCGGTCAACCTCAGGTGAACCACCATGGGCTATCACGCCGAAAATCGCTTCCAACGGCGGTGACCACCAAAATGGAAAATGAACCCATCAAAACAACTGTCTTCTCACACCCTATCCGAATCCCTAACCAATTTTACCAGATTTTCTGTCTAAAGCCCTAACCAAATCACAAACATCAAGAACCCTAATTCAAATGTCTTAAATTAAATGATCTCTCTGAAGATTCAAAGCCCCTGGGATTGGGGCTTTGAATCCCCTCTCACTGCTCCACATTCCAGTAACAAGAAAACAACGAAAAGAGGAAATTTTCAGACGTACCTTGCCAGAGAATATGGAATTGGGGACGACAAGGCTTCCAGGTAATGAATATGAAACTCTTTCTCTTGCCTTAGCTTTCAATTTCTCCCCCCCCCCTTCTTCTTTGTTTCTCTGAAAGTGTGTTGTTGAATAAATTTGAGGTTATGAATGTGATGTGTTGAATTGGGAGTGATGAGGTTGATGATGAGGATTATGAACGTGAGGTTCACGAATTAAGGATGATGAAAGTTGAAGACGAGTGTATTGAGAGTGAGAGAATTTGTAGCTCTATGATGATGAAGGGACCTTTTGTGATTTTGGATAATGATTGAGAGAGTTCTGAGAATCAATTATTGGAGTTTTTATGATTTGGTGGTTATGAATGCTAATATATATATATATATATATATATTATATATATATATATATATATATATAATATATATATATTATATATAATATAGATATATAGATATATATATATATATATATATAATCATATATATATATATATATTATATATATATATTATATATATTATATATATATATATATGGTTAGGTATGAGGATTGATGCACAATTCTGTTATGAAATCAGTTAGAGAATGTTTGTGAAATAGAGGCATGGTTGTAACTGATTCTGTTTTGATTTGTAACTGACTTGAGGTGATCCCTAGGCAAATCCAAATGGCATCACTTTGTTAGTGCAATTAGGTTTAGTTAATGAGTGGTAGGTTAGTTCTGATTGTGATAGGTGGTTCAATTAGTTAGAGAAATGAAATTCAGTTAGGTTGGTTTAACTTGTTAGTTGGTGGAACATTAGGTTAGTTATGATGCATTATGATGCTTGAATGTTATATTGTGATATAATTGCTTTTATTTTCATCTGCTGAAAGTCTATGGGTGTTTCACTGCAAGCCGTGGATGTGTGTTTGTATTCATTTCTCTGGTGTGTATTGATTGTAGTAGTTTTAGATTAGTGTTTGTATTATTTTAGGGTGGCTCAGTATATTACAGGTGTGCTTCAATTGCTTCAAGTCCTGCAAGGTGAGGTGCTTGATAAATTGCAGAATGGTGTTGGTTATCATTTGTGTTTTCATGCTTGGTGAATGGTTGAGTTGTGCAGCAATTACAGGTTTAGCATGTTCCTGACCTTGCTTCATGTTACATGTTGCATTTTGATGTGAGTTGGATTGAGTTTTGTTTTATGCTAGGTTGAACTACATGGTTTGTTTAGCTTATGATGCAACAGGTCTGTGTTGTATTGTTTGCTCATGTTTGTGGCTCGGTGTTTTGCTTTTGGCTTGGCACATGTCTTGAACTTGGTATGCAACATGGTTTTGGACATAGTTATGTAGGTATGATGTTGTGCATTGCCTTGGCTTGTTTACAATAGGTTTTGGACCATGGTTTTACTGCATTACTTGATAATGCAGGGTTTTGCTAGCATGACTTGGTGAATGCATGTTGGACGATGCATTGCAGGATGGTATTGCAGCTTGGCAATGTTGGTTGCAAGTTTCATTGGTTTGCATGCTGCAATGTTGCAGGTATGGTTAAAGATGCTTCCTTGTCCATTTGCTGGAAAAGCTTGGTCAGGTTCATGTTTCACTGCAATTCTGACTTGATTTTGCAGTAGGATATTTGGACCATAGCATGCTCTTGTGAGCTGAGCTTTCATGGTGGCAAGGTATGCTAAATCCTTTTTGTATTTCTTGATAAGTTGAATGTGTGTTCATGTTGGCAAGGCTTAGCATGCCTGATGTTCACTTGAAGGTTTTCTCATGGGACAAATCACCATTACAAGTCATTGACATGTGACAAAATGAACAAGGCATGACTTGAAGAAGAAAGCTTGCTTGTTTATGAAGAAACATGGATCATGGAATTGAAATAGAAGATGGGCCTATGAGAAATCAACATGAAGAAAGTAGGACTAGGCTTAGGAAAAATATGAGTTGACTTTGGTCAAAGTTGACCATAAAGTCAACTATTGACCAAAGTCAACATTTGGTCAAAATACCACTTTTGGAGATTTTTTCATGTATGGACATTTTATGCTTTGTAATGATGGGATTTGATGTGTATGAATGAAATTGACACTTGTTTATGAATGAAATTGGTACTCGTATGATCTTGTGTGAACTTGAACATGAACATGACTTGAATTTAACTTTGAATTGAATTGTATGAACATGTCTTGAATAACTTGAACATGACCATAACTTGGATTGAATCACAATAGGCTTGAAATGGATTAAATGATGAAAGATATTGAAATGAATGAACCATGTTAACATGAACCAGTGGATACCAATTGGTAATGAACCATGACCAAACTAATGGATGCAAAGTGAAAATACCAAGAATGTACCATGCACTTGAAGTGACAAGATGAAATGGACCTAGGCAAGACATGAGCAAGCACAAGATGATCATGTGAAATGCCATGGATGAATGGAAGCAGATGAAAGTGTCGGGGCTATGTACTTGGACTTAGACCAATGGTTACGAACAAACACAAGATGAAACATATAGAACCATGAAGTGAATGGGATCAAAACCAAGGAACCAACATGAAGGGCCATGAACAAGTGGAGTGAATGAATCTTGACCAAACAAAGGTATCAAGCACAATGGATGATGAAGAAATCAGATAAGGTTAGGGTTAGGTGTCCACATAATGAGTGATAAACATAATTAGGGTTTATGGGGCCATGATCAAGTGGAAGTCCCCAAATAAGGGTTTTGCTTCACCAAGAAGCCAAAGTTGAATCATCAATGGCAAGCACATACACAAGCCTCAAGAGATACCTCCAATTAGGATTTAGTTGATTGAGCAACCTCCAATTGCTAGAGAAACCTAGTTTCCAATAGGTATAGGCACCAAGCTTTGAATTCAAGATACCTGTTCTCTTGTATTGAACAATGCATACACATATGAAATGAGTGACCATGAGGATATGCATATTATTAGGGTTAATGACATAGATGAACATTCTGAAGGGTATGATGAATTTTGGGGTATGAAAACACCCAACATCGATATACCCCCAACACATCACCCTACCATAACCGCCATAGCCAAAACACTCGGCGATCATTTAACACCAACTGTCCCTCCTACTATAACCAAAAAGCCCAAACATCACAAAACCAAAACATGCAACAACCAGATGGCTACCAAACACCACGAAAACCATTTCAACCTTTTCCCAACGAATCATTCATACCAATGTCTCCCTTCAATCGCTCCGGTCGCACCCCAATAACCCAAACACACCCTTAACTACTCTGGCATGGGTCACAAACTCAGCCATGGCGGTATCACTTCATTGCATACACATGATTTCATGGAATTGACTGAACTTCTTAAGGAATCTGCTGCATATGGTGGTGATGTTCCAGGGTCCTCAAATCCTCAAACACCTGGGATGAATCAACAACGTGGGCTAGCGACACGCGTTAGGGTAGCTAGGGATGTGAAACCGGAGATCGGTTAGGTCATCCCGGTCAACAAAATTAGTATTTTTGGTTTTCGTTTGTAAACGTAACCTAATATTAATATTAATATTTATGATTTTGAATTTTATATAAAATATCAATTATTATAAAAATAAATAATACAACACACATTGGTGTCAAGCCAATTGGCGATGCACTTCAACCTTACACATAGGCGCCAATTGGATTGGTAGCACTAGGTGCAGAAGCCAATCCAATTGGCGCCTGCTCTTAAAATTTGAGCGCAATCGCAAGTTGGTTTGACACCAGTGCTTTGACGTGTTTTTTTGGAATGTGGGTTATTTTGGGGAATTATCTGAAATGTGAGTTATTTTAAGATTTTTTTTTTGAAAAACTGGGTTATTTAGGTAAAAAAATAATTAATTTCACCTTAAGAAAATAATATTTTTAATTTTTATTAAAATTTTAAATATTTATATTTTATTTTCAATTAAAAAATATGTTGAAAAATGTTTTTATTTCACGGGTCATCCAACCAACTCGCTAACCCGCCACTAAACGAGGTGGGCAAGATTTTGGGCAATTGTATATCCCTTAACTAAGTCTTCTCATTTCTCACATGTAAAAACTACATATACATATAATATAGCCAGACTTACCCAAATTTACATTGCAAAGAATGTTAGAATATATGGGATACTATCTAACATTGTGTCAGATAGAGACCCAAAGTTTACACCACACTTTTAGGGCGGACAAACAGAGAAAAAATTTCGGTCATTAGAATATTTACTTTGAGCATGTGTATTGGATTATAGAGGAAGTTGGGAATACATACTACTTTGATAGAATTCGCAAACAATCAAAATGACTCCATGTGACTTTACTATGCATGTTGGAAACTTTTTCCTTAAAGCAATTCTCTTACAAAGGGTATGTTTTAATTTGATTTATTTAATATCTATTATACAGAAAATATTGTGTGATTAACTGATTATATATATATTATATATATATATATATAATATATTATAATATATATATATATATATATATAATATATATATATATATATATATATATATAATATATATATTATATATATATAATATATATATATATATATATATATATATATATATATATATTAGTGATGTCATTAGAGAAATATTTGCATGTTCCTCTTCTTCATCTTAAGACTCATTAGATTTATCCCATGTGAACATGATTCCTTTCTTATTTTCTTAAGATACATTCTTATTAGATCGTTCTCTCTCTAGCGCGGGACATTCATATACAAAGTGACTAGGTTCTTTACATTCATATCAAATGACCTTATTTCCAGATTCCTTCATGTCTATTGGATACTAGGAATACTTCAACTCCCTGTTGGGAAATTGCTTGTTCCGTTTAGTCAATAGACTTTGTACTTGTCTAGAGTAAATGGAAAGTTCATCATCTTCTGATTCTGTTATAGGATATTTATCTTCTGATTCTTTGACTTACAAGGCCTTTATCTTCTTGATTTTATTCTTTAACCCAATATAATTTGTATTCCTCTGGTTTTTATCTTCATTAAGATCTATCTCACGACTCTCGTGAGAGTAAACCATATCTTCAATAAGTATTTTATTTAGACATTTTGCCTTTTAAATAGTAATTATCTTTGGTCTCCATTTCTTTGGCAGACTTTTCAAGAATTTTTTTAAGTGATCTCTAGTGGTATAGATTTTATTCAAAAATTTAAGTCCAACGACTAAAGTTTGGAATCTAGAAAACATTGTTTATGCTTTATTCTTCTCCCATTCATATACAAAATGACTAGGTTCTTTACATTCATATCAAATGACCTTATTTCCAGATTCCTTCATGTCTCTTGGATACTAGGAATACTTCAACTCCCTGTTGGGAAATTGCTTGTTCCTTTTAGTCAATAGACTTTGTACTTGTCTAGAGTAAATGGAAAGTTCATCATCTTCTGATTCTGTTATAGGATATTTATCTTCTGATTCTTTGACTTACAAGGCCTTTATCTTCTTGATTTTATTCTTTAACCCAATATAATTTGGATTCCTCTTGTTTTTATCTTCATTAAGATCTATCTCACGACTCTCGTGAGAGTAAACCATATCTTCAATAAGTATTTTATTTAGACATTTTGCCTTTTAAATAGTAATTATCTTTGGTCTCTATTTCTTTGGCAGACTTTTCAAGAATTTTTTTAAGTGATCTCTAGTGGTATAGATTTTATTCAAAAATTTAAGTCCAGCGACTAAAGTTTGGAATCTATAAAGTATTGTTTATGCTTTATTCTTCTCCCATTTTGAATAACTCATGCTTTTTATCAAATAATTTGCTTTTGGATTCTTTCACTTGCTTATTCCCTTCATAGTTTAGGCAAAAATGAATGTAGATAGTTTTCTCTGACTCAATGTTGGTGACCTTATGATATTCCTTATAGGAAATATAATTTACAAGAAATGTTATGAAATTATGGTGTAG
The DNA here is from genome assembly GCF_024323335.1 of Lathyrus oleraceus. NCBI lineage: Eukaryota > Viridiplantae > Streptophyta > Magnoliopsida > Fabales > Fabaceae > Lathyrus > Lathyrus oleraceus. The sequence continues at coordinate 235,078,255 of NC_066584.1, read as the reverse complement.
ATTGTAAGCCTTATTCAGAGGATCTTCTATATAAAAAAGATCAATATTCATGCCTTGATCATTTTTGTAATGATTGTAACCATCTATGACTAACTTCCACAGTTCTAGATCTTGAGAGATAAAAACGATAAAAAAATTCCTTTCAACAATCAAACCTAGTTCCATCAAATATAAGAGGTCCGATTGTGTATGATATGGTGGTTCCGTCATCATTAATATTTGAATGTTCAACCATGTTTTTTGCAAATATCTTTTACTCTTACTCGGTTAAGTAATTAAATAAGAGATTAGGCTCGAATTCCAGTTGAAGGTGAGAAAAACACAAGAAATGGGGGTGGGGTGAATTGTGTTGACTCATTAAAACTTTTTCTAAATGTTTTAATTGAAGTTCAAGTAGATAACAAATGATGGAAGCTAAAGAGTTAATTGAAGAGAGATTAACATATAAAGTGTATGCTGGCTCACCCCTTTAACTCATATCTACTTCCAGTCCTCTCACACTAAGAGTTTTTCACCATAATCAAATTGATTACAAAATATCACTAAGGTATCTCCTGCAATCATTTGGATAGGCAATCCTAGCCTTAATTTCAATTGTCCTTACAATAGAAAAAGCAAAAATTGTCCCTGCAATCAAAATTCCAACATAACATTAGACGTATTTCCCAATACAAAAACAATCGACAATAATACTATAACACTTAAATAATATTCTCGGTCACACTTCACAAGTGGAAAACACCTAATGAGTCCTAGAAAATCAGTGAGATTGCATCAAAACCTTGATAATAATTCATTAGTAAGACAAGTCACCATGAGAGGCTAGTTATTCAGACAACAACCACCCTAAGTTGGAAGCCCGGAACAACAATGGCAGATAAATAATAATAGTGTAATAAAATAATCAACGTCTACATGAGTACTTACAAGTGCTTGAAAAATTAACCTTGACTCCCATCAATTTTGAGAAGCTCGGCCAAATTGTTTCATTTGGAGTCCCAAATATTTTTAAAATTCGGAAAGGAAAAAAACAGCAATATAGCAGGCAACAACGGTTATAAAAGTGGTTAGGCACAAGAAAACAAAATTTACAAGAGAAAAATGAGAGCATACATTCTACCCGTTAATTCCCTTATAAACACATAAATAACCTTCCCTTCCGATTCAATTTCCTCTATGAAATTTAATACTCAACCAGGGGACAACAAAGGACTAACGTAAGTCAGAACAACTAATCAAATTTTGCTCTTGGTCCATAAACCTACTTAATCTCAAAAAATTTCTACATCTTGAATAGAGAGATAATTTATTCAAAATAGAGAATGATACAAGACCAAACAATTAAAATCGAAAGCTTAAAAAAAAAGATTGAAAAAGAAAAATATTATTGATTGAAGAGGGAGGAATCTAACCTTCAATAGACATACCATGATAGTGCATAAATCCTTATAGATCTTAGATGGAAAGAGATAGAGACAACAACATAATGATTTCGTTTGCTTTTCCGACTTCCTTGCAGCTTATGAAAATCGACCCTCTTTTGAAATATATGAAAGACGAAAATAGAGATGATTGACCCTTTGATTAACTTAGTCTTCCTTGTTGCATGTGAGAAGAAATAATTTGGAATTTAGGATTTGGATGTGAGAAGAAACAATTTAGAATTTAGGGTTTGGATGAGAAGACGACACAAGGCACTGTTTTGGGCTTTGAAGAGAGATATTTTTGTTTGAAAAAAAAAACATGAACACAATACTTTATACTGTTATAAATTTTTTACTAAAAGTAATTTTTAATTATATTAAATAAAATATAATAATTTTTACACATGATCAAATTAAATCATATCATTTTATTATTTACGAGATATTTTATATGGGTTTAATTGTGATGCTAAATTTTTTTTACATTATATTTATCTTTTTTCTCATTTTATATTTGTTTTAATATGATTTTTTTCTCTTATATTTATTTCTTTGAATGAATTATTTTGTAAAGTATTAAATAAAAAGAGTGGTTCTTTTATATAGTTTAAAAAATTCATATCAGTCAAAAGTAAAAACTTATATTTTTATAATTTTTATTTTATTTTTAAATTATAACAAATATTTTCTAATTTATCTAAAACATCTTCATATTAGTAAGAGAAATCTTCCCATTGTAAAAAAATTATTTTTGACTGAATATAACTTTAATTTTAGTAAATTTGTATTTTTTCTCCTTGTAAAAAAATATGAAAGATATCCCATTCAATTGCACAAAATCTTAAATTTCTAATTTTATTTTATTTTGTGCAAATTTTTTATATTTATGACCATATAAAAAGTTATTATAGATATTATTGACAAAACTTATCAAATTTACAATAAATTTTTATTTAACTATAATTTTTATCAATTTTAAAAAGATTATAAATATTATTGTCAAATTATTTTTTTTCTCTTTTACAGTTCTTATTTATTTTAGAATAAATTTGTAATAAATTTTTATTTCATAAACTTTTTAATATTAAAAAATTGATTTTTTTTCATACATTTAATTGATCACGAATGCTACATTTTTAAATATATTTGATTTATTATAAACACATTTAAAATTTTGATCATGAATAATTGAAATGTGTAACCTTGTAAATTTTTTTGCTTTAATGATAAATAACAATAAATGTATTGTAACAAAATAGCAGTTATGTATATATGAGAGTGAAAATATTTTATGAACATTGATTATATATATATATATATATATATATATATATATATATATATATATTATATATATAATATATATATATATATATATATTATAATATATATATATATAATATATATTATATATATATATTATATATATATATATATATATAATATATATATATATCATCCTAATATAAATGTGTATAGGTAGTTAATGTACATTGGTTTGAAACCAGGAGTGGAAAAATTTTAAGTTTTTTATTTTAAATTCACAAGTTTTTTTTATCAAAACCGTCTTCTTTAATATTAGGTTGTGCTTCTCAGACGTTGCCTTTAAGATGAAAAATGACCACACCTTCAAAACCGTGGTTCAAAGTAAATAAGCGACGGTTTTAATATGCCAACAATTTCAAAACCGTAGCTTAAAGTGTATACAAAACCGTTTTCACCAAAAATCTAGAAATTTATCCACGTGTAAAAAACCGTAGTTTATTACCATTTAGGCAACGGTATTTAAGTCGTTGTCTATTCTTCCGTGGCCTAAAGTTAAAAATGTTGTAGTGAGTTGACCTACTTTCTAGATTTCCCAAACACAAATAAATGATCAAAATTGGATCTCTTTGTCATCTAGTTTTTTTATTAATACTTAACCCTTTGAGGAATACAATTAGATAAATGAATAAATGATAAAATATTTACAAATAAGCCTTAATGTAGGATGTAATCCGCTTTAATTACAAATACAAGTGTGTTGATCTTTTAACAGGAAGTCTATATAGTAAAATCACTTGCTTGTTTCTTTCTAGACTTCCCGTAGAGCTTATTCTCTTGATGATCTTATTTTGAAAGTTTTTCTATCCTTCTCTACTTAAGTTGGTTTTATTCCTTTTTTTGCTCGATGTTTGTGTAGTCTTGTCTTTTGAATAAAACAGTGAAAGGTTGAGCCTTTATATAGCTTTGTTTTTTATCATTGTTAGATGATATTTATCTTGGGAGAAAATGAGCCTTTGAGATCTTGTACTATTATAACGAGCTATTTTGTGTTCTCAACACTAGTAGCAAGTCGTGTTGCACATCATGTTGTACTTTTTGTCATGAAAATTTTGTATGGAATGTACCCGATGTACTATTATTTAGTTGTTCCTCAATTGAAACCTTTAATAGGAAAAATAACTAAGTTATTCTTTTTGGGAATATTATTTAGTGTAGCAGCATGATCATCTACCATATGATCAAAGATATTGATTTAAAAATTTGACTTGACCAAAGGAACTTGATTGAGCTTGAGTACTTGACTTAATGGATAATGTTGATAACTTGTACGGGTATATCCTATCGCAAGTCACCTTGACATGCAGCTATAAGATGCTTCAAAAATGTAGTTCCAATATACTTCTATGATCACCGTGTTTTGACAAAATCATCTAGACTCATTTATTATACTAGAGAATCATTTGTAGAACTTCCTTACTATTTCTAGAGAATAGATTGCAATGAAACTTATTAAAAACTTTCTACACGTGTAACAATGTTAGGCAATGAAATTATTCTTATACATTGTGTTATAATCAAAATCAAATAAAAAAACATTGTTTCTTCAAAGAATTATTGGTTCAACAAATATTTGATCCGAAACAAGTATGGTTATACATGAAGAGTTGAAGAGTTTAGTGTTTTATTATGTCAAACATTATCTATAACAAGACAAATATAAAGTCAATTGGGAACTCCACGAGGCTTTCAGTGCGACATGTGTGAATTAGATGAGATTTTCTCCTCGTGGATAACATAAGTAATATATGAAGAGGCCTTGATAAATCATGACTTTAAAATCAGGCTATACTGTAAAGTAGATGTACTCTTGTGTCAGAACCCGAGCCACACATTAGCTTATTGAGCATTTATCTAAAGTTTCATGTGTTCAATTAGCACTATTGATAGTAGCCTCTCTCATTTAAAGTTTGTTAGTGTAGATTACATAGGGATATTCTTGTGTGAAGAATGTTTTGTTTTTATCCGCAAAAACTCTTCGCTGCAAGAGAAATTTACATAATTACTTATTCATCACTATTTGCAATGATCCATCAAAGAAAAAAAATATTTCCGTTGCATTTATCTATTTGAGGTTTGCTAATTCCCTTCGGGAATTCCTGCTCACTCCAACCTTTTGAAATATTATCCTACTTATTTCTATTTAAATTTCTTAACTATTTAATTTTGTATTTGACACCTAAATATTGCCTTTCTATAGTCTCGTTTCACATCTTTTGTCTTATTTATTTATTTATTATTTCTTCAGCTTTCTCGACTTATGTTATAGTTGACAATCAACTGTACATTTTCTATATTCTAATTTAATTTAATTAATCTATTTCCATGGCTGTAGAATTTATTGACATATTTAAGATTAATTTTAATTATTTTATGAAACTATTTGAATGAATTTTTAAATACAATTATGATATATTTATATCTTTTTTTGTCAAAATATATTATAGTATATACAAAAATAGTTCAACATTATTTTATAATTTATTTTATCTAAACGATTATATCAACGCATGCACGCACACACACACATACACACACACAAACACACACACACACACATAAAATATCAATTAAAATTACTATCTCATCCAAATGCTCTTGGATATTCAATTTGTGTTGCTAATCTTTTACTGTTGAAGTTCTTGATCCTATCAAGAATTGAGTTCGTAGTTCATGTTTTCCTTAATCCTTTGTTTCCCTTTTCTTTTGATTTATGTTCAAGCTTTTTTCGAATATTGTGTGATCCCTCTAGTAGGTGTTCTTCTCGTGTTTAGTTCTTTGATCATTTTAGTCTGATTTTCAGTTGTCATCTTCTTTCTTCGATCTCATTTGTTTGGTCTTTTCCTTTCTTGTTCCATCCATGGAGATAGAAAACTCAAATATCCAATAAGAAGAAACCATGGAACACAATGGTAGGAGTTCTGATACTGTTAGGTACCTCGTCCCTATGAGGAAAATCCATGCCACCACACATTACCCTGAATCAAATTGCAAGAAAAATCAAATCCAAAATTGTTAGGAATCTAACAATAATCCTAGCTAGATATCCACTAAATCTACGGTTATCACCCGTATTGGTAATGTTGGAACCTAATTCCCCCTATAATATCACAAGTAACCATGGAAGCCCTATAGTCTTAAGAAGGTTTCTAGGAAAAGCTCAAGAAATAACCTCAAGAAGCTTACCAGAAAAAACTCAAGTTTGTGAACTTTTTATGTATGATGGGTGTCATACCCTCAAATTTTCCCTACCCAATATCATCTTTTTGAGCCTCAAAACCCAAGCATTCATCCCAAACATTTCATCTTATATGCATCTATACTTAATGGTCACAATGATCCACAAGTCCAAGGCATGTGATTCATCTGCAAAGCTCCAAGATCCTCTGGTCATGTTGATGTGTGCCAAAGCCACCTTAACCCTAATATCATCCTCAAGCATCCTACGAATCTTGTAAGATCATTCAATACATCTCACTGCACTCCCCAAGTCCAATTTGGGTGGTGAGTCCCCTTTGAAGAAGCTTCAAGGTTCATCTGGTCACACAAGGATCAAACCTTGGCTCTTGACCTACCTTTTGGCTTGTATAAGTCATGATTCACCATGGATATTGACTATGCCATTAAGGATCCCTCAAATCTAAAGTTTGTTCATTCCCCATGACCTTTAACATCTCACTTGGATCCCTACAACTCAAGCCCTAATTCATCTGACCATGGTTCTTGATGAAACTTGTGGCTCAAGAAACCCTAATTTGGGGGCTTCTTGACCATTGAGATTGACCATTTTTTGCCATCCAGTCACCCTACCATTCATTCAACATCATTTCATGTCCATTACAATCCAAATAAACCATTTAAATATCCATTCAATCCATGTTGCAAGTAGTTGGTTCATACATGATTTTTCAACTTTCCATGACTTTATCCACCCACCAATTTGACCTAAAATCATTCCACAAAGGTCCAAACCTCATTTCCCATCATTATATGATCATTGAGTCAAAAAATCCATAATTGTGGCTTGAAAATCAAGAAATCACAAAAAACCTAAAACTAGGTCATGTTGGTTGGTCACATTTTGGCAAGAATGGCCTATGGGAAGTTCCAAAGACCATAAATTCTTCATTTTTCAATATTTTTAAATTCAACTTTGAGTCAAATGTCCTTAATAACTCTCCAACTTTGTTTCAAAGTCCAAGACCTAATTCATTGAGGAAGGGTTCAATTTTGCTATTGGCCTAGTTGGTCAAACATGCCTACCATGCCCTAAAATCATGTCATGACCACTACTTTGACATGTTTCCATTTCCAAACCACAAGCCCTTTTAACCTGGTTATTTTTGCATTCAATAAAGTTCATGACAAGTAATAAATGGCCCAAAATTGAAGCAAAATTCACGATCCAATTTCATTTGGCCTTGGTTCAAAAATTGGTGTCTATCCTGATCAACATACTAGAACAAGTCAGTAAGAATTTACAAAACCTTGCACCAAGTGTCCAAACCTTTTCAATATGATTCCAATGGTCCCCAAACATGTTACATATGATAGTATGGTGTAGTAGGAAGTCAACTTTCAAGCCAAAACACGCCAAAGTTCAAAAATAGACCCCATGTGCAAATGCTGACTTTTCCAAAAATGGCAAAAAGCAAATTGCATAGCAGGCCACTTCTTTGCCCATGTATGTTCCAAATCAATGCTATGGGGGAATACTACCTTGTATGGATTGCAAACAAGGTCTGAACACAGCCACCCTTGTCTCCCTAAGTTCATCCTTGAGCATATTTTCACGCTTCACCCTTTCTGAGGCAAACCTCCATCACTTTCCCTTCAAACCATCCACACACCTTCCCTACAAATAGGGGAAGGTGTCTCCTTCATTTTCCATGCTGAAAAAGGCCCCAAACCTCTACTGCATATTTGAACCAAAACCTCTATAATAGGAATCGTGTTTCTGAGTTTCAAAGAGTTTCAATCCAAAATAACCATCCAGAAACCTTCACTAACCTTCACTTAAGCTTTCCCATTCCCAAACTCGTCCTCCCCAAGCCTCATCTGAGCTGAGCTCAGTCGTCGAAATCCTTCCCTGAACTGATCTAGACCAAGTAGAAATACTCATCTCCTTCACTCAAACAAGTTACTTTCTTACTCGGAATCTTTCACTGATCATTAACCCTAACCTTATAGCTTTGATTACTTCATTTCCATCATTTAATTTTTAAATTAGGTTAAGTTTTATTTTTTGTATTGTTCATTAAAACTCCATACTCAGAGCTAATCAATGACTCATGAGTGTAGAGTGTAAGACCCTAATTTTGACCCTAAGATCCCTCATGGCATCATATTATTACACAAGTGCATTGCCTCAAGGATCATAGCATGTTTGGCTCCTTAACCCTAGGGGTGGGACTTGTTTGAGTGTTTTGAGACCACCAAGCATGCTTGTATTGTATATTATTGCTTTTCTTATTTGATTACTAACCAAAAGTACAAAAATATGTCACTAACTCTTTTTGTTTTGAAGCTCAAGTGATCATGTGCTCCACAATGCTCCTAAGCCCAATGCAATGGCTAGATGAAGATGAGAAAAAGCATGACAATGGTCCACAAAGTTCCTAATCATCATATATGTATCCCAAGTATCTAAATTTGTCAATTTGATCAAGATGACCCAAGGGCTTGAAGATTGTTTCCCAAGGAAACCCTAAATTCACTATGCTTTGACCGTGCCTTGCCCATGAAGCAATCTCAACCTATGATAAAATTAAATCAAGGTAAGTTCTTTAATTCATCATTTTATGCATATATGATCCTATTTGAGGCCCCTCAATCATTTATTCATCAAGATTGGAAGTTTGGCCTTGAAAAGTTAACCAGTCAAGTCATCTGACTAAACTGAGGTCCATTGAGATACAACGTTTGATGTGTTTGTCAAATGAAGATGACCACAAGATAAAACATGTTCCTAAGAACCATATGAACAACGTTTATGTTCATCAAAAATCCATTTGAAACTTGGAAGGTCATCATTCATTTCAAAACATTATAGGTCATTTTGACTGAAACCCTAATTTTGGGTCAACTTACCAAGGGTATAACTTCCTTAATTTTTATGATTTTAAGGTGAGACAAAATTCATTGGAAATCTTGTGATGTATACTTCAAATGTTATGTTGGAAAAAATTTCATAATCCTAAAATAAATACATGTGATAATAGAAAACATTATAGGTCATATTGGACCTAATTCATTGAATTTGAAAAAGTACCTAACTTCAAATGGCCAGAACTTTGTCATAGAAAATCCAAATGATGCAAACTTTGAGTCTAAATTGATCATCTTGAAAATATCTATAACTTTGACGTTGGAGGTTGTTCCATTTGAAGCTTGCATCATGAAAACAGAGGGGTTTGATTAAGCTTGCTTTTGGTGAAATTTTTTCAAATGACTTAAACATGTTTTGTACTTGGATCTTCCAAGCCAGTTTTCATTAATTTTCACATGCCAAATGAATTTTTTCGCAACATGACTTTTGTTTCTTATTTCAAGTGATTTCCAACCATTACTCACATTACTCTTTTGGACTTACCATTTGTGAGTTTCGAATTCATTTCCATTCATGTGCATTTTGGTATTTTATAATGAAACTTGAAAATGCCAGCTAGTTCCCTCCTAAATGCACGACCAAATGTTCTTCATGTGAGCTCAGCAAACCTTTGCAATCATCATTGGGCCTTCCACACGCCTGTACAGGCCCATGCATCCAATTTTCAATTTGCCATGCACATGAAAGAAGCGTGTGATCTGATATCTTCAGCTATAAATAACCACTTCATGAGCTTCATTTAGCAACCTTTTAGAGATCTGAATTGCTGCAGCACTGAAACCATAACCATACCAAAGGAATTATTCAAAAATTGTTCTTACTTTCGAGCTTGAAATTCAGCATCATTAGTTGATCTTCAAATCCTAATTCCTTAGCCTTTCACTTCCCCTACATCCATAGATCAAAGAGGAGCAATGAACTTGGAGGATTCGTGGCCAGAAGTGCTTCAATTCAGAGGTATACATTCAAACTTTTTGGATCTAGAACTCTCAATTCAATGTAGCATTCTTGTGTTTGTGTGGTTTTCTGAAGTCCTCACACTTGAGGCAAGCCATTGGTGCTTTCAATTCATCATTTCATGAGCTTACAGTTTGAACAGCATGATCTTCTACTTCAGATTTCTCTCAATATAGGAAGAGTGAGGAATATCCAATGGTACAGTGATGATCTCCATCACACGAGCTTTATTTCCATGTTCTTGTTTTCCATTTTCATTAAAACTTTTTTCTCTGCAACTGGTGGCCGAAAGTGGTTGTCTCGCCGGAGAAGATGGTGGTTTCCACCACCATTACCATGTGTGCACCTTCATGGCCTTTGGATATTGTATTCAGGATCTAATCGTGTGCATCCATTGTGTTTACTTATTTTAATACACGTTGTTGCACGTTTGACTCAAGCACACCGTGTTCCTCATATTTGGACCGTCCCTTGATGCCACGTCAATTAATGAGCTCCATCACGTGGCTGTGGTTTTTTCCATTTTCTTTTATCTTCAGTTAATTCCTTTTATTTTCAAAAATTCATAAATAATTCATTTGAAGTCATAAAAATATGAGACCAACTCCAAAAAAATTTCTTGAAAAATCTAATTTCATATTTTGATTTTTAATTATTTTTGTGACTTCATTTGATATTTTTCATGGATTATTTGACTTTTAATAGTTTTAATTCATTTTAAAATACTTTCTGACTTTTGAAAAATCCAAAAATATTTTCATAGCATTTATGGATCATGATAAGTCAATGAAAAATAGTCTCATCAATTTCTTATTTGATTTGAGATTATGTGAGATTTTAATTCATATTGTGCTATTTTTTATTGTTTTTAAATACTTTCTGACTTCAAAAATTTGTGAGAAAATTAGTCAAAGCTTGTTTGACTATGTTGAACCTATGAGAATTTAATTGGACTCATTGAAGTTGTTTTGAATTGAATTTGAGGTTTGACCTTATTTGTTTATTTTTTTATTTGCATTTTATTTTTATTCAAAAAATACCAAAAAAACATTGTTGACTCTTTGACTTGTTATCTTCATTTCTCTTTTGTTTGGTGTTGATTGATGATGATTTGATTCATATTTGATCAATTGGATTTGATGGTTGTCTTCTTTTTCCCTCCCTTTCATCTTCATCCCTTTCTTTCCATCAATGGCCAATGAGTTAAAGTCTTATGGTTGGTCTTGACAAATGAGAAGTTTAACCTTCTTTGATCCAAACCAAACTCAATTTGATCCATGATCAAGTGAGTTGTTTTGTGTCCAAGATAGGTTGCTTCTTGGTCAAGCAAATAATCAAAAGTCAATACAAGGCCCTTCCCCTTTTGTTTGGCATGGCAAGTTTATGGAGCTTGGCTTACTAGTCATGATCTCTAACTTGTGTTCTTTGCCTATATTTTTAATGACCGGCCTCAGATAGTTGTGACTACTACATTAGTCCACTTACAATTGCTTAACATAGCGCTACACTGTCTTATGACGAGCTAACATAACCTTACTAAATACTAACTTTAATTTGAGCTTTTAATTTCTTGCCATTTACTTTTAATGTCATTTATTTCTTGCTCATTATTCATATTGATTTTCACTTTCCTTACTTGAGCACATATTTTATGTTTATGTCATTTTTCTTTTGCTCATTTGAGCCCATTATTGTATATAAATATATTGCTATCTTGTGTTTGCTTTGTGTTTGTTTTGTGTGAACCAAATGCAAAAGGAGAAAGGACTTAGAATTAGGACTTACCTATGCTTAAAGGAGTTCAAGAGCAACTAGGCCTCATGCTTTTAGAATGCAAAACTTGTTGAAGAGCAATTAGGCCTAATGCCTTTAGAATGCTAAAATTCAAAGTTGATCTCAAAGGATTTCTCATCCAAACTTATTCTTTGTCCATTCCCCTTATTGTGTGGTGAACTTTTTGATGTTTGCTCTTGTGTGATAGGGATCCCATCTTGAGATTGTGAAAAGAGGACCATTGTCATGAGTAGCCAAGTTAAAAGCCAAGCCAAATGGAGATCCTAAGAGCTTGAACTCAATTTATTGATTGCTTGTTTGTGTGCTAAGTCCAAAGGAAAGGAGCATCTTGAATCATCTCTATGATTCCAAGAAAAGGAACTCCAAAGGTTTATCTTTCCCCCTCTTATCTTTGTATGCTTTAGGAATAACCCTTCTCTTCTTCTCCTTACTCTAACCAAGCCAAAAATCATTTTTAAAACTTTGACTTTATTTCAAATTAGAAACCTAGGCCTTATGCCTTTGACTTTTCAAAACTCTTTTCATAAACACTCATTGTGAATAAACTTAAATCCAACTTTGACCTTATTTTGTAAATAAATCTAACTTGTAAATATAACTCATTTCAAGTTGTTTTGTGGTTCCAATGGCCACTTGTTAAAACCTTTTCATAAACATTAGTCATAGGTTTGAGTTATCATAGCGGTTGATGTAAATCTCACCTCATCCTTAGTGGTTAGATTATAAGTCTTCCATGCTTATTATAGGGTTAACCCTTTACTAGTATGTTGAAGCCTTCCTTACATGGTGGATTGTTGGTTTAGGTTGAGTTTTCTCCCTTTGATAACAAAAGACCTTAAGGCTTTTGATCAAATCAATTCACCAATCTTTGAGATTTTTACCCTGAACTACGAGGTTTTGATCCTCCTTTGTGATGGTACGTAGGCAATTGGTTCATCCATTCAAACAACAAAATTTGTAAATATAATCTATTCTCTTCCCATCCGTCCAATCTTTTTTGCATAAATCTTTTCACAAATACCAACCTACAACACATATTTGCAAAAAGGGTTCCCTTAGAGTACTAAGGATGTTTTGGGTGCGTAAAACCTTCCCATTTCATAACCAACCCCCTTACCCAGATCTCTGACATTTTTATTAGTTTTTGATTTGAAAAACTTCTTACTTGGATTTTGTTCACTTTTTAGCCTTTCCTTTGGACAAATAAAAGTGCGGTGGCGAATCGAAATTGTATGTTGACTTTTGGTTTAGTCAATAAACCTAAAGGTAACGAAAACCCCGCTACATAGAGGTTAGTTTGTTTTTGATTGGGGAAGATGATTCCATGGGAAAATCTCACTAAAAACACGTGTTTTTGGAGTTTTATTTTTGGATGATTTGAGGTTGAAGATGACCATTACCACTTTTTTCAAATTTGAAAACTTTGTCTATCACAGGTTGATTGGTTGGTCTGCGTGTGTAGTTCATTTATTTACTATTTTTATTATTTATTCATGTTAGTGCATTTTGTAATCACAATTGGGCCATTGGCCTAGTGAGTGAGGGGATAGGCTCCCCCATGAACCCAATGTCAGGGGTTCAAGCCATGCTTGTGCACCATGACCACATTTTTTTCTTCCCTTTTTTATGTTATTTTGTTATTTTATTTTTCCATTTTTATTTTCTCTTTTGATTTTTTTACGCTCTCATTTTTATTATTTAGAAAAATGTTGAACATAAACCCCCTTTATTTTTGCCTCTAGAATTTAATGGTGATTTTATTTATTTTATTTGGATTACTTTTAATGGACTTTTAAGGTCTTGAAGTTAAGGGCCAATGAAATCTATCATTGGTCATGACGTTGGTTTGGTGAGGGTTGATTGAATCTTCCTTATTTCAAACCTCCTAATGGATGATCAAATGTTCATCCATAGGACTTTGAATCATGGATAGGTTATCCCCACACCATGCAACTTGGATCATTTAACTTATAGATGAGGCTTAGTGGTACAATTATGGATTCATCTGATACATTGTCTTTTCATTTGATTTATGTTAACCCATTAACCCTTCTATACTTTGCTTATTTATCATTTTTCCTTGCTTATACTAACCATCTCACTTGTTAATATTTCATATGGTCCTCATAACTTGTTAATATTTCATCTGGTTCAATATATAACTTACTAACTAAAACAACTAAAATCAATCACTCAATTTTGAGTTGTATAATATTCTTTTTGTCAATCTATTAATAGATGGACTTGAGGTTTAACAACTTTCATTGTTGCAAATCTAGGGTAATTTGATCCATTGATCATCTTCCTTACTTTGATTCAGTGATAAGTTATCCCTCGATGCACCATATTTTAAATCTAATGACCTAAAGATAGATAATCCCCAAAAGTTGTCCATAACCTTAACTTTGACTTTTTTTTTTAACTTTAATTACTACTAAACTTTTGTTATTGTTATTATCATTGTTATTATTTTTCTTTACTTATTATTTCATTTACATTTAAGTATTCATTATCATAATTATTGTACAAACTCATCATACACACTTTACTATTATGCTTTATTATAATATTAAAAGACCAAAAACACTTAATCACTTGGACTTATAGGACCCCATTTAGGAACTTAGCTTGGAGGCCTTTCATTACTTTCTTTGTGATACTTTGTAAACACTTGGGTTTCATCTGTAACTTACATTCTAGTTGTAAGAATGAGATCATGGCACGACCTTCGGGGGACATGTTTGTAAGACCATTATCCTTTGTTTAGTATAGATCACACTTTTGCACACACAAGGCTTTCACTTAGGCTACTTTACAATGAGAGCCTTTTATTTTCTTGTTGGTTACTTTGCATTCATGTTGCATAAGCCATATTTCTCAATCAAATAAACAAACCCTTGATCCAACGTCAAGTGGTTTTTTCTTAATCAAACTCAAAATACTTAATAACTACGATTAGTATTATGCACCACGAGCCTTAAGTGGTGGTGAATGAGCAAGAATGGAGCACTCCTATCCTCACTCTAATTATTTTGGATGCAAGACGCTTGGCTTGTTATCTAGAATAATCACCCCCGCCCATAGACTTTAGTGAAATCTAATCACAAACTCTTTTCATAAACCCTTGTTTAAGGTAAAATCAACACAACCCATCAAACCTTATTTTCACGCCTTAGGCTACCAACCCAAAAACCTTTTTTTAAAAGGTAAAATCAACCAACACACAAACGTTTTCTACTCCGAACTACGGAGCTTTGATTCCTCATCCCCGAATGAGTGATACCTAGACACAAGGGCCCCAATCCTTAGCGAGCACTATAATAACAAATACACCCCCTCTTTCACACATTATTTTGAAAATAAAAACAATGACAAGATAAATTCCCACGTACGTAAACAACCCAAATGGTTCCCATGGAATACCATGGACGTGAGGGGTGTTAATACCCTCCCCTTGCGTAACCGACTCCCGAACTCGAATCTCGGTTGCCAGACCGACTCCTTATTCCTTTTTCATAGCGCTTCACGTGCGCTTGTTTTTTTTAGGGTTTTATCGATTATTTCCCCTCGCATCTATAATGGAGGCACATAAAATAAAATTCGGTGGCGACTCTAGTGATCTTTTCGTTCAGTACATCCAGTTCACTCGTTATCCAAAACCCTAGTAGCGATAACTGGCGACTCTGCTGGGGACTCGGTTTTCCCTAAGTCTAGCTAGTTTGGGTTTGTTTCTTTCTTACAAACGTGGAGGTTTATCCGTAATTTATTTTTTATGTATATATTTTTTGTTACTAACATGTACATGTTTCTCTTGGTTTCTTGATCTGAATCCCTGGTCCCGTGACGAAGAAAATTTGGAAAGCAATAATGATTGCAAAGAAAACCTTGTGTGAAAGACTCTCCACCCGAGTCTGAGAGTTTACTTGAGATAGGAGAGGTTAAGTAGTATTGGTCCGCGGGGTGCCTTCCTCGTTAGGACTATACGAGAACCTCACTTAGTGGTAGATTCTTTAAAGGGGATTGGTGATCGTCGTGCTTTCAGCGTAAGGATCCTTTCCTTTATTAGAGTCAGTGACCCTAAGACCCCTTTTGTAGAACCTTTAACCATGACCATCCTAGAGAGATAGTCGCGTAGTATAGGCCACCGAGGTGTTTTCCTCGTAAGGATCGATACAAAGATCTCACTTAGAGTAGATGACCTTGACGGAGCAGTCGTCTAGCAAGTAAATTGACATAAGTGGCTAAGAGTCAAGGAAGTCCATGACTCTAGGGGCAGTGTCTTACACCCAATTTCCCAAAAGCCATATATCACACATAGTGAGAACCTTGGTTTTCTAAGCAGTCATTATTAAACTCCATGCTTCGTCACAATGGTCCGAAACTTTGAGCACATGCCTAAAATATGTGGAAATAAATAAAAACCAATCATTCATTCATATATACATTCATCATCAAAATAATAAGCAAAGCTCTTAAAATATTTTTGTTTGTTCAAACGCAGAATTACAAGACCTTTTACTGACACAATCATGAATTCTTCAACGAGGAAAAGCACCTCTACCTTTCGATTTAAGAGTCCTGGCATCAACTAATTGAAGGTCCTCAGCTCAAAGATGACAACCCTCAAGAACAACAAGTTTAGAGCCAATTTTGGGAACATCATAGATCTTCTGAATGAGAAGGTTGATTATGGTGCTATCACTATAATGGCCTAGTACTATGACGTCTCCTTAAGGTGTTTCACCTTCTCCGACTTCCAAATCTCTCCAACTTTGGAAGACCTCAAGAGGCTCCTCAACCGATCAATCAAAGAATACAACCCCTTTCCCAAGATGGAAGAAGGTCTATATTTGGCTGAGCTCTCACTCGTCTTGGGTATCAATGCCAACAAGCTAGTGGCCAACTGGGACATTAAGGGACCAGTCAAAGGATTGACCCAGAAGTTCCTCGAAGCCCATGCCTAGGAAATGTTCAAGAAAGAAAGACCCAAATTATGCAGTGCAACCTTGGCACTCCTGATTCACATAATTGTTCTCTTCCTAAATATGGACAAGTTTGTGGATCACTTGGAAGTTGAAGTCTTTCTAAAAAAGAATCTGATGCCTTTCCTACTTGCCGACTTCTATCATACCTTTCATACAAGTCATGAGAAGAAGGGAGGCACTTTACTCTGCCGTGCTCCTCTATTACATCTATGGATGAGGGACCACACGCCTCAACGTGGGCCTTTTACTCAAAGCAATATGACATGGCCTCATAAGTTCGCATCTCTCTCCGCCAACTCAATTTTATGGTACAACATAGAATGGGATACGAAAGAAATCATTGCAAGATGCAGAGGGTTCCCAAACGTACCCTTAATAGGAAGCAAGGTTGCATCAACTACAACCCTGATATACTCAAAAGACAACTGGGGTACGCCATGTTGAGTCCTCCTGAGGAAAGATACTACATTCTCTTCGTTGTCAATACCGTGGATCCGCTCGATTCAAATGTCAAGAGAGTGCGAAAGGCTTGGACAAACATAGTCTGTATTGACCAAGAATAGGGTAAGAAAAATATCCTAGCCAAGGAACCCTACTTTGTATGGGTAAAAGAAATGGATATGGTTATTAGGATTCCTTTTACGTTTGATCCTTCTTCATTCCCGATGATGCTTGAGCCCGAGCCTATCCTACAAGAGGACATGTACAAGCTTACCAGCCAAATCAAAGAGCTTGAGTTGGAAAACATTCAATTACGAGTCCAACTCAATCGTGCCAAAGAACGTAACCACATCTTGGAGGATAAGGGTAAGCAAGTTTGTGAAAAGTTCGAGGATAGCAAAAAGAGGCATTGAATAGCCGAGGGACAAAGATTTTGGGTTGGTGGAGCTCTACAAGGAGCTAATTCTGCGCTAGACTTCCATAACGACAAGTTCGATCAAGCTCACTGAGTCATCATAGACCTTGAGAAAACTGTTGAGAGGTCAAATGCAATGAAGAAAGAGGAAAGGGAAGACTATGAAGCCCAGATCCTCGAACTAAGGACCACTCTCAAGGAGTTCAAGGGCTTCCTAGCTAAGGAACAACTAGAGAGAGCATATTCACTAAAGCTTCTTACACGAGCAGTTCAACCTTGGGCGAGCTTGCGAAAAAATCAAGAACCTGAAGAGGGGGATCTATGACCAAGCCTATGTGGAGTTGCAAAACAACTATAGACATTGGGAAGACCGTTACCATGGAGCCGAAGTTGCCATTGCTCAAAGGGATGGAATCATCCATAACCTCTAAACCCTTTACAACGAGTGGAGGGACAAATACGCCAACATGGCAATGTTGACTAACTATGCCCTTCAAGACTTCCCCGGCAAGTTAAAGGAGGCTGATCTGATCATATGCCCAGATAATAACCACGAGAAGGTCTGTCACTTCATCAAATTCTGCAAGAAGATGATGGACGAACTCATTACTGACATTGAGGCTCTCTGCAAATCTCAAGGGGTCACTTTCAGGGTTGACATTTAGTTAGTTTATTTGTTTCGGCTACTTATACTTTGCAACTTTCATGTATTGTAACTTGTCTTTCCCTTCAAAGGATGAATAGAAGCTTTGTGATTCTCTCTATGGTGTTTTCCTTTGTCTGTGATTGTGAATTTAATTCTTGTAATGAATAAACACGATTAACTAAAAGAGCTTTGCATTAACATAAAACAAAAAAACTCATGCATCATTTGCATTTTTCAAAACATAAAAACATAAAAACTCATCGATCCACCCTTTTTTCTGACCAGAACCCTACTCTCAAATTGACTTTCTGGTATAATACACGAAGGAATCAACAAGCAGTCATGGAACAACTTCAACAAAATTAAGCTGCATTCCAGGAAGAGGTATCCCAGGTACGGTCCCAGATGAGGAAATTGATGGAGACTATACAAGCGGTAGCAAGAGGCCAGGAGATCATGGCGAAGATAGAGGAAGAAACGAGCCAGTGGGCTAATGATGTAAATCCTCCCATTCCTCCAGTGGTTGAGAATCCGATTCCTTCTCCCCCTCCTCCTCAGGTTGACCCTCCCGTCCATATTGGCGCACTCGACAGTCAATCTTCATCCTCCTGTCATTGAAATAGACGATCAGTATGATGCATCCTTCAGTCTAAGGGCTGCCTCTCAGTATGACGCTTTCGGTCCAACGACCAACGAGGTAGAGAAGAAGGTGAAGGCTATTGAGGAGAACCTTAGGGAAATGGAGAGTATGAACGTGTTGGGTCTTGACGCAGTAGAAATGTGTCTAGTGTTAGGTGTTTCTATTCTAGCTAAGTTCAAAGTCTCCGAATTTGAAAAGTATAAGGGAAACAATGACCTGATGACTCACATTGGAGCATACTTTCGGAAGATGGCTGCTTATTCTGGTGATGATCGGATCTTAATGCATTTTTCCTAGATTCCCTTAGCAGGTCATTCTTAGACTAGTATATACAACTCGAGGGCACTCATATTCACACCTGGAGGGAGAGGGTCGAGGCGTTCCTTAAGCCCTATTAGTACAATACTGATATGGCTCCTAATCGAACGCAACTGTAAAATCTAACATAGAGGTATGAAGAAACATTTAAGTAATATGCCCAACTGTGGAGGGAGTTAGCTACCAGGGTACAACCCCATTACTAGAAAGGGAGCTAATATACATGTTTATGGGTAACCTACATGGCCCATATCTTGACAGAATGGTGGGGAGCACCTCTTTAGGTTTTTCTTACTTAATCTTAGTCGGCGAAAGAATTTAAAATATGATCAAGATGGGCAAGATCCAAAACTCTGTCAGTGCATCAGGTGCAACAAAGAATCCCTTTTTTCCCTAGGGTAAAAAGAGAGAAGGTGAGACCAGTGCCACAACCATCATCCGAACCAGAAATCCAACCTATCAAAAAGTAGCTACTGTGGCTCCCATTCAACAACAACAACAAACTCTTATTATTCCTATTTAGAAATCACAACATGAACAACAATATCAACCACGTCAATAGCCACAACAAAATCAACAATGTTATCAGCCGCAACAACAACGTCAACAACAACAATATCAACCGCAACAACAAAGATTAAGGAGACCTGATAGGAGGTTTGACCCAATTCCAATTCCATATAGACATATTTTACCTTACCTTCTAAGAGGACCGCTTGTATAATTGAGAGAGTTAGGACCCCCACCAGCGGTCCTTCCTCCCAGATACGATACAAATGTTCGTTGTGAGTTCCATTCTGGTGCTCCCGGGAACTCTATTGAAAATTGTAAAGCATTGAAATATAAAGTGCAGGATCTGATCGACTCCAAGGCAATCACGTTTGCGCCTAATGGCCTGAACCTAAACAACAATCCTATGCCTCCCCATGATAAGACAAATGTAAACATGGTGGAATTGAATAGCAGAAGAAAGTTAATAACCTATGTCAATGATTTGAAGACCCTACTTTTGGAAATTAAGAACGTTCTATTGAGAAGCGACACATTCTTCGTTTGTCCTCAGACTTGTGAATATTGTTTAAAATACCCACAACAATGTGAAGTTTTGAAGGCTTCTATTCAAACTCTCATGGACCAAGGAATATTGATAATTGATCGACCCTCCACTATTAAGGATGTCTTAACCCTTGAGATTTTGTACGACGAAGTTCCTCCCTTGCAAATCCCATATAATCTTTCTCAAGTGACTCTTTCAGCGCACCCTTTTACTCCAATGATTATAACAGTTCCAACATCATTTTCGTACAACGACACCAGAGCAGTCCCTTGGATGTACGACACACTGGTTTACATCCACGACCAGCAAATACAAGTGGAACCAATCAAATATGATGACCCGTTGATAAGCATTACCAGAACCGGCAGCGTGACCAAAAGCGACAGAATCTTTGCACCAGCACCACCTCCAATTGAGAATGGTGGTCCATCAACCCAGGACAGGGGAAAGCAAGTTGATAATGTCCAACCAAGGCAAGACCCTCCGACAACCAGTGAAGTAGATGAGTTCCTGCGTATCATCAAGAGAAGTGACTATCGGGTGGTTGAGCAACTCAACCAAACACCCTCCAAAATTTCAATATTATCTTTAATTATTTTCTCAGAGGCCCAATAAGAGCTTTGGTGAAGTTCCTAAAGGCTTCCCACGTACCCCAAGAAATCTCGGTCTGCCAGTTTGAAGGTGTAGTCAACAATATAGCCACCAACTTGAGTTTGGGATTTAACGACACAGAGCTCCCCACTAAGGGAAGAAACCATAATAAGGCCCTCCACATCTCTGTTGAGTGTGTGGACATGGTTCTCTCTAGAGTGTTGGTAGACATTGGTTCCTCCCTTAATGAGATGCCTAAGGGCTCTTTGGCTAAGCTTACTATTGAAGGACTTGTCATGAAACCAAGTGAACTGGTTGTAAGAGTGTTTGACAGGTCGAGGAGGACCGTGATCAGTGAGATAAACCTACCTAGGAAGATTGGTCCCCATACCTTCTTCATCACCTTCTTTGTAATGGATATCCACCCAACCTACAATTTCCTGCTAGGAATACCGTGGATTCATTCTGCTGGAGTCATCACTTCGACGCTCCACTAGAGGCTGAAATTTGTAGTGAACAACAAGATGGTAGTGGTGGAAGGTGAATAAGATTTTCTGGTGAGTCATCTGAAGTTGTTCCTCTATATTAAAGGAGAGGGGGAGATAAAGGAAATCCTATTTCAATCGTTCGAGGTAGTCAATGTTGAAATGGTTTTCCCGATAAGGGATGAATCTAAGAAAGATGGATTTCCAATGGCCACTCTCCAAGATGCTTTAACTATCATACGAAATTGAAACCCTTTGGGTTGGGGGAGGATGCTTGAGCTGCCTGCCAACAAGGACCATACTAGTTCGGGATACAACTCCCAGAATTTGAAGAAGCTTGCGCCGATATATACAAAGGGTTCAGTGCTCCCGCTATCTGAATACTTCTTAAGTGTTGGTTATTGTAGCGGTAAATTTATGACCACTGAGTTATTGGTTAGCTCAGCATTAATAAAACAAGAGTAACCACCGTACTTTTATTGTTTCTAAAGGAAAAGGGAAAAGTACGAACAAAACCCAAAGATAAGAAGTTTTCAAAATAAAACCAATAAAATGTCAGAGATTACAGGTAAGGGGGTTGGTTACACAGAGGGAAGGTATTAGCACCCAAAGTATCCTAGGTACTACTAGGGAGCCTTTTTTGTGTGTAAGTGTTTTAGTTGAAAATGATGTTTGCTAAAAAATAGAATGAGGGGATGAGAAAAGAATTCATTTATTTACATTTTTGTGTTTGACAAGACCTTCGGTCTTATGCCTACGTACCAACATAAAAATGAGGGATAAAAACCTCGTAGTTCTTGGTAAAAATTTCAAAGATGGGTGGATTGGTTTTAACAAAAGTTTAAACATCTTTTGTTATCATTTGGAGAATACTCAACTAAACATCCACCGATAATGAGGGCTTTACAACATTTAAGAGGGAGGACTCCAACTTGGATTCAATCAACAAGTATGCCACTAACCCCTAATAAATGGAAAGTCTTACAATCAATATATCATAGAATGGTAGAATTATATCTCAACCAAAGATAACTTAAATCTAAATGCTTCTTTTCTGAAAAGTTTAAAAGAAAAGGCACAAATCGGCCAAAATGATTATATGAGGTTGTTAGTTTTTTTTTTGTTTTTTTGAAAATAAGGTCAATATGATTAAGTTTATTACAAGTTTTATTTAAGAAAATATTTTGAAAACCAATGGCATAAGGCCAAGGTTTCTACCCATTAAAACAAGTCTAAGTTGAAAATCACAAGCAAAAAAGTTTTGAAAAAGAGGGAGAGATTTTGAAATTAAATAAGGAAGAGGAGATGAAGGGACTATCCTATACAAGATTTAAAAGTTTAGAGTTGAAAAGGTCTAACCAATGGGAAGCATCCACAAGACAATAATGTCAGATAGAAACCCATTTCCTTTGGATTGTTAAGCAAGCAACAAAGCATAATCATCCAACCAATTAATAAGAAGACCAATGGTATCATATAAAGATAACCAAACATCCAAGCAAGCACTCCAAAGCAAGAAATCTTCAATGTCCTTTAGGACGTATGAGATGAAATATCCCATGAAACTAACTCAAAGAGAAAGCATCAAATAATATCAATAAGATTAAAATAACAACTTAGGCACAAAGAAAGAGTGTATCAGATAAACCAAGGGAAGTATCTTATGCTTGTATCAGATGAATGGAATTTACCAAGAAATATTCTCAAATAATGGCATTGGACAAGTTCTCTTCCAAAGCACAAAGATGTTGCCTACTCTAAGTCCATAGGTCCAAATGAAGTCACAAACAGAGGTCCATTAGTCCACCAATGTATTTTTTAATGTTTTTATTTTTATTAAGTGTTTTAAGGTCCTAAGACCACAAACAAAACAAGATCGCAAGCACATGACATAATACAAGTACAAAATATGGCTCAAGTGAGCAAAGTGAAAATGACTGAAACATAAACAAATTGCATGAAATGTAAATGACAAGGAATGATAAAATGTAAGAATTTAAAGTGCATTAAAGTAAATGACACTAAAATAAAGTCAATACAAAAGATGTTAGTAAATTTTAGTGGAAGAAGAAAAGATTCTTTTTAGTCATTTTTTGAAGAACACTCAACCATCCACTCACAAGCATGAAGATATGAACCTAGACATCATTCATGAGAAGGACTCCAACTTGGATAAATCAATAAGTATGCCACTAGCTCTCACAAATGGAAAAGAGGAAAAATCTTCATACAATACCATGAGGAATAGGAGACTTACAACCTCACTTACAAAAATACTATTGCTTTCGGGACAAATTTAACGCTATGTTAAGCAATCATAATTGGACTTATATAGACGTCACAACTATCCGAGGTCGGAAAATAATAATATTGGTGTTAATACATGCAAGAGACAATGTATAAAGACCAAGATCCTAAAGTATAGCACAAAAAAAGGGGGGGATGGACATATCTTAATCAAGCTCATGTTGATTCATCTTACACAAGGTCATAAATGAATCAACTAGCATTTTGATCTATGAGAATTCATTGGCCATGAAATGGATTGGGGAAGAAAGGAGATAAAGATGAAGAGATGAAGTGGAAAAGATCCCCAAATTGATCTAGGAATGAACCTCACTTGATCAATACCATTCATTCATCTTGAGGGCTGAAGTTTAAACTTCATCAACCCTTTAAATCTAATGGTATTGACCAAATTAAAGTCCAATTCAACCAAGACCAAGGCCAAACAGAAGTTGAGTCAATACAAAGTCAATAAAATAACTCAACAAAATATTAAAGAAATTAAAACCATTTAAATCAAATTTTAAAATGGAGAAAATGATTTTTAAAAGGGCAAAAACCTAAAATCCTTCAAATCATCAAAGAAATGGCCAAGGGATTTATCATAGGTCAAACAAGGTCAAATGACCATTGACTAATTTTTTGGCATTTTTTTAAAGTCATAATTATTTTAAAATCAATTAAAACAAGTAAAAAAATTTATAAATTTCACTAAAAATATAAAACTCAATCCAAAAATAATTTTAAATCAGAAATGGGAAGAGGAAATTATTTGTGGTAGTCCCATATTTTTTGGATTAAAATTGAAATTATACTGAAATTAATAAGAAAATGCTATTTAAAAATTAATTTGGAAAATTAAAACAAATAAAAAAAAACAAGGGCCATGGAATCTCCCTCATTAATTGAGGTGGCAGATCTGATGGCTACTCGCATATCATCCATCATGCACTGCAGTCAACACACATGTAACAAAGGTAATCAAAATAGATGGACCAGATTAGAACGTGGCCACATGATCAGATGGCTTGGACAGTGCCAACACATCACCGGAGCCCTAGCTCCAGTCATCTTCTCTGGCCACTTCACCGGACTGGTCAAGTAAAAAAGTTCACAAAAATTTACGGATCATACATCAACTTGAAGAGAAAATCACGAGGATTCCAAATATGACCTCCAAATTTTCCAACTCTCACTCTATCATGAGAAATATGGAGTTGAAAATTGAGGTATACAAACTGAATTGCTTCGATTCAACCTCAAAGCAACTCAGTATCAATGCCTACATTGGTAGGACTTCAGCCAACCACAAATCAAGCCAAAATCTTAAGAAATGAGTGAGAATCGAAGAAGAGAAGTTTGTGAAAATTCACCTTCAGATAGCAACTATAAGGCTCGATCTTGATGCAATTTCACTTGGTTTTTATTCCTCTTGCTTGCAGGAGATGATTAGAGTGAAAACGGCTATGAATCCTTGGAGTTCTAGTTCAGAAACAAAAGTTGAACTAGAAGCTCGATTTCAATGAAATCCTCAAGATATTCTCTAATGTGAGGTTCTGGGATTTCTTGGAACATCTTGGGTAAAGGTTTCTCCTCAATTTTGAGGCCATGGAGTTCAATTTATAGGCAATGCAATTCATTTCTACACCATTTCAAATCTGAACCAAAAATAGTAATTTCATGTGCATGGGTGCATGAGCATATGTTCAGGCCCAAATGATCATTGCAATCCAACCAAATTCGTGCACAAATGATGTTGAGATCATAACATGATGCCATGTAAAGTAGTGTGACAATTGGAATCAAATGTTTCCAAATTGGGCCATGCAAAAAAGCCATGCGCAAGTCCCTAAAATCTTGTCCAAATGGAATGATCTTGGACTATTTATAAAGCTACTATCATGGGGAACAACTTTGATGTTTGTACTTTTTCCATTTGAATCTTGGAACATGATGAATTCTGATTTTGAAGTTAGAGGAATCAAACATACTTGAAAATTTTCTAAGGTAAAAGTCAAATGACCCATTTTTCTATCTTGAATAACTTTTTCTATGAGTTTAAAATAACTCTAATTCCTTCTACAAAGTTGTATATAGTTAATTATATTCAATTTGGTCACAAATTTGACTCCATTTGGATCTTTCATGATGAAGTTATAGATTTTAGAAGTTGAGGAAAATTGATTGTTCAATGATGAGGACCAAAATGGACCTATAATGTTTCCTCATGGAACATGACCTTAAAAGTAGAATTTGAACTTTATAAAAGAATAAAAGTTGAATACTACATCATGAAACTAATCATAAAACTTGGATCATCTTCATATCATAAAAATTAAGGAAGTTATGGTTCTTGGAAGTTGACCTTCTATCTAGGGCATAAACAAAATGACATATAATCTTTCACCATAAAAAATGACTTTCCAAGAAAACTTAGATCTTGATGCTAACATGAAATTTGTTTGGAATGTCATAAAGAGTAACATTCATCTTGGAATAATTTTCATATGACAAAAATTGTAGGAGATAGGGTCTAGGGAACCCTATATTTGACCAGTTGACTTTTCTGGTCAACCTCCTTGAACCAACTTGCAAACTTGAAGTTACTTTGCTATTTGGGTCTCATGGAGGATCATATATGGTTATGATGATGTTAAATTAAGTATACCATAATATATTTGACCAATTATTGAAGAAACTTGCTGAGGAAGGCACACAAGATGCCTAGATGAATTAGGGCTTCCTTGACAAACAAACTTCAAACTCTTGATGAATTCTTGATCAAAATGACAAATAAAGAACATGGGTATCCATATATGATGCTTAGAACCAATTTGGACCCTTTCTAACTTTATCCCTTTCATTGATGGTCTCAAACCCTAGTTCTGAGCTTGATGAGGCACAAGTGAATATACACACTACCTACAAAAGAAACAAAGCTACACTAGACATATTTTTTGGATTTTGGTTAGTAAACAAGGAAAAACAAAGTATGATACAATCAAATATGTTTGGTGATCTCTCCTAATGCAAACCCAATGAATGATAGGTGAGGAGGGTACCAAGGTATAGTCCCAAGCGGGTAAATCTGACTTTGGAGGAAACATTTGATATCACAGTACCATGGCTTATCATCTTTGATCTCTTCAATAGCAAACACATGAGATGGCCTATCAGGATGCATCATAGTTGGATTAGGAACTTCATTCCAATACTTCACGAAAATCATGGAAGCCAACGTTGCAAGAGCATCTACCATCCGATTTTTATCTCGAGGGATATGATGAAACTCAACCTTTGTAAATAAAATTGATATCCTCCTCGCATAATCTCTATATGGTATAAAACCGGGTTGATTCGTCTTCCATTCACCTTTGATATGATTAACAACCAAGGATAAATCTCCATAGACGTCAAGGTATTTGATTCTGAGATCGATGGCTTCTTCAAGCCCGATAATGCAAACTTCATACTCAGGAATATTATTTGTACATTTGAAGGTCAATCTAGATGTAAACGGAAAATGAGTGCCTTGAGGAGTAATAATCACTGCCCCAATGCCATTACCATATGAATTAGTGGCTCCATTAAATACCATGCCCCAACGGGAACCAGGTTTTGGCCCTCCTTTAAGCAATGGTTCATCACAATCTTTCATCTTCAAATACAATATCTCTTTATCACAGAAATCAAACTGCACTGATTGATAATCATCAATAGGTTGGTGAGCCAAATGGTCAGCCAATACACTACCTTTAATCTCTTTCTGAGCTCGGTATTCAATATCATACTCAGATAACAACATCTGCCATCGGGAAATCCTCCCAGTTAAAGCATGCTTCTCAAAATGTACTTGACTGGACCCATCTTGGATATCAACCAAGTAGTATGATTCAACATATACTGGTGCAGACACTTAGCAGCCCAAGCCAATGCACAACATGTCTTCTCAAGCATAGAATACCGAGACTCACAATCAATGAACTTCTTACTGAGGTAGTAAATAGCATATTTTTTCTTACCATATTCATCTTGCTGACCAAGAACACAACCCATACTCTCTTCAAGCACAATCAAATACATGATCAAAGGTATTCCTTCAATAGGAGGAGACAGAATCGAAGGCTCAAGCAGATATTCTTTGATACTGTCAAAAGCTTTTTGGCAATCCTCGGTCCAATCACAAGATTGATCTTTCTAAAAGAGCTTGAATATAGGCACACATGTGGCAATCATATGCGATATAAATCTTAAGATATAGTTCAAACGGCCGAGAAAACCTCTGACTTGCTTCTAAGTTTTAGGTGTAGGCATCTCTTGTATTGCTTTGACCTTGGCAGGATCAACTTCAATACCCTTCCTACTGACAATAAAGCCCAACAACTTACTAGAGACAACACCAAATGTACACTTACTGGGATTCAAGTAGAGTTTATACTTCTTTGCTGGAATAACTTTAATAAATGCTCAACATTCTCATCTTTAGTCCTTGATTTGGAAATCATATCATCAACATAGACCTCAATCTATTTATGCATCATATAATGGAAAAGAAGGGTCACGACTCTCTGGCACGTTGCACCGACATTCTTCAAACTGAAAGGCATCACTCGATGGCATAACGTTCCCCAAGGTGTGAATGTGGTCTTCTCCATATCTTCGGGTGCCATCTAAATCTGATTATAATCAGAAACTCTATCCATAAAAGAGAAGACATTGAACTTAGTTGTATTATCTACCAACATATCAATGTGTGGGAGAGGAAAATCATCTTTAGAACTGGCTTTATTCAAATCTCTATAATCAACACACATGCAAACTTTTCCATATTTCTTCGGGACAAGCACAATATTGGCCACCAAATACGGATATTTAGAGGTAACAAGGAAACCGACATCAATCTGCTTTTGCACTTCTTCCTTGATCTTCACTGCCATATCAAGATGAGTTCTTCTCAACTTTTGCTTGATTGGCGGATATTCTGGCTTCAAAGGCAATCTATGCTTCACAATATCGGTATCAAGACCTGACATATCTTGATAAGACCAAACAAACACATCATAGTACTCTCGGAGAAGCTCAACCAACCCCTTCTTAACCTCTGGACAAAGCTATGACCCAATCTTGACTTCCTTGATATCATCTTCGGAACCCAAGTTGACCAACTCAATCTGCTATTCAAACGGCTGAATGGTTCTTTCCTCTTGCTCAAGCAAATGGGATAGTTCATCTGAAACGTCTTCATCTTCATTCTCTTCCTCGACTTCGAAAACAGGGAAATCAAAGTTTGGAGAGGAGTATGATCAATATATTCAATGGGGTTGAGAAGTAACCTGCATAATGATTTGAGGTTTTAATTTTAGAAATATGAAGTGCAAACAAATATTATGCATATATGAAAAAATTATTGTTTATTAATGTTTTATTGATGATAATTTGAAATTTCCTGACAATGTTTCATTTCTCCCTTATTCATAGGAGAAGGATTTTTCTATAAACAATCAGACATATTACTTTGAACGATGAACAATGATAGGAACATCAACAACAACCCAATTATTTCAAGTTTATCTATGTGTCACAAAGTTGGCACTATCTTCTTCATCTCCGTCTTCATGAATGATAGCAGTTGAGTGTTGTTCTTCCTTGTGGATGAACCCTCCGCTACGGAATATTTGTTGCATAGACTTGACTTCTCCTTTAAACGGCCCTTGCTGAAATACCAAACCAACCCTGTTCTTGTCAGGAAAACCATCTACCATATTCACATAAGAATTGCCATGAACGGGCAATAAATTAGCTTTGACATTTGGTGCACGGTCCTCAAAGGACATCATCCCACTTTTGACCAATTTCTAGACTTCATACTTCAGCCGGGAACCCCTTGATGAAAAGCACAATATTAATCGGGCTTGTACCACCATGGCAAAGGTTCAGGTGTATGCGGAGGATTCTTCGGCTGGATCAAATTCTTGACGACAAGAGAAGGATACAGTTCGGCATAAGTCATCGGAATAGGATCAAACATGACCTTTTTTCTTTCATAATTGTTATGCTGATTATTGTTGAAATTATGATTGATGTGAGTACGTTGTTGTTGAATTGGTGCTGATTGAATTGCGGAATTGTTGGTAAATACAGGAATAACAGAGGATATTTGATGATGATGTTGTTGAGATCTGGAATTATTCCTTACATGAGGCCTCCTTTTCCTCCCCACAAATACTGAATTGGTTTCCCCTTCCTTCTTCTTTGAGAAACTACCTTCATACTTCTTGCTCGTAGATGCTTCTTCTTTAGACAAACGACCCTCTCAGACACCCTCTTCTAAATGCATCCCCATGTTCACCATTTCAGTGAAGTCATTGGGAGCACTAACAATCATACGCTCATAATAGAATGAACTCAGAGTCTTAAGAAAGATCTTCGTCATCTCCTTTTCTTCCAATGGGGGACTAATCTCATTAGAAAGCTCTCTCCACCTCTGCGCATACTCTTTAAACATCTCCTTATCCTTTTGAGACATGGACCACAACTGATCACGATATGGCGCCATATCTACGTTGTACTTGTACTACTTGATGAAGGCCTCACTTAAGTCATCGAAAGTATGAATCCTGCCACTATCTATACCCATGTACCAACGAAGCGCGACACCAGTCAAACTGTCTTGAAAATAGTGGATGAGCAATTGATCATTGTATGTCTGGGTTGACATCTTGTGGGCTTACATCACAAGATGGCTCAAAGGACAAGTATTTCCCTTGTACTTCTCAAATTCAAGGACCTTGAATTTAACAGATATTTTCACGTTGGGCACTAAGCAAAGTTCAACAACACTCTTCCCAAATAAGGTTTTACTCCTCAGGGTCTTCAATTCCTTTTTCAGCTCTTGAAATTGGTCTTTCAGAGGCATTCCCCATGGGAATCCGGAAGGCATAGCTGGTGCAAGATGGCTGGCAGGAACCACAGACACTGGTCTTGAGACGATCTCTGAGATGACTGTCCTTTATTGAGGAGTGGCAGGAGTTGGAGTCACTTGACTATGAGCAGCAATAAGAGACTCCATAAGAGCGGTGAGTCTAGCAACTTCTTCCCTGAGTTCTCGGTTCTGTTGCTCCATCTGTTCCATTCTATGTTGACGATTAGCGTGAGTATCGTATTGATGAGTCAGCTTGTCTGATACAAAGATGAAGAACAATGAGACATCTGACCGAAGGGCTAGAAGATAAGAAACCTGCATTGTAAATGATGCATGAATGCAATGTTTTTATTTTATCATTTCAAGGAACATACAAAGCCTTACTTGCAAATATTTCAAAAATAATAAATAATAGCAATTTGATTGACCACAAAATCTCTTTTTATTCATAAAATTTTGGAAGGATTACACTGAGTACAATTTCAGAAACCAAAATACAAATACAAGAGAAAAGGAAAATATCATCCTAAGGATTCCTAGCAACTGCATCAGCTGAACTAGCCAAAGGCGTGTACTTCATTCAAATGCGTCTGATCTCTGACTCATAAGCGATCTTCATATGGGCTTTCTCGGTGACGAGCTGATCGACGATCTTCTTCCAAGCACCAGAAGGCTGAGGAATACTAGAGGAAAATAAATCATCTCTCTCTCTCTCTCTCTCTCTCTCTCTCTCTCTCTTCATTGCACGCTCTTCAAGAATCTAGATGAGTGCATCCCTGTCCTTCAACAGACAAAAGCTTTTCATGACGTCCTTTAAAATCCAAGGGATCAATTACACATGATGCTAGCTTCCTTAACTCTTTGCAAATCTGGACATATGAAACTGTACTTCTTAGTGTTCCTTCATCAATAATCCATGGTTTGAAAATATTTGCAAATACGACCTTAGTTCCTTGAAATTTATTTTCTGTGATGAATGTTATGATGTGCATGTATGCATGAATGCAACAATCACACACAAGGCAAACACAAACAAAGGTTAAGGGATGGATCAGGTCATCATCAAGATCAATCATCCATTTTGGTGGATTATGGTTTTCACCTTATCAACATCCAAGTTCCATTGATATTGACGAGACTGATCGGATCAACCAAGAATCAAAGGGTTTGTTGCGAGTAACGAGAATGGAGTCGGGTTAAGAATAATCCCAAAGGAGTGTACTAAGGATAAAAAGATGTAGATCATGTTCTAAAAAGTTCCCAGATTCGTGATCCCATCTGAGTTGAAAATCACAAGCAAAGAAGTTTTGAAAATGAGGGAGAGATTTTGAAATTAAAGAAGGAGGAGGATATGAATGGACTATCCTAAACAAGATTTAAAAGTTTAGAGTTGAAAAGATCTAACCAATGGGAAGCATCCACAAAACAATATTGTCAGATAGAAACCCATTTTCTTTGGATTATCAAGCAAGCAACAAAGCATAATCATCCAAGCAATTAATAAGAAGACCAATGGTATCAAATAAATATAACCAAATATCCAATCAAGCACTCCCAAGCAAGCAGTCTTCAATGTCCTTTAAGATGTATCAGATGAAATATCCTTGAAACATACTCAAAGAGAAAGCATCAGATAATATCAATAAGATTAAAATAACAACTTAGGCACATAGAAAGAGTGTATCAGATAAACCAAGGGAAGTCTCTTAAGATTGTATCAGATGAATGGCATTGGCCAAGAAATATTCTCAAATAACGACTTTGGCCAAGTTCTCTTCCAAAGCACATGGATGTTACCTACTCTAAGTCCATAGGTCCAAATCAAGTCACAGACAAAGGTCCAACAGTCCACCAATGTATTTTTTAAGGTTTTTGTTTTTATTAAGTGTTTTAAGGTCCTAACACCACAAACAAAACAAGATCACAAGCACACAACATAATACAAGCATAAAATATGGCTCAAGTGAGCAAAGTGAAAATGACTGAAACATAAACAAATTGCATGAAATGTAAATGATAATGAATGATAAAGTGCAAGAATTTAAATTTCATTAAAGTAAATGAGATTAAAATAAAGTCAATACAAAAGATGTTAGTTAATGTTAGTGGAAGAATAAAAGATTGTTTTTAGTCATTTTTTGGAGAACGCTCAACCATCCACTCACAAGCATGAAGATATGAACCTAGACATTATTCATGAGAAGGGCTCCAACTTGGATAAATCAATAAGTATGCCACTAGCTCTCACAAATGGAAAAGATGCAAAATCTTCACACAATACCATGAGGAATAAGAGACTTATAATCTCACATACAAAAATGCTATTGCTTTCGGGTCAAATTTAGCGTTATGTTAAGCAATCATAATTGGACTTATGTAGAAGTCACAACTATCTGAGGTCAGGCAATAATAATATTAGTGTTAATGCATGCTAGAGACAAGGTATAAAGACCAAGCTCCTAAAGCATACCACACACAAAAATAAGAGGGGATGAACCAATCTTAATTAAGCTCATGTTGATTCATCTGACACAAGGTCATTGATGAATCAACTAGCATTTTGATCTATGAGAAATCATTGGCCATGAAATGAATTCGGGAATAAAGGAGATGAAGATGAAGAGATGAAGTGAAAGAGTTCCCCAAATTGATCAAGGAGTGAACCTCAGTTAATAAATACCATTCATTCATCTTGAGGGATGAAGTTTAAACTTCATCAACCCCCTAAACCCAATGACATTGACCAAATTAAAGTCCAATTCAACAAAGACCAAGTCCAAACAGAAGTTGAGTCAACACAAAATCAAGAAAATAGCTCAACAAAATATTAAAGAAATTAAAACAATTTAAATCAATTTTTAAAATGGAGAAAATGATTTTTCAAAGGGCAAAAACCTAAAATCCCTTCAAATCACCAAAGAAATGGCCAAGGGATTTATCATAAGTCAAACAAGGTCAAAGGACCATTGACTAATTTTTTTGGCATTTTTTTTAAAATCATAAGTATTTTAAAATCAATTAAAACAAGTAAAAAATCACAAAATTCACTAAAAGTATAAAACTCAATCCAAAAAATAATTTTAATTCAGAAATGGGAAGAGGAAATTATTTGTGAAATTTTGGTGGTAGTCCCATATTTTTTGAATTAAAATTGAAATTATAGTGAATTTAACAAGAGAATGCTATTTAAAGCATAATTTGGAAAATTAAAACAAATAAAAAAAAAACAAGGGTCATCAGATCTCCCTCAGTAATTGAGGTGGCAGATCTGATGGCCACGCGCATATCATCCACCATGCATTGCAGTTAACACTCGCGTAGCAAAGGTAATCAAAACGGATGGACCAAATTAGAACGTGGCCACATGATCAGATGGCTTGGACAACGCCAATGCACCACCAGAGCCCTAGCTCCGGTCATCTTCTCCGTCCACTTCACTAGATTGGTCAAGTAAAAAAATTCCCAAAATTTTATGGATTATACATCAATTTGAAGAGAAAATCACGAGGATTCCAAATATGACCTCCAAATTTTCCAACTCTCAATCTATCATGAGAAATATGGATTTGAAAATTGAGGTATGCAAACTAAATTGCTTCGATTCAACCTCAGAGCAACTCAGTATCAATTCCTACATTGGTAGGACTTCATCCAACCACAAATCAAGCCAAAATCTTAAAAAATGAGTGAGAATCGAAGAAGAGAAGTTTTTGAAAATTCACCTCCGGGTAGCAACTTTGAGTCTCGATCTTGATTCAATTTCACTTGGTTTTTCTTCCTCTTGCTTGCATGAGATGATTGGAGTGAAAAAGGTTATGAATCCTTGGAGTTCTAGTTCAGAAACAGAAGTTGAACTAGAAGATCAATTTCAATGAAATCCTCAAGGTATTCTCTAATGCGAGGTTCTAGGATTGATTGACACAACTTGGGCAAGGGTTTCTCCTCAATTCTGAGGCCATTGAGTTCATTTATAGGCAATGCAATTCATGTCTACACCATTTCAAATTTGAACCAAAAATAGTAATTTCATGTGCATGGATGCATGAGCATGTGTTCAGACCCAAATGATCATTGCAATCCAACCAAATTCGTTCGCTAATGATGCTGAGATCATAACATGAGGCCATGCAAAGCAGTGTGACAATTGGAATCAAAAGTTTCCAAATTGGGCCATGCAAAGAAGCCATGCGCAAGTCCCTTAAATATTGTCTAAATGGAATGATATTAAACTCTTTGGAAAGCTATTATCACTGGCAACAACTTTGATGTTGGGACTTTTTCCATTTTAAGCTTGGAACATGATAAATTCTGACCTTGAAGTTGGAGGAATCAAACATACGTGAAAAGTTTCCATTAAAAGTCAAATGGCCCCTTTTTCCACCTTGAATAACTTTTGTTATGGGTTTCAAATGACTTTGGTTCCTTCTATAAAGTTGTAGATATTTCAATTATATTAACTTTGGTCACATATTTGACACCATTTAGATCTTGCATGATGGAGTTATGGATTTTAGAAGTTGAGGAAAATTGCTTCTTCAATGATGAGGACCAAAATGGACCTATAATGTTTCCTCATGGCACATGACCTTACAAGTGAAATTTGACCTTTCTCAAAGAAGAAACGTTGAAGAAGACATTTTGAAATTGATCATGAAACTTATATCTTCTTCATATTATAAAAATTGAGGAAGTTATAGTTCTTGGAAGTTGACCTTCTATCTAGGGCACAGACAAAATGACCTATAATCTTTCACCATAAAAAAATGACTTTCCAAGACAAATTAGCTCTTGATGCCAACATGAAAGTTGTTTGGAATGTTATAAAAAGTAACTTTTATCTTTAAATAATTTTCATATGACAAAAATTGTAGGATATAGGATCTAGGGAACCCTAGATTTGAATAGTTGACTTTTCTGGTTAGCCTCCTTGAACCAACTTGGAAACTTGAAGTTCCTTTGCTCTTTGGGGCTCATGGAGGATCATATATGCTTATGATGATGTTAAATGAAGTATCCCATAATAGTTTTTTACCAATTATTGAAGAAGCTTGCTGAGGAAGACACACAAGATACCCAAATGGGTTAGGGCTTCCTTGACAAATAAGCTTCAAACTCTTGATGAAATCTTCATCAAAATGACAAATAAAGAACATGGGGATCCATATACAATGCTTAGAACCAATGTGGATCCTTGATAACTTGATCCCTTGCATTGAGGGTCTCAAACCCTAGTTGTGAGCTTGATGAGGCACATGTGGATATACACACTACCTACAAAAGAAACAAAGCTACACTAGACATATTTTTTGGATTTTGGTTAGTAAACAAGGAAAAATAAAGTATGATACAATCAAATATGCTTGGTGATGTCTCCTAATGCAAACAAAATGAATGATATGAGATGGCATGAGGGATCTTAGGGGTCAAAATTAGGGTCTTACAGCTACCTTGGTGAGGACCTTGTTTGTGTCGTGGAAGAAGACATTGAAGATGTAGGATTGATCTTCACAAAGACTAATGAAATGGGTGCCATCAGATGGACCAAGATTGAGATACCAGAAGTAGCTTTAATTAAAATGTAATTTCCCATGTTTGTTTCCTTTTTTTATTTCAAAAAAGAACTCATGTCAAGCCCAAGACATGGGGGAACCTTTTGTAGGGCCTCATTGAATTTCCTCTTTAATGATTAATGAAAAACATCCATATTTTACGGTCAATTTTATGATCCTTGTCTTTCATTTATATTTTCACCTTTTCAAAATGGAAATTTTCTTTTAAAATTATTTTCAAATCATTTTTTCTTCCATATCAATAAAAGCATGAACCTCAAATCGTGCAGATCACCCTTGACAACCACTAACGACAATTCCACTATAGTCTCACATGACTTTGATAACCCGATTAATCAAGCCAATGAAGATTGTGAGGAAGATGCCGAACTCCCTAAAGAATTGGCAAGACTGCTCAAACAAGAGGAAAAGGTCATCCATCTGCACGTAGAATCACTGGAAGTGGTGAACCTGGGGACAAACGAGGAAGCAAAAGAAGTATGAGTTGGCTCAAATCTTCAAGAAGAGGTGAAGACAAGATTGATCAAGCTTTTGAAGGAGTACATGGATGCATTTGCATGGTCATACCAGGACATGCCTGACCTCGATACTGACATCGTGGTCCACCATCTGCCTCTTAAGGAAGAATTCCCTCCAATAAAGCAAAAGCTACGAAGGACCCATCCTGATATATAAATGAAAATCAAAGAGAAGGCACATAAGCAACTCAACATCGATTTCTTAGTAGCCTCCAATTATCCCCAATGGATTGCCAACATTGTACCTGTGCCCAAAAAGGACGACAAAGTAAGAATGTGTGTAAATTATAGAGATCTGAATAGAGAAAGTCCCAAAGATGACTTTCCACTACCTCACATTGACGTGTTAGTGGATAACACTTCTCAGTTTTTTGAATTCTCTTTTATGGATGGTTTCTCTGGTTACAACCAGATCCAAATGGCTCAAGAAGACATGAAGAAAACCACTTTCATAACCCCATGGGAAACTTTTTGCTATAAGGTTATGCCTTTTGGATTAAAGAACACTAGTACTACATACCAACGAGCCATGGTCACTCTCTTCCACGACATGATTCATAGAGAGATCGAGGTCTACATCGACGATATGATAGCCAAATCTCAAACCGATGAGGAACACCTTGTCAATCAGGAAAAGCTATTTGAGAGGCTAAGGAAGTTCAAATTAAGGCTTAATCCCAATAAATGCACGTTTTGGGTAAGATCCGGCAAATTGCTAGGTTTTATCGTCAACCAATGTGGCATTGAGGTAGATCCTGAGAAGGTGAAGGCCATACGAGATATGCCTCCACCCAAAACTGAAAAGGAAGTTCGAGGATTCCTAGGTAGGTTAAACTACATTTCTAGGTTCATATCTCACTTAAGGCCACTTGTGAGCCAATCTTCAAACTTCTCAGAAAGGATCATGCCGTCATTCAGAATGAAGATTTCCAAAGAGATTTTAAAAAGATCAAGGAGTACTTGCAAGAACCTCCTGTTTTAATGCCTTATGTACCCGGTAAGTTGTTGATTATGTATCTCACTGTCCTCGAGGGATCCATGGGATGAGTCCTTGGTCAACATGATGAAACTGGTAGAAAAGAACACGCAATATACTACTTAAGTAAGAAGTTCACCGATTGCGAGAGTAGATATTCAATGCTTGAAAAGACCTGCTACGCACTAACATGGGCTTCCAAATGTTTAAGGCAGTACATGCTCACTCATACAACACCGTTGATCTCTAAGATGGACCACGTCAAATACATCTTTGAGAAGCCTGCTCTAACCAGTAGAGTAACCCGATGGCAAATGGAATTAACCGAGTACGACATCCAACATGTCACTCAAAAGGCCATCAATGGAAGCATACTGTCAGACTATCTTGCACAACAACCCTTGGAAGACTATCAGTCTATGCGTTTTGAATTTCCCTATGAAGATATCATATTTATTAGGGATTGCAATATCCCCGACCCTAAAGAAGGACTCGAGCCTGGGTCATGTTGGACTTTGGTTTCTGATGGAGCTTCTAACGCTCACGATAATGGCATTTAGAAAGTTATCACCTCCCCAACTAGTTTTCACCTCACCTTTACTGCAAGTTTGTATTTTGAATATACAAATAATATGGCGGAGTACGAGGCTTGTATCTTCGGTATCGAAGCTTCTATTGATCTTAGGATCAAAATACTTGAAGTTTACGGAGATTCAGCCTTAGTGATTACTAAGTCAAAGAAGATTGGGATACTAGAGATCATAAGCGCAACCCTTACAATGAGTATGTCTTGAAACTAGTCCCTTACTTTAATGAGATCACATTCCATCACATCCCTCGAGAGGAGAATCAGCTAGATGATGCCTTGGAAACTTTGGCATCCATGTTTAAGCTCAAGTGGAAGAATGAAGCACCACGTTTTCACCTTAACTGCTTGGACGAGCCTGCTTACTGTTTAGCAGCCGAAGATGAAGTCGACGGTTATCCTTGGTTCTATGACATCATGAGATTCCTAGAATGCCAAGAATACCCTAAGGACGCATCCATTACTGATAAGAATTACCTTCAAAAACTATCTTCCAAGTTCTTCTTAAGTGGAGGGGTATTGTACAAGAGAAATTATGATTCGGTTTTGCTAAGATGTGTGAACAAGCAAGAAGCAAACCAAATCATAATGGAAATCCATGAAGGCTCCTTCGGGGCACATGCCAGCGAACACACTATGGTGAAGAAAATCTCGAGGATAGGCTATTATTGGATGACTATGGAGATTGACTGTCACCACCACGTCCAAACATGCCATAAGTGCCGGATTTATGCCGAAAAGATCCATGTACCGCCAATGCCGCTCAATATCTTGACATATCCTTGGTTGTTTTCCATGTGGGGCATTGATGGAATCAGACGAATAGAGCCAACTGCCTCGAATGGGCACCACTTCATCCTTGTAGCCATTAACTATTTCACAAAATGGGTGGAAGTCGTCTCATACGCCAACGTTACCAGACAAGTGGTGGCTCGGTTCATAAGGAAAGAAATCATATGTTGTTATGGGGTCCCTAATAAGATCATTATTAATAATGGATCTAACCTCAACAACAAGATGATGAAATAGCTATGTCGAAGCTTTAAAATCGACCATCACAACTCATCACCTTATAGGCCTAAGATGAATGGCGTTGTTGAGGCAACTAACAAAAACATCAAGAAGATCGTGCAGAAAATGGTGGAAACCTACAAAGATTGGCACGGAATGCTCTCGTTCGCATTGCATAGCTATCGCACTTCAGTATGCATTTCCATTGGGGAAACCCCTTTCTCTCTCGTGTATGGCATGGATATAGTCTTGCCAGTTGAAGTTGATATTCCTTATTTAAGGATTCTGACTGACGTTAAGCTCGATGACGCCGAATGGGTCCAAGCCCGATTTAACCAACTAAACCTCATTTATGAGAAGCGCTTGGCAACATCTGCCACAGTCAACTTTACAAAAAGCACATCAAGAGGGAACACGACAAGAAGGTCTTCCCCCGTAGCCTTGAGGTTGGAGACCTTGTATTAAAGAAGATTATGCCCACTCACACTGATCCAAAGGGAAAATGGACGCCAAACTATGAAGGCTCATACGTTGTGAGAAAGGTCTTCTTTGGAGGAGCCTTGATCCTTGCAACTATGTATGGATAAGATCTTCTATCCCCTGTGAATGCAGATGCAGTCAAAAACTGCTACGCTTGAAATAAAATGAGCCCGATAAGTTGAAAACCCAAAAGATAGACTTATGCAAAAAAATAGGTATCTCGGTAGACTAAAAATACGAAAGGGAGGTCTAGGCAAAAATTAGGGATTTAATAAAAGCTAGAGGCTGCATCTAGCTAAGAATATTTTTTCAAGCCTCAGCAAGTCAATCCAGTGGCTTCCCTAGCAAATCAGTCAAGTCATTCTCCTTCTGAAAGCAAGATCAAAGGACGACCAAAGGCATAAAGACTATAGCAGAGTTGGAATTTGGTGGAAACCCGAGATGTTTCATTGCCATTACAGTTTTTCAATTTCTTTTCACATTCACCTCTTTCAATTGCTTCTTTGTACAAAATCACTCATTTTTGGGATAATTTATCAATAAAATCAGTTCCCTCTTATGTGCACAATATTTTTACTTTTGCTGCTTTGTCTGCGAAATATGATTTTTTTCTAAATGATATTACATTGGAAACTTCTTGTTAAAAACCATTGCTTCAAATTTTTTTTTAAGGGAAACAACATATAATTACATTTCTTTCAAAAATTTCTAAAGGTAACCACAAACACATTTGGTATCCCCAACCTGAAAACACCATGCAGTCCCGTGGACTTGGCCAACCATTTCCTCCCTAGCATGGATCCTTAGCCATTGCACTCAACGCTTGCTTGGACATCAAATTCCAATTTCTCAAGTTCCAGAAAGTCAGTACACTCTCCCCAATCACCCTTTTAAGCCCAATCACTATTGGAACCCCTTAGATATATTCCTTGCAAAGTCTAACCATACTTGGCATAACTTGCAAACCTTACATATGCATAATTCCCCTACAACAATCAGAACATGCATTAACATTCTGCATATATAACATCGCATGATAAGTATCTTCCAAAATAATTATACTCAATTGGTTCGCCGAAATTCAGAATTTCCCAAACGTTGTTAGGAATCAGGTATTCAAGCCATTGCTAGGAATCATCATTGAGCTGTCCGTTTTCAATCTCAATGGGTTTCCCTAGAAGAGACAAGTATTCTTTCCGTTGCTAAAAGAATTTTCATTGTACTCCTTCTACCCCTAGAGAGTCATCATAACATTTTCTTCCCCGCAGATTAAGGTATTCTCAGTCGTTGTTAAGAATCATCATTGAACTCTCCCTTTTAAGTAAAGACGAGGTATTTTGTGATTTTCTCCTAAGCATAGTCAATCATTTTTATCAATGGCTAAAAATCATCTTTGAAATTACCCTAGCACGAGTCAGGTATTTCGATCTTCATAAGGAATCTTCACTGGCATGCTCTATTGCCCCAACAGATGTCAGGTATTCCAGCCGTTGCTAGGAATCATCACTGAGTTTATGTACTTTCCTCAACAGGGTCAGGTACTCTAGCCGTCGCTAAGAACTGTCACTATACCTTCTTAAGAAGTCCATCCCCAATCAAGTCAAGTTTCCCAGTCGTCGTTAGGAATCATCATTGAACAACTTCTTTCCCCACAGAGTCGGGTATTCTAGCCATCATAAGAATCGTCACCGTACCTTATTTATCTCTAGCTAAGTCAGGTATTCCAGCCATTGCTAGGAATTGTCGCCGAACCTAGTTGTTTATTCCCCCCTGAGTCAGGTATTTTAGTCGTTGCTAAGAATCATTGCTCAATT
Organism: Lathyrus oleraceus; assembly: GCF_024323335.1. Classification (NCBI taxonomy): domain Eukaryota; kingdom Viridiplantae; phylum Streptophyta; class Magnoliopsida; order Fabales; family Fabaceae; genus Lathyrus; species Lathyrus oleraceus. The sequence goes on along the minus strand of NC_066584.1, from coordinate 235,036,907 downwards.
CACTTGGGTTTAGTCCCCAGTAGATATCATGTATTCCATTGTTACCAGGAATCATCGTTGAATCCATATTTCCCCAGCAGAGTTAGGTATTCCAATTGTTGATAGAAATTACCTTATTTTTCTTCCTAGCCATTGCTAGGGGCAGTAGTCTTTTCTTCTTTTTCCGAGATTCTCATCCCATAGCGGAGTTTCTCCCTCTGTCTTCTTGGGACTTTAATGTCAAGGATGCTTATGTTGCATGCATCGTATTACATGCATAATCATCATAACCGTGCATAATTCCCTAAAAATCAATTCATATCACCATTATCCCCAACAAAGAAAATTTTTGATTTCTCCTAAAAGTATTTAATCCCCTCCTACCATGAATGCATTAGAAGTCGTTATTATCCATACCTTGAGGTCCAAGAAGATTAAATAGGGGCAACTGTCATACCCTCAAATTTTCCCTACCCCATATCATCTTCTTAAGCCTCGAAACCCAAGCATGCATCCCATACATATCATCTCATATGCATCTGTACTTAATGGTCACAATGATCCACAAGTCCAAGGCATGGGATTCATCTTCAAAGCTCCAAGATCCTTTGGTCATATTGAGGTGTGCCCAAGCCACCTTAACCCTAATCTCATCCTTAAGCATCCTAAAAATCTTGGAGGGTCATTCAATACATCTCACTCACTCCCCAAGTCCATTTTGGATGGTGAGTCCCCTTTGATGAAGCTTCAAGGTTCATCTGTTCACCAAGGATCAAACCTTGGCTCTTGACCTACCTTTTGGCTTGTATAAGTCATGATTCACTATGGATCTTGACCATGCCATCAAGGATCCCTCAAATCCAAAGTTTTTTCATGCCCAATGGCCTTTAACATCTCACTTGGATCCCTATAACTCAAGCCCTAATTCATCTGACCATGGTTCTTGATGGAACTTATGACTCAAGAAACCCTAATTTGGGGGCTTCTTGACCATTGAGATTGATCATTTTTATCCATCCAATCACCCTACTGTTCATTCAACATCATTTCATGTCCATTACAATCTAAATTTTAAACATCCATTTAATCCATGTTGCAAGTATTTGGTTCATACATGATTTTTCAACATTCCATGACTTGATCCACCCACAAATTTGACCTAAAATCATTCCACAAAAGCCCAAAATTCATTTCCCATCATGATATGATCATTTGAGGTCAGAACATCCATCATTATGGCTTGAAAAGCAATAAATCACAAAAAACCTAAAACTAGGGCATGTTGGTTGGTCATATTTTGGCAAGAATGGCCTTTGGGAAGTTTCAAAGACCATAACTTCTTCATTTTTTAAATTACACTTAGAGCTAAATGTATTAAATAACTTCCTCTCCAACTTTGTTTCAAGGTCCAAGACCTAATTCATTGAGGAAGGGGTTCAATTTTGCTATTGGTCAAGCTGGCCCAACATGCCTACCATGCCCTAAAATCATGTCATGACCACTACTTTGACATGTTGCCATTTCCAAACCACAAGCCCTTTTAACCTGGTTTTTTTTTGCATTAAATCAAGTTCACAGCAAGGAATAAATGGCCTAAAATTGAATCAAAACGCACAAGCCAATTTCATTTGGCCTTGGTTCAAACATTGGTGTCCATCCTGATCAGCATACCAAAACAAGTCAGTCGGAATTTGTAAAACCTTGCACCAAGTGTCCAAACCCTATCAATTTGATTCTAATCGTCCCCATACATGTTACACATGATAGTATGGTGTAGTACGAAGTCAACTTGCAAGCCAAAACATGCCAAAGTTCAAAAATCGACCCCATGTGAAAATACTGACTTTTCTAAAAATGGCAAAAAGCAAATTACATAGCAAGCCACTTCTTTGTCTATGTTTGTTCCAAATCAATGTTAAGGGGGAAGGCCAACTGGTCTGGAGTGCAAACAAGGTCTAAACACAACCACCATTGTCTCCCCAAGTTCAACCTTGAGTGCACTTTCGAGCTTCACCCTTTCTGAAGCAAACCTCCATCTATTTCCCTCCAAACCATCCACACACCTTCCTTATAAATAAGGGAAGGTGTCTCCTTTTTTTTCCATGCTGAAAAAGGCCCCAAACCTCTGTTGCATATTTGAACCAAAACCTCCACAACATAAATTTTGTTTCTGAGTTTCAAAGAGTTTCAGTCCAAAATAACCACCCAGAAACCTTCACTGACCTTCACTCAAGCTTTCCCAATCCCAAACTCATCCTCCCCAAGCCTCATCTGAGCTGAGCTTATTCGTCGAAATCCTTCCCTGAACCGATCCCGACCAGGTAGAAATACTCATCTCCTTCACTCAAACAAGTTACCCTCTTGCTAGAAATCTTTCACTGATCATTAACCCTAACCATATAGCTTCTATTGCTCCATTTCCATCATTTAATTTTTAAATTAGGTTAAGTTTGCTTTTTGTTTCGTTCATAAGAACTCCACACTCAGAGCCAATCAATGGCTCATGAGTGTGGAGGTTAGCTTTTTTTATTGGGGAAGATGATTCCACGGGAAAATCTCATTAAAAACACGTGTTTTTGGAGTTTGATTTTGGGATGATTCGAGGTTGAAGACGACTGTTGACGCGTTTTTCAAATTTGAAAACTTTGTCTGTCACATGTTGATTGGTTGGTCTACGTGCGTAGTTTATTCATTTATTGTTTTTATTATTTATTCATGTTAGCGTGTTTTGTAATCACAAATGGGTCGTTGGCCCAGTGGGTGAGGGGATAGACTCCCCCATGACCCCAAGGTCAGGGGTTCGAGCCATGCTTGTGCACCTGTTTTTCGCTAACAATCTCTAGTCTTCCTATCAGAGGGTTACTTGCAGGACCGACTACAAAGTCTTAGGCTTAGTGTTAAGTGTATGGTGGTTTAGTTGGCAAAGTCTTTGGAATGTTTAAAAGGAGTGAATATAATTCTTGGTGAGTTAAAAATACAGTAAAGTAAATGCAATAAAAGACAAAAGTCTGGTGGAAGTAAAGGCAACAACATAAAGACGATTTGGTAAGTTAAATGAGTGATAAATATAAGTGGAAGCAAAAGTACATTTTTTGTAGGGAGATAGCTCTTTTCTTGTAAACGCGTTGGTACTTTAAGTGTACTCCTACTGCAAATGCTAAAAATGCCACCTTTGAAATTATCCCTACAACTTGCTTAAATACTAGTAAAAATTAATTGTTGGGAGGTTGCAAATATGTCTTGAGATGATACGTGTCGACACACTTCTCCCATGTACGTAGGTAACTACCCACGTTTCAGCCACCCACGATCACTCCTCATCATGGAGTGATATCCTTTGACTTCGACTGGCCCTTTTTATATCGACCCTGGATTGTCAGCTCTCCTCATCGACCTAATCTTCCGACAGACTTTCTAATCGACCATGCTTTGCCTTCTTTGGCCAAAATTGGTCAGCTAACAAATTTCCCCCTGAAAAGGTTGGTTTCGACTTGAGCTCGCCGACCGAGGAACCTTCCTTTTGATTGTCCAAATTTTGGCTAGCCATCTTATCACTAATTATGGTTTAATGTGTGATGATGGCTTTCCTGCAGCGCTGTTTCCCAGACACACTGCCATCATTATTAGCTACCCCCTAGGTCGTGGGATTGTAACCAAAACCACTAACTCTCTCACTACTCCCTCGCTGGACATTTATCAGTCGATTAGTGCTTGATTGTTTATCTTGCTATCTTATCAATAGCTCTGTCCTCATCCTCCAAACGTTTCTGCTACCGCAACCGCGCATCTTTCCTTGCATCTTTCTTCAGCAACTTCTGCAGTGAATCTTTCATCTAAAACTCCAACCTTGCCATATTTTCTTCAAATTGTTCTTTCATGGCTTCTTCTACCCACACTAAAGACGTTAGTTCTTTCTCCACTAGGAACAACCCCATCGCCTTTAGGCTTACTACAAAGGAGAGTATGAACTGCATTCCTTAACCTATTTCTTCTGATGAAGCAGTAATGAAAAACTGGCAGTGCCAAATGCTGATTCCTTTCGTGGTCGATAGGAAATTAGTTGCATTTCATGGGCCTCTCGCGGAGCCAAAATCCTCACCAAAAGTTGTCGCAACTTTTTTCCCTAACTATGCACTTGCTACTCCTCCTTCCTTCGACAAGTCCGACGTTATCGATGTTAGGTTTATGGAGGCTAAAGCCAGAGTCTTCAGATCCATGCCTACTCCAAGTAATAAAAAGTATCTGGCATGGCTTAACAAAGTTCAGAGTAAATGCCAAGATCAGTGGAGGAGTGCAGGGATCTTCAACCCCATCTAGATATCTAGGTATGCCTATCGCATCAATCCTTGCATGTTATTGGCTTCTATGTACTTCTGGGAGGGTTCGACTAACACCTTTGAACTGCCATGTGGGATGCTAACACCCACACTATTTGACATAGCAGCCATTACTGGTCTTTCGCTGTTGGGAGAAACCTTTGACCCCACACTTCTGACGGAAAATACTTTCTCGTTCATTCGAGCCAGTCTCCAGAATTACATCGAGGATCACCACAACAAAGACTCCGCCGAGGTATCCGACGAAGAACACATAGCCTTCCTCAAACTGTGACTTTCGTATTATGTATTTTATCTTGGCTCCTTGTAGATAGTGAAGAGCTACATCAACCTAGAGATCCAAATTCATGAGGGCCAACAAGTTTCTTTGGGAAAACTATTACTAGCCTTTTTGTATCAGGCTTTGAGGTGTGCAACCCTGAAACTAAAATTCCTCCCTAACACTCCCAAGGCCCTGAATTTGTCGGGTCCCTTGTGGCTCCTACAACAATGATTAAATGCCACCTTCGAGTATCAGTTGGGCTACCCCGTGTCAGAATTCATCATGAGGTTAAATGAAGATCGACCCATCGAAGGGGCTAGGTTGGCTTTGACAACATGCCAGGAGACTCCCAACAAACACCTCTTCATGAAGTACCTAAATATGTTTATCGAAGCCGATAAGTTTTCTCCTGGCATGGCTCCATTCGTTGATCGAACCTTCGGCCCAAAGTGGTTTAAAGATCCTTTTCCAGGTGGCTCTCCTCAGACCGCAGCACAATCGAACGCAATATGGAGAGCATTTTGACTCCTACATTGCTATCTTACAGAATTGAAACAGGGTCGAAGGGGTATGGTTTTATGAGCTATCAACCCAATTTGGTAGCTCACCAATTTGGTTTAAGTAAAATGGTTCTAAAGCCTCTGGTATCACATGTGATCGAAATTCTATAGTCGGGTCGATCGTTAAATGTTGATGACCATAAAGTCTTCCTTCGTTTCTACAAGTCTACCCAATGTTATGAACTCCCTATGTTCAAATTTCAACAATCCTTTTTAACAACAGTCAATTTTGACGAATGGTGGGTCGCCTACCAGAGTCAAGCCTTTCTTAGTGACCAATTCCTTCAGAATATGATTGATGCTCTTTCCACCATCGTCGACACCATACCACCTCCGCCACCGCCTATTAATGCTTCCGACCATATAATCCAAAATGACAATGTCGATGAAGCCCCCAGAAAGGTATATGTTACTACTTTTATTTCCTATTTCCTATGAATGTAAAACTGAAAGTTTCTGTTATTAGGGTTATAAGAGGGATGTTCCCTCATTTGGACCAGCATTGGCCAAGCCCTCGAAGAAGCAACGGCCGCCATCGACTCTCAATTCACAGGTATTTCGCATCAATGTCCTCAAGATTTTCCATCTTAATGACTTTCATGACCCTCTTACTTATCTTGTAACTCAGGTCCCTGAAGAAGTACCTTCAGTCAACAATGAGGAGTTCGCCGGTAGTGTGCATTCGTAAATTTTTCCGATGTCAAAGGCACCACCCAAAATGCCCTTTACTCCTATCCAAAGAAAATAGGCTCAGCCTAAAAAGACTCCATCGAAGGTGGATCCTTCGACTTCAACACCTGCAATCCAAGATGACCTCGAGGAGGTTTTCTCCCCTCGTGATCCAGAGAGGACTCCTACAGCTTCTCTACCTCGCGTGGTCCTTCAGGTATTCGTTCATCTTTATCTCGACAACCTGTGGGTTTCTTTTCGTCGTGAGTTCTGATTTTTTCATCCTCCAGGAACTTGTGGCCACTCCAACTCCGACCGAAACTATGGCAGAAGATAGGGCCGACAATCCAACTGTCGACATTGTCTTGAGTCCACAAAGGCAAGCTAAGTTCTAGAGTGTCTCGCCAGTGGTTCAACAAAATCCTGTTTCCACACCAACTATAAATCCTCCAAATGTTGTTGACGAATGTGTGTCCACCGGTGTTCTAACTTCGAGCGAAATTAGGATTATCAAACAACGGAACCCTGCGGAGGCCCTTCGAAAACTACAACAAGTTTGTCATCTTTCGATCGATGTGCCACCTCCGTCTTCGATTATGACTCCTTCCTCGGAGCTGAATGTTGAAGCCACTTTCAACCTTCAATAACTAAAAGCGTCACTTTTTGAGCGCGAATTTTTACTTGCTCTTGAAACAGAATAAGGGTTAGCCCGTGACATCTTCAAATTCCTTGACGCACTTGCACTTCATGACCTTCCTGCCTCGATGGTCAAGTATTTTGTCGAGTTTTAGGTCTTCTTCACTTAATTTGTCAAGGACCTTAGCCTCCATCAAAATGTTGACCTTCAAATCAAGACGAAACTCAACAAAGTAAGGCTTGAGTAGGACTCTAGTGAAGAATGTGAGCAAAAACTCAACGAATTTGAATCCAAGAAAAAGGAATGCCTCTGTTGACAACAAGCCTTCGACCAGTAAATTTTGGACTACCAAGCCCAGATAGCCGAACTGAATAGAAAAATCACTTATGTGGAAGCGCAAAAGGCTTCCTTAGAGACGGCTGAAGAGCTTCCTGCCCAAGAGGTCATCGACCACGAGGTTCCGAAGGGAATCTCCCATGGAGAAAAGGCCCTCAAAATTGAGGCCAACATCAAAATTGGGGATTTCAAATCTAGATTTCTCACCTGATTTTCCTTTGTTTTAATCTTGTAAGGTCAACCGACCATTTTTTGTAGCGCCTTTCTAGGCCACTTAACGAATTAATGAATTTTTCGTCATGTTTAGATTTGGGTTTCTTATAGAATAAGTTTATATTTCTTTAAATATTTCCCATTAACTCTCAAAATCCTTTGATCGATACCGAGTTCTTGGATCTCATAAGCGTTGTTGGTAAATGTTCGGATTATCTGAAATGGTCCCTCCCATTTTGGAGACCATTTCCCTAAAGTTTAATCTGTTTGATCTATATGCAAGATTACTTTCCAAACGTAATCATCCACTATGAAGGTTTTTGTTTTTACCTTTCTATTTTATACTTTAGCCACACGTTCTTTCTGTCGTGCTAGTGTTTCCATCGCATCCAATCTTTCTTCGTCTAAATCAACCAGTTCATCAAACATCAATTCCCAGTATCATTTCGACTGAAGATCATTCTGGCGTTGCACTTTGACTGACTGCAAACAAATTTCTGCTGGTAATATGGCATCGTGCCCAAATGTTAGTCGAAAAGGCGTCGAATTTATTGCCTCTTTTAGGGACGTTTAACAAGCCCATAGGATTTGGTCCAAAGTCTTGTGCCAATTTTTTGGCTTTTTAGAAACATGTTTTCTAATTATACTTATTATTACTTTGTTGGCCGCTTCGACCTGGCCATTTGCTTGTGCATAACAAGGTGTGGAAGTGACCAACTTGAAACCCGTTTCGGAAGCAAATTCTTACATATTTTGTCCCATAAGAACCGAACCTTGATTTGTGGTAATGGTTTCCGGGATGCCGAATCGATATATAATATGTTTTTGGATGAATTCGATCACTGCCTCTTGATCTACTTTTACCAGAGGGACAACTTCGATCCACTTAGGAAAGTAGTCTATCCCGACCAAGATAAATTTCGGTGGCTTCGATGAGGCCGGTCGAATCTCACCAATGGCATCTAACGTCCACTGTAACACCTTAAACCCCATGCATGATTTATTACGTAAATTAAATATAAAATAAAACCACGTAGGGTGTCACACCTTCATAACACACATGACTTGCTCCGTAACACGGGTTTCAACAGTAAATTTCAATACAAACATTTGTAATAAGGATGTTTACAGGACATCCCACTTATCTGAATCATACCTGGGATGTTTACAAGACATCCATCTAATCTAATCGGTAATATATATTCACATAATAAGACATTCATAACTTGTCACTGCATGCTCACTTGCATTTTTAAAGTATCACCGCAGCGGAATTATCATCACAATTATGAAAGATAAAGCAAGTAATAGCATCTAGTCTTAACTTCAATTGTAATAACAAAATAAGAGAGTTGTAATCAATCAACTTAACATCTTAAGAATTCTCAACAACAAAATTAGTCTTATGACTTCAACATAATCAGACATAAGGAATAAAATAAGCGTTTAACCCAACCCGATGTTACATGATCAGAGCATGATACCACTAGTCAAAGCGATAAAATAAAGAAGTAATCCAAGAAACCTTCCGATTACTTCAGTAATACTACTCTTGAGTATCTACACGATGCCCATGTAAAGGCAACATTCAAACAAAAGGGATGAGAATTCATTTCAATAATAACGATATAAAGTGAAGAATAAATACAACATTTAAACAATCATGCGCAACAATATATTACATTATTATATCCAAATCGTAATCAACATCATACACGCCAACATCCCAATTATCATCTACATCATACAAAACCACATCTCAATTATCATTAACATCATATGCAATAACATCTCATCCAACAACACATCAATAATAACCAATACAAATGCAACACTTATCCAATATACTTAACACTAACTCAACATGCATGTGGTTCCAAATATGAACACCCTGGTTCATCACACTCCATGATCCCCACCATAGGATCGATTCCTTCTTGAAACCGGAGCATACCAAAATTGCTACCATCACCATAGGTAATGCTTCACTAATCCCCCAAAATAGGAATTAGCTACTCACACTCGATCCATCACAATGGGATTGAGGCTCACCAAAACCTGTTACCATCAACATAGGTAACGCTTCACTAATCTCTCATAATAAGAATTAGCTACTCACACCTGATCGATCACCATAGAATCGAGGCTCACCAAAATTGGACCAAAGCCCGTACACCAAGATGCATGACTCGCAAATAACATGCATTAACACAACAAGGTTCACCTAAAGGATCCCCACACACATCTCACCATTTATACATCACATCATTCATCATGCAACAACCAATTCATGTTACCACATGAATAATATCAACAAACAGAAGCAACTCGTCAACATCTTAACATCATCGACATAACAACATAATTATCACTTCACGATATTACAACAATGCAACGATTCATCAATCGAACGTATAAACCAATAGATTTATTAACATATTAGGCATGTCAATATTATTAAAACATCTCAAAAATCACTACCATATTATAGGTATGAGCATTAGCTTTCTAATTCAAATGACATCAAAATCGGACTTACAGCATAAAAGTTATGACCAAAATCGTCGGTATATGTCAACAATTCATTAACCGAACGTATGAACAAAACTTCACCAACACAGTAAGCATAGGAATAATACTTAAAAAATTCATTTATCACCATCACGTCGTATCTCTGAGAGCCAACTCTCTAATACTTCAAACCTCAACCCAAAATGATTAACGAGTTGAAAGTTATGATCAAAACCGTGCACGAAGGCGTTACTAAAAAGTTGTTGTTTTCTAAAATTTCCAACACAATTTTCATCTTCTTCAACCCTAAACACGTCCAGGAAATAATCACCAAAATTATTGTATCCCTAAAACAAAGTTATAGCCCTCTATTTCAGATATCCAACGCTTCAAATGGTACTCAATTGGGACTTACAGATCAAAAGTTATTGCCAAAACGATTTCGACCGAATTCAAAATTATGAATCAAAACGCCAAACAATGGTGAATATATGTTAATATCATGCCTAAAACCTTCGAAATTGCAACAATGGTGAATATATGTTCAATCATAAAAACATAAAAATACACGTACATAAGGGACACGAAATTCATCATATAATCATCATATAACAACCATCATCGCACCCAAATTCAAAATTATGAATCAAAACGCCCAACCCTAAGGAGGTTAAAGGTTCCTCCATTCTACCCTTCTATATGCCCATTACTATTGGAACAAGTTCCCACCCTTACCTGAATTCCTTGCAAAAATTCTGAATTGAAACTTTCACTCCCTTCCCTTGATCACCTTTTCTATTGCCTCTTTGCTCATTTTTCTCAAATGTCACGTACTGTGAAAATCTCCCTAAACCTGAGTTTCTCTTAACTTTTTATTTTTATGGTAAACTTTTCCAAATCACCAACTTGACCCAAACTTAATCATCTCATATTCCTTCTTCCCACTAACTTTCTCAATTTCTCATATTTGGCCAAATTATTCTATCTTCATTAATTAATATAATAAAAATAAATAAAATATTATTTTTAATTATGAAAACAATTCTAAGTTATTCTACTTACTTCTATCATCCCTCTATACCCCTAACTCAATGATACATACTCCACCAACACCCAGCCATAAAGTAAATCATCAAAATCCATAATTCAAACAATTAAAATATAATAAAATATCTAATAAAAAAATAGGGTGTTACAACTCTCCCTCACTTAAGAATTTTTCACCCTCGGAAATTACATGAGGAAAACATAGTCGAATACGACTCCCTCAACTACTTCTCACGCTCCCAAGTCATGCTCCCACCAGCTGGTCCACCCCAAACTACCTTCACTAAGGCAATCTCTTTACCATGCATCTGCTTCACTTCTCGATCCTCTATCCGCATAGGTGATACATCAACTATCAAATTATCTCCCACATGTACATCATCCACCTGGATCACATGAGATGGATCCGAAATATATCTCCTTAACTGAGAGACGCATGAAACATGTCATGAAGATTAGCAAGCGGTGGCGGTAAAGCAATCCGATAGGCCACCTCTCTTATCCTCTGTAAAATCTGGTACATACCAACAAAACATGGCGTGAGCTTTTAAGACTTCAAAGCTCGACCAACACCAGTTACATGCGTAACTCTCAAAAACACATGATCTCACTTCTGGAACTCAAGGGCTTTCCTCCTCTTGTCATGTTAACTTTTCTGACAACTCTGCAACACTTTCTTTATTTCTTGGATCATCTTGATCGTTTCAGTCATCAAGTGAACAATCTAAGGTCCGAGCACAACGTTTTCCCGACTCATACTAACACAAATAAGTTCTAAACCTCCTACCATACAATACTTTATATGGTCCATTTTGATACTAGAATAGAAATTGTTGTTGTAGGTAAACTCAATCAACGTCAAGTAGCTATCCCAAGTACCTCCTTGTTCTAGCACACAAGTCCTCCAAAGACAGGATAATCCTCTCTATTTGATCGTCTGTCTAGGTAAGATAAGAAGAACTCAACTTCAGCTTAGTACCCAAAGTAGTCTATATACTCTCCCAAAACCTCGATGTAAATCTCGGATCTCTATCTGACACAATATTTAAAGGATTACCATACAACTTCACGATCTCATCAATATACAATTCATCTATCTTCTACAAAGGATAATTGATCCTCATCGGTACAAAATGAGCTGATTTGGCCAATCTATCCACAATCACCCAAACTGAATCGCATCCCTTTGAAGTCTTCAGTAAATCTGTTACAAAACCCATGGAAGCACTATCCCATTTCCACTATGGAATATTCAATGGTTGCATCAGACCCAACGACTTTTGATGTTCGATCTTTGACTTCTAACAGGTCAAACAAGCATACAAAAATTTGGCAACCTCTTTCTTCACTCATGGCCATCAAAACATCTTCTTCAAATCTGGATACATATACGTAGCACCAGGATGAATACTCAACCCACTTCTGTGACCCTCCTCAAGAATACTCTTCTTAAGTTCAGGTACATCAGAAACAAAATTTTTATCTCTGAACATCATCACACCATTTTCGTCAACTTAGAAATCACATCCATTACCTTGGTCGATTAATGTGAGACAATCTATCAAACTCAAATCAAATCTCTGACCTTCTCCGATCTCTTCAAGGTAATGGATGTGATTTCTAAGTTGACGAAAAATCGACTCACTTGGATTCGTCAAAATCGAAATTGGAGCAGACATAAACTTTTTCTTGAGTTCTTGGAAACTCTTTTCACAACGCACATCCCAACATAGGTTCAACCCTTTAGAGTCAATTGAGTTAACGAAAATGCTAAATTTGAAAAACCTTTAATGAACTTCCTGTAGTAACCAGTCAATCCAAGAAAAACTTCTAATCTCAGTGGCAGACTTCAAAGTCTCCCATTGTAACACAACATATATCTTCGATAGACCCACAACTATACCACCACTAGAATCACATGACCAAGGAAACTCACTTCCTTTAACCATAACTCACATTTGGAAGACTTCACATACAGATAGTTCTCTTTCAATGCCTACGGTATAATTCTCAGATCACTCATAGCCTCATACTACCGTCCCTCATCTTCACTAATCACACCGACACACCCATGGAGAAACTCTTGGTTGAACAAGATTCTTCTCAATCAAATCTTCTAGTTACTTCTTTAATTCCCCAACTCTAAAGCAGACATCCTATAAGGAGTCATCGACACCGGACTAGTACCAGGTAATAAATCTATAGAAAAATCCACTTCACGCTCTAGAGGTAAATCACTGATGTCGTCAAGAAACACTTTTAGGAAATTCATACACTCCAAGAAGATCCTGAACTACTCCTTTTCCTCTGGATTCCAATGAAGGTAACATCACAAACACTTGTGCCATATCGTTCACGGACTCTCTCACTTGCTTAGCTGATATAAATGTCAACTTTTCACCTCTATCGAATTCAAATTCACGCTATGGAGGCAAGTCGCAGATATCTTCAGGAAAATATCAAGAATGACACACCACTGGTATAACACTAGTCGTCACATTTCTCTCTACTCTCTGAGAAGCCAACATCAATAATACATGATCGTTCTCCCTAAAGACATCCCAACTTGGTCGGCAGATAGGAATCTCAAATCCATAACATCTTCAGTGTTAGGAATAACACAGCTTTACCATCGCCTGAGCTCTTGCAATCAGCGGCACACTGCACCAACTTATCAAAACAATTAGTAAACACTTAGTTTAACTCCAACCAACTCATTCCAAGAATAACGTCAACTTGTTCCAACAAAATACAAACCGTACACATCCTCAGGGAACACGTCACGATACTCAACATACCACTAGATCATCTCTGGCCAAAACACCGCCTTCCCCCTCACAAGGAAGCAACCAACGAGAACACCTAACCGTATTCCCTCAAGGATCACACCATTTTTCTAATTGACACCATCCTCGAATCTGACCTCTTTTTGGGTTCAAGAAAATCACAACATTCTCAAAACAAGTTAACTAGCCAACACTTCACTCTTACATGTAGCAACATGATGTCCAAGCTCTATATAGTTAGAACATCCAAGAGAAGAAAACACTTCCCCCCACTTTTTCGCTCCTAACCTACAAATGGGAAAACAAAACAAGCATCAACAGTGTTGTCGCGCACATGTCGCATACTAGGGAACAAACATAATTAAACAACTTGGCTAGTGGACCAATCATGCTCTGATACCACTAATTTAACACCCTAAACCCCACACATAATTTATCGCGTAAATTAAATATAAAATAAAACCACATAGGGTGTCACACCTTCATAACACACATGACCTACTACGTAACATGGGTTTCAACAGTAATTCATTTCAATAATAACGATATAGAATGAAGAATAAATACAACATTTACACAACCATGCACAACAATATATCACATTCTTATATCCAAATCGTAATCAATATCATACACGCTTACATCCCAATTATCATTAACATCATACAAAACCACATCTCAATTATCATTAACATCATATGTAATAACATCTCATCCAACAACACATCAATAATAACCAATATAAATGTAACACTTATGCAATATACTTAACACCGACTCGACATGTATGTGGTACCAAATATGAACATTCAGGTTCATCTCACTCCATGATCCCCATCATAGGATCGATTCACTCTTGGAACCGGACCACACCAAAATCGCTACCATCATCATAAGTAATGCTTCACTAATCCCCCATAATATGAATTAGTTACTCGCACTCGATCCATGACAATGGGATTGAGGCTCACTAAAACTCGTTACCATCAACATAGGTAACGCTTCACTAATCTCTCATAATAAGAATTAGCTACTCATACCCGATCCATCACCATAGAATCTAGGCTCACCAAAATTGGACCAAAGCCCATACACCAAGATGCATGACTCTCAAATAACATGCATTAACACAACAAGGTTCACCTAAAGGATCCCCATACACATCTCACCATTTATGCATCACATCATTCATCATGCAACAATCAATTCATGTTACCATGTGAATGATATCAACAAACAAAAGCAACTCATCAACATCTTAACATCATCGACATAACAACATTATTATCACACCATGATATTACAACAATGCAACGATTCATCAACCAAACGTATAAACCAATGCATTTATTAACATATTAGGCATGTCAATATTATTATAACATCTCTACAATCATTACCATTTTATAGGTATGAGCATTAGTTTTCTAACTCTTCAAACGACATCAAAAACGGACTTGCAAAATAAAAATTATGACCAAAATCGTCGGGATATGTCAATAATTCATTAACTGAACGTATGAACAAAACTTTACCATCATATTAGGCATAGGAATAATACTTAAACAATTCACTTATCACCATCACGTCATATCTCTGAGAGTCAACTCTCTAATACTTCAAACGTCAACCCAAAATGATTAACGAGTTGAAAGTTATGATCAAAACCATGCACGAAGGAGTTACTAAAAAGTTGTTGTTTTCTAAAATTTCCAACACAATTTTCATCTTCTTCAACCCCAAAAACGTCCAGGAATTAATCACCAAAATTATTGTATCCCTGAAACAAAGTTATATCCCTCTATTTCAGATATTTAATGCTTCAAACGGTACTCGATTTGAACTTACAGATCAAAAGTTATGTCCAAAACGATTTCGACCGAAAAACGTAAAAAGAGGCTCCCGCACTGAGCGCGATCGTGACGGACAAAATACAGAATTTTCTGCGTTTTTCATTGTTGGAGGCCTTCTGGACCTCCGAATTCGATTCCGTAAAAAACTAAACGCTCAGAAAATTACAACCCATTGAATACTCTAATTATCTAAAGTTAATTTAGAGTTTTAACACAATTAAATCATTTAATCACAATTTTAAGATTATGCCTAAAACCTTCGAAATTGCAATAATGATGAATATATGTTCAATCATAAAAACAGAAAAATACACGCACATAAGGGACACAGAATTTATCATATAATCATCATATAACAACCATCATAACATCCAAATTCAAAATTATGAATTAAAATAGTCCAACCCTAAGGAGGTTAAAGGTTCCTCCATTCTACCCTTCTATCATACCCATTACTATTGGAACAAGTTCCCACCCTTACCTGAATTTCTTGCAAAAATTATGAATTAAAATTTTCACACTCTTCACTTGATCACCTTTTCTATTTCCTCTTTGCTCCTTTTTCTCAAATGTCACGTACTGTGAAAATCTCCCTAAACCTAGGTTTCTCTTAACTTTTTATTTTTAGGATAAACTTTTCAAAATCACCAACTTAACCCAAACTTAATTATCTCATATTCCTTCTTCCCTCTAACTTTCTCAATTTCTCATATTTGGCCCAGTTATTCTATCTTCACTAATTAATATAAAATAAAATATTATTTTTAATTATCAAAACAATTCTAAATTATTCTACTTACTTCTATCACCCCTCTATACCCCTAACTCAAGGATACATACTCCACCAACACCCAGCCATAAAATAAATCATCAAAATCCATAATTCAAACAATTAAAATATAATAAAATATCTAATAAAAAACAGGGCGTTACACCTGTAACACCCCGATAAAATATGATAATTATTTAATTTAAGTTAATAGTATATTTATTAATTTAATTAAATAATTGGAATATTATTGGATTATTATTATTGGAATAATAAAGTTGGAATATATATAAAGGTCCCATTTGGTAAAAAGGGTTTTCACGTGAAAGCAGAGAACACGTAACATTGAGAGAAAGAGAAGAAACTGAAAAAGGGAGAAGAAGAGGCTAGGGCTCAAGAGGAGAATTCACGATTGTTGAAGGTCAAAGAATCAATTGCCGGATTAACTCAGGTAAGGGGGGTTTATCGTCGTTTAATGAGTATTATGGGTTAACATGTAATGGGTAGTAATAAGCCATTGAATTGACCCTAATTGGGATGAGGAATGTTGTAAATGGTGATGAATAAGTTATGTTAAAACTGAAATTGAATCTATATGTGGGTGAGTCGTAAATTTCTGGACGTGTAGCTTTTTACGGAATTGAAATCGGAGGTCCGGAAGTCCTCCGACGGCGAAAAATGCGGGGGATTCTGCATTCTGTTCGTGTTAGCGCAGGAACAGCTTTCTGTCTTGCGTTAACCGGTTAACCCAGGGTGTTAACCGGTTAACACTGTTATGAATTATGAGAAATTGCTGTCTGTCTTGCGTTAACCGGTTAACCCAGGGCGTTAACCGGTTAACACTGTTAAAATGTGCCAGGAAGCGTGTTCTGTGTTGCGTTAACCGGTTAACCCAGGGCGTTAACCGGTTAACACTGTTGGAAAAGTGAAAAATTGATATTTAAATATTGTGGACATATTTGATGATTGGCCTATATTGGTGTATGATATAGTAGGGATTATTTCCCGTTGTTTTGAGCAGTATAGGTATTAGTAGAGTGTGCTAATACTGTGATTTATTATTTGGCATGATATGAATATGATTCTGTGATAAATATGCTGATGATGTATGATGGTATGCATAATACTGTGAATGTATCTGTTATGTATGCAATTGTGAATGGACTGTTTATGGCTTAGAGTGTGAGCATATGTCCATTAAGGATTGTTGTTGATGGTTGCATGCTAGGTGATTTAGCGTGTATAGTATGGCCTTTATGGTGGTAGCTAAATCCCATGGTGAGGAATTAGTGAGTGAGTTATTGTGGATTGTTGTTGATGTTTGCATGCTAGGTGATTTAGCGTGCATAGCATAGCCCTTGGGGTGGTAGCTAATTCCCATGGTGAGGAATTAGTGAGTGAGTCACTAGGTCTCAAATGAGTGGGACTAGTGAGCTTGGTAGCCGTATCTGGGTTTGATCGGTGAGGTTGAACTATGTGTTCACGAATATTCGGTACCGCATGCATGGAGTCTCATTGCATAATGTATGTATGGCGTATAATATGAATGGATGTATTCCAATATTATACGTGTGTTTTGTGTTGAGTTGAGTATGATTATGATTTTGAGTTGATGTTGCCGTTGCTGAATGTGTGACCTGATTTGGGTGATGAAATGTGTTAAATTACTTAGCATTACATGATATTTTATAATGCTTATTATATCGATTGAGGAACTCACCCTTACAACTATGTTTCAGGTAATGAGCAGTGATTGAGTAGAAGCTAGTGCTTGGAGTCTAGTGTAGTTCCTTAGTGGGTCATGCTCTGGTAGATGTAACATCGGGACGGGATGTTTTACTTTGTTTTCATTTTGGTTGTTGAACAACTTTACATGTAATGTGTTACATGCTTTGCATGATTGATTAGATCTCTATCCGCTGCGAATTGTGCAATGTTTTATTTTGATTAATAAATGAGCATGACAAGTTATTTGGTGAATGGTGTGAAGTGTCAAGTGTGACACCCTTAAATTGCATATCTACTCTGATTTATATTTGTTGTTTTAATTATTATTGGGGTATTTTAGAAGGGTGTTACATTAGTGGTATCAGAGCATAGTCGGTCGAGTCGAGTCGTAATTATTTTGTTTCCCTGTAAGTGATAGGTGTTGTGTAACCCTATCAGTACTTATTGTTTTAACTTGTTGGGTTTTCAGAATAGAGATGGCTGGAAGAGGTAGAGATGATGCTGCGATTGCTGAGGCTCTGGGTATGCTAGCTGGAGTACTTGGAGGAAATCCGAATGTTGTGGGACTGGGAGCTGCTCGTCAACTGAGTGAGTTCCAGAAGAACAATCCTCCAATGTTCAAGGGAGCATACGATCCAGATGGTGCTCAAAAGTGGTTGAAGGAGATCGAGAGGATCTTCCGAGTGACTGAGTGTGCCGATAACCAGAAGGTCAGGTTCGGTACGCATATGCTGTCAGAGGAAGCAGATGATTGGTGGGTTGCTACCCGCACTGAGTTGGAAGCTGCTGGGAGTGCTGAGATCACTTGGGCGGTGTTCAGAGAGAGATTCCTGAGGAAGTACTTCCCAGAGGATGTCAGAAAAAAGAAAGAAATAGAGTTCTTAGAATTGAAGCAGGGCAATCGGTCTGTTACTGAGTATGCTGCTAAGTTCACAGAGCTGTCGAAGTATTACACTCCCTATGATGAGGCTACTGGGGAATTTTCAAAATGTGTGAAGTTTGAGAACGGGTTACGTCCCGAGATCAAGCAGGCTATTGGGTATCAGCGGATTAGAGTGTTTTCTGACTTGGTTGACTGCTGCAGGATTTTTGAACAGGATACCAAGGCCAGAACGGAGAGCTATCAGCAGAGGGTTGATAGGAAAGGCAAGAATCAGAATGATCGTGGGAAACCGTATGCAGCTGGCAAAGGTTTCCAGAGACAGAGTGGGATGAAGAGACCTAGTGGGGGAGACTCCAGTGCCCCTGCTAAGTGTTACAGATGTGGTCAGGCTGGACATCGTATCCATGAGTGTACCAGTACTGAGAAGAAGTGTTTCAAGTGTGGCAAAGGTGGTCACTTGACTGCAGAGTGCCGGTTGAAGACTATGACTTGTTTCAACTGTGGAGAGGTGGGTCATATCAGTCCACAGTGTCCTAAGCCGAAGAAAGAGAACCAGTCGGGAGGCAAGGTCTTTGCTTTATCGGGTTCTGAGACTTCTGCAGATGATCGTTTGATCCGAGGTACGTGTTATATTAATGGCTTTCCTCTTGTAGCTATTATTGACACAGGCGCGACTCATTCCTTTATATCCTTGGATTGTGCTGTGAAACTTAAATTAGAGATATCTGAGATGCATGGGAGTATGATGATTGATACTCCTGCGAAGGGTTCAGTGACTACTACTTCAGTTTGTTTAAATTGCCCTTTGAGTATTTTTGGTAGAGACTTTGGAATGGACCTCGTGTGTCTTCCACTAGTGCAGATTGATGTTATCCTGGGTATGAACTGGTTGGTATTTAACCGAGTTTATATCAACTGTTTTGATAAGACTGTAATATTTCCCGAGATTGAGGAAGGAAAGAGTTTGTTTCTATCGGCAAGGCAGGTGAATGAGGCAGTAGCAGATGGGGCAGAGTTGTTTATGCTGTTAGCGACTTTGGAGGCTAAAGATAAACTAGTGATTTGCGATCTAGCCGTGGTGTGTGATTTTCCTGATGTGTTTCCTGAAGAAGTGCATGAATTACCGCCAGAGCGTGAAGTTGAGTTCACGATTGATTTGGTACCTGGTACTAGGCCGGTGTCGATGGCTCCGTACCGTATGTCTGCTGTTGAGTTAACTGAATTGAAGAGTCAGCTGGAAGAACTGTTGGATAAGAAATTTATTCGTCCGAGTGTGTCGCCGTGGGGCGCACCAGTGTTATTGGTTAAGAAGAAAAAAGGTACTATGAGGTTGTGTGTGGACTATAGGCAACTGAATAAAGTGACGATCAAGAATCGGTATCCTTTGCCAAGGATTGATGATTTGATGGATCAGTTGGTTGGTGCGAGTGTGTTCAGCAAAATAGATTTGAGATCGGGGTATCATCAGATACGTGTGAAAACTGAGGATATTCAGAAGACTGCTTTCAGAACAAGGTATGGACATTATGAGTATTCTGTAATGCCTTTTGGTGTGACTAATGCGCCTGGGGTATTTATGGAGTATATGAATAGGATTTTCCATCCGTACCTAGACAAGTTTGTTGTGGTGTTTATTGACGATATTTTGGTGTATTCGAAATCTGAAGAAGAGCATGCTGAACATTTGAGAGTGGTTTTAGGAGTTCTACGAGAAAAGAAGTTATTTGCTAAACTGTCTAAGTGTGAATTTTGGTTAGAAGAGGTTAGTTTTCTTGGTCATGTGATTTCCAGAGGTGGTGTTGCTGTTGATCCTTCTAAGATAGAAGCGGTATCTAAGTGGGAAGCTCCGAAGTCAATTTTTGAGATAAGGAGTTTTCTTGGGCTTGCAGGTTATTATAGGAAATTCATTGAAGGATTTTCTAAGTTGGCGTTACCGTTGACGATGTTGACTAGAAAGGGGCAAGCGTTTGTTTGGGACTCAAAATGTGAAGAAGGTTTCCAAGAGTTAAAGAGAAGGTTAACTACTGCTCCTATTCTGATATTACCGAGTCCGTCGGAACCATTTGAGGTTTACTGTGATGCTTCATTGTTGGGTTTGGGTGGTGTTTTGATGCAGAATAAGCAGGTTGTAGCTTATGCTTCGAGACAACTGAAGGTTCATGAGAGGAACTATCCGACACACGATTTAGAGTTGGCAGCTGTGGTATTTGTTTTGAAGTTATGGAGGCATTACTTGTACGGGTCAAGATTTGAGGTTTTCAGTGACCATAAAAGTTTAAAGTATTTGTTTGATCAGAAAGAGCTGAATATGAGACAGAGGAGATGGTTAGAGTTTCTGAAGGATTATGACTTTGGTTTGAATTACCATCCGGGTAAAGCAAACGTAGTGGCTGATGCATTGAGTCGGAAATCATTGCATATGTCTATGTTAATGATTAAGGAATTGGATTTAATTGAGCAGTTTAGAGACTTGAGTTTGGTGTGTGAGAGTACTCACAATAGTGTTAAATTGGGAATGTTGAAGTTAACGAGTGGTATTCTAGATGAGATTAGAGAGGGTCAGAAATCCGATGTGCTTTTGGTTGATAAGTTGACTCTAGTGAATCAAGGTCAAGGTGGTGAATTCAGAGTTGATGAGAATGGTGTTTTGAAATTTGGTAATCGGGTGTGTATTCCGGATGTTACCGAACTTAAGAAGAGTATCCTTGAGGAAGGACATCGTAGTGGCCTGAGTATTCATCCTGGGGTACGAAGATGTATCATGATTTGAAAAAGTTATTTTGGTGGCCGGGAATGAAAAGAGAAATTGCGAGTTTTGTTTATTCTTGTTTGACTTGTCAGAAGTCAAAGATTGAGCATCATAAGCCGTCTGGGCTAATGCAACCGTTGGCTATTCCAGAGTGGAAGTGGGATAGTATCAGTATGGATTTTGTTTCTGGTTTACCGAGGACAATTAAGAATTTTGAAGCTATTTGGGTGATTGTTGACAGATTGACAAAATCGGCTCATTTCATTCCGATCAGAATGGATTATCCGTTAGAGAGATTAGCTGAGTTGTATATTGAAAAAATTGTAAGTTTGCATGGTATTCCGTCGAGTATTGTTTCGGATAGAGATCCTAGATTTACATCAAAGTTCTGGGAAGGTTTGCAGAAGGCTTTGGGAACTAAGCTGAGATTGAGTTCCGCATATCATCCGCAGACTGATGGTCAGACTGAGAGGACGATTCAGTCACTGGAGGATCTTTTGAGGGCTTGTGTTTTGGAAAAGGGAGGTGCTTGGGATTGTTATTTACCTTTGATTGAGTTTACCTACAACAATAGTTTTCATTCGAGCATTGGTATGTCACCGTTTGAAGCTTTGTATGGTAGGAGATGTCGGACACCTTTGTGTTGGTATGAGTCCGGTGAGAGTGCTGTGGTTGGACCGGAGATTGTTCAACAAACTACGGAGAAGATTAAGATGATTCAGGAGAAGATGAGGATTGCTCAGAGTCGTCAGAAGAGTTATCACGACAAGAGGAGGAAGTCACTTGACTTCCAAGAGGGAGATCATGTGTTTCTTCGTGTTACTCCGATAACTGGGGTTGGCCGAGCTTTGAAGTCGAAGAAGTTGACACCTCGATTTATTGGTCCTTATCAGATTTTGGAGAGGATAGGGGAGGTAGCCTATCGTGTCGCTTTACCGACGTCACTTGCGAATTTGCATGAGGTTTTTCATGTGTCTCAGTTGAGGAGGTACATTCCTGATCCGTCGCATGTGGTCCAAGTAGATGATGTACAGGTGAGAGTTAACCTGACTGTTGAAACATCACCTATGAGGATCGAGGATCGAGAGTTGAAGCAGTTGCGGGGTAAAGAGATTGCTTTGGTAAAGGTAGCTTGGGGAGGACCAGCAGGTGGCAATGTGACTTGGGAACTTGAGAGTCAGATGAAGGAGTCTTATCCTGAGTTATTCGCTTGAGGTATGTTTTCGAGGATGAAAACTCTTTTAGTGGGGGAGAGTTGTAACACCCCGATAAAATATGATAATTATTTAATTTAAGTTAATAGTATATTTATTAATTTAATTAAATAATTGGAATATTATTGGATTATTAATATTGGAATAATAAAGTTGGAATATATATAAAGGTCCCATTTGGTAAAAAGGGTTTTCACGTGACAGCAGAGAACACGTAACATTGAGAGAAAGAGAAGAACTGAAAAAGGGAGAAGAAGAGGCTAGGGCTCAAGAGGAGAATTCACGATTGTTGAAGGTCAAAGAATCAATTGCCGGATTAACTCAGGTAAGGGGGGTTTATCGTCGTTTAATGGGTATTATGGGTTAACATGTAATGGGTAGTAATAAGCCATTGAATTGACCCTAATTGGGATGAGGAATGCTGTAAATGGTGATGAATAAGTTATGTTAAAACTGAAATTGAATCTATATGTGGGTGAGTCGTAAATTTCTGGACGTGTAGCTTTTTACGGAATTGAAATCGGAGGTCCGGAAGTCCTCCGACGGCGAAAAATGCGGGGGATTCTGCATTCTGTTTGTGTTAGCGCAGGAACAGCTTTCTGTCTTGCGTTAACCGGTTAACCCAGGGTGTTAACCGGTTAACACTGTTATGAATTATGAGAAATTGCTGTCTGTCTTGCGTTAACCGGTTAACCCAGGGCGTTAACCGGTTAACACTGTTAAAATGTGCCAGGAAGCGTGTTCTGTGTTGCGTTAACCGGTTAACCCAGGGCGTTAACCGGTTAACACTGTTGGAAAAGTGAAAAATTGATATTTAAATATTGTGGACATATTTGATGATTGGCCTATATTGGTGTATGATATAGTAGGGATCATTTCCCGTTGTTTTGAGCAGTATAGGTATTAGTAGAGTGTGCTAATACTGTGATTTATTATTTGGCATGATATGAATATGATTCTGTGATAAATATGCTGATGATGTATGATGGTATGCATAATACTGTGAATGTATCTGTTATGTATGCAATTGTGAATGGACTGTTTATGGCTTAGAGTGTGAGCATATGTCCATTGTGGATTGTTGTTGATGGTTGCATGCTAGGTGATTTAGCGTGTATAGTATGGCCTTTATGGTGGTAGCTAATTCCCATGGTGAGGAATTAGTGAGTGAGTTATGTGGATTGTTGTTGATGTTTGCATGCTAGGTGATTTAGCGTGCATAGCATAGCCCTTGGGGTGGTAGCTAATTCCCATGGTGAGGAATTAGTGAGTGAGTCACTAGGTCTCAAATGAGTGGGACTAGTGAGCTTGGTAGCCGTATCTGGGTTTGATCGGTGAGGTTGAACTATGTGTTCACGAATAGTCGGTACCGCATGCATGGAGTCTCATTGCATAATGTATGTATGGCGTATAATATGAATGGATGTATTCCAATATTATACGTGTGTTTTGTGTTGAGTTGAGTATGATTATGATTTTGAGTTGATGTTGCCGTTGCTGAATGTGTGACCTGATTTGGGTGATGAAATGTGTTAAATTACTTAGTATTACATGATATTTTATAATGCTTATTATATCGATTGAGGAACTCACCCTTACAACTATGTTTCAGGTAACGAGCAGTGATTGAGTAGAAGCTAGTGCTTGGAGTCTAGTGTAGTTCCTTAGTGGGTCATGCTCTGGTAGATGTAACATCGGGACGGGATGTTTTACTTTGTTTTCATTTTGGTTGTTGAACAACTTTACATGTAATGTGTTACATGGTTTGCATGATTGATTAGATCTCTATCCGCTGCGAATTGTGCAATGTTTTATTTTGATTAATAAATGAGCATGACAAGTTATTTGGTGAATGGTGTGAAGTGTCAAGTGTGACACCCTTAAATTGCATATCTACTCTGATTTATATTTGTTGTTTTAATTATTATTGGGGTATTTTAGAAGGGTGTTACAACACCCACACCCTAAAAGGTCATGGCTTGATAACCGCATGCAACTCACTCACTGGTACGTGTTGAACGCCTGCATGCATCTGGCATTCATGGCATCCTTCGGCGAACTCGATATAATCCTTCAACATACTGGGCCAATAAACGCCTTGTCGGAACAATATCTATTTCATATTGTGGCCTGCCTGGTGTGCACCACAGGCTCCATTATGCACCTCGTATATGGCCAAATATGCTTTTGTATTTCCCAAACACTTAAGTAATACTCCTTCATTTCCTAGAAACACATAGCTCAAAGCTCTATATTTGATTTTCCTGCCAGTATTTCTGAATGGATTCTCTAAGTATTCCAAGATTGGTTTTCTCCAATCTGATGGTGAGGAATTATTGACAGTGAAAACTTCATGTCCCTAGAAAATCTCAAACTCAAAATCTTCAAGGCGTTCGTCGTCGAACCCTTCATCACAACTGATACTTCCGTCGAGGATATCTTCCCTTATTGGTGATGCATTCGACACCATCTTCTCCCGGACTTCAATAACTTCCTGGAATTTCGACTTAGACATCTTATACCCAGAAGTGGTCTGGGCTAGATCGTTGGCTTCTTGGTTCTCATTTCTCGGCACATGCGTTATGCCGGCGACCTCAAAGTACTCCAACAATTGTGTTGCCATCACGAAATACTTCAATAGATTTTCCTTGATGCATTTGTATTCTTGTGTGACTTGCTTGATTACCAACTCCGAATCTCCTTTTACCTCAATTCTACTGGCTCCCAATTCTTTCAAGATTCAAAGACCATTTATTAAGGCCTCGTACTCAGCCTCATTGTTCGAGCATTTTTCGTCGATTCTACACTTGAATCTCGTCGGAACATCCTGTGGGGATAATATAAGCACCCCAACTTTTGTTTTGTCTTTGTGGTTTGACCCATTGAAATACAACCGCCATGGGTTTGTGTCAGCCATGTTTAGTGAAGGTTCGATCATAGCATGACCTACTATAAAATCTGCTACAGTTTGGCCCTTCATAGCCTTTAAAGGATTATATGTAAGAGAAAACTTTGTTAAAGCTAGTGCCCATTTTCAAATTCGACTATGTAGAATAGGTTTAGACAACATATGTTTGATAACATCGTAGTGAGATGAAACATAAACATCAATTGGGTTTATATATTGCTTTAGTTTCAAACATGCAGAGTACAAGCATGGGCACATTTTCTTGATCAGACTGTACCTAGTTTCAACATCTATTAACATTCTACCAAGGTAATATATGGGTCTTTCGACACTACTAATATCATCTTGGGCCAACATACTCCCTATGGTCGTATATGACGCAACAATATACAAACTCATATTTTTCCTCCTACTAGGGGGTAACAAAATGGGAGGCTTTGTAGCTCCGGTCCCCAGTGAAAGTCATTTTCCTTCTTAATTTTGAGCAGTGGTAAAAACACCTTCGTCTTGCCACTTAGATTCGATATGAACCGTCTTAGGAAGTTTATTTTCCCCAACAAAGATTGGAGTTGCTTATTTGTCGACGGGATTTTGAGATCTAAAATCGCCTTTGTCTTGTTTTGATTTATCTCAATGCCTCGTTTGTGTACCACGAACCCGAAGAAATCTCTTGCATGTACACCGGAAGCACATTTTAATGGATTCATCTTCAATCCATATTTTCTCATTTTGTCAAACGAGAGTCAGAGCTGATCCAGATGATCTCCTTGTGATGACGATTTTATCACAATATCGTCAATATATACCTGCATAAAATTTTCAATGAAGTCATGAAATATGGCATTCATAGCTCTTTGATAGGCCGCTCCTGCGTTTTTTAAACCAAACGGCGTCATAACCCATTTGTATGTTCCTAAAGCTCTAGGACATTGAAACGCTGTCTTGGGGACATCATCTTAGGTTAAAAATAATTTGATTGTATCCAAAATAGCCATCAAGCATTCTCAAATATTCAAAACCTGCGGCCGAGTCGACCAACATTTCTGCCACACGCATCGAGTATTCATCCTTTGGCATGGCATTATTTAGATCTCTAAAATCTATACAGATTCTAAGAGTTCCATTTTTCTTAATGACAGACACTATATTAGCTAACCATTCGACGTACCTCGCAGTCCTGATGAAATGACTTTTGAGGATTCTTTCGATTTCCTGTTTAATTTTCAAGGTAATTTCCAGAACAAATCGTCGAGGGTTTTGCTTCACTGGCCTTTTCCCAGGTTGGATAGGCAGTCGATGCTCCACAACTCTTCGACTTAAATCAGGCATTTCGTTGTAATCCCAGGCAAAATAGTCTTTGTATTCTGTCAATACTTCAATCAACTTCGCCTTCATTTTTGACCGAACCTTGGTACTTATGTATGTTGGTCTTTTTGTGACCACGTCTCCTAGATCGATCTCTTCGAGGGGATCTTATGCTTGCATCTTCTGTGACTCATTTGATGGGTTCTTTTCGAACCCCAAAGGCTCATTATCATAGATGCAATCAAGCCTCCGACTTTCTGAAGCTGTTATTTGGTCTTGTCGACCATATTCCAATTATTTGGCCTCACAGGCCAAATTTTGAAGCCTCTCCTTTTCCAGAATCGACTTTCTCTTGTTTTCAACCAAATAGGCCAAAATTCGAGCCAAACTTTCTGACTCAACAGTCATCTTCAACGACTGCATGGCACCCCGTAGGTGGAATTCCTGTCTCTGACCCCGTATCTCCTTCAACATTCCATATTAAACCATGATCGGGATCTAAGTTCAAAACACAACCAATTTTGACGGAAGTATAGGAACCTGATTCGTCATCACATGGTGTTATATTGGCCAAGTGTTGGTTGAAAGATCTCTTCGAACCTCTATCATCGACTCGGTAATAACTTTGGTCGGCCTCAATATTTTCTATGATGTCGTCTTTATGCCAGATTATCAGTCTCTGATGTACCACCGAAGGTACCGCTCCTATCCCATGGATCCATTCTCGACCCAAGAGTAAATTAAAATTAGCTTTGGAATCTATCACCATGAACAGTGTTGAGCGTGTTGTTGTGCCCACAGCTAGATTGACATGGACAACACCCATTATATTACTGGTTTTCCCTTTATAGTTTGATAAAACCATGTTGTGTTATTGGAGATCTTCGTCACCCTTCCCCGTTTTCTTAAATAGAGTATGGGGCACTAGATTGACCATAGAGCCTTCGTCGACAAACACCTTGTTTACCGATATTCCATCAACCTTAGGCCTTATGAACAAAGACTTTAGATGATACATCATCTCTGGGCTAGGCCTTTCGAACATGGCCTTCTTTTCCTCCACTACACCATTATACATGACGTAGTAGCATAGTGGTTTCCCTCCAACCGTTTCATCTGGCACAAAGTCCTCCTCTGTTTCAGAGACTTCATATACCATGTCATATTCAGTCGGCAATATTGATACGATGCCGCAGTTTACAACGAAGTCGTCACCATAGATGTCATCATTGGTTTCTCCGTACATGTCTTTGTCAAACTCGCCGTCCCCTAGCTTCTCTTCAAACTCAGATGAACACTTCACACTTTGGGAAACCACTACTGCTTTCTTCCCCGTCGAATCGACAGTTATAGCCATTGTTTGATTGGCCACCATTTTTCCTTGTCCTAGCCCCAATACCTTTGGTACATGCCTATTTTGTCTAGAGGTTTCCACAAGTTTCAAATGTGGAGTTGTGACATCCTTCCCAGCTTTTTTGTTCCACTGGTAACGCCTTTATTGTGTCCTGGTCATTGGGTTCTTCCCTTTGTAGTTGGGAGATACCATGTATCCCATTTTCTTCTCCGAAGATACTGTTTCTTTCTCCAACACTCTCCACTTTGGATTTTCCCCCTTTTTGGCTGACTGACTCTATCCACTTTTCCTGTGGAACGTCACTCGGTGGGATGAAAGTCTTGGGTCGGGGACGTTGAAACTGCCTCTTGTATTCAATGTTTGTCGAACACGAATCGTGGGATGATAGGTTTCTCTTCCTCCAATGCCTTGTTTTCAGCCTCCAATCTTTTGGCGGTCTTCCCGTTGAATACCACACTGCACTTAGGACATAATAGAGCTTTTGAACCATTTAGTATACACTTCTCTTGTAAGTCTGATAAACTTTCACCTGGTTGGGGGTAGGCTGACTCCGATTGGTTTTAGGCCTTACTATTGAAGCCCTTTGTAGTTTCAACCATCAGTACTTCAAAAGACTTAGCCAAGGATGCCACATCGGAAGCCTCCAAGAGACCCTCAGTAGTCTCGACCATCATACATTAGAGAGGCTCTGAATATAAATCTTTTTCCATCTTCAGGGGGTCAGAGTCCACCTGCATCTTTGGCCTTTCACCAAATTGAAGCCTTCCTTCTTTCAAAGCCTTTTGCATTAAATCCCTGAAAAGAACACATTAGTAAGTTTTGTGACCAAGGAACGTATAAGTTTTAGCTACGTACTTATCAGTTTTCTCAGCTTCGATGGGGTTTTCCTATTCGAGGGCTTTAAAACCTTACACGTGTATGGAGGTCTGGGCTTAAGTTCTGCCACGTTAACCTCGCTTTTGTCGATTAACTCTTCATCGTCGAAAATAGCACCCTTCAATTGTAATATAAGATATTTTTTATTTCTTATGATATTAACCCGTTTTGGTCTTCTCAGCTTTCAGGTGTTCGATGCGTCGAACTCTGTCATCCAATTGGTCCATATGTCTAAGATACTGAGTATCTATATTTTTCCTTATAGAATAATCTAAACCCCCGGCTTCTATCTCAACTAACTCGTGCTCAGGGATATCATCGTGCTTTCAACAGTCTAAACCTGTTTAAGTACTGGTCAACCGACTCAGTAGCCCTTCGTTTCAAGCGGACTAGTTCTTTAAGACTAATCTTTGACTTCCCCATGTAGAATTGTTCATGGAATAATCTCTCCAACTGTGTCCGCATTTGGATCGACTGTGGAGCTAGTGTTGTGAACCATGTAAACGCGTTTTTTTGTAAGAGAACTTGGGAAGTATTTTAACTTTAAATCTTCATTATTCCCTATGTCTCTAGCCTCAGACTTATACTTGGAAATATGTTCAACGGTGGACTCCTCAGTATCCCCAGCGAACTTGGTAAATTTCGGGACTTTCCATCCCCTAGGTAGTTCTGTTTGTAAGACAAAGTCTGGAAAGGGTGAAGATTAAGTTGGCCATTGTAGGCCTGGGCTTATTCCATTTTGTACTATGATCCGTTCGACGACAACCTCTGGGTTTTGCTCCCCAACGTCTGCCTTGTGTCGAATCTACCTGACCAAATGGTCGGGATCCTAGTTTCTGTTGACCAAAACCACGGAAGGCCTTCGTTCCACCGTTGGGATCTGTTTAAATTCCTAATATTCTTGTTCGACCGTATTGTTCGTCATTTCCTCTTGTCGGGCCGAGGTTTTCAGTCGAGGAGGAGGCGTTGGATTCTTACAAATCGGCGCCTTTGGAGCCCCTAAAAAGTCGCATATCCTTGTCATTTGAGTTGCCAATTGCTGGTAACTCTGTGTCGAATCTTGGATCAAAGGCCTAAGGATGGTGCCCATTTGCTGCGTTAGCATATGGACCATTTCATGGTTACTCTTGTCCATCTACTGTCTCATAACAGCGACAGAACTCGACGTAAAAGTTGGGACCGACTCGGATGCCAATCCAAAACCTGGGGGTCGACCTAATAGGGCTTCCAAAGGTCCTAACCCCTGGTAACATGGGAATGGCAATGATGATGTTTCGCCGAAGGTCGAACCGAGATTGTGCATACTTTCCATAAACTCAGTCGGCATTCCCAATGTCCTGTGTATGAGGACGGTAAAGTTGGGCATGTATTTATCAGAAGTTCCCGTTGATGTTGGTGTCAGTGTTTGTGGCTGACATGGTGTTAGAATTGGACCTACAAATGCTTTCGAAATCGTCGACGTCACGCTGGAACCGACATCGGCCGTCTGTGACGTCGATGTGTCTCCATCCGAAGATGTCTCTTCTTATAGTTAAGGAGATATCATTTTGCCACTGCGTAGTCGCATACACTAAACACATCGATGTCCCACTGGGTGTGCCAATTTGTTTTTCGCCAACAATCTCTAGCCTTCTTATCAGAGGGTTACTTGCAGGACCGGCTACAAAGTCCTAAACTTAGTGTTGAGTGTATGGTGGTTTAGTTGGCAAAGTCTTTGGAATGTTTGAAAGGAGTGAATATAACTCTTGGTGAGTTGAAAATACAGTAAAATAAATGCAATAAAAGAAAAAAGTATGGTGGAAGTAAAGGCAACAATATAAAGACAATTTGGTAAGTTAAATGACTGATAAATATAAGTGGAAGCAAAAGTACATTTTTCGTAGGGAGATAAGTCTTTTCAAATAAACTCTTTGGTACTTCAAGTGTACTCCTACTGCAAATTCTAAAAATGACACCTTTGAAATGATCCCTACAACTTGCTTAAATACTAGTAAAAATTAACCGTTGGGAGGTTGCAAATCTGTCTCGAGATGACACGTATCGGCCCACTTCTCCCATGTAGGTAGGTAACTACCCATGTTTCGGCCATCCACGATCGCTCCTCATCATGGAGTGATATCCTTCGACTTCGACTGGCCCTTTTTATGTCGACCCTAGATTTTCAGTTTTCCTCATCGACCTAATCTTTCGACGAATTTTCTAATCGACCATGTGTTTCCTTCTTTGGACGAAATTTGTCAGCTAACAGCACCCTGACCATATTTTTTTTCCTTTTTTTATGTTATTTTGTTATTTTATTTTTCCATTTTGATTTTCTCTTTTGAGTTTTTTTTACACTCTCATTTTTATTATTTAGAAAAAATGTTGAACATCACCCCCCCCCCTTATTTTTTTGCCTCTAGAATTTAATGGTGATTTTATTTACTTTATTTGGATTATTTTTATTGGACTTTTAAGGTCTTGAAGTTAAGGCCCAATGAAATCTATCCTTTGTCATGATATTGGCTTGATGAGGATTGATTGAATCTTCCTTGTTTTAAACCTCCTAATCGATGATCAAATGTTCGTTCATGGGACTTTGAATCATGGATAGGTTATCCCTACACCATCCAACTTGGATCATTTGACTTATAGATGAGTCTTAATGGTATAGTTATGGATTCATCTGATACATTGCCTTTTCATTTGATTTATGCTAACCCATTAACCCTTCTATACATTGCTTATTTATCATTTTGGCTTGCTTATACTAACAATCTAACTTGTTGATATTTCATTTGGTCCTCATAACTTGTTAATATTTCATATGGTTCAATATATAACTTGTTAACCGAAAAAACTAAAATCAATCACTCAATTTTGGGTTGTATAGTTATCTTTTTGTCAATCTATTGATAGATGGACTTGAGGTTGAACAACTTTCATTGTGGCAAATCTAGGGTAAGTTGATCCATTGATCATCTTCCTTACTTTCCATCAGTGATAAGTTATCTCTTGATGCGCCATATTTTGAATCTATTTACCTAAAGATAGATAATCCCCAAAAGTTATCCATAACCCTAACTTTGACTTTTTTAACTTTGATTACTACTAACCTTTTGTTACTATTATTATCATTGTTATTATTGTTCTTAACTTATTATGTCATTTACATTTAATTATTAATTATCATTATCATTGTACAAACTCATCATACACACTTTACTATTATGCTTTATTATTTTCATAGTTCAAATACAACCAAAACATGATAAAATTAAAACACCAAAAACACTTAATCACTTGGACTTAGAGGATCCCGTGTAGGACCTTAGCTTGGAGGCCTTTCATTACTTTCTTTGTGATACTTTGTAAACACTTGGGTTTCATCTGTAACTTACATTCTGGTTTTAAGAATGACATCATGGCACCACCTTTGGCGGACATGTTTGTTAGACCATTATCCTTTGTTTAGCATAGGTCACACTTTTTCAAACACAAGGCTTTCTCTTGAGCTACCTTAAAATGAGACCCTTTTATTTCCTTGATGGTTACTTTTCATTCATGTTGCATAAGCCATATTTCTCAATCAAACAAACAAACCCCTGATCCAACGTCAAGCAGTTTTTTCTTAATCAAACTCAAAGTACTTAATAACTACGATTAGTATTGTGCACCATGAGCCTTAAGTGGTGGAGAATGAGTGATAATTGAGCATTCTTACCCTCACTCTAATTATTTTAGATACAATACGCTTGGCTTGTTATCTAGAATAATCACCTCCGCCCATATACTTTAGTGAAATCTAATAACAAACTCTTTTCATAAACCCTTGTTTAAGGTGAAATCAATATAACCTATCAAATCTTATTTTCGTGCCTTAGGGCACTAGCCCAAAAACTTTTTTTTCAAAGGTAAAATCAACCAACACACAAATATTTTCTACTATGAACTATAGAGCTCTAATTCCTCATCCCCGAATGAGTGATACATAGGCACAAGGGCCCCAATCCTTGGCGAGCACTATAATAACAAAAACACCCCCTCTTTCACACATTCTTTTGAAAATAAAAACAATGACGAGATAATACCTTCCCCTTGTGTAACCGACTCCCGAACCCTAATCTCGGTTGCGAAATTGATTCCTTATTCCTTTTTCATAGCGCTTCCTGTACACTTGTCTTTTTTGAGGGTTTTATCGATTAT
Source organism: Lathyrus oleraceus (assembly GCF_024323335.1). Classification (NCBI taxonomy): domain Eukaryota; kingdom Viridiplantae; phylum Streptophyta; class Magnoliopsida; order Fabales; family Fabaceae; genus Lathyrus; species Lathyrus oleraceus. The sequence continues at coordinate 235,003,746 of NC_066584.1, read as the reverse complement.
TTCCCCTTGCCTCTCCAATGGAGGCACATAAAATAAAATTTGGTGGAGACTCCACTGATCTTTTCGTTCAGTCCATCCAGTTCACTCGTTATCCGAAACCCCGATAGAGACAATAGGGAGGAAATCCAAGAACCTGATGAAAGTGCAATATTAGTACCCAAGGAAAGATAGTGACAGAAAAACCCATCCATAGAGGGTCATTGTATTAAGCTCTAGCCAACATAAAAGAAGTCTAAATAAGCATATTCAATATTTCCATGGATAAGATTGAAGATCATAAGTGAATTTTTAAATGAGGCCCTTGGATGTCAAGTAATTCATGGTTAATTCTTCAGGAAAAACATCTATGGGCAAACATGAATTCTCAATTTCCCTATGTGGGTTCAGATATGGGGGAAGGGGGCATCAATGGTAAAATGATCCAAATGGGTCTCAAACTAGGAGAAAAACTTAGAGATGTATTGGAAGCATACATTTTTGACATGCCAAACAAAACTACAATTGTGAAGATCAGAGTCAACTTAAGCACTAATATACCTATTATGCTTGGGATGTACATAGGAAGTAAGAACAATAGTGTCACTTGGATAGATTTTTGCTATGAAAAATTACTTATGTTCTATTTTTACTGTAGATATATGGGGCACAGTGAGGATCATTGCTAAAAAGTTGTGCCTGAAAGCCATGGAATAACATAGATAAATCATTTGGGTCCATGGATGAAAGCTAATCAACCAGGTAAATGCTAGATTCCTTATGCAGAAAGAAGATTCAGTAGTAACCCTCTCAACAAGCCTAATGTTAGTCTACATAGTTCTATCCTCAAGGTTATCCAAGAACAAAAGGCTCTTCTAACCATGGGTGAGGGGGAGGAAACTAATGAGAGTAAGGATATGGTCCCTAACAACCAACATAAGAAAAGAATAATCCTAGGATTAGAAGATAACATAAATCACCAAACTAGTTCTCTAACATTGAACGTGGTTAGCCTCATGGATTAACTCCCAATTAAGGATGAAATTGCTTTCTTGGAATTGTAGAGGATTAGGAAACCCCCAAACCTTCAGATATCTCAAACAAATGTTAAGGTCGCACGCTCCTAGTATTTTGTTTTTATCTGATACTAAAAAGTGCAATCCTGATAATGTGTGTAATATTTTAATGAACATTGGCATCTTAACCAATATTCATAATGTTAGTTGTGGTAATAATGGTCTAGGAAAGCCAGGTGGTCTTACTTTTCTCTAGAGAAAATATGCAAATCTTGACATTCTCAATTCTAGTAAGAATATGATTGATTTTTATATAATGTGTAGTAATTTTAGTATGAACAATTTTATTTTGAGAGGTACTGGCATCAATGGTTATCCTAAAAGAAATAAAAAACTCTCACTTGTAACTTGATTAATAATTTGGCTCAAAGACATAACTAATCTAACTGGCTCATTTTTGGTGATCTTAATATTATCCATTGTGTCTCGATGCAAAAAATACCCGAGTGTCTAAATGCTCGAAATAGACACAGAGTTGCCACCAAAGTTTTCATTTAAAGGGAAACGTCAATAAAACCCTTAAAGAAATAAAACAAGGTCATCACAACTAGTTGAGGATTCGGGAGTCGGTTATGTGGGGGGAAGGTATTAACACCCCTCACATCCATTGTACTCAACGAGAACCTCCTAATAGGCTAGGGTTAAGTGTTCTTAAGAGAATGTTTGCAATCGTTTTATTTATTCATTAAAAAGGATATTTACAAAAGATTTAAAGAGGGAAAATGTTAGTTTTTTATTCTTGTGCTTGCCAGAGTTTCAAAACTTTGTGCCTAAGTATTTTCAAAGTGCAATGAGAAAGTCAAAGCTTCGTAGTTAGTGTAAAAGATATTTGTGGGTTGTTTGATTTTAGAGAATAGTGTTAGATCATATTTTAGCGGTTAAAAGTCTGCATGTATGCTTGCACGATTGAGGCTTAAGTATTGTTTGTATTCGCGTTAAATGAATCAGACTATTCTTTTATGAAAAAGTTTGGTTTAAGAGAAAAACGACCGAAAAAATGGTTTGATGAGTTGAGATGAATTTAAGTTGTGGAAAAAAAAGAAGTTTTTGTTTTTGATTATTCGAATTAACTTTGTGTTAGTGACCTATGTATAAGTATTGTGAAATATTTACGAGTTTATATACAAATGAATATTTTAAACGGGCAAAACCTAGAGATTGTACAACTAAATTAATATTTGACTTAAAAGAGATAAATACATGTTTTTGAGTTTTTTAATTAATTACTTTTTTTTTATATTTTTTTAATAAAAAGATTAACTAACCTAATAAACTAAAATAATTTTTAAAAGGCTAATTAAATAGAAGAACCTAATGAAAGGGACATGTTTTTGGTATTTTTGAATATTGGTTTAAAAAAACTAGGTTAAATGAATTTACTAAATAAATTATTTTTTGCATTTTGAATAAATGATTAAGAAAATAAATCAATTAAATGAAATAAATTAAATTATTAAAAAAAAGAAGCTAAAGGGGTGTAGTAGAAACATGGAAAGGGCTTGAATCATAAAAGGTGAGAGCCCAAACCCAACGTAAAATCTAACCCTAATTTTGACCTTACATAATTAAATATAAAATTAAAATAATAAAACATAATTAAATATAAAATCAAAATAATAAAAGATAATAAAAGGCAAAAAAAACAAAAATAATGTGGCAATATGATGGAGAATGGTGTTTAAGATTATGGAGATATGAAGGATGGTGGTTTGAATAGAGCTTTGAGAATGGTTGATTATGGATGGAAAAATGTGTAGAAACAAATGTGTATTTATAATGTGAAAAAACTAGGTTAAAAGACAAAAAATAAAATAATAATATCATATATTCTCTTATTTTTCTTGATCAACAATCTGACAAATTTTGACCAATCAAAAGTCATTATGACAAAGCATGACCAATCAGAAACAAGTTTGCCAAAATGTGACTAATCAGAAAATGGGAATGACAAATTGTGAGATACTTTTATATTTTTATGATTTTTTGGTTATTTGGTGTATATAAAAATGAATTAAATGAAAAATTAAATTTTAAAAAATGCCTAAAAATTAAAAAAGATATATATTTAAAAATTCAAAAAAGTCAACATTTGACTTTTTCACCTTTTTTTAATAAATAACCAAAATGAAAAGGAAAAAATAAAAGATAAGGAAAAAACATGACCCTGTATTTAACATTCTTAGACACTTACCATTTAAACTGACATACACTTTCGATTTTTTTCATTTTTTTTAAATGCTAAAAATAAAAGATAAAAAAACATGCGGGAACAATTTAGGGTACGACATCTTGTGATAAGGAAAAAATTGGGGGAAATCCTTTAGATCCTAACCTAACTCATTATTAAAACTACTTTTGTTGATTTCCAATTGGTTGAATTAGGTTATACATGAAATATGGAGACCTGGTGCAATAATCAACAAGGAAACAATTTCATTTTTGTTAGGCTGAATAGAATTATGGCTAACCAGGGTTGGGAGAGTTTTTCCCCTACTTTAATAATACTTACATTCCCAAGACTAGATATGACCATAACCCTATCATTCTTGAGTTTAACTCAGACCCATACCATAAAATCAATATAAACCCTAAAGATAAGCCTAAAAGATTTGAAAAGTTGTGGATGGAGAATCCTAAAATTGATGATATTATAAGTAAAAGTTGGAAAACTACTTATAATAGTGATCCTAAAAACAAGCTTCACTGTACTCTGGATGCTTTGTGGGGATGGGGAAAGAGAAAGTTTGGAAATTTGGCTAGAGAGATCAACAAACTTACTAGAACTCTTAAACATATTTAAGATTTAAACCACCTTAATAAGTATTATAATCAGATTTATGAGATCCAAGATAAGTTGGAAAACTTCTTCATCAAAAAGAGATTTTGTGGACTCAAAGAGCTAAATATCACTGACTTAAAGATGGAAATAAGAATACTAATTTTTTCCATCAAAAAGTAAACCAAAGGAGAAATAAGAACAAGATTAAGTCCATAATCAAAAGTAATTGTGATATCATCTACATGGAAGAGGATACTCAGGAGATTATTTTGATTTTCTATAAAGACCAATTAAGAGCTGATAATTTAACTTATCACCCTGAGTGCTGTAGAACCCAGAATAACATAATTGATAAGGATATGACTAAAACGTTGGAGGCTCCCTTCACCCAATAAGAGGTTTTCCTAGCCACAAAGGATTTGAGAATTAATGTTGCCCTGAGTCTTAATGGTATTCCTTCTCTATTTTATCAATCTTATTGTACTATAGTGGGTGATGATATATCAGCCACCATTCATAACATTCTTAACAAAAAGTAGGATCCCAAAAGGTTTAATAACACATTTATCGTCCCTAAAACTAAAAACCCTTCAAAACCTAGTGATTACAGACATATAATGCTCTATAATGTCATTATGAAGACTATCACTAAAACCATTGCAAACATAATCAAGCCTATTCTTCCTACCATTATTAATGAGAAACAAAGGTATTTTGTCCATAAAAGACTCATCAGTGATAATGCTATGATTGTTGATGAGGTGTTCAAATATATTAATAAGACTACTAGGAAAAGTAAAGGGTATGTGGGTATCAAAATGGACATGTAAAAGGCTTACGACAGGCTTGATTGGTCTTTCATTGAACAAACTCTCTACAATATTGGTTTTCCTACTAACCTTACCACTTGTATCATGAATTATGTCACTACGGTTACTTTATATATTCTTATTAATGGATACCCTTCTCACGATATAATCCCCACCAGAGTAATAAGACAGGGAGACCCCAGATCTCCTTATCTGTATTTTATGGATAATGGTTTTTCAAATCTTATAAGAAATGCCCAAAATGCAAATAATCTCTCAGGTATATCTATAACTAAAGGGGCACCTAATATTACTCATTTATTTTTTATAGATGACAATCTAATATTTTGTAAGGAAGAGAAGAAGGAATCCATGACTCTATTAACTATCATCAACATTTAACAAGAAAGCTCAAGAGGAAAGATTAACATCCATAAGTCTCAGGTGATGTTCAACTCTAACACGAATCAGATTCATAAAGATGTTATTACTAATATCCTGAGTATTTCTATAGTTCATAGAATTGATATCTATTTGGGCTTAACAACTTATATAGGCCAATAAAAAACCAGAAGCTTTAGCTTCCTGCAGTACATAATCAGAAATAAGATAAATATTTAGAAAGCTAATAACCTTTCCTATGCTATTAGAGCTACTCTTATTAAGGTAATGGCCTAACCGGTCCCTACATATGTCATGAGCTTCTTTCAATACTATGAAAAACACATATGACAAATGTTGTGAAAGATCTATAATAACGGTTGAACAACCATTGTTAGGTAGGGTATGATTATATGTGGGTTATTTACAACCATGATCCAGTGCCCGTGGTAGAAAACTAGAGTGCGCTACATATAACTATGTTTTAAATACCCCTAGTGAAAGGCCTGTCAGCATTTTTTATTTTTTTCCACATGGTTTGCTTGACTATATTGATAAATTTCATCACAATATATAATATTAAATATTTTTAACACAACAACAACAACAATAAGAACTATAAGAACATTAAGAACAACAAGGACAATAACAAGAACAACAACAATAACAATAAAAACAACAAGAACAATAACAATAACAACAATAACAACAAGAGCAAGAACAACAAGAACAAGAACAACAACAATAAAAAGAACAAGAACAACAATAAGAACAACAGGACCAACAAAAACAACAACAACAACAAGAACAATAATAAAAATTATAAGAACAACAACAACAACATCAACAACAACAACAAAAACAAAAACAAAAACAAAAACAACAAGAACAAGAACAAGAACGAGAGTAATAACAAAAACAACAACAACAACAACAACAAAATAAATAAATAAATAGAATCGTTAAACAAGAACATTTTACCTGACATAATAAAAACAACTAATGTTTCTAAGTCGAATCCATGATTTTCGTGCCTAGTTCAATTTCAAGAAGGGATGATGGAGTTTCGAATCTCGTTAATGGAAGAAGTATTCTTGAGTTTCTTTTATGGAAGAAATTATGTTTTCAATTTTGGTTTAGTGGAGGAATAATGTTTCGTAAATAGAAGAAGTTTGGAGACAGAAGATGAAGTTTGTCTAAGTACATCTAGGGAAAAAGTGAATTAACGAAGAGTGTTATATATCTTTAAAAACAAAAAGGAACCACTTTTCACTATGGTTGAAATTCTAACTGTGGTGAAAAGTGGCTTAAAAATAAGTAAAAAATAAAAAATATTGGTGTTGAGATTTGAACCTATGACCAAACGCCACTTTTCACCACGGTTGGAATTCCAACCGTGGTGAAAAATGGCTTAAAAATAAGTATAAAAAATAAAAAATATTGGTGTTGGGATTTGAACCCATGACCAGACATCATTTTTCACCATGGTTGGAATTTCAACCGTGGTTAAAATTGACGCCTTCCTACTTTTAACCATGATTGTTATTAAGGATCGTAGTGGAAAATATTTTAATAAAAAAATTTAGGTGCCTAAATATCACTTATTACTTCGGTTGATTGAATATCTGAGGTAATAACAAGTTACGAAAGGTATATTTTGTAGTGGTATTCCTTTTACCTCATAGTATTTGCAATAATGTGGAAAGTATGGCCTTTAGGTTTTGATGGGGAGGTAGGAAAATCCATTGGAAGAAATGGAGAGACCTTAGCAGATATAAGAAGGAAAGGAGTCTAAGATTTAGAACTTACCAAGCTTTTAATGAGTATATGCTTGCTAAACAAGTTTTGACACTGAATATTGAACCTAATTCTCTAGTGGCTAAGCTGTTAAAAGCCAAGTACTATCTTGAATCAAATATTGTCGAAGCTAGATTGGGTAAAATACCTAACTACTTATGGAGAAGTTTACATCACATAAGTTGGATTATTAGAAAGGGTAGTTGTTGGGATATTGGGTGTGGTAGTAATATAAATATTTGGGAAGACAACTGCATTCCAAACCAGTGCAGATTTAATGTCCTAACACAAAATCTTTAGAAACAAGGGAAATTGAATTTAGGGACCTCATTGATATGGAAAAATGTTATTGAGACCTAAATAAGATAAACAACATGTTCATCCCAATCGACAAGACATCCATCCTAAAAATTCCCCTATACAATCTGGAAGTTGAAGATTGCCTAAGTCGGAAGGCCAGGAAGTATGGGCACTACTCGATTAAAGCAGGATGCTATAACATAATGGATTGACAGAGAAACATGGAGTGTGAAAGCTCCAACAGAGAAATAAAAAAGGATATTTGGGGGAAGGTTTGGGGGAGTAAGGTTACTCCTAGGAAGCAGTATCCCCTATGGAGGCTCCTTACCAATATTCTCCATCTAAAAGAAAATTTAAGAAATAAAGAAATTCAAAGAGATTTACTATGTCCTAAGTGTAGCTCAAGAATGTAGTCCAATTATCATTGTGTCAGGACATATTGGTGGGCTAACTATGTTTGGTTTGGATCCCAGCTTAATCTTAATTATCACAACAATTTAACCTTAGAATTCACATACCATTGCAAAAATAATATACCTCAGATGAGTACAAACAATTTAGCCACATTCATTAAACTTATTTATGGAATTTGGAATGCCATAAACAAGCGATATTTGACCAGAAAAACTTACATGTTATAGAAGTCATCGATGGAGCCTGCCAAAACAATAATGTTTTTATATATCGGTCAATCAACATGAGAAAATCCGGATGAGGACTCCCAATTAAGGGTAGGAGAAAGATATTGAACATGGAAGGAATAAGATTAATAAAAAGTATAAGTATAAGGAGTTTGATAATCACAACAAAAGTAAAATTCCTCATCAACAAGAGATAAAAAAAACTTATCTGGATCAGGAAGTAGTCCATAACAGGGAAATATAAGGAAGACATAACTGGAAAAAGAAACAACCCAGATAAAAGGAAGGAAAATGTTAGAAGTTACAACGATGGTATAAGAAACAATGGAAAAGAAAACATGCAACAAACACACCTTAGTCTAGGAAACTCAAAAGCTATGATGTATCAGATGAGAATAAAGATGAAGCATATTGAGGATCAATCAACTGTTCACAATGAAATCAACTAGACCTAGATGCACATAGATATGGCGACTACCATGGGGAGGAAGTAATCCCAAATAAGGGGTTCTTATGGGTATGGGTCGACCCACGTTTATTATTTCAAATATCACTATACTCTAGGGGTGTTCACAGTGCGGTTTTGGCAGTTTTTATGCTAAAATTCATCGAAACCACAAAATAAAAAACATGAGGTTTGGTTTGGTTCAATTGCATTTTATAAATAAAACCAAACCAAACCAAATCAACCAATGCAGTTTGGTTTGGTTCAGTTGGTTCAATTTTTTCAAAAAATTTATTGAGCTATACATACACATATGGATGACAACATAACTTTGTATTTAGTAATTCATACACTACCAAATAACAACAAAACTCATCATATTTGGTTAACAACTTCTCTTTTAATATGTAAAAAATAAATTATACAAAAGTGGAATAATAAACATAAAACAATAACATCAAAAAATATATAAATTATTATAATAAAATAAAAAAGATTGAGGAGATGAGAGATAAGTGAAGATGAAAAAGAAAGAACATAAGAGATGACAAATTAAAGACAAAAAAGTGTGATAAAAATGAGAAGGTGAAATAGAAAAAACATAAAAGAGTAGACATTAGAGAAGCAGAGGCAATGTGTATCTAGAGAAGAAGGCATGATACCGCTGAGAGAGATTTGAGACGGCTGAAACTAAAACCCTAAATGTGAGGAAAAGAAAATCGTTTGTAATCCTTAGGCTAAGGCATAATATGTTTAAGTTTAGGTTGGATGTAAGTTAAGTGAAATTTGGGTTGTACCATAGTGCGGTTTGATTCAGTTTGGTTCGGTTTGCAAAATACAAACTGCAAATCAAATCGAATTGCACGGTTTTGTAATAATGTGGCCCAAACACATCCCAAACAAATTTGGTTTTTGGTTTGTGGTTTTCTATTGGGTTTGTTCGGTTTTGAACACCCCTACTCTACTCCATATTTATTGTTTCAAATTTCAGAGTTGTGGACTCTTTGAAACTAAACGAGAGTCACATTAATAAATCAAAATAATACTAAAAGATATTGTTTTATAATTTTAATGTAATTTTAATTAATTTATTCTAATTCACTATCAAATTGTAAGTTATTCTCAAATAATGAAAAATCTAATTGAATAAAAACTAGGCTATTTTTGTTTTTCGTTTGTATTTAACATTTTTTTACCTCGTGGGGTTTATTTTTTTGGTGGGCGGGTTAAGTGGGTAGGCAGATCCAAAATTTCAACCCAACCTGTCATTTTATGGCAGATGAGCGGGCCGGCCCGGCGGGCCACGACCTGTTTTGACACCCCTATTCTGATAATAACTGTATATCATAATTTTTGCCAAAAATATGTTGTTAGAGACATAAATTGTTACTATAATACTTTTAGTTTTTTTAATAAGATGAATAAATGAATTTTAAATACTATCATATATGTAACAATGTGTGTGTCCTATATTTATGAAATAATAGGTATCAAAGTGTCGGTGTTGTGTCGTTTCTCTGTGTTCGGTTGGAAGTTTTTAGTGTTGTTTTGTTGGCTTGATTTTTCTCATCCAAGTGTGTTTGTTTGATGATTTCTTGTGGAGAATTTTAATTGGTGTTGTTGGAAATCTCCCACAACCTATGGAGAATTTTAATCAAGCTTAATGAACAAGATTGTTATCACTCACATAATAACAATGAAAAGAGAAGAACAATGGAGAAAGACAAAAAGTAAAGAACAATGAAGGAGAAGAAGAATTAAATTCTGCAGAGTTTCTCTCTGCCCGCAAACGGTGAAAAACTTTTTATTCACTTTGCAACTGCAAAATACTGTGAATTACAAATATTATGAATACTTTATTCACTTCATTACAAGAATAAGGGTTACTCCCTCTATTTATAGATTTAGGTTAACTTGGACCTCAAGACAAAGCCCAAAACTATAAGAGCCCAAAATTATAAAAGCCCCAAATAGCTAACACTACTTAAATATGTATAAGTTGAAACCATGTGCGAAGCAACATGCTTCGACACTTCGACACACTAACATAACTCAACATTCTAGGTGGTTTGACACTTCCTTGCTTCTGTCGAGCAACCTGCTTCGACACAAGGAATTACAATTCAACACACCACCTAATTCATTATGTCTAAGCTATCTACATTCATCATAACTCTTAGTCTTTAGAAAACTTCGACCTGCACTCCCTTCGTCATGATGTCTGCAATTTGATTCTCAGTTCTACAGTGTTCCACATTCATCTTCCCATCTGTTACCTGCTCTCGAAGATAATGGAACCTCATTTCGATGTGCTTGCTTCGACCATTTGCTATCAGATTCTTCGCCAAATTGATAGCTGACATGCTATCGATCCTGATGGTAATTGCTCCATGACTCTTCCATGTTATCTCTTTGACCAGATTTACCATCCACGTTGCTTGACATTGTAGAGGTAAATTCATAACCATCAAGCTATGGATAAACTTGACGTCAATAAAACCAGAGTCTTTAGTGTGGTTCTTACCAAGTAACTATCAAGTCTATTCTACTCTTTCAATTAATCTATCATCTCCTCTTGCCTCCTTAATCATTTTTCTTTCAGTCTTAGTAGGCTGAACTACGAAAGCTCTGATTTCCTTATTGCACTATAAGGATACGTAGGTAGGAGAACCCAAATTCTTCGCGAGCTACCTTATTTATCAATCAATCATTCTTCACTCATTCAATCAATACCATCTTTTTGAGATCAAATATGCTTCTCCTCGGACTCATTGCACATCCTTTTAGGACGATATAACGGCAGTCCACCTCATCAATTGAGGGTTGTTTGGATCATCCCCGAACATTTAATTCAGTATTTTTGGGTTTAAACACCGATTTTCTCTTCGATTCAGAGTCTATCTTTTTCATGGATCCAAGATACTATTCTTCCTTGATCTCCAACTATTTGTTCCCCAGACAGTGATATATTATTCCTTGTACACAATAATACTTTCCCTTGGGCCCCCGCCTATACCCTTTTAGGACGATATAGAGGCAGTCCGTCTTGTGAACCAAGAATTGTTTGGCTTGCACTCAGACACTTAATTCAATCTTTGTTTTTGGATTTACCCTATAGCGGAAGCCCTGATAGCCCACGTACTGGTAAATGCCAGTTTACTCTTTGATTCCAAGTTCCTTCCATTTGTGGGTTCCCTTGATACCATTATGTTGGTACAAGTTATACTTTTCATCACTTATCTCTCTCTCTGTTCTTGTGTTTCCATGAACTACGATTGCTCTGATTTTCTTATTGCATAATGAGAATACGTAGGCATGAGGATGCGAATCCTTGGCAAGCATACTTCTAATTATTCCTCCTTCCGCCTTAGGGAAATGTTCATATCTTTTACGATCCATCACCTACCTTCGATCATTAAATTGTTCACCCAGTGACATACTACTTCTTTGACACCGAAATACAATTTTCTTTGGATATCCATATACACCCTTTTAGGACTGTAGCGATAAATTCATGATCATCAAGCTATGGATAAGCTTGACATCAATAAAACCAGAATCACAGTCGCGCTTTTAATGTTTCCAAAGGAAAAGGGAAAAGTACGAAGAAAACCCAAAGATAAGAAGTTTTCAAGTCAAAACTAATAAAATGCCAGAGATTACAAGTAAGGGGGTTGGTTACACATAGGGAAGGTGTTATCACCCAAAGTGTCCTAGGTACTCCTAGGAAGCCATTTTTTATGTGTGCATGTGTTTTTGGTATAAATGATGTTTGAGAAAAATGGAGTGTGGGGATGAGAAAATAATTCATTGATTATATTTTTGTGTTTGACAAGACCTTCGGTCTCATGCCTACGTACCAACATAAAAATGAGGGATCAAACCCCGTAGTTCGTGGTAAAAATTTCAAATAAGTTGGTAAATTGTTTTTAACAAAAGTTTTAATAAGAAAGTGCACAAAAGGGCCAAAAGTTTTAATGGAGTTGTTAGTTCTTTTTGTCTTTTGAAATTTTAAGTTAATATGATTAAGTTTGTTTACAAATTTGATTTAAGAAAGAGTTTGAAAATTCTATGACATAAGGCCAAAGTTTCTAATCATTAAACAATGTCTAATACTGAAATCACAAGCAAAAAATTTATTTGAAAAGAGAGAGAGATTTGAAATTTAAGAAATGGGAGGAGATGAATAGGCTAACCTAAGCACAAACTTAAAAGTTAAGAGTTGAAAAGATCTGACCAATGGGATGCAATCTAATAGACAAGAATGTCATATAGAAACCCATTTTCCTTTGGACTTTAATCAAGAAATGACCAATAAGCAATGAACAATATCCAGGCATCATGAAGATCAAGGCCTCAAATAAATATAGCCACATCCAAACAAGCACTCCATTAGCTAGCAACCTTCACTGTCTTCCAATGTACCGGATGAAATATCCCTTGATCAACTTAGAATAAAACATCAGACACAAGATCAAAATAACAATTAAGCACCAAGATAGAGTAGCAGATGAATTAAAACAATTCCTAAGTCTTGCATCAGATGAAGGCACGGTTCAAAATAGCTCAGTCTCAAGATGTTGGCATTGGCCAAGTCCTTTTTGCACAGGGCATGTTGCCTAATCCTAAGTCCAAAAGTTCAGATCAAGTTCAACAGTCCCCCAGATGTTTTTTAGGGTTTTTTTGTTGTTATTAGGTATTTTAATGTCCTAAGACCATAAACAAAATCAAAACACACAAATAATATATACAATCACAAGATATGGCTCAAATGAGCAAAGTGAAAAAGGACATAAACATAAACACGTTATATGAAATGTAAATGGAAATGAATGATAAAAGACTAAAATTTAAATTGCATAATAGTAAATGACTTGAAAGTAAAACAATATTAACAAGAGTTAGTCAAATGTTAGTTAAAAGTTAGTCAAATGTTAGTGGTGATTTTAATTAATTAAGTCATTCTTTGGAGAACACTCAACCATTCATTCACAAGTATGAATCCTTAAACCAAGACATCTTCCATGAGAAGGGCTCCAACTTGGATAATTCAACAAGTATGCCACTAACTCCCATGAAAGGAAAAAAGGTCAAGTCTCCATATAATGCCATGAAGAATGGGAGACTAACAATCTCACTTACTAGAATGCTATGCCTTGAGGGTCAAATTTAGCTCTATGTTAAACAATCATAATTGAGCTTATGTAGAAGTCACAACTATCTGAGGTCGGGCAATAAAATTTTTGGTGTTAATGCATGTTAGATATTTGGTGTCAAGAACCAAACTCCTAAAACATACCACACACTAAAAGAAAAAGATCAAAAGGGAGGGACCTATCTCAGTCACACTTGTATTGATTCATCTGACACAAGGTCATTGATGAATCAATTAGCCTTTAGACATTAGAGATTTCATTGGTCAAATGATGGATTTGGGAAGAATAGGGATGAAGATGAAGAGGGAGGGGAAGATAGAAACACAAATTGACCATGGGAGGAATTTTATCAAATAAAAACCATCCATTCATTTTGGGAGATGAAATGTACATTTCATCAATCCCCTAAATCCAATGGTTTTGATCCAACAAAAGTCAAATCAACCATAACCAAGAGCCAAACAGTAAGTCAAACATCACAAGACCATAAAAATGGCTCAACAACATTTTTAAGCATTTAATCAATTAAAAATTAATTTAAAAATGAATTAAAATACATTTTAATTTGGTCAAAACCTAAAATTCCTTCAAAACACCAAATAAATGGCCAAGGGATTTATCCTAGGTCAAACAAGGTCAAAGGACCTTAGACAAAATATTTCACTATTTTTTGAAAGTCATAAGTATTTTTAAATAGTTAAAAATATGCAAGAAAACATTTAGTTCATGAAAAATATTAAAATTAATCCAAAAATAATTTTAATTCAAAATATGGAAGAGAAAAATATTTAAAGATTTTTGGTGAAAGTTCCATATTTTTTGGATTAGAATTGAAGTTAATATGAATTAAACAAAATAAAGTGATTAAATAAAAAATCAAAAAATTAAATTAAATTAAAAAAAAACAAGGGTCATCAAATCTCCCTCATTAATTGAGGTGGCATCTCTGATGATCAAGCGTGTACTTCCGTTCAACACCTCAGTCAACGCGTCTACACGCGTGGTATGCAAAAGCAAAGGTCTTGATTAAAACGTGGAACTATGATCAGATGGTCTGAGAAACACCAGCACACCACCGGAGCCCTAGCTCCGTTCATCTTCTCCGATGGACCTCACCGAACTTCTATTTACAGTGATGAGGCTCGATCTGGATCTCAATTTGCTTGGGCTTGCTTCCACTTGATTGTAGGAGATGAATTGAGAGCTCAAATGGCTTGGATTCTTAGAGTTTCAACTTCAAAATAGAAGTGAAATTGAAACTCGGTTTTCAATTGAAAACCTTCAAGTTTATCCTCTAATGGTGAATGGGAGGTTACAGGAGCAAAGCTTGGGCAAGGTGTTCATAATTCTGAGCATGAGGCAATGTATTTATAGGCTTGGCAATTGATTTCCACACACTTCCGTTCAAATGCCAAAAATATCAATTCCCATTTGCGTGCTTGCATGGGCGTATGATAGGCCCATGAAGTAATGTCAAAAAGTCCAAATATGATCATGAGTGATGTTGAAAGTGTAACATGAAGCCATGCATTTGAACATGAGAAGTGGTCATGAGATTCATCCAAATGGAACCTTGAAGAAAAACTATACGCAAGTCATTCAAACCATGGCCAGATGAAGTGATTTTAGACATTTTTGAAAGGTGAGTTCAAGGGGAACCGCTTTCATGTTGAAAACATTTCCATTTGAAGCTTGGATCATGATGAATTTTGAGGTGGAAGTTTGGAAAATCAAATATAATTAAAAAAATTCTAAGTACCAAGTCAAATGTTCACTTCTTCCCCCTTGAATAACTTTTGGCATAAGCTTCAAATGGAAAATGTTCCTTCATAAAAATTGTAGCTCTTTCAAACCTCTTCAATTTGGTCATAAATTTGACCTCATTTGGATTTGGCATGAAGGAGTTATTCATTTTAGAAGTTGAGGAAAATTGCTTGTTCAATGGTAATGGCCCAAAATGACCTATAATGTTTCCTCTTGGCACATGCCTTTTCAAGTTGAATTTGAAGTTTCTTAAAGAATAAAATTTGGAGAAGACATATTGAATTTTATCATTAAACTTGGATGACCTTCATCTCATAAAAATTGAGCAAGTTATGGTCCTTGGAAGTTGACCTCCTAACTAGGGCACAAACAAAATGACCTATAATCTTTCACCATAAAAAATGACTTTCCAAGCAAAATTAGCTCTTGAACTAAACATGAAAGTTGTTTGGAATGTCATAAGGATTAACGTTTCTCTTATAATAATTTTAATATGACAAACATTGTAGGAGATAGGGTCTAGTGAACCCCAGTTCTGACTAGTTGACTTTCTCTGATCAACCACCATGAACCAACTTGAAACCTTGAAGTTCTCTTGATATTTTGGACTTATGGAGGATCATATATGCATAAGTTGATGTATAATGAATTATCCCTTAATATATTTGATCAAATGTTGAAGAAACTTGTTGAGGAATTCATACAAGATACCCAGATGAAATGGGGCTTTAAAGGCAAACAAGCTTCTAACTCTTGATGATTTCTTGATCAAAATGATAAATGAAGATCATGGGGACCCATATATGATGTCTATATCCAATTTGAACCATCTCTTAATTGATCTCCTTGCATTGAGGGTCTTAAACCCTAGATGTGAGTTTGATGAGGCATTGGTGGATGCACACACTACCTACAAAATAAACAAGGCTATAGATAGACATATTTTTGGTATTTTGGTTAGTAAATAATGAAAAACAAATTATGATATAATCAAATGTGCTTTTGACCTCTCCCAATGCAAACCCAATGAATGAGGGGTAAGGAGGATGGATGCCAAGGTGTGATCCCAAAGCCAATGCAAATAATGAGATATCATGAGGGATCTTAGGGCCAAAATTAGGGTCTTACAGACATGAACAAAAAGAAGAAGCTATGTATTCTGCTTCGTATGATGATAATGCCATTACTGGCTCCTTTCTCAAACTATAAGCAACTAGTGCACCACCTAGCATAAACACATAGCTAGTTGTGGATTTTTGATCCTCAGTATCACTACACCAACTTGAGTCGGTGTATCCTGTAACACCCCGATAAAAATAAGATAATTATTTAATTTAAGTTAATATTATATTTATTAATTTAATTAAATAATTGGAATTATTGGATTATTATTATTATTATTGGAATAATAATTATTGGAAAGTATATAAGTTGGAAATAAGAAAAGAGTTCCATTTTTTTGGTAAAAGGGTTTTTACGTGAAAAACAGAGAAGCGGTTGAAAAGAGGAAAAGGGCAAAGAGGCAGAGCAAGAGGAAGAAGGTTGGAGAAGAGAAAAGCTTGAAGCTTAAAGATTCGCCGGATTAACTCAGGTAAGGGGGGTTTATCATCGTTTAATGGGTATTATGGGATAACATGTAATGGGTAGTGATAAACCATTGATTTGACTCTAATTGGAATGATGTATGCTGAAATTGGTGAAATATTGGATGAACGAAATTTGGATTATAATTGAAGGAAATTCGTAAGAATTAGATGTAATAATGTTAGAATTTGTGAAATCGAATAGGGTATGATTCGTGTTAGATGATATGAACGATTATTGTGTAAAATTGGACTGTGGGAGGTTGGATCTGAGGAATCTCGTGGTAGAGAAACCCATAGCAGATCTGGAAATCTGGTTTCTGGTCATACGCGTATGGCACTAGGCAATACGCGTATGAGATGGTCTGGTACGCGTATGGCACTAGGCAATACGCGTATGGATGAGGAAGATGATGTTTTGAACGTGGTTTGGTCTCTGTTGGTACGCGTATGGGGAAGTGGTACGCGTAGCATACGCGTATGAGATGGTGTTACGCGTATGGGATTTGGTCAGGAGATGGGCCATACGCGTATGGGACTATGCAATACGCGTATGGGCAGATTTGTGATTTTTCTGGGCTGTCGTTATGCAGTTTTTGGTTGTTCAGCTGAGTAATGTAATTTGGCTGATGTATGATATAGTAGGGATCATTTCCCGTTGTTTTGAGCAGTATAGGTATTAGTAGAGTGTGCTAATACTGTGATTATTAATTGGCATGACATGATATGATTTTGTGATAATATGCTGATGATGTATGATTGTATGCATAATGCTGTGAATGTATGTATTATGTGGAATGGACTGTTTTATGGCTTAGAGTGTGAGCATATGTCCATTTTGGATTGTTGTTGATGTTGCATGACTAAGTGATTTAGCTTGCATATTGTGGCCTTTATGGTGGTAGCTAATTCCCATGGTGAGGAATTAGTGAGTGAATTATTTTGGATTGTTGTTGATGTTTGCATGCTAGGTGATTAGCGTGCATAGCATAGCCCTTGGGGTGGTAGCTAATTCCCATGGTGAGGAATTAGTGAGTGAGTCACTAGGTCTCAAATGAGTGGGACTAGTGAGCTTGGTAGCCGTATCTGGATTTGATCGGCGAGGTTGAACTATATGTTCACGAATAGTCGGTACCGCATGCATGGAGTCTCATTGCATAATATATGTATGGCGTATAATATGAATGGATGTATTCCAATATTATACGTGTGTTTTGTGGTTGTGTTGAGTTGAGTATGATGATGATGATGATTATGAGTTGATATTGCCGTTGCTGAATATGTGTTATGATTAGGGTGATGAAATGTGTTAATTTACTTAACATTACATGATATTTTATAATGCTTATTATATCGATTGAGGAACTCACCCTTACAACTATTTTTCAGGTAACGAGCAGTGATTGAGTAGAAGCTAGTACTTGGAGTCTAGTGTAGTTCCTTAGTGGGTCATGCTCTGGTAGATGTAACATCGGGACGGGATGTTTTACCTTATTTTCATTGTTGGTTGTTGAATGATCTTACATGTAATGTGTTACATGGTTTGCATGATTGATAGATCTCTATCCGCTGCGTATTGTGCAATGTTTTATTTTGATAAATAATTGAGTATGACCAGATATTTTGGAACATTGTGTGAAGTGTCAAGTGTGACACCCTTAATTGCATACTTACTCTGATTTATATTTTGTTGATTTAATTAATTATTGGGGTATTTTAGAAGGGTGTTACATTAGTGGTATCAGAGCATAGTCGGTCGAGTCGAGTCGTAATTATTCTGTTTCCCCTGTACGGGATAGGTGTTGTGTAACCCTATCAGTACTTATTGTTTTAGCTTGTTGGGTTTTCAGAATAGAGATGGCTGGAAGAGGTAGAGACGATGTTGCGATTGCTGAGGCTCTGGGTATGCTAGCTGGAGTACTTGGAGGAAACCCGAATGTTGTGGGAATGGGAGCTGCTCGTCAACTGAGTGAGTTCCAGAAGAACAATCCTCCAATGTTCAAGGGAGCATACGATCCAGATGGCGCTCAGAAGTGGTTGAAGGAGATCGAGAGGATCTTCCGAGTGACTGAGTGTGCCGATAACCAGAAGGTCAGGTTCGGTACGCATATGCTGTCAGAAGAAGCAGATGATTGGTGGGTTGCTACCCGCACTGAGTTGGAATCTGCTGGGAATGCTGAGATCACTTGGGCTGTGTTCAGAGAGAGATTCCTGAGGAAGTACTTTCCAGAGGATGTCAGAGGAAAGAAAGAGATAGAGTTCCTAGAATTGAAGCAGGGCAACCGGTCTGTTACGGAGTATGCTGCTAAGTTCACAGAGCTGTCAAAGTATTACACTCCCTATAACGAGGCTACTGGGGAATTTTCAAAGTGTGTGAAGTTTGAGAACGGGTTGCGTCCCGAGATCAAGCAGGCTATTGGGTATCAGCGGATTAGAGTGTTTTCTGATTTGGTTGACTGTTGCAGGATTTTTGAACAGGATACCAAAGCCAGAGCGGAGAGCTATCAGCAGAGGGTTGATAGGAAAGGCAAGAATCAGAATGATCGTGGGAAACCGTATGCAGCTGGCAGAGGTTTCCAGAGGCAGAGTGGGATGAAGAGGCCTAGTGGGGGAGACTCCAGTGCACCTGCTAAGTGTTACAGATGTGGTCAGGCTGGACATCGTATCCATGAGTGTACCAGTAATGAGAAGAAGTGTTTTAAGTGTGGAAAAGGTGGTCATTTGGCTGCAAAGTGCCGGTCGAAGACTGTGACTTGTTTCAACTGTGGAGAGTTGGGTCATATTAGCCCACAATGTCCTAAGCCGAAGAAAGAGAATCAGTCGGGAGGCAAGGTCTTTGCTTTATCGGGTTCTGAGACTTCTGTAGATGATCTTTTGATCCGAGGTACGTGTTATATTAATGGCTTTCCTCTTGTAGCTATTATTGACACAGGCGCGACTCATTCCTTTATATCTTTGGATTGTGCTGTGAAACTTAAATTAGAGATATCTGAGATGCATGGTAGTATGGTGATTGATACTCCTGCGAAGGGTTCAGTGACTACTACTTCAGTTTGTTTAAATTGTCCTTTGAGTATTTTTGGTAGAGACTTTGGAATGGACCTTGTGTGTCTTCCACTAGTGCAGATTGATGTTATCCTGGGTATGAACTGGTTGGTGTTTAACCGAGTTTATATCAACTGTTTTGATAAGACTGTGATTTTTCCTGAGATTGAGGAAGGAAAGAGTTTGTTTCTATCAGCAAGGCAGGTGAATGAGGCAGTAGCAGATGGGGCAGAGTTGTTCATGCTGTTAACTACTATGGAGGCTAAAGATAAACTGGTGATTGGCGATCTAGCCGTGGTGTGTGATTTTCCTGATGTGTTTCCTGATGAAGTGAATGAATTACCGCCAGAGCGTGAAGTTGAGTTCTCGACTGATTTGGTACCGGGTACTAGGCCGATATCGATGGCTCCATACCGTATGTCTGCTGTTGAGTTAACTGAATTGAAGAGTCAGTTGGAAGATCTGTTGGATAAGAAATTTATTCGTCCGAGTGTGTCGCCGTGGGGTGCACCAGTGTTATTGGTTAAGAAGAAAGAAGGTACTATGAGGTTGTGTGTGGACTACAGGAAACTGAATAAAGTGACGATCAAGAATCGGTATCCTTTGCCAAGGATTGATGATTTGATGGATCAGTTGGTTGGTGCGAGTGTGTTCAGCAAAATAGATTTGAGATCGGGATATCATCAGATACGTGTGAAAACTGAGGATATTCAGAAGACTGCTTTCAGAACAAGGTATGGACATTATGAATATTCTGTAATGCCTTTTGGTGTGACTAATGCGCCTGGAGTATTTATGGAGTATATGAATAGGATTTTCCATCCGTACCTAGACCAGTTTGTTGTGGTGTTTATTGACGATATTTTGGTGTATTCGAAATCTGAAGAAGAGCATGTTGAGCATTTGAGAATGGTTTTAAGAGTTCTACGAGAAAAGAAGTTATTTGCTAAACTGTCTAAGTGTGAATTTTGGTTAGAAGAGGTTAGTTTTCTTGGTCATGTGATTTCAAGAGGTGGTGTTGCGGTTGATCCTTCTAAGATAGAAGCGGTATCTAAGTGGGAAGCTCCGAAGTCAGTTTCTGAGATAAGGAGTTTTCTTGGACTTGCAGGTTATTATAGGAAGTTCATTGAGGGATTTTCTAAGTTGGCGTTACCGTTGACGATGTTGACTAGAAAGGGGCAAGCGTTTGTTTGGGACTCAAAATGTGAAGAAGGTTTCCAAGAGTTAAAGAGAAGGTTAACTACTGCTCCTATTCTGATATTACCGAGTCCGTCGGAACCATTTGAGGTTTACTGTGATGCTTCATTGTTGGGTTTAGGTGGTGTTTTGATGCAGAATAAGCAGGTTGTAGCTTATGCTTCGAGACAACTGAAGGTTCATGAGAGGAACTATCCGACGCACGATTTAGAGTTGGCAGCTGTGGTATTTGTTCTGAAGTTATGGAGGCATTACTTGTACGGGTCAAGATTTGAGGTTTTCAGTGACCATAAGAGTTTAAAGTATTTGTTTGATCAGAAAGAGCTGAATATGAGACAGAGGAGATGGTTAGAGTTTTTGAAGGATTATGACTTTGGTTTGAATTACCATCCGGGTAAAGCAAACGTAGTGGCTGATGCATTGAGTCGGAAATCATTGCATATGTCTATGTTAATGGTTAAGGAATTGGATTTGATTGAGCAGTTTAGAGACTTGAGTTTGGTGTGTGAGAGTACTCACAATAGTGTTAAATTGGGAATGTTGAAGTTGACGAGTGGTATTCTGGATGATATTAGAGAGGGTCAAAAATCCGATGTGCTTTTGGTTGACAAGTTGACTCTAGTGAATCAAGGTCAAGGTGGTGAATTCAGAGTTGATGAGAATGGTGTTTTGAAATTTGGTAATCGGGTGTGTATTCCGGATGTTACCGAACTTAAGAAGAGTATTCTTGAGGAAGGACATCGTAGTGGCCTGAGTATTCATCCTGGGGCTACGAAGATGTATCATGATTTGAAAAAGTTATTTTGGTGGCCGGGAATGAAAAGAGAAATTGCGAGTTTTGTTTATTCTTGTTTGACTTGTCAGAAGTCAAAGATTGAGCATCAGAAGCCGTCTGGGCTAATGCAACCGTTGGCTATTCCAGAGTGGAAGTGGGATAGTATCAGTATGGATTTTGTTTCTGGTTTACCGAGGACAAATAAGAATTTTGAAGCTATTTGGGTGATTGTAGACAGATTGACAAAATCGGTTCATTTCATTCCGATCAGAATGGACTATCCATTGGAGAGATTAGTCGAGTTGTATATTGAGAAGATTGTAAGTTTGCATGGTATTCCGTCGAGTATTGTTTCGGACAGAGATCCTAGATTTACATCGAAGTTCTGGGAAGGTTTGCAGAGGGCTTTGGGAACTAAGCTGAGATTGAGTTCTGCATATCATCCGCAGACTGATGGTCAGACTGAGAGGACGATTCAGTCACTGGAGGATCTTTTGAGGGCTTGTGTTTTGGAAAAAGGAGGTGCTTGGGATTGTTACTTACCTTTGATTGAGTTTACCTACAACAATAGTTTTCATTCGAGCATTGGTATGGCACCGTTTGAAGCTTTGTATGGTAGGAGATGTCGGACGCCTTTATGTTGGTATGAGTCCGGTGAGAGTGCTGTGGTTGGACCGGAGATTGTTCAACAAACTACGGAAAAGATTAAGATGATTCAGGAGAAGATAAGAATTGCTCAGAGTCGTCAGAAGAGTTATCACGACAAGAGGAGGAAGTCACTTGAGTTTCAAGAGGGAGATCATGTGTTTCTTCGTGTTACTCCGATAACTGGGGTTGGTCGAGCTTTGAAGTCGAAGAAGTTGACACCTCGATTTATTGGTCCTTATCAGATTTTGGAGAGGATAGGGGAGGTAGCCTATCGTATCGCTTTACCGCCGTCACTTGCGAATTTGCATGAGGTGTTTCATGTGTCTCAGTTGAGGAGGTACATTTCTGATCCGTCGCATGTGGTCAAGGTAGATGATGTACAGGTGAGAGATAACCTGACTGTTGAGACATCACCTATGAGGATCGAGGATCGAGAGTTGAAGCAGTTGAGGGGTAAAGAGATTGCTTTGGTGAAGGTAGCTTGGGGAGGACCAACAGGTGGCAATGTGACTTGGGAACTTGAGAGTCAGATGAAGGAGTCTTATCCGGAGTTATTCGCTTGAGGTATGTTTTCGAGGATGAAAACTCTTTTAGTGGGGGAGAGTTGTAACACCCCGATAAAAATAAGATAATTATTTAATTTAAGTTAATATTATATTTATTAATTTAATTAAATAATTGGAATTATTGGATTATTATTATTATTATTGAAATAATAATTATTGGAAAGTATATAAGTTGGAAATAAGAAAAGAGTTCCATTTTTTTGGTAAAAGGGTTTTTACGTGAAAAACAGAGAAGCGGCTGAAAAGAGGAAAAGGGCAAAGAGGCAGAGCAAGAGGAAGAAGGTTGGAGAAGAGAAAAGCTTGAAGCTTAAAGATTCGTCGGATTAACTCAGGTAAGGGGGGTTTATCATCGTTTAATGGGTATTATGGGATAACATGTAATGGGTAGTGATAAACCATTGATTTGACTCTAATTGGAATGATGTATGCTGAAATTGGTGAAATATTGGATGAACGAAATTTGGATTATAATTGAAGGAAATTCGTAAGAATTAGATGTAATAATGTTAGAATTTGTGAAATCGAATAGGGTATGATTCGTGTTAGATGATATGAACGATTACTGTGTAAAATTGGACTGTGGGAGGTTGGATCTGAGGAATCTCGTGGTAGAGAAACCCATAGCAGATCTGGAAATCTGGTTTCTGGTCATACGCGTATGGCACTAGGCAATACGCGTATGAGATGGTCTGGTACGCGTATGGCACTAGGCAATACGCGTATGGATGAGGAAGATGATGTTTTGAACGTAGTTTGGTCTCTGTTGGTACGCGTATGGGGAAGTGGTACGCGTAGCATACGCGTATGAGATGGTGTTACGCGTATGGGATTTGGTCAGGAGATGGGTCATACGCGTATGGGACTATGCAATACGCGTATGGGCAGATTTGTGATTTTTCTGGGCTGTCGTTATGCAGTTTTTGGTTGTTCAGCTGAGTAATGTAATTTGGCTGATGTATGATATAGTAGGGATCATTTCCCGTTGTTTTGAGCAGTATAGGTATTAGTAGAGTGTGCTAATACTGTGATTATTAATTGGCATGACATGATATGATTTTGGGATAATATGCTGATGATGTATGATTGTATGCATAATGCTGTGAATGTATGTATTATGTGGAATGGATTGTTTTATAGCTTAGAGTGTGAGCATATGTCCATTTTGGATTGTTGTTGATGTTGCATGACTAAGTGATTTAGCTTGCATATTGTGGCCTTTATGGTGGTAGCTAATTCCCATGGTGAGGAATTAGTGAGTGAATTATTTTGGATTGTTGTTGATGTTTGCATGCTAGGTGATTAGCGTGCATAGCATAGCCCTTGGGGTGGTAGCTAATTCCCATGGTGAGGAATTAGTGAGTGAGTCACTAGGTCTCAAATGAGTGGGACTAGTGAGCTTGGTAGCCGTATCTGGATTTGATCGGTGAGGTTGAACTATATGTTCACGAATAGTCGGTACCGCATGCATGGAGTCTCATTGCATAATGTATGTATGGCGTATAATATGAATGGATGTATTCCAATATTATACGTGTGTTTTGTGTGGTTGTGTTGAGTTGAGTATGATGATGATGATGATTATGAGTTGATATTGCCGTTGCTGAATATGTGTTATGATTAGGGTGATGAAATGTGTTAATTTACTTAACATTACATGATATTTTATAATGCTTATTATATCGATTGAGGAACTCACCCTTACAACTATTTTTCAGGTAACGAGCAGTGATTGAGTAGAAGCTAGTACTTGGAGTCTAGTGTAGTTCCTTAGTGGGTCATGCTCTGGTAGATGTAACATCGGGACGGGATGTTTTACCTTATTTTCATTGTTGGTTGTTGAATGATCTTACATGTAATGTGTTACATGGTTTGCATGATTGATAGATCTCTATCCGTTGCGTATTGTGCAATGTTTTATTTTGATAAATAATTGAGTATGACCAGATATTTTGGAACATGGTGTGAAGTGTCAAGTGTGACACCCTTAATTGCATACTTACTCTGATTTATATTTTGTTGATTTAATTAATTATTGGGGTATTTTAGAAGGGTGTTACATATCCCACTAATTTGCATTCTTTTCCTTCATCAACTGCAGGAAACAGAATGCCATAGTCGAGAGTTCCTTTCAGATACCTTAGTATCCTCTTCGCCGCTGCAAGATGTGATACCTTTGGCTTCTGCATGAATCTACTCACCATACCTACATTGTATGCTAAGTCAGGCCTTGTGTGACAAAGGTATCGACGTGACCCAATAAGTATTCTATATTGGGTTGGGTCGACATTATCTTCATTTGAATCTTTCGACAGTTGTAATCTTATCTCAGATGGAGTCGAAGTTGAGTTGCAATCCTGCATCTCAAATCTATTGAGTATTTCGCTTGCATACCTTATTTGATGCATCATCAAACCTCTACCACTCTTGTAGAATTCAATGCAAAGGAAGTATGAAATGTCACCCAGATCTGACATTTCAAATTCCTTGTTGAGATCACCTTTGAAGTCTTCGATCTCCTTCTTGCAACTTTCTATTATCAACAGGTTATCAACATAGAGGAATAGTATAAGAATTTCACTCTTGCTTATTCTTACATATACTCCATGCTCAGATTTTCACTTCACAAATTCCTTCTCCCTTAGAAAACCATCTATCTTCTTTTTCCAAGCTCTTGGAGCTTGTTTAAGTCCGTACAAGGCTTTATACAGCCTGTACACTTTTCTTTCTTTGCCTTGTTTCACAAACCCAACTGGTTATGCAACATAAACTTCTTCTTCTAAGGGGCATTAAGGAATGCACATTTCAAATCTATCTGACACATCTTCTAGTTGTTCATGTTTGCTAGATCAACAACCAACATGTCTATTTCGATCCTAGCAACAGGTGCAAAAACTTCATCAAAGTCGATTCCTTCTTTCTAAAGAAATCCTTTCGCCACAAGTATCGGCTTGTGTCGAGTCACTTCTCTTCTGGGATTCAACTTCACCTTGTATACCCACTTCACATTGATTTCCTTTATTTCTAGGGAAATTTGACAAGTGACCGAGTGTTATTGCCTTCGATTGACTTCATCTCTTCGTCCATTTCTTTCATCCACTTTGAATCTTTCAATGCCTCGACTGCATTGACAGGTTCGACATATGTGTAGAAAGCATAATGTACTAGCTCACCTTCTTCATTGACCACATCATCTGATGTAATCACACATTCGTGCAACCTTTCAGGCATGTGTCTTGTTCTTTGAGGTCTTCTTGGGCCTGCTTCACCTATGACTTCTTCCTGTTGAACTTCTCTTTTGACTTCACAAGCTGGTTCTTCACAAAAGATTCTAACTGAATCTTTCTTGACGTTCTCAGTCCAATCTCACTCCTTAAGCTCATCTATGATCATGTCTCTATTGATCACCACTTGCTTATTCACTGGGTCGAATAACTTGTATCCTCCAGTCAAATGATATCCAATCAGGATCATCTAATTCGACTTGTCATCAAGTTTTCTTCTCAACTGATCTGGCACACGTCTATGTGTTATAGATCCAAACACCTTCATATGACTCAAGCTAGGCTTAACATCATACCAACATTCTTCTGGCGGGATTCCTTATAGCTTCTTTGTCGAACATCTGTTCAGAATATATGTCACATTCGACACAACTTCTCCCCATAGTTCTTTGCTAAAATGTTTTCCTTTCAACATACTTCTAACCATATTCATGATGGTTCTATTCTTCCTTTCCGTGACTTCATTCTGCTGTAGAGTATAGGGTGGCACCACCTTATGCATAATCCCTTCTTTCACACATAATGCATCAAAGTTTTTCGACACATATTCTCCATCACCATCAGTTCTCAAAATCTTTATCTTTTGACCGCTTTGTCTTTCGACCATAGACTTAAACTTGGCAAATACCTTTATCACTTCACTTTTCTTCTTGATCAGGTATGACCACGGTTTTTGACTGAAATCGTCTATGAATGTAACAAAGTATTTGTTACCTCCAATCAAATCCACCCGGATAGGACCAAATACATCAGAGTATATGAATTCAAGAAATGCCTTCGACCTGCTTCTTGCATCCTTACTGAAATTTTTCTTGTGCTACTTCACCTGCACACATTCTTCCCACACTTCGTTTGGAATGTAAATTTCTGGTAATCCTGAAACCATATTTCTTCTCTTTAAATCTCTGATGTCTTTGAAATTGAGATGGTTAAGTCTATAATTCCATTTCATTAATCTATGTTGGTTGTTGTTGCAAGGCACTTATGCTCCATCACATTTAGTTCAATCTTGCAGGTTCTATTCTGAGACATTGGAGACTTCAAGATCAACCTTGCATTTGAGTCGAGAACTCTCATCATCTTGTCTTTGATCGACACTCTATAGTTCTTTTCGACTAATTTTCCTATGATGAGCAAATTACTCTTCATGCCTGATATGTACAACACATTTGAAATTACTGACCTCTTGCCATATTTCCTCATAATTAAAACATCACCAACATCTTCAACTGCTAGAGTGTTGTCATTTATAAATTTCACATGTTCTTTGTTGAGGGATTTATGTTGACAAACCAATCTTTCCTTCCAGACATGTGTGATGAGCATTATGAGTCCAAGTACCATTGGTCCTTGAATCTATCTTCATCTCTTGTTGTAACCATCAACAATGTCTTTTCTTCTTCATGTTTCGCCAGCTTTATATAAGTTTCTTGATTCTTCTGCTTTTCTGGACAATCACTAGAATAGTAACCATACTTATAACAACTTTAACACTAAATTTGACTCTTTTCTGGCTTTTGACCACCACCTCTTCCTCTACCTGTAACATCACCTCTTTGGTTGCCTTGGTTCTAAGGTCTTCTCTGATTAGACCAGTTTCCTTCTTACTGATTTTGACCAGTCGAATTATTGTAGCCTCTTCTACCTTTGTTTCCATTCCAACTTCTTTTGCCTTTTCTTTCTTTTTCTGATTGAGCCTGCAAAGCCATATCACTCTTCGACTTTCCTGCAACTCTTTCAGCCAATCTTTGTTCATGAGATTCAAGCGTCCCTTGAAGCTCTTCCTTTGTCAGTTTTGATAAATCTTTCGACTCTTCTATGGCTACTACCACGTGGTCGAACTTTGGATCCAATGACCTCAAGATCTTTCCAACAACAGATCTTGATGTCAATACTTCTCTACATACCTTCATTTGATTCACCAGTTTCATAACCTTGGTGAAGAAATTAGTTATACTTTCTGTAACACCCCAAAATTTGCCCTCCTTATTCACGCATTCATTTTTAGGTCATTTAACATTAGATACATTGCATTTCATCATGTCAATTGGGATTAGCTTCAAGAAGCTTGAACATCATCCAGGACACTTTGTGGGTTCTATTTAGATGATCAGTCAACACAAGGGAAAGACTTGAGTTACTTCCAACAGGGGTCTATTCGTCAGTCAAAACGTTAATCTTGAAGGAGCAAAGGTTTGTTCATGAAAACAAAAAACGGAAAACAAAAAAAAACGAAAAACGAAAAGAAAAAAGAAAAAAGAAAGAAAAAAAAACCGAAAACGGAAAAAAAAAACCGAAAACGGAAAAAAAATAAAAAATAAAAATAAAAATAAAAAAATAAATAAATAAATAAAATAAAAAATAAATAAATAAATAAATAAAAAAAAAATCTTGGACTTGGACCTCTCTCATTTGAGCCCACAAAGCCATGAAAATCGGGTTATAAAAGAGGGAGAACAAACAGAAAAAGGAAGAGAAACAAAACACTCTGAGGTTTCCTTGGAACAAAACCCTGGACAAAACCTGGAGAGAAACCTAAACAGAGAGAGTGAGAATTAATCTGCAACAACCTCTAGGCAACTCTGAAAGGTTCATTCTGACTCACACACTTTCAGCTCAAGCAAACCCTAACATTGGTTTGCAAATCCAGCCGTGCCATTTGATTTCAACCGATCTCTCCAATCAGGTTTGCCCTTATTCCCATTACCTTTGTGCTTTGAAGTTGAATACTCTGAATGTTTGAGGTATGATGGATGAATTTCATTAGGTTTTTTCCCGCGGGTTCATAATTATGTATGAATGTATAAATAATGCCTTGAATGCTTAATCGTTTAATTTCTGAAGTGTATGCCACAGGGTTTGAGGTTTCTGAAACCATACTGTTATCCATGAAAAAAATGCTTATCGTGTTTCACTAACCCTTTTGTTGAGTTTTTGTGAGGGCTCACATACTCTTGCAGGGATAGCTTGCCTGGTGTTCCACTTTATTTGTGGGATACCACCTGGAGGTTTATTCCGATTACCTGTACTGACTCGCTTTCTTTGATGGTGTTTAGCTTGGAAGGATCCCTGGGTTTCCCATCCCTCTAATTGCTGTTACTTCGGATCTTTATCCGCGTGGTACCTTTTACATTTTCCCGCATTTTACTGCTTTCCTAGCTGGAAGACCTCGATAGGAGGCAATGTTTTTGTGTGTTTATTTTTTTTTACAGGTCCCTTCGTCCAGGACTCCTTTTGCATGAGCATCCCTAACCCTACCAACTAATTGATTTTTCTTCTCCTAAGAACACGTTAACTCCTTCTACTACAGGCGTGTAAGTCTCCAAAGGTCGAGCATCCGGTAGATTGCGTAGTAACGTCGTTCGTCCAAAACCCAATCCATAACCTCGTAGTTAGCCGAACTACGGCTTGCTCTGATTCTCATTCCATATGAGATACGTAGGCATAAGACGCGATGTCTTAGCGAGCACAATTACCCTTAACCCCTAGGTAGCCGAGCTACGAAGACTATGATTCTCATATTCATATGAGATACGTATGCAGTGGATGCGACATCCGTGCGAGTCATTTTCTTTTGACCCCTTTTTTTAGTAAATAACACATTAGATAAACCCACACCCTTTAGACAAGAACTACAAAAGTGGATCCCGTAGAGTACTACGGATGCGTAGGGGTGCTAATACCTTCCCTTCGCATAATCGACTCCCGAACCCAAGATTTGGTTGCGAGACCTTGTCTTGTCCTTTCCTTTTTCCAGGTTTACTTCGAGCGTTTCCTTTCCCTCCTTTGGGATAAATAACGCACAGTGGCGACTCTCCTGTCTTTCTTCGCCGGTTGTTATTTTTTGCATTCCATTTTTCAGGATGTGACAGCTGGCGACTCTGCTGGGGACCCGGTTTCCCTAAGCGAGTCCCTCCTAGCTTTTGTAGGTTGTTTGTTTATTGGGTGTTTATTCTTTTGTACAGTTATTTATCTTTCAGCATTTACCTGCTTTATTGCATTGTGTACATATGATTGTCGTATCTGCTGGTTCTGTTTGTGAGATGAGTTCTATACCCGAACTCGAGTGCACTTAGGATAGGAGAATGGCATAGTCTTGTTGACTTGTGTGGAGTTATTCCTTAGCAAGTTGACTTGCAAGCCCATTCACTTGGTGGAGGTCATGTTGGGATCAATAATATCACACAAGTAAGTTGTGGTTAGACATTACTTTTTCCAATATAGACCTTAGAAGCCAAGGACCTTAGTTTACCAAACCCATCTTGTCCTATTCGTAGGATGTAGTGCGAAAGTCGTTCAAGTGTAAGATTTGATACGATTGTTACGCGATACTACACTCATAAGAGTCTCTCTTGAGAATATTTTTGGAATACGAGTAGTCGTTCCTCCGATAATATCCGAAAGATGGGATTATGACTATGGGAACCTTTTTGTAGAACATGTTTGGCAGGTTTAAACCTTAGTACACTCCCTTTGGGTGGTTCTTAACCTAAACTCCATGCTCGTGACTTGCAACAAACCCTTGATTCATGGTTGATCCGTTCAGGTATCCTTAATATCAATGAACCTTGGATGTTGATCAGGTGTAAACCATAATCCACCTAAAATGGATGGTTGATATTAAGGATAACATGATCCATCCCATGACCTTTTTTTGGTGTGCTTTGCTTGATCCTCTTAATTTTTCTCCAGGCAGTGCAACCTGACAGATGTTCAAGCGGATCCAGCAATTCTGATTGACATGCCATTGCATTGCATAACATCATCTGCATATTTGCATCCAACATCTCATACTTATTCATTTGCAGAGTATTCCCTTTTTTTTTGGGGGGGGGGGGGGCTTAAAATCGAATAAGCAGTGCATCGCATACCATGCATACTAACCCTTGTTTGTTTTGCAGGTGTCACCGCAGTGTCTAATGTTTGTTCCCTGTATCAGGCAGTTATTGGTCCCAAGCGAGTTCACAGGTACCCGACAAAGGAAAACCGTCCACGACTAGCAATGGACCAGATACAGAAAGAACTGGCTGATATGCGTGAAATGATGGATCAGTTCATGACATTGATGACTGGTACGGCAGAAGGCCAGGCGAAGCTGAAGGAATTGGTTGAGCAACCGAGGCCCGATCCAGAGGTGGAAATACCAAGTGCTAAGGGGAACTCTGGTAACCCTGGGAACACTGATAACCCTGTGAACACTGGAAACGCGGGTAACGCAAATGTTGATGGAAACCCGGGTAATGTTGGCAACACGGGGAATGTTGGGAATGGTATTGGTGGAAGATACAATGTGAATCAAGGAATTCGGATTAACGGGTACCCCGTTACTGAAGATTATCAGTATGATCAATTCTCTTTGCACGACGAAGCCCTCGAGACCACTCGCCGTATGGATGAGCTTGCTGAGAAGCTCAAATCTTTGGAGTCTCAAAATTCCTTAGGTTTTGATGTCACCAATCTTGGTCTGGTTCAGGGAGTAAGGATCCCTCACAAGTTCAAACCCCCTACTTTTGAGAAATACAACGGGTCTTCTTGCCCACGCACTCATCTTCAATCTTATCTGGAAAGGTTGGGAGCTCACACTGAAGATGAAAAGTTGTGGATGTACTATTTTGAAGACAGTTTAACTAGAGCTTCTCGTGAATGGTATTCTCATTTGTCTCGTACTACTATCAAGAGCTGGAAAGACTTGGCAGAGGCTTTTGTCAAGCAATATCAATACAACTTGAACATGGCTCCAAATCGGACATTGTTGCAAGGAATGTCTCAGACTGCCAAGGAGACCATTAGAGAATATGCTCAGCGTTGGAGACAGATTGCTGCATCCGTCCAACCCCCTATGTCTGAAAGGGAGATGGCAGACATGTTCATGAACACTCTTCAAGGCAATTATATCGAGAGATTGGCTGCTTGCCCGTCAATCAGCTTTGCAGAGATAGTGATTGCTGGAGAAAGGATCGAGAGTCTGTTGAAGATGGGTCGAATTCAAGACGATAGTGCTTCCAGCTCATCAGGTCCCAAGAAACCGTTTACTGGTAACGGTCAGCGAAGAAGAGAAGGTGAGACGAGCGTTGTATATGCCGGCAGAGGCAGGGGCAGAGGACGCCCTAATTATTATCAAGATCAAGTGGCCGCAGTCACTATTCCAACACCTGTTCCTCAACCGCAGTATCATCCGCAACAGCAACCCAGGTACAACAATCAACAATAAGGAGGTAATCCGGGTCAGCAGAGACCCTATCAACAACGTCCAAGGTAGGCGGACCGGGTCATTGAGCCAATCCCAATGCCTTATTCTGTATTACTTCCCAAGCTGATTAACATGAATCTGGTTACGTTGAGAACTCTGGCCCCACCGGTCGATCCCAACAATCTTCCTAGAGGTTATGATGTCAACGCCAGATGTGCTTTTCACTCCAACGCACCTGGCCATACTACAGATAATTGCAAGGCTCTCCAGCTAAAGGTACAAGATTTGAGAGATGCCCAGGCTATCAATTTTTCTCCGGTGCCTAATGTTATCCAAAACCCGATGCCAGCTCACGGCGGGCAGAGGATTAATGCTGTTGATAGTGGGGAAACTTTGAATTTGGTTTCTGATGTGGCTAAAGTGAAGACTTCGCTATCGGTAGTTAAAGACCGACTTTTGAAAGGGCAGATTTTCCCGGGCTGTGGGGAAGAGTGCAGAAATTGTCAAGCTGCCGAGAACGGATGTGACAGTTTGAGAAAGGGTATTCAGCAATTGATAGATGAAGGTTGTTTTCAGTTCGATCAGACTCGTCCAATGAAGAATGATGTGTCGACAGTAACGTTTTATTTCACTCCTGAAGAAATATATGTTTCCGAGAGACCCGCTCCGATGACAATATATTTCCCAGAAAGTCCAGCACCAATTTACTCTGACAACCCTCAACCGACTTTGATTGGTCCGGTCACCATCACGGTACCAGGACCTGTTCCGTATGAGAAAGACAGTGCTATCTCGTGGCACTATGGGGCTGATATCTACTGCCAGGGGCAGAAAGTTAACGAAGAAGACATTGACATTGGTAGCTCCGCTGTAGACAATGTTGGAGGAATTGGTGGCTTCACTCGTAGTGGACGCCTATTTGCACCATCCACATTGCGCACGAATGTTGAAGCTGAGGCAGCTGCCAAGGCTAAAGGAAAACAGGTATCCACCGAAGAGGTTACTACCGAGGAAGCTCCTCCTAAGACCGCATTCGAGAAGAAAGTGGATGAGTTTATGAGGATTATCAAGAAAAGTGACTACAAGGTAGTCGACCAGCTAAATCAGACACCCTCAAAGATCTCCATTCTCTCACTATTGATGTGCTCTGAGGCACACAGAGCAGCCTTGTTGAAAGTACTGAATATGGCTTATGTTCCCCCAGAGATAACTGTTGACCAGCTGGAGTCGGTAGTTTCGAATGTACACACTAGCCATGCGCTAGGTTTCACCGATTATGACCTAACATCTGAGGGCAGGAATCACAATAAAGCCTTGCATATCACAATAGAATGCAAAGGGACAGTGCTTTCCAATGTTTTGGTTGATACAGGTTCTTCTCTGAATGTTCTCCCAAAGAAATCCTTAACGAAGTTGGATTGCGATGACGCCACCCTGAGGCCGAGTAATTTAGTTGTAAGGGCTTTTGATGGCTCTAAGCGAGCTGTTTGTGGCGAAGTTAAGTTTCCAGTTAAGATTGGACCGCAGGTATTCAAGAGTACCTTTTATGTGATGGATATCCAGCCTGCCTATAGCTGTCTGCTAGGTCGACCCTGGATTCATGCTGCCGGTGCTGTTACTTCTACTCTCCACCAGAAGCTCAAATATGGACTAGAAGGTCAGATCGTCATCGTCTGTGGTGAAGAGGATATTTTTGTTAGCCACCTGTCTACGTTTAAGTATGTGGAGATGGATGGCGAGATGCATGAGATGCTGTGTCAGGGCTTCGAAGCCATAAACATCAGTGAGGTCGCGCCCGAAACTGTCTTTTCACCTGAGTCTGAGAAGGTTGGGACTTCTATCTCTTCATACAAGCAAGTTGTTGAAGTGGTTAAGGCTGGTAATGCCCAAGGCTGGGGCAAATTTGTGGAGCCAATCATAAAAGAAGACAAGTTTGGATTGGGGTATACTCCGGGGTCTCAGAAGAATGAAGCCGGTACTTTCTCCAGCGGGGGTTTGGTTTCTCCCCACACCGTCAATGCTGCAGATGAAGACAAGGCTGACAGCGACTGTGACTTAGATAGCTGGATTCGCCCGTGTGTCCCAGAAGAAAAGCTCGACAATTGGTCGTCTGAAAAAGTCGTCCGGTTTACTCTACTGAAGGAGTAATTTTTATTGTTTTCCTTTTATCACATGCATAATAAAGTCTTACACTTTGACCAAGGTGTAATGACTCATCTGTAGGGCCATCCATTTAGTTACATTTCGCAATTATTTTCATCATCAATAAAGGACAACTTTTGCAAACAATTTTGTGTTCTCTTTCTTTCAATTATTTTTTACTTTTACAAAAACGGCAATGTTTCTTTTTCATGTTTCTTTTTCGTTTTTCTTTCCAAAAAACACCTCGTAAAACTGATCACCCAGATCTCACTGCTAACGACACTGCTATGGCCAAGTATGACTTCGACAATCCTATCTATCAAGCCGAAGAAGGGGCTGAGGAAGATTGTGAATTGCCTGAGGAGTTAGCCAGGTTGTTGAAACAGGAGGACCGAGCTATTACACCTTATCAGGAAGTGATTGAGACCGTCAACATTGGTTCCGAGGACGACAAGAAAGAGATCAAGATCGGGACCAGTCTATAGGCCAAGAGGAAAAGACCGTTGATCATGTACTTAACTGTGTTAGAAAGGTCAATGGGTTGTGTGCTCGGTCAGCATGACGAGTCAGGTCGAAAAGAGCATGCAATATACTACCTTAGCAAAAAGTTTACCGAATATGAACAAAGATACTCACTGCTCGAGAAAACTTGTTGCGCTTGGGCATGGGCTGCTCGCCGACTAAGACAGTATATGTTGACTCACACGACTCTATTGATATCCAAGATGGATCAAGTCAAGTGTATTTTTGAAGAGTCAGCGTTTACCAAAAGGGTTGCTAGGTGGCAAATGATGCTGACAGAGTATGACATCCAATACACTTCACAAAAAGCCATCAAAGGAAGTGTCTTGTCAGACAATCTTGCCGAGCAACCGATTGATGATTACCAACCTATGAGGTTCGACTTTCCTGATGAGGACATCATGTTTCTCAAATCGAAAGATTGCGAGGAACCACTCCCGGAGGAGGGGCCTGACCCTGAATCCAAATGGATTATGATGTTTGATGGGGCGGTCAACGTCAATGGTCGCGGAGTTGGTGCAGTGTTGATCACGCCGGAGGGGGTTCATATGCCATTTTGTGCCAGAATAACTTTTCCCTGCACCAACAATGAAGCCGGACGAAGCAGAATGGGTCCGTTCTCGATACAATCAGCTAAGCCTAGTTGAGGAAAAGAGACTAGCAGCTATATGCTATGGCCAGCTATATCAGAGACGGCCGAAGAGAGCGTTTGATCAGAAAGTGCGCCCTCGGGAGTATCGAGTCAGTGAATTGGTACTCAAAAGAATTCTTCCTCCCAACACAGATCACAGGGGAAAATGGACACCGAACAACGAGGGTCCATACGTGGTTAAAAGAGTTTTCTCTGGCGGAGCTCTGATGCTAACAACCATGGATGGCGAAGACTTCCCGTCCCCTGTCAACTCAGACGCAGTAAAAAAAAATACTTCGCATAAATTGACCCGCTGGACAAGTAAAAAGAATGGTCCAGGCAAAAAAGGGGCATCCCGACGAACAAAAAAAAAAGGAATGAAGAGGTTCGGGCAAAAATTAGGGATATAAAAATAAAAAATGTACACCCGGTTGTCATACCCCAATTTTGTCCGGGCATATTCAAATTTTCATATAAATGATTTCATTTTTTATTTTTTGCATCATATGCATAGCATGACATACATTGCATCATGAATAATGCCTAGAATATCAGTCAGGATAAATTTATTGAGAATACAGACCAATCAGTTGAATCATTCCTCAAGAACAGGAAAAATCAGTAATGACTGTTTCGGTTATATTTTGACCCGTCTGAGCCTTTTAACTGGTGCAAAATTTATTTCAGAATTTGAAGAAACGATGTATTTTTTCAATAAGTATATTTGGTGCTGATTATTTTAGTGTGTCCGATTTAATTTTTCAAGTAAGTTTATATCCAATTTCTATTTTTTTAATCAAGTCATTTTATTTATTTATTCAAAATATCAAATTAAATAATTAAAGTTTTTATTTGTGGTAATCTTATTTTTTTTTTTTTTTTATCAAAAATGAGTAACAATATTGCTTTTCAGAATAATAATATGGGATTAAAATGGCATTGGATTCCTTGAAAATGGTTACCATTACCACCAACGGATCTATCACTAAAAAACAAAAAGAAAATAAAAACTCTCTCAAACGTCCTCACTAGAGACCACGCGTCCATCACCAAAATCTCTCAGAATCTCTCAAATCCCTCTCTTCCCTCACCCATCTCTCACGCCACTCACTCTCCACTCACAACAGCTCACATTCTCACA
Source organism: Lathyrus oleraceus (assembly GCF_024323335.1). Classification (NCBI taxonomy): domain Eukaryota; kingdom Viridiplantae; phylum Streptophyta; class Magnoliopsida; order Fabales; family Fabaceae; genus Lathyrus; species Lathyrus oleraceus. The sequence continues at coordinate 234,966,901 of NC_066584.1, read as the reverse complement.
CTACCCACTCTCAGACTCTCTCTCTCTGCTCTCACCATTCAATCACAAATCCCTCTTCACGCTCTCATAAAAACGCTCGCTCACCATTCTCTCAAAAAACCCTCCACACAAAAAATTCACTCCGCTATCCTCAGCCTCCGCTTCCAACCTCCATCGTCTTCTTCATCGTCACCCTTCAAAACCCACGCCTAGATCCATGAACCCTTCAGACTCCACCTTCATCTTCCTCATCCTTCATCTTCCGATTCACCTACCACCAACATCCGCCACCGAAAACCCTTTAACCACCGCACAACCTTCAAAAAATTCCTCACGCGACCTCACAATCCCTTAACCCTCTTCATTTTCACCGTTAACCTTCATCCAACAAAACCACTTCACCAACAACCCCATCTCTCTCACCATGCAAATCGACCACCGCCACTAAACCACCCTTCGCCGTCAAACCCACATCTTCATTCGCCACCGAAAAACCCCACCGTGAATAGCGATTCACCTCACCGTTCATCTTCATCATCCTTCAACCTCCGACGAAACCCAACCCTTTTTTCCTTTCACTCATCGTCACCGTACAACTCCTTGCCAAAACCGACCCCAACATCACATAGATCTACTCAACTGAACAACCTCGCTATCATCGCCGTTGTCTCTCAACCACCTCTCAACATCTCACGAGTCACTCCATCGCGTGACACTTTTGACGCATCCGTGAACAACGTGTGACACCACGTTTCAGCATCCCACAATAAGCAGCCGCGTACACGACTTTCATAGCCAAATCAAACATGTAATTCTTCTTTTACGCAACTTTTTTTTCGGTATTACCTGAGATTGTAATATATTTCATTTGGCTGTTTTTGTTTTCGGTTTTGTTTATCATGGCTTTGGGTTTAAATCGTTTCCGAAATGGTCCTGATGTTAATTGTTTAAGTTTACACTTAGTAGGTTTTGAATATCCTGGACTGTTATAAATTGCTGATTAATGTCACTGCTGTTTAAATTTGACTGCATTTTTATGGATGAAGAGTTTAGTGAAATTTGTGAAGAAAGCAAGGCATTGTCTAGGAATTTCATTTACAAAAGATTGAATGGCTGTTCGTTTATTATTTTTACCACTAGGTGAAAGTTTTCTTTTTACTAAATGATGGGGTTGTTGTATATTGGATGGGGGGTTATTGATATAAAAGGATGTTTTGAATGGTCTCCTAATCATTCATGCACCTTTGGATTTATTTATGCTACCATGTTTGCTTCGTGTTGAGATTATGTCTAGAATTATAGGTTGGGATTTAAGTCCATTGGCATGTGTTTTTGTGTATTGAGTGAATTGCTCGACTCAGGATATCAATTGTTTCTTTTTTTTATGATATTCCAAAGAAGTGAGTTTGTTCATTATAGTTAGGTATGTCGACGTTGTTGTTGGACTTACGTGGTTGGACTCAAAATCTATGGATTCGGTAATTCGATGCCGTTATCTCGCCCAAGTTCTAATATACTAATTTGTACATTTTCACCGCGTTACAACCTCGCATAGGACATCAATCATATTGTCCTTATGCTCAAACCGGTTCCGAGAACATCTTCATCTACACATACCGATTAAATCAATGTTAATACCCATTTTCTTTCTCTTTTGACTTAATTAATTGATTAAAATCTTTAATTAGTTTAATTTCTATTAATTAATTTTAACTAGCTTAATTATTTGATTTAATTAAATAATTTTGATAATTAATTTTAATTAATTTAATTAATCAATTTAATCAAATTTTAATAAATTAATTTTGTTAAAAAAGAAATTGATTAACTTCTTCCACTCTCACAAACTTCATATTATTTCAAACAAAAAAAACTATTTCATGTCATCATCACTTCATAAATCATTTTCAATTTTATTCAATATCAATTCATCAACAACACAAACCAATTTCAAAAAGCACAAAATCATACAATTCTCGATTTAACATCGAGTCCATTTTTTAAAAACACCCTTGTAAGTCGATTGCTCTTAGCATCGCCATCAACCTCACATAGCTTACTCTTGGGCTTCCTTACAATGAAACCTACTTGGTTATTGATTAATCGAGTAGACGAAATAGTACACTAAATAAAATTCATTTTGTTCATAAACACGAATTCAAACATTTTTCCAAACCATTCAATTTCAAAAGAATTTTCTCTTTTAAACATAAACATTGGGATGAAAAGGAGAATAGTAAGCTTCCGCTTCACTATCTCTCGACTATTCGAATAATTGGCGTACGCCATATTGCTCGGATTTTTGTCATTCATTTAAAACCCTAAAACTCCATAAAATTAAAATCACTCCCCCAATTAATTATAAATCTAAAAGCTCTATTAATCTTTGAATGAAAAGGAGAATAGTGAGCATCCGCTTCATTCTCTCTCGATTATTCGAATAATTGGCGTACGCCACATTGCTCGAATTTTCGTCATCAAATTTAAAACACAATCGAATAAATTCAAACTATCTTTGCAAATCAAATACAAACATCTAAACATGTCTTTCTTAATTTAAACCTCAGATGATTAAAGATGGGAGGCGTTCGCCTCGCCATCTCTTGATTATTTGAATAATTGGCGCACACCACATTGCTCAAATTATCGACTTCTGACTAAAATATGCTAAATAAACTTGGATAAAGGAATAAGTGGCGTACGCCTTATTATTCCTTGAATAAGCAAGTAGGAGGCGTACGCCTCACTACCGTGCATATTCAACATCCACAAACAAACTTTCAAAATAATTCAAACGAAAAGGGAATAGAAGGCGGTCGCCTTATTATTCCTCGAAAGAATTGGACGATTGGTGTATACCACATTGCTCAATCTTTCGTCGTTCTCCAAATACATCTCCAACATTAAACCTAACTTCTCGCCCCGCGCGATCGAAACCAAACCAAAACACCCAAACACATCAAATCAACTTGTCATCCCCGCGTGACCAAAACCATTTCAAAAGAACACTGTCAATCCTTTCTAATGCGCACAACAAACCAGTGCTAGAGCCTCCACCGAGAGTAGACAAGCCAGCGTTTAGCCGTTAGAACGCCGACCTACACAGTCGTTCATCAAAACAAAACCCACCAAATATTCGTAGTAGCCCGAACTACGAATGCTCTGATTTCCTTATTGCACCATAAGGATACGTAGGCAGGAGATTGTTGTATCTTCGTGAGCACACTAATAAAAAACCTCCCATTTCCCCCTCCTGAGGTCTTCATCCACATCTATCATCAATTCTAATCACTCGAAGCAAGCAAATAACAGTCAATTAACAGTCAAATAGCAAAATCAGACTAAAAGGTTCCCGTTGAGTACAACGGACCATTATTCTGTTTTTCAAAGGTTTTCTCGATATTTTCCTATTCCTTCATTGGAATGAATAAAGTTCGGTGGCGACTCTGTTCGAACAACATTTTTTCCGCGTTCCATCGTGAGGGATCGCATTATCTCTTTTTTTGAGGTGCGACAGACTGGCGACTCTGCTGGGGACCCTGCTTCAAGCAAGAGAGAGTCTAGCCTAGCTTAGTCTGATTTTGCTATGACTTTAGAAGATGTTCTTATCTTCCGTGCTTGTTTCTCTGTATTATATTATGTTGCTCGTATGTATTGTATTTTGATACTATAATATGGGACTTGATGTCTGCTGTGAGACAAGCTTCATACCCGAGCTTCGAGAAAAAACTTAGAACCCGGAGTTGTGTAGTATTGAACCGAGGGGTGTACACCTCATTGGGACAATACGAAGACTCCACCTATAGTAGATCTGTTCGGAGTTTCCATCACAATATGGCTAGCCCATCATTGTGGGGGAGGTTCTAAATACGATCCGTGACTCTAGGGACCTCGCCTTAAACCCAGGTTTTGTTTTCATGATTGGTGATTGTGTAGTATTGAACCGAAGGGTCTACACCCAGTTCGAACAATACGAGAATCCCACTTAGATTAGATCATTTCAGAACTCCCATCACGATGTGGCTAGCCCACCATTGCGAGGAAGTTTTGAACTTGATCCGTGAGTCTAAGTTCCTTCCTTGAAAACATAACTTTAGAACCTACCTTTGGGGAATTTCTTGCAATCATAGAAACTCATGCTTCTTCCTGTTATCCCGACGTACCTGATGTATGAACGAATTTGAGTACCTGTATTTCCTTTGTGAAGAAATGACAAAATTTCATGCATTTGCATATCATCAACATGCATTGCATATCATCTTCCCAAAACAAAGACTTACACCATATTCTACCCTTTGTCCAGTAACCCTGACTACTCGACACCGGTACGAGACACGCCGCAACTACAAGATGACACTCGAACAGCTTGAAGCCAACCAAGTCTCGATGAGAACAGACATTGACTCCATGCAGGAAAAGATGGATCGCTTGCTTGAGACTATGTTACTCTTGGCCCAGAAGGAAAAGGATGCTGAGACTAACGCCGAAGCCAGGAAAGTTGCTGCCCAGTTTGGATCACCATCACTTAGCATCCCTGGAGTAACTGAACTTGATGGTAACCCTAATCAGCCTAGAGGAGGACTGATCCCTATTCCAATCTCAATGGTCAATGTAAACCCTCAGAAGCATTCTGCTACATCTGCTCGACATGGATCCATGATGGGTGATAAGGATCCGTATGACGCCTTCTTCGTGCCACAACCAGCCAAATCTGCTGTTGGAGATCTCCCAGACCCAGCTGTTGATAGACTCCATGCTTTGGAGGAAAAGTTTAAGTCCTTTGAGGTTCACACTACTCCCGGTTTGGACGTTGTTGACATGTGCCTGGTGCCAGGCCTCGTGATTCCGCAGAAATTCAAAGCCCCGGACTTCGACAAGTACAAAGGGATTAGTTGCCCAAGAACACACCTCCGAGCCTACTGTCGTAAAATGGCTGCCCACATCAGTAATGGTCAACTCCTGATTCATTACTTCCAAGATAGCCTCAGTGGGGCATCCTTGGAGTGGTACATGCAACTAGAGAGGGGGCAGGTCCAATCATGGAGAGACCTTGCTGAAGCTTTCCTTAGGCATTATCAGTACAATACTGATCTAGCACCCAATCGCACCCAGCTGCAAGACATGACCCAACGCAATAATGAGTCATTAAAGGAATACGCCCAGCGGTGGAGAGAGCTCGCAGCTCGCGTCCAACCTCCTATCCTTGACAAAGAACTAATGGATATGTTTATGGGAACCCTGTTCACCCAGTACATGGAAAAGATGGTAGGATCCAGTTTCCCAACTTTTGCTGAGGTCGTCTCTGTGGGAGAACGAATCGAGAGCCAGATCAAGAAGGGAAAGCTACCTTGCGCTGCCAATTCTTCAAGTGGGATGAAGAAAACCTATCCCAACCTCCCAAAGGAGCCAGAAGGTCAGACCAGCGCCATAATGAGAGGAGGAGGATATAGGGCACCTCCATATGCTCATACGCCTTATCACCAGACTGTCGCTGTCATCCCAACACAATATCAACAGCCGTATCAACAGTCGGCTTACCAACAATAATATCATAATCAACAGCAACGTGCTCCACAACAACATCAACCCAATCAGCAGAGGGCAAGGAGACCAGAAAGACATTTTGATCCTTTTCCAGTTCCATACAACAAGATCCTTCCCTTCCTGCTAAAGGATGGAGCAATTGTTTTAAAGGAGCTAACACCTGTAACTCCACCATATCCTCCAGGCTACAACGCCAATGCTCATTGTGAGTATCATATGGGTGCCCCAGGGCACACAATAGAGAACTATAAGGCTTTCAAGCACAAGGTCCAGGACCTGATTGATAGTAAGGCAGTTACATTCACGCCAGTGAGGCCAAACGTTGCAAAAAATCCCATGCCAGCGCATGCAGAGTCGAGTGAACCTCGAAGATGAAGCTTCCCACCAGCCTGAACAAGCAGAGCAATTCCACCGAAGAATCCAAAGATGAAGGCCTGTTCATTTGAATGAAGGCGATCATTATGCCATTTTTACCATTTTGGATTCTTGTAATTTGATCTTGTTTGTCTAAGTACTGTATGCTTTAAACATTGTTATTTGTATTTGGTTTTATTAATGGGATAATTATGCATGCTTTGAATCAACCTCTCATATTCACTCATCTATCACATTTGCAAAAGCACAGACACATACTTTTCCACTCCACCTCCTTTATCGCACTATTATTAGTAAATGTTGGAAGGAGGATGACGAAAATGAAATACTCGTAATTGTTGATCGTATGCTTTCGGATAAAACCTTGCTGATGATGTACAGGCATTGTTTTAAATCCCCAAACACTGGAGAGATAAAGAGTTAATCCCTAGTCAACCACTTCGAGCCTAGAAGTAGGAGTTTCTTTCGGATCTACAAACCCTTACGCTTAACCTGGGGCAGGGTAGTGTTCAGTTAATCTGACTACGCATTCAAATTACAAAGGTGAAATATCCCATATGAGGATCAACCATATGACATTCTTCACACACATCCCGAAGTGTTGAAGAAACCATACAAATCCAAATTTTAGGTTTGTTGTTCTTCAATGACCAATGACTTGGCAGTCACAATTTCCAAAAAAAAAGTCAAAGAAAGAGCCCACTAAGTCCAACACCCTGAAAGGAGACTTAGGCAAAAACAGGGGCAATCCCGATGGATTAAAGCTTCAAACAAAGCGGTCCATGCAAAAGTTAGGGATCAAAACAAAAAAAAACAAAAGAGACAATGTAAGTCTCCAACAAAACAAAACAAGATTCAGTGACCACCATACCAAAATCAAAGGGTCACCGACATCCAAAAAACGAAATAAGGTGGTTGTCATTCCAAGAGACCTTGAATCACCATCTTTATCCTTACACCTGTAAAAAACGAATGTGTGTGAATTAACTGAACGTAGGATTGGAGATCATCATGAAGAAGGGGTGGGTTAAAATAAACTTTGAGCCACGTTACAACCGTCAAAAGACCTAATTGAAGTAGGGTTTATTCTGAAAGCATACTACAGCAAGGTTGAGTAAACTGACTCCTAGAAGATTTGTTGATATTCTCTTCTCATTATATCACTCACAAGCTAGCTAAATCAAGCACCGCGATTGGACTCATGATCCACTCGCCACACATTACCACAACACTCTAAATGAATGATTGTTTTTCAAAACTTGCATAACTATTGCATTAAAATCACCATTTCTTGGATAACAATTCTTAATTGTCAGTCAGTACTTGACATCGAGAAAATTCCAACAAGGGGCAATTCGAGTGGCACTTGATCGTTGATGCTGACACAAATCAAGACCATCATGTCAATCAGGGGCATGGCGTCTTTTGGATATGTTAACTGAAGAAGTAGTCAGTATAAGACAAATCTCCAAGCATCGGTTGATCAAGGGGGGAAAACACTTCAATACTCAGTCCGTCTGGGGCAAGTCCCTCAAATGCTAATCAGGGGCAAGACAAGTAGCAAGGGGTAAATTCCCTTCATATCTTTGAACCAGTCAAACAGATTGCGTCAAACACTAGTGACTGTTTGAATTCATAACAAAAACATCAAAAGTTCATACCAGCACAACATCCTACCTTGACAAGAATCCTTAGGGCACATCAAAGGCACAATCATCATGCGTTAATCACGTCGCTATGCTCAGTTACAGGCTGGCCAAACACTTCAGAAGAAGAACTGAGATCTTCTCGAAGACAAATACACAACATATCACCAAGAGATCAAACTGGGGGCACCAAGAGCACCCACACCTATTGCGTGTTCATCGCATCATCAACTACCGAGTGTCGGGAAGTCAGACCCTTCCACCAATTAACAGTCCAATCCACATTGACAGTTACAAGAAAAGTCAAAGTCCACCTCCCTGGCATCCATACAAAAACTAGTACGACCAACACTGGTTTGCAGAAAATACATTGCCTTTGAAAAGGGGGGCCAATCCCAAACAAACTAATCATTCTTTGCATTTAAACATGCATCACATGCATCACATGCATCACCTCATTACATAAACGCATACATAACATTTATGCATATAACACAAATCAAAATCCAAGGTTTAGTCGTAGGTGCCGCATTACGCGAAAAACCGGCGGGAAAACAAAACAACAGAGCCGCCACCGTGCGTTATTTATCCCAAAGGAGGGAAAGGAAATGCTCGAAGTATACCTGGAAAGAACATGGTCTCCCGACCAGAGAAAGATGGGATCGGGAGTCGGTTACGCGAAGGGAAGGTATTAGCACCCCTACGCATCTGTCGTACTCGACGGGATCCACGCACAAAAGAATAGAAGAAAGGTTGCTAAAAACTGCTCAAACACCGCACAAGGCTGGAAGGAGACACAGAAAGACAAAAGAAACTAACTCGGTAGGATATCGCATCCTGGGCCTACGTAGTCTGTCAGGCACAGACATCAGAGTCGATGTAGTTCGGGACAAGGGAAAACGTGCTCGCTAGGATGTCGCATCCTATGCATACGTATCTTCTTTGACTGGAGGAAGAAGCAGAGCACTCGTAGCTCGGCTAATGCACGCCAAACAAAACACAACACAAACAGGAAACCGACTGCCAATCGCTGGACTTACGTCAGACTCCAACACAAACAGGCAAACATGGAAACCGAATCCCAATCGCTGGACTTACATCAGACTCCTAACCAACAAACACACACAGGAAACCAACTGCCAATCGCTGGACTTACGTCAGACTCCAACAAGCAAACAAGACACAGGAAACCAACTGCCAATCGCTGGACTTACGTCAGACTCCAACAAGCAAACAAGACACAGGAAACCGACTGCCAATCGCTGGACTTACGTCAGACTCCAAACACACACAAAGGGGTTGAAAAAGAAAAAGGGCGCCCGGAGAGATCAGCTCATCTCCTGCCTACGTACCTCATCTGGTATGAGGATCAGGGCGACGTAGTTCCCCTTAACAGGGAAAAAACTTCTAACCTAACCAGATACAAAGGGAGACACAAACTACTAGGGAGACTACGACTCGAGCCTAGAAGTTATCATGCATACGATCCCTATGTTAAGGTTTCTATCTAACTTGCACAGGAAGCAAGCTATCCTAAACAGCACAGGCAAACACATACAAGCACAAAAAGCAAGCACACACACTATATGCAAACAATGGGGCTCATACAAGGTTAGGCTATGAAACACAAGCCAACTGGAATCGGGTGTGGTTAGCTCTTAACCCTAACATTGAGAGTTAGGGTGAAGCAGATGAAATGGGAAGTGAGGGTAAGACCTCACAGCTCCTATCCCTGGCCTGGGAGAGCTTCAGACAAATGAAAGTGTGAGAGTTCAGAATGTAGGAACTCTTCTCCACAGATGACTGACACAACAAAGATCTTGGGCTATTATCCACAATGCATCAACACAATGATGTGAGCAGGGTGAATGACACAACTGAATAGCAGGGGATGGATTGCACATCCCTTTTATCTGCCAATTGCCTCTTAAGAGGTCTTTACCTGCTTGGCACAAAGATAAACAAACACAAGCATTGCCTCTTAAGGAGGGCTTCAGACAGGTGCCTGCCCACATAACAGGACAGGTCTTCCAGACTACATGAAGTCAGGGAAATTATACCTCAGTGGTTAAGCAACCAAGCAAAGCAAAAGCAAGTTCAAAAGAACTCAAAGCAACTTAGGTACCTGTGAAAAATATAAACTAATCAGTACACAATTCAAACAAACAGACAGACAACAGTCATCAGGCAATAGTACACAGACAGACAAAGCATTAGGCAACAATGTGCAAGGCACAAGCTCAATGGAACTTGTTCTCAAAACCTACAAAACAACTCAATATTAGCCAACATCAATCAACTAATCAACTCAAATGAGTGAGCCACTCCAATCATGGCACTGTGCATCTTAACCTGAAATCCACAATCCAAACAGTGAGTCCAAACCACTAGGTCAAAGCCTAGGGTCAAAAGTAGGTCAAACATTCAAAACAGAACTTGAAATTTAACATGAATCAACTTCAATCACATCTTGAAACATTCCAAAAGGCCGCATATCAATATCATTAACCAAAAGCATTTCATGATCAATTGAAGTTCAAGGCAATTTTAAAGCTCAAATGTGACCAACCAGAATGAAAAATCTCAATTAAATCAGAAATGATTCAAATGATTCCAACAAAATTCATGAGCAATCACAACATCTATAACATGCATCACACAAAGAATCAGGAGCATAAGATATCATTTGGCATGGCAAACACATCATTCAAGTTGAACATCACAAGGTGTGACACAAATTGTCACACCAACTTAGCACATTCATAAAACAGAATTGACAATTGATAAAAATACCAAATTAACACCAAAATGTCAAGCAATGTGTCTAGTTATAGCATGCAAAATTTCACATCCATTGGATCAAAGACCAGCATTTCACAACATGATAACCAAGGCAAGGTCAAATATGGACATGTACTCAAACATTCTAGCACCAAAAAAAATCCAGCCAAGCACAATTTTAAAATTAATGACCAAAAAATAATAGATAGGATAAGGATCACAATGCAAAAAATTGGGATGAATTTGGATAAGTTTTCAATTTTAAATGAATTTTTGAAGTGGAGAAAGAAATGAAAAAATGAAATGGAACAAGCATGGCAAATATGAAGGAACATATGAGAAAATACAAGGCAAATGGAAAATGTTTTCAACCGGATTCGAACGATCACCACATTTGAATCCAGAAACGCGCCTAACTCAAAACGACAACGTTTGGACACTTAAACCCTAACGCGCGCTCATGCATGGATTTAAAAATCCGCAGGTAATCCATATGAACTCGTGGATGAATCCGTAGGTAACCTGGAAAACAGTATGAACATCATGAAGAACATGATGAAGATCATGAAGATCTTCATCCAACTTTTCCAGATTTCAAAAAAATATTCCAGAAATTGCTAAAACCTACACCAATCAACTCACCACGCTATGCACATCAAAGATCAATGACTAATTCATTCTAAAACATCAAGATGAACACGGATCGAAGGAATCAAGAATCATTATCCAAAATTGAAATGCATGTAACTTGCTTAAAACAACACCAAACCACGATCTATTCAACTAGCATAAGGAAATGGAGAATTAAAGAGGTCGAAAAACCAACCTCTTGATGAACAGAATTGGATTCACTTGCTTCCAAGGCTTGGCAATGCTCAGATCTCTTCCAATATGCTTCTTGAGATGAATGATGGTGAATGTGAGGCTCAAGGATGCACGAAACCAGCTAAATCTCCAACTGCCATGGATGCTTCAAGCTTCTACTCTAGCTCAATGTGCCACGATTTCTTCTGAATTCTTGTCCAAATATGCTCAATTATGCTTCATGATGATGAGTTGAGCAATGAAATGTGTTTAAGTTTGAAGAATTTTGGAAAAAAAATGAGAGAGAAATTTGGAGATTTTGGTGATTCTAGATCTGAAATGTTAATTCTGAGCAAAACAGTTATGATTAAGCATATATACCTCATGCTAATCATGTTTAAGAAATGTGTAGGGCAAATGCAAATGTGATTAGTGAGTTTGAAGGTGTAAGTGCAAAAATGCAATTTCTACTTCATGCACCTCCATGCACGTGAACAGTGCATGTTCTGGCCCAAAATGCCAAAAAGAGAGTTCATGCACATATTGAAATTGGTTTGGTATGCATATGTTACACAAAAATGAGTTTATGCAATTTCTTCCCAAAATCTTCATAAGTGAGCACATGCCTATGCAATAAGATTTCATGCCAAGTGATAGTATGCTTGAAAAATACATGTCACAAGGATCAAAGTGCAAAAAGAACCACTCAATTTGGAGTTTTGGTTTGAAAGTTATGCTCATTTGAAGTTTGAACCACACTTTGCCATGATTGGAACATAACTCCTCAACCACACATGAGAAATTCATGATCTTGGACTTTTTGGAAATGGGAGAGAAAGATATTCAACTTTCATGTTGGACAAAATTTCATTTGAAGCTTTCTTGATGATGTAATCTTGAGTTGAAGTTGGTCCAAAACCTTTCCATTTTTGGAAAGTTCAAATTACAGGTCACCTGCTATTTTTTGGAAAGTCTTGACCTGGCTTCAAATCCTTCAATGTTGATGTTTGAAATGTCAAATGAGACTTGTATGAACATGAATGAGGCATCTCTAACCACTTCCCACCTCCAAATCCATAGTTGACTTGACAGTTGACTTCTGTTGACTTTTCAGGGTCTCAGATGATTTGCACATGGACTGATGAATTCTGAGCCTTCAACACTAGGCCAAATCACTTCAAAATGATCCTTGAATCATGTGAACTCATTGCACCAACCCTAGGGCTTTGATCTCATGGAGAATACTCTTGTTGCCTTGCACAGTTGAATCTCCTGACCAGTCTTGCCTGTGACATGATGGACTATGCAAATGATAATGCAATGTTAATGACCTAAACATGAAATGTATATACAAATGGGAGGTGCAAACTTGAGGTGCTACAGCTGCCCCTATTCAATCAACTGGGAACCTGAATGGATGATAGCAACGGCTGTCAGACCTTCAAGGTAAACAGGGATTGAATACCGAAGAACCGTAGAAATTTGCACTCTTCGGGATATGAACAGGATGCTTGCAACAGTAACCAAACCGGACGTTTACCGACGACTCTACTGGGGATTTTGATTTTTATCAAAGGAAAGATACAGCCAGACGTCAAAGGACGAATGGGAAAAACTCAACGTTTATCGACACCAACGGAGAGGTGGCCAGACATCAACGGATGAATGGGCAGACTCGACCAGACGTCAATGGATGAACGGGAGAAGCTCGACGTTTATCGACACCAACGGAGAGGTGACCAGACATTAACGAATGACTGGGAAAGACTCGACCAGACGTCAACGGACAAACGGGAGAAGCTAGAGGTTTATCGACACCAACGGAGAGGTGACCAGACATTAACGAATGACTGGGAAAGACTCGACCAGACGTCAACGGACGAACGGGAGAAGCTTGACGTTTATCGACACCAATGAAGAGGTGACCAGACATTAACGAATGACTGGGAAAGACTCGACCAGACGTCAACGGACGAACGGGAGAAGCTCGACGTTTATCGACACCAACGGAGAGGTGAACATTTACCGACGACTCTACTGGGGATCTCTGGCTGGGGAACAACCAACGGCGACTTTACTGGGGAAAAAGCCAATACAACCAAACGCCAACGGACAATTGGGAAAAACTCAACGTTTATCGACACCAACGGAGAGGTGAACACACATCAACAGATGAACTGGGGGAAAGAGATAGATGTTACGCACATCGAAAGATGATGTTTACCGACATCAAAACAAAGACGACCAGACATTTACCGATGATTGGGGAACCGAGATATGCAACCAGACGTCAACGGACGAATGGGAAAAACTCGACGTTTATCGACACCAACGGAGAGGTGACCAGACATCAACAGATGAATGAGACAGGATGCAACTATACGTCAATGGACGAATAGGAAAAACTCAACGTTTATCGAGACCAACGGAGAGGTGAATCTACTGGGGAAAAAGCTAATACAACCAAACGTCAACGGACGAATGGGAAAAACTCGATGTTTATCGACACCAACAGAGAGGTGACCAGACATCAACGGATGACCTGGGATGAGACTTGATGTTTACCGACATCGAAAGATGATGTTTACCGACATCAATAAAGGGACGACCAGACATTTACCGATGACTGGAGTGGGACTCGATGTTTACCGACATCGAAACAATGGTGTTTACCGACACTAAAAAAAGAACACACACGGGTGCAAACATGACACCTACCGGTATCACAAGAACGACGTCTTCAATATGTCAAGGCAAGGCTAAACACTTGCTGGGGATCTCACTGGGGAGAATCAAGCTTTCCTTTCAAGGACGCGTGAGGAAATAAACCTCTTTGGGGGGTTATCAATCCTGAATGCTGTCGGGAGCAACTGTAGCAAATGTGTCGTACAGGTGTTGAACAACGATCCGCCTCTGCCGGGGATATGGTCCGATTAGGCTTAACACATGAATGCATATTGTCGCATTACGCGAAAAACCGGCGGGAAAAGAAGAACAACAGAGCCGCCACCGTGCGTTATTTATCCCAAAAGAGGGAAAGGAAACGCTCAGAGTAAACCTGGAAAAGACATGGTCTCGCGACCAAAGAGAATGGGTTCGGGAGTCGGTTATGCGAAGGGAAGGTATTAGCACCCCTACGCATCCGTCGTACTCGACGGGATCCACGCACAATAAGAAAGGAAAATGGTTGCTAAACACTGCTCACACACACACACACTGGTTGAAAGAGACAAAAGAAACTGACTGAAACTGACTCGGCAGGACATCGTATCCTGGGCCTACTTAGTCTATCAGGCATAGACATCAGAGTCGAAGTAGTTCGGACTGGGGAAACGACACATGCTCGCTAGGATATCGCATCCTATGCATACGTATCTCCTTGGACGAAGGAGAATCAGAGCATTCGTAGCTCGGCTAACACGCACACAAACAAACACAGGCAAAGGCAAACGTGGAGCCTGAATGCCAATCACTGGACTTACATCAGCATCCGAACCAAAACGCACTCAAGAAGGCAAACATGGAGCCCAAATGCCAATCACTGGACTTACATCAGCATCCGAACCAAACACACGCACACTGGAACCCAAATGCCACTCGATGGACTTACATCAGCTTCCAAGCACACAACAAGACAAAACAAAGACACAGGCGCCCGGAGAGATCAGCTCATCTCCTGCCTACGTACCTCATCTGGTATGAGGATCAGGGCGACGTAGTTCCCCTACGGAGGGATAAAGGACTAGCCTAACCAGATAACAGAGGGAGACACAACTAGGGAGACTACGACTCGAGCCTAGATGTTATCATGCAAATCATCCCTAAGTTAAGGTTTCTAGCTAACTGGCACAGGGAGCCAGCCTATCCTAGTCATGACTTGCACAGGAAGCAAGCCACACACACACTTAACTTGCACAGGAAGCAAGCCAAGCAAAACCTAACTTGCACAGGAAGCAAGTCTAAACTAACCCTAACTTGCACAGGAAGCAAGTCGAACAAACATACAAGCACAGATAGCACACACTATACACAAGCAAGGGCTCACACAAGGGTTAGGTTTTAGTCGAGGGGTCATATCAACCTCAACAAACAAACCTCTGGAACTGGGTGAATGTGCTCTTAACCTTGCCATTGAGGGGCTAAGGTGAAGCAGATGAAAGGTGAGTGAAGATAAGACTTCGCAGCTCTTATCCCTGGCCTGGGAGAGCTTAAGACAAGAATGTGTGGGTTCAGAAAGTGGGAACCCTTCTACACATTTGATACTGACTCAACTGTACAATTGTACAAGATCTTGGGTTTGTATCTGCAATGCATCAACACAGTGGTGTGAGCAAAACAGATGACACACTGAATAGCAGGGGATAGGTTGCATATCCCTTGGGTTCTGCCAATTGCCTCTTCACTTAGGAGGACTTTGACTCTGTACAAGGACAAAAATAAACATCCACAAACATTGCCTCTTAAGGAGGACTTCAGACAGTTGCCTGGCCAAGTAACAGGCCAGGTCTTCCAGACTACATGAAGATTAGAAATATACCTCAATGCAAATTGCTTATACAAGCAAAGCAAAGCAAAAGTTCACAAGGAACTAAGCAACTAAAAGCACCTGAAATAGTCAAGCAGACATTAGTATACAACCTCAAACAAAGCAAAAGGAAGCAGAAGTCAACAGTCAGTCAGAAGCAAATGAATGTGCAAGGCACAAGGCCTAAGGCATGTGAGCCAAGCAACCTACAAAACAAATAGGTTAGTAATGATAAACAAGCACACTCAATCAATTTGTATTGATCTCATTGGTCATTTGTTGGTCAACCTGAAAACATGAGCTCAAAGGTGAGTAACAGAACCACTAGGACAAGCCTAGGGTCAAAAGGGAATGAAAAAGTCAAAACAGCAAAGGGCAAGCATCCAAAGTCATGTTCAAACAATTAAGAAACACAACCAATTGGGTTCAAATTCATATCAATCATCATCATCATTTCATGAACAGTTTAGGTCAAGGCATGGCATTTAGAAGCTCATAGAAGTCAACAGCAAGACTTAACTCAAAAGCAATCTTAAACATTTCCAAAAATCACCAAATAAATCATGACCAATCACAACCCACAGCATGGTAAGCATGTCAAATTTCATCACATTTGGACAAGTGGAAGGCAGTCAATGAAAATCAGAAATTCAAAGCAATTTTGAACATGCTCAATGAAGTCAACCAAACAAGCATCAACTTAGAAAAATCATAAATCAGAGATGGTGTATGATAAATGAATGGGACTAAAACCATGGCAAAGATGAGGATGTCTAGTATGCACATGTAAAATTTCATGATCATCTAATAAAGTATGAGAATTTCACAAATGAAATGGGAACATGTGTCACCAAAAGTCAACATATGACTAAACAGGGGAGAAAATCTCAAACAATTAGGAAATGCCATAAATGATTCCAAGAAAATTCACATGTAAACTAGACATACAAGAGTAGGTTCATGCAAAAAAATCAGATCAATTGGAGGTCAAGAAGCATGGTATCAAAAATCATTAAGTTGGACATCAATGGTGTGACACAAATTGTCACACCCTAGTTCAAAAAATCATAACTCACGAACCAGCAATGATAAATTCACAAACTCTACACCAAAATCACCATGAGTGTGTCTAGTTTAAGCACAAAAAATTTGGGAGCCATTGGATAAAGCATCATCATTTCACAAATGTTTTGGCAAAGTGTACAAAATATGCATACATGTCACAAACCCTAATACCAATTAAAATCCACTCATCAAAAAAATCTGGAAAAATCATGATAAAAAACTAGAGATTGTGATGAACACAACACAAAAATTCCCATGAAAATTGGATTTGAAATGAATAAGTTATGATTTTTGCAAGTGAGCCATGCCAAGTGAAATAAAAATTGAAACAATTAAATGATTTAAATGAAATAAAAACCGGGAATGGCATATTTGTAAATATGGGGTTCACTAAACCAAACGCTACCGTTTTGGACGCTGGAACGGAATGTTCCTATTGGTCAGTATGAATGAAACAAGGAACGGTTCATGCAAAACCCTAACACGCGAAATCCGCAGGAAACTCATATGTTTTCGCAGGTAATGTCGCAGCAACCCCATATGAAGGCTGCGGCTAAATCCGCAGGAAAAAAGGCAGTTTCATGAACAGCATGAAGATCCTCATGATCTTCATGCACGAAATTTCCAGGAAATTCAAATAGTTCCAGAATTAAAAATTATTCACACATTCATGAAGATCCACCATTACTTAACACGAATCAATATGCGATTTGTTTAAAAATAACAACAACACCAAGAATCGATCAAATCTATACATGAACAAGAAACTTCAAAACCCTCGTTCTCTCTCATTTTGGCACGATTCTACTTGACTCAAAGCTCACGATACTCACAAGCAAAAGATCTACAAGATGAATCACACAATTTTAAGAATGGTTAAGGTCGGATTTTACCTGATCTTGAAGGGCAGTGATATTTCCACGGTTTTCTGGCCAAGATTGCTTGAAACAGATGCTCTATCAGCTTCCTAGAGTTGAATGGTGAAATTGTTTTGGCTCAATGATGCTTGAAACACAACAAATCGAAACCTGCCATTGTTGGAGCTTGGAAAACCAGTTCATGCAAATGCTGTTACAGTCGAGATTCAGGGCTCCAAACAGCTTCCAAAGTGATGGAATGTGATGATAAAACCAAGCCAAACTCGAGCCCTTTGGAGGTTTGAGCAAAAAATGCAAAAATGAGAAAAATGCAAATCTTGAGAGAATGATATTTTTGTGTTATGGAGGCAGCTGCTAGGGTTTGTAAGATGACAGAAAATGATGTTTAAATACTCTGTTTAAGAGTACAAATCATGGTTCATGAAAATATGGAAAGGAGTTGGTAAAAGTGTACTTTTGGCCAAATTTCAAGCAAGTAGGTGATGGCTATGTGTACTGCATAAAAATGAGCTTGCAACAAGTTTCAAATGACATTTCAGAACATGTTTTATTGGTAGAATTGATTAGAAATGGTTAATTTAAAACTTCACTTTTTCACCTCACTTAAAATCAATTCATGCAAGTCCAAAAATGCCATTTTGATTGGTGAAGTTTTGGTGAATGCAAGTTACATTTTTGGAAAGAGGAGGTCAAATGTGACTTGTAGGAAAAAACCCCACCCAAATTGGCCAAATGGTTTGAGAGATATGGCCTTTTGAAGTTCAAGAATTTTTGAAAACGATTCGATCATAACTTGCCAACCATACATGGGAATTGAGAGTTCTTGGACTTTTTGGAAATGGGAGAACAAGATCTTCAACTTTCATGTTGGGCAAAAATTCATTTGAAGCTTGTATCATGATGTAAGTTTGAGGATCAAGACTTTCCATTTTTGGTAAGTTTCAGTTACAGGTCCAGTTTCCATTTTTGGAAATTTCTGATCTGGCTTCAAATTCTTCCATGATGGTGTTTGACATGATATATGAGGCCTATTTGGACATGAACAAGCTCTCTCAAACCAAATCCATCCATCAAAACCATAAAATCAACCACAGTTGACCAAGTTTGACTTTTTAGGGTTTCTGACAAACTGTGCATTGACTGATGACTTCTGAACATCCAATCCTTGACCAAAACACTTCAAATGGATCCCCAAGTCATGTGAACATGTTGGACCAACCCTAGGGCCCTGGCTCAATGAAAAACTCACTTGCTTGCTTGGTTGACTGATCTCCTGACCAGTTTGACCTAATTTCTTGATTGGCTTGCACTTGAGGCAAATGGGACAATGCAATGCTATGCAGTGGACCATGATATGCTATGACCTAATATGAAAATGTATGTACAATGATGGGTGCAAATTTGAGGTGTTACACATATGTTTGAATTTTTCCATGGCGTAATGCTCCATATTTAATGGAAATGCTACGCGATTTGAGGATGCAATGATTACTACATGCAAAATGCAAATGATAGAAATTCCTGCTGAGGAGCAAGAGAAATGCTCTGCGGGGGAAAAGCACCAACTTCTCACTCATGCTGAGGAATAGCATTGCTGCTGGAGAAAGGATAGATCCCACCAGGGACAAACTTCATTGGACCTAATCCACTCGAGGACTCTGGTAGGGAAACAAACGATGGCGACTTCACTGGGGGGAACAGCCAATCCACAGGTAGGATAAACTCTGCTGGAGATAATTTTCACCAAACTTGATCCACTCGGGGAACTTGCTGGGGAAAACCATCAACGGAAACCCTCTGCTAGGGAGATCCACTAGGGGAAAACATTCCACGCCCTGATGGGGAAATGCATAACTCTGTTGGGGGACATAATAAACCAGACCATGCTGGGGATAGACATCCACAACACTGCCGGGGAAAAGCGTTCCCGACCACGCTGGGGATAGCAGTACTTCAAGCCAGACTGCTGAATAAAATACTCCACTGACACCTCCGCTGGGGATACAACATCCTTCCAACTCAGTGGGGATTAAAAATCTTCAGACTCAGTGGGGAACTTGGCAGCTTTCAGACTAGCTGGGGATAAACCACCTCCAAGCCTCCTAGGGAGTTAACAATCCTTAGACCTGCTGGGGAAACACTATCCACAGACGTCTCTGCAGGGGAAAATAGTTCTGATAGCTTTCAGACTTGCTTGGGGGAAACAGCCTTACGCCTGTTGAGGAATTATCCTCAATCCGGCTGAGGAATTCCTGATCTTGACTACGCTGGGGAGACAAGTCTCGAACTTGCTTCAACTGCTGAGGAAGGTCCCCTTCCCACACCGCTGGACAGTGCTGACAACATCCCTGAACAAAACCATGGCTACTGTTCAGCCAGGAACCAAAGGGAATGACCTGCAAACAAGACAAACATGACCCAGGGGACTGCATGGACAAGATACACCCAAGTGTACTCAACATTCAAAATGATTTTCAAATGTTTTATCTTTCTGCACGTTATTGTCTAGCCTTCATGTTTTTATATGCAATGTTTATCAAAAATTCGGACGTTTTTACAAACAAAACAGTAAAAGTAAGAACAAGAGAGCAATTTATCTGAATAACGACTTTTTATTGATTGAAAATGGGCCTGAAAAGGCGAATACATCGGGAAGCAATTCCTAGAAAGAGGTAATTGCGCACAAAAGGAAAAATAAACTATCCTAATGGCAATGTGAACACGGCATCCGCTATTTCCCAATTCTGTTATGACTCACAGATCATCAATTTCCTCCCAAATTCCTTGCTTTCTGAGAAGAATAACTGGACCGATCACATCTTTGGAGATGGTAGACAACGAAGCACGATGTAGTACAGATAACTCAGACTGTAGTCTTCACTTTAATCCCTCTTTTGCCTAAGCCGCCCTTGCGGGTTTTCGACTTACCGGGTGTACAAATTCTTTTTATTTTGATCCCTAACTTTTGCCCGAACCCTTTTTTTTTTTTGGTTCGCCGAGATGCCCTTTTTTGCCTGGACTCTTTTATTCTTTTTGTCCAGCGGGTCAAATTATGCGAAGTATTTTTTGACTACATCTGAGTTAACAGGGGACAGAAAATCTTCACCATCCATAGTTGTAAGCATCAAGGCTCCACCGGAGAAAACCTTCTTAACAACGTATGGACCTTCATAATTAGGAGTCCACTTGCCCCTGTTATCTATACCGGGAGGAAGGATCCTCTTCAAAACTAGATCACCGATTTGATAGCTTCGAGGACGCACTTTCTGATCAAAGACTCTCTTCATCCTTCTCTGATACAACTGCCCATGGCACACAGCTGCTAAACGTCTCTCTTCGATAAGGCTCAACTCATTAAACCTTGTTCGAATCCACTCGGCTTCGTCAAGCTTGACATCCAACAAGACTCTCAGAGAAGGAATCTCCACTTCAACAGGTAGGACCGCTTCCATACCATACACGAGGGAGTAAGGGGTTGCCCCGGTCGACGTACGTACTGAGGTACGGTACCCATGCAAAGCGAAAGGCAGCATCTCATGCCAATCCTTGTACGTCACGGCCATTTTCTGCACAATCTTCTTAATATTCTTGTTTGCCGCCTCTACAGCACCATTCATCTTCGGTTTGTAAGGAGAAGAATTGTGATGTTCAATCTTGAAATCTCTACAAAGCTCTTTCATCATCTTGTTATTGAGATTCGAACCATTATCAGTAATGATTCTCTCAGGAACCCCATAACGACAGATGATTTCCTTCTTGATGAACCGGGCAACCACTTGTTTGGTAACATTAGCATAGGAAGCTTCTTCCACCCACTTGGTGAAGTAATCAATCGCAACCAGAATTAAGCGATGTCCATTAGAAGCAGTGGGCTCAATCTTCCCAATCATGTCAATGCCCCACATCGCGAACGGCCAAGGCGAATTCATGACATTCAGAGGGCTTGGTGGTACATGCACCTTATCAGCATAGATCTGACATTTATGGCACTTCCGAGCGTACTTGAAACAATCGGATTCCATAGTCATCCAGTAATAACCGGCTCTCAACAATTTCTTGGACATTGCATGACCACCAGCATGGGTACCAAAAGATCCTTCATGCACTTCCTGCATCAACATGTCTGCTTCGTGTCTATCCACGCATCTGAGCAGAACCATGTCAAAGTTCCTCTTGTACAGCACATCATCTTGATTCAAATAAAAGCTTCCAGCTAGCCTTCTCAGGGTTTTCTTGTCATTCTTTGACGCACCTTCAGGATACTCCTGGCTCTTGAGGAAGTTCTTGATATCATAGTACCACGGTTTCTCATCAACAACAGACTCGGCTGCAAACACATACGCAGGCCTCTCGAGTCGATTTACCGCGACATGTGGCACATGATTCCACCAATGAACTTTAATCATAGAAGACAAAGTAGCCAAGGCATCAGCCATCTGATTCTCATCCCGGGGAACGTGATACAACTTCACCTTCTTGAAGAACGTCAGTATTCTTCTGGTGTAATCTCTATAAGGAATCAAATGCGGCTGATTAGTATTCCAATCTCCATTGACCTGGTTAATCACTAGAGCGGAATCTCCATAGATGTCCAGAGTTTTGATCCTCAAATCAATGGCTTCTTCTATACCCATGATGCAAGCCTCATACTCAGCTTCATTGTTGGTCACGTCAAAAGTCAGTCTGGCAGAAAAAGGTATATGAGCACCTTTAGGGTTGATAAGCACTGCCCTAACACCATTGCCAGTCACATTCACCGCCCCATCAAACATCAAGGTCCACTTGTCATCAGGATCCGGTCCTTCCTCGACAAGAGGCTCTTCACAATCTTTCATCTTCAGATACATGATGTCTTCATCAGGGAATTCAAACATCATCGGCTGATAATCATTGATTGGTTGCTCGGCAAGGTAATCAGACAGAATACTACCTTTGATGGCCTTCTGCGACGTGTACTGAATATCATATTCTGTTAAGATCATCTGCCACCGGGCAACACGTCCAGTGAGAGCCGGCTTCTCAAAGATGTATTTCACTGGATCCATCTTAGAAATCAATAAGGTAGTATGGTTCAACATATACTGCCTCAGTCGGCGAGCAGCCCAGGCCAAAGCACAACAAGTTTTCTCAAGCTGTGAATATTTGATTTCACAGTCGGTAAACTTTTTGCTAAGGTAGTATATGGCATGCTCTTTTCGACCAGACTCGTCATGCTGTCCCAATACACACCCCATCGAGTTCTCAGTCACTGACAGGTACATTATCAGCGGTCTCCCAGGAACTGGAGGTATAAGGATTGGAGGTTTCTGTAAATACTCTTTTATCTTGTCAAAAGCTTTCTGACAGTCATCATTCCACCTGATTGCTTGATTCTTTCTGAGCAATTTGAATATTGGTTCACACGTGGCAGTTAGGTGAGATACAAACCTTGCAATGTAGTTCAATCTCCCTAAAAACCCACAAACCTGCTTTTCTGTTTTCGGTTCAGACATCTTCTGTATAGCTTTGAGTTTTGCTGGATCAACCTCAATCCCTTTCTCACTGACAATGAAGCCTAACAGCTTCCCGGATCTCACCCCAAACCTACACTTGTTTGGATTCAGCCTCAGTTTGAATTTTCTCAACCTTTCAAACAACTTCTGCAAATTGACCAGGTGCTCCTCTTCTGTCTGCGACTTCGCAATCATATCATCCACGTACACTTCAATCTCTTTGTGCATCATGTCATGAAAGAGAGTCGTCATAGCCCTCTGATAGGTAGCACCGGCATTCTTCAGCCCAAATGGCATCACCTTATAGCAGAACATGCCCCAAGGTGTAATGAATGTCGTCTTTTCCATGTCCTCTGGCGCCATCTTAATCTGATTATATCCAGAAAATCCATCCATGAAAGAGAAAACCGAGGATTGAGCAGTATTATCAACCAATACATCAATGTGAGGTAATGGGAAGTCATCTTTCGGACTCGCTCTATTCAAATCCCGATAATCGACGTACATCCTGACTTTGCCATCCTTCTTCGGCACGGGCACGATGTTGGCCACCCACGGGGGATAAGTCGTAACTGACAGAAAACCCGCATCCAACTGCTTCTGAACCTCTTCCTTAATCTTAACAGCCATATCAGGACTAGTTCTCCGAAGCTTCTGCTTGACTGAAGGGCAATATTCTCTGAGAGGTAGCCTATGTACCACAATATCGGTATCCAACCCAGGCATATCTTGATACGACCAGGCGAATATCTCCACATATTCTCTCAACATCTCAATCAACCTTCTCTTGACATCTTCTTTCAAAGCAGCCCCGATCTTAATATCTTTTCTGGCATCCTCAGTACCCAGGTTAATAATCTCCAACTCCTCCTGATGAGGTTGGATGACCCTTTCCTCTTGCTTCAACAATCTGACCAGTTCTTTAGGGAGTTCACAGTCTTCCTCACTCTCCTCTTCAGCTTGGTAGATGGGATTATTGAAATCATACTGAGCCATAACAGAAATGTTCGTAGTGGAGTCCGTAAGATCGATTCTGCATGTTTAATGCTTTGTTTTAGAAAAAAGAGTTCAAGAAAGTCACAAAAAACAAAAACATTGCCATTTTTATTTTTTTTTGAAAAAAAATGAAAAAAAAAACAGAAAGACAGGGATCACAAAATTGTTTGCAAAACGTCCTTTATTAATGATATCATTGAAAAACATGATGAGGCCCTACAATGAACCACTACGCCTTGGGCAGAACGTAGGGTTTTGTGCAAAATGAAAAACAAAAGAAAATTACTCTGTTTGAAGAGTAACTTGGACCACATCTTCTGCCGTCCAGTTGTTGATCGACTCCCCTGGTGCACACGGGCGAACCCAGTTGTCTAGATCACAATCACTGTCACAGTCTTCACCACCGGTTGCAAAGACGTCGACATGATTCATCAGCCCAGCGCTGGTAAAGGTACTCGGCCCTTTCTGCTCAATCTGCTCCACTTGCAGGGGGTTGATAACCAATACCGAACTTGTCTTCTTTAACGGGCATGTCCACCATCTTGCCCCAGCCTTCTGACTTACCAGAGTTGACAACCTCCACTGCCTGCTTGTACGATGCAATTGAGGCACTTGGCTTCTTCTGCTCAGCAAAAGCCACCCTCTCAAGAGCAACAGTCTCGAATGCCTGACATAAAGTTTCATGGATCTCGCCATCCACCTCTACATACTTAAAAGAGGATAGGTGACTCACCAGAATATCTTCTTCACCGCACACAGTCACAATCTGACCGTTCCAGACATACTTCAGCTTTTGGTGGAGAGTTGACGAAACTGCCCCAGCTGCGTGTATCCAAGGACGCCCCAATAAGCAACTATATGCTGGCTGAATATCCATCACATAGAAGATAATACTGAACACTTCCGGGCCAATCTTCATCGGCAATGTGACTTCACCAAAAACAGACCGTTTGGATCCATCAAAAGCACGAACGATAAGATCACTCGGAGTGAGGACAACCCCTTCAACATCAATCTTGCGCAAAGTCTTCTTAGGCAGAACATTCAACGAAGATCCTGTATCCACTATCACATGAGACAACACTGCACCCTTGCACTCCATAGTAATATGCAGGGCCTTGTTATGGTTACGACCTTCAGGCGTCAAGTCCAAATCTGTGAACCCCAAACCATGCCTGGTGCTCACATTAGCAATAACACCCTCCAGCTGGTTGACAGAGATCTCTTGAGGCACGTAAGCCAGATTCAACATTTTCAACAAGGCATTACGGTGTGCCTCAGAGCATAGCAGCAATGAGAGTATAGAAATCTTGGACGAAGTTTGATTCAACTGATCTACAATCTTGTAGTCACTCTTCTTTATAATCTTCATGAACTCCTCCACGTCTTTCTCAAATGAACCCTCAAGCGCCCCCTTCTGAGCAGGTTCTTCATCAACCACCGCTTGCTTACCCTTAGCTTTGGCAAGAGCCTCGGCATTGTTATCCCTCAACAGTTGTGGAGCAAACAAACAACCGCTTCTTGTAAAACCTCCTGGTCCCCCAACATTGTCCACAACGGGACCCACAATCACAGGAGTTCTACTAGGCACACCAATAGTCACCGGAGCTTGATTCACTGGCCTAACCTGACTCTCAGCCCTTCTGTTGCTGCAATAAGCGTTATCATACTTCCATGGCACAGCCCTACCGTTCTCAACCGACCTTCTACCCGAAGCAACGATGGTAGTTGGAGCACTGACGGTTACAGGAGCAGAAATGGTAACAGGAGTACCACTAATTGTAGGTGTATTAACAGTTCTCTGGCCACGTCCCTCGGACGGTTTGAAATAAATGGTGACAGTTGACACCACCCCACGTTCTTTAATAGCCCGACTAAACTGTAAACAGCCCTCGTCAATCAGACTCTGGATACCAGCCTTCAACTGTACACAACCATTCTCTGACCCAGCACAATCTGAACAATCTTGATCACAACCCGGGTATACTCCCCCATTCAACAAACGATCCTTCACAACCACCAACGGAGTCTGAATCTCACCAACACTGACCACCAAGTCTTCAGCTTCTCCACCTTCAACATTGTTAACTCTGTGTGCACCATGCTGCGGCATAGGGTTGTTCACAATATTCGGCACAGGAGCAAAATTGATAGTTTTGGCGTCAATTAAGTCCTGGACCTTATGATGAAAAGCCCTACAGTTCTTAATGTGGTGCCCCGGAGCACCAGAATGGAAATCACAACGCACTTTGGCATCATACCCAGGTGGTATCTTTGTCAACGGAGCCATAGTGCGCAACTCAACAAACCACAATCTGAGCAATTCGGGTAACAATTCAGCGTATGTCATCGGCAACGGGTCGAATCGACGATCTGACATTCTCTGTCTTTGCTGAAACGGACGTTGTTGTTGTTGTGGTTGTTGAACCCTCTGTTGTTGCTGTTGTTGACGAGGTTGAGGTGCTGGAATGGTTACAGCGGCAACCTGGCGATACTGACCCCTGTTCACATTCCTTCCACTGTGCACGGCATTAGTTTCACCCTCCCTCCTGCGGGGTGCCCCAGCAAACGGTTTCTTTGAAGATGAGGAACCAACATCCTGAATCTTCCCCGCTTTAATCTAGCTCTCTGTTCTTTCCCCACAAATCACAACATCTGAAAAACTACCGAACGGGCAGCTCCCCATCCGGTCCATGAATACACCTTGTAATGTACCGATGAACATATCAGTCAATTCCCTCTCCAGCATAGGGGGTTGTACTCTTGCAGCCAACTCACGCCACCTCTGGGCGTACTCCTTGAAACTCTCACCAGATTTTTGACATAGACTCTGCAACTGAGTCCGGCTCGGCGCCATGTCCATATTATGTTTGTATTTCCTCAAGAAGGCTTCACCCAGATCTCTCCAACTACGGATAGAATCTCTCTTCAGTTCCATGTACCAATCCAAGGAAGCCCTAGACAAGCTATCCTGGAAGAAATACATCCACATCTTTTCGTCATCTGTATATGCAGAGATTTTCCTGTAGTAGGCCTGTACATGGGTGCGAGGGCAAGAAACACCGTTATATTTATCGAACGAGGGCGCCTTGAACTTGTAGGGAATCCTCAACCCTTCCACCAGCCCCATATTAGTCACATCAAACCCCAAAGAGTTCTGACACTCCATGGCTCTGATCTTCTCAGCTAGGGCATCAACTTTCCGATCTTGTTCGTCAGTTCTTCCCACAACTTCATCGTCTTTGCTAAGCAGTGTGAACATGTCTTCCTGCCTGTCAACCAGCGGAGCAGGATGTCGAACGGGAGCACGGGTTTCTCTGGCATTAACAGTCTCTGCAACAAGAGGTTGTCCATTAATCCGAATACCCCTCAAATCATCTCCCACGGCATAATCATTGATGGGAGCAACAACAGCAGCATTGTCGGTCACAGGTGCACCCACCGGTGAGGCACGACTAGGAGGTGGGAGTACAGCTTCTTGTCTCTGGGATAAGGCACGCAGCTCCTCTTGCCCTTGAACAACCCCTTGCATCATTGTCATGAATTGGGCCATGTTAGCCCTCATCTCAGCTAACTCTGCTTGAACCTGGTCCATGTTCCTCTGTTGATTCAATCTGGTTGCGTAGCGGTGCGGACGTTGATCAGCTATCCTGTCTGACACAAGAACCAGAGTGAGAAGTCTCGAGCAAGAACACCTGTAATGCAAAATGATATGTGTATGATGCTTATGATGCGTATGATGCACATGATATGACCATTTCTCAAGCATTCAAGAGCCTAATTCATCTTTCAAGAAATGGCAACCTGCAATACAATCAAAGAAGCGACATACACAAGATAGTGAGCACAAGGTGAAGCATCAACAACCTCATCTATAGATATGAGCAACAAGGACCATACAACAAATCAAGCCAAGATCCAAATGATCAGAGTACAATAACGAATCCCATCCAACAAGCCTGGAGGTGATTCTCAACATAAACAACAGAGATACGAGCTAAGACAAATGACTTCTAGGAATGAGCGTCTTCAGATAATGGCACTGGTCTATCAACAGGTCGCATTCTGAACACTCTGGCAGAGGAATGATCTTCTCCTTCAGTTGTCTTTTGAGCTCCACAACTTCTCCTCCAAGCTGGTTCTCTGATGCATGTCTCAAGTCAACTTCCTTCTTCAATTGGATGTCTTTGTCTCTGAGTTGCTTCTCCAAGTCTCTTATCTTCTTCTGATAACTGGCTTCAGCTCTCTGCAACCTCAAGCACTCACGATGCTCTACATTCAGCAGTGCCTCCATCTCCTCATAGGATCACTTCTTACCCTTCAATCTAGCAACATCTTCACCCTGCATGCCAAGTTCAACTTGTCAGCTTTGGCTTTGTAAAGCTCCATCTGGGTATCTTGTTCCTTCTCCTTCAACCGACGATTCTCCATCAAGGCTTGTTTGTACTGCTCAGCAGGTACACTCTCAGCAAGGATCAAAGGTGGTTGTACTTGCAAAGACTCCATCCTATCATAGGGCAACAACAAAGTCTCAACTCTCTTCTTGACCCAATCAAGGTAATCAGGCATAGCAACTGCAAACTTCTTCCCCAAAACAGCTCCATCCTTGACACCAATGGTCTCCCAAGCTCTTCCTATCTGCTCCAATCTATCAGGGTCACTCCGCTTCTCAAAATACACACTTTCAGCTATCTCAGCATCAAGTGGTCTTCCATTCATCACAAACCCCAACTGGCGAAGAGAAAGAACCGGGTTGTAATTGATGCAACCCTTAGTCACCACAAGTGGCACATTACGAAACTCTCCACAACTCATGATGACATTACGCACATCCATCCGGTAAGATTGCCACCTGATATCATAGGAGGTAAGAGACACAACCCTCTAAGTCCACTTATGAGTGCCCTGAGCATCCACAAAAGGTCCACTGACTGGCAGAAGAGACAAGAACCATCTGAGCAATAATGGGAGACAACATCTGATAGCTCCACCCTTACCATGCCTACTGTGAATAGCATAGTAAGTGTCAGCTAACAAAGTAGGAACCGGGTTTCCTCCAATGAAGATAGTGACTGCAGCAAAGTCCACAAAGTTAGGCATACTCAGGAACAAGACAATCCCATAAATCATGATAGCCAACTGAGCATGAAAAGCTTCCCAATTTCCCTTCTTTGCTTCTTCTCTAGCTATCCTCAACAAATACTTCAAAGGCAACCCTACCACATCATCACTCGACTTCCAATTGTCACTCACTTCCTTGATACTCAGATGAAGAGCTCTGGCAACAACTCTGAAATCAACCTCCTTTGGAACATCCAAGAAAGGAACCTGATACTGGATCGGGACGTTCAGCAGAATGGAGTACTCCTCAAGAGTGGGCGCCAACTGATAGTCCTAGAAGGTGAAGCAACAGAGCTCTGGATCATAGAACTGTAGAAGAGTCTGCAACGGCACTGGATCTACCACCATCCTCAATAGTGTCAACAAATCCCCATACTGATCAGCAAACATCTTCTGACTACCGCCGGTCACAAGGTTGCTCAACTCTATCAAAGACGTCAATGGCTCACGGTGAAAACTGTAGGAGCAAGTCTTCCGCTTCAACTCTGGAACGGATGCCATCTCTCACAATGAATAGACTCCTGAATGAACCTGAGAAATGATATGCATGAAGAGATTAACTTTTTTTTCTTTTCTCTTTTTTCACTTTTTTTTCATTTTTTTATGCATTATTTTTTTTTGAAAATAAACATGCTATGATGCAAATGATGCAAACACGACTGGCTGGCTGTGTATCTCGGAGCACAGGATCAAAGCTTCGGCTTGAATTCGGACCCAAAAATCATCTGAGACCCAAAAAATCATCTGAGACCCAATATGTAGAACCAAGTCACCAACAGGACCCAAGAGTCACCAACCAGTCACCAACGGTACCTGTAATAGTGATCATTCCCTCCCCAATCACGGGTGTCATCTAGGCCAGGGTAAGGTCGAGAGAAACGCAGCATAAATAATCCTTTCATAGAATATCATCATATACACACCCGAAGTATGTAACGATAATACCCCATCAGAGTCTGAACTGCTCGTGATACCAAGTTCCGCTAAGTGGCGCAATACCACCCGCTTCCCAAGAATCACTCTATTCCTAGGTGTCCTAGATTTCACTCATAGCCTGGGTATTGGGCCTTTTACCTCATGTAGCTCCCACCCCAACAGAGAGACAAACACAGCACAGCCAGCACAAATGAATATATGATGAATGCAAACATAAATGCAAACATAAATGCAAACAATAAACAAAATGAATGCAATAAATGAAACAGCAAAAGCAACCAAACCCTATCCTAGAGAGCGCTAGGAGAGACTCGCTTAGGGAAGATGGACCAGCAAGAGGTCAACTTCTCTTAATTATCCCCAGCAGAGTCGCCAGCTGCCGCATTACGCGAAAAAACGGCGGGAAAACAAAACAACAGAGCCGCCACCGTGCGTTATTTATCCCAAAGGAGGGAAAGGAAACGCTCGAAGTAAACCTGGAAATAACATGGTCCCGCGACCAGAGAAAGATGGGATCGGGAGTCGGTTACGCGAAGGGAAGGTATTAGCACCCCTACGCATCTGTCATACTCGACGGGATCCACGCACAAAAGAATAGAAGAAAGGTTGCTAAAAACTGCTCAAACACCGCACAAGGCTGGAAGGAGACACAGAAAGATAAAAGAAACTAACTCGGCAGGATATCGCATCCTGGGCCTACGTAGTCTGTCAGGCACAGACATCAGAGTCGACGTAGTTCGGGACAAGGGAAAACGTGCTCGCTAGGATGTCGGATCCTATGCATACGTATCTTCTTTGACTGGAGGAAGAATCAGAGCACTCGTAGCTCGGCTAACGCACGCCAAACAAAACACAACACAAACAGGAAACCGACTGCCAATCGCTGGACTTACGTCAGACTCCAACACAAACAGGCAAACATGGAAACCGAATCCCAATCGCTGGACTTACATCAGACTCCGAACCAACAAACACACACAGGAAACCAACTGCCAATCGTTGGACTTACGTCAGACTCCAACAAGCAAACAAGACACAGGAAACCAACTGCCAATCGCTGGACTTACGTCAGACTCCAACAAGCAAACAAGACACAGGAAACCAACTGCCAATCGCTGGACTTACGTCAGACTCCAAACACACACAAAGGGGTTGAAAAAGAAAAAGGGCGCCTGGAGAGATCAGCTCATCTCCTACCTACGTACCTCATCTGGTATGAGGATCAGGGCGACGTAGTTCCCCTTAACAGGGAAAGAACTTCTAACCTAACCAGATACAAAGGGAGACACAAACTACTAGGGAGACTACGACTCGAGCCTAGAAGTTATCATTCATACGATCCCTATGTTAAGGTTTCTATCTAACTTGCACAGGAAGCAAGCTATCCTAAACAGCACAGGCAAACACATACAAGCACAAAAAGCAAGCACACACACTATATGCAAACAATGAGGCTCATGAAATGGGAAGTGAGGGTAAGACGTCACAACTCCTATCCCTGGCCTGGGAGAGCTTCAGACAAATGAAAGTGTGGGAGTTCAGAATGTAGGAACTCTTCTCCACAGATGACTGACACAACAAAGATCTTGGGCTATTATCCACAATGCATCAACACAATGGTGTGAGCAGGGTGAATGACACAACTGAATAGCAGGGGATGGATTGCACATCCCTTTTATCTTCCAATTGCCTCTTAAGAGGTCTTTACCTGCTTGGCACAAAGATAAACAAACACAAGTATTGCCTCTTAAGGAGGGCTTCAGACAGGTGCCTGCCCACATAACAGGACAGGTCTTCCAGACTACATGAAGTCAGGGAAATTATACCTCAGTGGTTAAGCAACCAAGTAAAGAAAAAGCAATTTCAAAAGAACTCAAAGCAACTTAGGTACCTGTGAAAAATCTAAACTAATCAGTACACAATTCAAACAAACAGACAGACAACAATCATCAGGCAATAGTACACAGACAGACAAAGCATTAGGCAACAATGTGTAAGGCACAAGCTCAATGGAACTTGTTCTAAAAACATACAAAACAACTCAATATTATCCAACATCAATCAACTAATCAACTCAAATGAGTGAGCCACTCCAATCATGGCACTGTGCATCTTAACCTGAAATCCACAATCCAAACAGTGAGTCCAAACCACTAGGTCAAAGCCTAGGGTCAAACGTAGGTCAAACATTCAAAACAGAACTTGAAATTTCACATGAATCAACTTCAATCACATCTTGAAACATTCCAAAAGGTCTCATATCAATATCATTAACCAAAAGCATTTCATGATCAATTGAAGTTCAAGGCAATTTTAAAGCTCAAATGTGACCAACCAGAATGAAAAATCTCAATTAAATCAGAAATGATTCAAATAATTCCAAAAAAATTCATGAGCAATCACAACATCTATAACATGCATCACACAAAAAATCAGGAGCATAAGATATCATTTGGCATGGCAAACACATCATTCAAGTTGAACATCACAAGGTGTGACACAAATTGTCACACCAACTTAGCACATTCATAAAACAGAATTGACAATTGATAAAAATACCAAATCAACACCAAAATGTCAAGCAATGTTTTTAGTTATAGCATGCAAATTTTCACATCCATTGGATCAAAGACCAGAATTTCACAACATGATAACCAAGGCAAGGTCAAATATGGACATGTACTCAAACATTCTAGCACCAAAAAAAATCCAGCCAAGCACAATTTTGAAATTAATGACCAAAAAATAATAGACAGGATAAGGATCACAATGCAAAAAATTGGGATGAACTTGGATGAGTTTTCAATTTTAAATGAATTTTTGAAGTGGAGAAAGAAATGAAAAAATGAAATGGAGCAAGCATGGCAAATATGAAGGAACATATGAGAAAATACAAGGCAAATGGAAAATGTTTTCAACCGGATTCGAACGATCACCACATTTGAATCCAGAAACGCGCCTAACTCAAAACGACAACGTTTAGACACTTAAACCCTAACGCGCGCTCATGCATGGATTTAAAAATCCGCAGGTAATCCATATGAACTCGTGGATGAATCCGTAGGTAACCTGGAAAACAGTATGAACATCATGAAGAACACGATGAAGATCATGAAGATCTTCATCCAACTTTTCCAGATTTCAAAAAAATATTCCAGAAATTGCTAAAACCTACACCAATCAACTCACCACGCTATGCACATCAAAGATCAATGACTAATTCATGCTAAAACATCAAGATGAACACGGATCGAAGGAATCAAGAATCATTATCCAAAATTGAAATGCATGTAACTTGCTCAAAACAGCACCAAATCACTTCAAATTTGTTCCAGAATTATCACCAAACCACGATCTATTCAACTAGCATAAGGAAATGGAGAATTAAAGAGGTCGAAAAACCAACCTCTTGATGAACAGAATTGGATTCACTTGCTTCCAAGGCTTGGCAATGCTCAGATCTCTTCCAATATGCTTCTTGAGATGAATGATGGTCAATGTGAGGCTCAAGGATGCACGAAACCAGCTGAATCTCCAACTACCATGGATGCTTCAAGCTTCTACTCTAGCTCAATGTGCCACGATTTCTTCTGAATTCTTGTCCAAATATGCTCAATTATGCTTCATGATGATGAATTGAGCAATGAAATGTGTTTAAGTTTGAAGAATTTTGGAAAAAAAATGAGAGAGAAATTTGGAGATTTTGGTGATTCTAGATTTGAAATGTTAATTCTGAGCAAAATAGTTATGATTAAGCATATATACCTCATGTTAATCATGTTTAAGAAATGTTTAGGGCAAATGCAAATGTGATTAGTGAGTTTGAAGGTGTAAGTGCAAAAATGCAATTTCTACTTCATGCACCTCCATGCACGTGAACAGTGCATGTTCTAGCCCAAAATGCCAAAAAGAGAGTTCATGCACATATTGAAATTGGTTTGGTATGCATATGTTACACAAAAATGAGTTTATGCAATTTCTTCCCAAAATCTTCATAAGTGAGCACATGCCTATGCAATAAGATTTCATGCCAAGTGATAGTATGCTTGAAAAATACATGTCACAAGGATCAAAGTGCAAAAAGAACCACTCAATTTGGAGTTTTGGTTTGAAAGTTATGCTCATTTGAAGTTTGAACCACACTTTGCCATTATTGGACCATAACTCCTCAACCACACATGAGAAATTCATGATCTTGGACTTTTTGGAAATGGGAGAGAAAGATCTTCAACTTTCATGTTGGACAAAATTTCATTTGAAGCTTTCTTGATGATGTAATCTTGAGTTGAAGTTGGTCCAAAACCTTTCCATTTTTGGAAAGTTCAAATTACAGGTCACCTGCTATTTTTGGAAAGTCTTGACCTGACTTCAAATCCTTCAATGTTGATGTTTGAAATGTCAAATGAGACTTGTATGAACATGAATGAGGCATCTCTAACTACTTCCCACCTCCAAATCCATAGTTGACTTCTGTTGACTTTTCAGGGTCTCAGATGATTTGCACATGGACTGATGAATTCTGAGCCTTCAACACTAGGCCAAATCACTTCAAAATGATCCTTGAATCATGTGAACTCATTGCACCAACCCTAGGGATTTGATCTCATGGAGAATACTCTTGTTGTCTTGCACAGTTGAATCTCCTGACCAGTCTTGCCTGATGACATGATGGACTATGCAAATGATAATGCAATGTTAATGACCTAAACATGAAATGTATATACAAATGGGAGGTGCAAATTTGAGGTGCTACAGTAGGCATCCAGGCCAACCCTCAATCGAGTCGCTGTCACTTTCTCTGAGTGAGTTCCTACCCTACTTTTGGGCGTTCCCCATTGGGTTACCTCCTTCAACCTTTTGTTGATGAGACATTATCCTCAGCTAAATCAAAACATTGTTTCTCCAAACACTTACCTGGTTTTGCGTTGAGCGTCCGTCAACGAGTTGTTTCATGTAACCTTTTGTTGACAAAAACTACATCTCCCCAGAGAATATTTGTTATGCAACCTTTTGTTGTCGATACCCTGAGCAAATCTTACCCAGCAATGTTCCAACATTACCCAACAAATCGGGTTTACTGAACTTTGACAGTAGCCTTATATTTCCAATATTTTTCTCACTATCATCCTTTTGGTGAAAGTCCATTGAGGAACAATATTGATCATCGTCCTGTTTACGATCACCGTTATCTTTTTGGTAATGGTAAATCCTTGACATTTGTGATCTTACTGTCATCCTTTTGATGTCGAAGATCCTTGGAGTTTTGGTCCAACCTTCATCCTTTTGGTGAATAGGCGACCTCTACAATTATTACAGCCTACCGTCATCCTTTTGGTGTTGGCGATCCTTATGGTGATAAGGATCCTTGTCATTTTGGTTCAATCATCATCCTTTTGGTGATGACGTCCAGTTCAATCTAAATATCATCCTTTTGGTGATAGAGACTATGAAGTTTGGTTTAAGCTATCATCCTTTTGATGATGGTGACATTTGGAAAGTCCATTCCCACTGTCATCCTTTTGGTATCAGCAATATTTGAAGTTATTATAACTTATTATCATCCTTTTGGTGGTAACAAGTTTTGAAGTTATGATCTCACCTTGATCCTTTTGGTGATGGTGATTGTGGATTCATTATCATCCTTTTGGTGATAACGAGTTCTGTTGTTTGTAGTACCTTCATCCTTTTGGTGATGGTGACTATTGACTTATTATCATCCTTTTGGTGATAACAAGTTTTGTTGATTGGTCTTACCTTCATCCTTTTGGTGACGGTAACCATTTGAGTTATGGGCTCATTATCATCCTTTTGGTGATAACAAGTTTTGTTTTGATCTTACCCTCATCCTTTTGGTGATGGCAATCATTGAGTCTGTTTCAGCTTATTATCATCCTTTTGGTAATAACAAGTTTTGAAGTTCTGTCCTTATTATCATCCTTTTGGTGATAACAAGTTCGGTTGGTTTGATCTTACTGTCATCCTTTTGGTGTTAGTGATATTTACAGTTCAACTTATTATCATCCTTTTGGTGATAACAAGTTCGTTGTGTGACTATACCTTCACCCTTTTGGTGAGGGTGATCCTTGAAATTGATGAGTCAACTATCATCCTTTTGGTGATAGCCTTGATACTATACTCTCAGTAATGGGAAACTTTATCAGAATAAACATCATCCTTTTGGTGACGAACATCATCCTTTTGGTATTGGAATTTTTTGAATTGATCTTACCGTCATCCTTTTGGTGATGGCGATCTTTGTTATAGCAACTGTAACCATCATCCTTTTGGTGATGACTACTTTTGAATTTTAGTTTATCCATCATCCTTTTGGTGATGACGATCCTGACAATCATGGTGAATTCCTATCATCCTTTTGGTGATGGTAATTAATTTTACTGTCATTCTTTTGGTTCCAGAGAACCCGTTCGGTTTCCGCTCTCACATCAGAAACGAACTTTGCAAGACTTGAATGTCGACTCGAGGGTTGACATTGATTTGACATTCTACCCTTATCACCTTGGTGCTGTTAGAATCCATTGCATTTTCCGTCCGCATTTCTCCATTGCATCCCAAAGGACAAAATTTGAGTATTTTCGTATTTAATTACCTTCCACCATGAATGTATGAAGACCGTTGTCATTCTTACTTTCTAGTTCAAGATAATTAAATAGGGGCAGCTGTCATACCCCAATTTTGTCCGGGCATATTCAAATTTGCATAGAAATGATTTCATTTTTTATTTTTTGCATCATATGCATAGTATGACATACATTGCATCATGAATAATGCCTAGAATATCAGTCAGGATAAATTTATTGAGAATACAGACCAATCAGTTGAATCATTCCTCAAGAACAGGCAAAATCAGCAATGACTGTTTCGGTTATATTTTGACCTGTCTGAGCCTTTTAACTGGTGCAAAATTTATTTCAGAATTTGAAGAAACGATGTATTTTTTCAATAAGTATATTTGGTGCTGATTATTTTAGTGTGTCCGATTTAATTTTTCAAGTAAGTTTATATCCAATTTCTATTTTTTTAATCAGGTCATTTTATTTATTTATTCAAAATATCAAATTAAATAATTAAAGTTTTTATTTGTGGTAATCTTATTTTTTTATTTTTTTTTATCAAAAATGAGTAACAATATTGCTTTTCAGAATAATAATATGGGATTAAAATGGCATTGGATTCCTTGAAAATGGTTACCATTACCACCAACGGATCTATCACTAAAAAACAAAAAGAAAATAAAAACTCTCTCAAACGTCCTCACTGGAGACCACGCGTCCATCACCAAAATCTCTCAGAATCTCTCAAATCCCTCTCTTCCCTCACCCATCTCTCACGCCACTCACTCTCCACTCACAACAGCTCACATTCTCACACTACCCACTCTCAGACTCTCTCTCTGCTCTCATCATTCATTCACAAATCCCTCTTCACGCTCTCATAAAAATGCTCGCTCACCATTCTCTCAAAAAACCCTCCACACAAAAAATTCACTCCGCTATCCTCAGCCTCCGCTTCCAACCTCCATCGTCTTCTTCATCGTCACCCTTCAAAACCCAAGACTAGATCCATGAACCCTTCAGACTCCACCTTCATCTTCCTCATCCTTCATCTTCCGATTCACCTACCACCAACATCCGCCACCGAAAACCGTTTAACCACCGCACAACCTTCACAAAATTCCTCACGCGACCTCACAATCCCTTAACCCTCTTCATTTTCACCGTTAACCTTCATCCAACAAAACCACTTCACCAACAACCCCATCTCTCTCACCATGCAAATCGACCACCGCCACTAAACCACCCTTCGCCGTCAAACCCACATCTTCATTCGCCACCGAAAAACCCCACCGTGAATCGCGATTCACCTCTCCGTTCATCTTCATCATCCTTCAACCTCCGACGAAACCCAACCCTTTTTTCCTTTCACTCATCGTCACCGTACAACTCCTTGCCAAAACCTACCCCAACATCACATAGATCTATCTCAACCGACCAACCTTGCTATCATCGCCGTTGTCTCTCAACCGCCTCTCAACATCTCACGAGTCACTCCATCGCGTGACACTTTTGACGCATCCGTGAACAACGTGTGACACCACGTTTCAGCATCCCACAATAAGCAGCCGCGTACACGACTTTCATAGCCAAATCAAACATGTAATTCTTCTTTTACGCAGCTTTTTTTTCGGTATTACCTGAGATTGTAATATATTTCATTTGGCTGTTTTTGTTTTCGGTTTTGTTTATCATGGCTTTGGGTTTAAATCGTTTCCGAAATGGTCCTGATGTTAATTGTTTAAGTTTACACTTAGTAGGTTTTGAATATCCTGGACTGTTATAAATTGCTGATTGATGTCACTGCTGTTTAAATTTGACTGCATTTTTATGGATGAAGAGTTTAGTGAAATTTGTGAAGAAAGCAAGGCATTGTCTAGGAATTTCATTTACAAAAGATTGAATGGCTGTTCGTTTATTATTTTTACCACTAGGTGAAAGTTTTCTTTTTACTAAATGATGGGGTTGTTGTATATTGGATGGGGTTATTGATATAAAAGGATGTTTTGATTGGTCTCCTAATCATTCATGCACCTTTGGATTTATTTATGCTACCATGTTTGCTTCGTGCTGAGATTATGTCTAGAATTATAGGTTGGGATTTAAGTCCATTGGCATGTGTTTTTGTGTATTGAGTTAATTGCTCGACTCAGAATATCAATTGTTTCTTTTTTTATGATATTCCAAAGAAGTGAGTTTGTTCATTAGAGTTAGGTATGTCGACGTTGTTGTTGGACTTACGTGGTTGGACTCAAAATCTATGGATTCGGTAATTCGACGCCGTTATGCCGCCCAAGTTCTAATATACTAATTTGTACATTTTCACCGCGTTACAACCTCGCATAGGACATCAATCATATTGTCCTTATGCTCAAACCGGTTCTGAGAACATCTTCATCTACATATACCGATTAAATCAATGTTAATACCCATTTTCTTTCTCTTTTGACTTAATTAATTGATTAAAATCTTTAATTAGTTTAATTTCTATTAATTAATTTTAACTAGCTTAATTATTTGATTTAATTAAATAATTTTGATAATTAATTTTAATTAATTTAATTAATCAATTTAATCAAATTTTAATAAATTAATTTTGTTAAAAAAGAAATTGATTAACTTCTTCCACTCTCACAAACTTCATATTATTTCAAACAAAAAAAACTATTTCATGTCATCATCACTTCATAAATCATTTTCAATTTTATTCAATATCAATTCATCAACAACACAAACCAATTTCAAAAAGCACAAAATCATACAATTCTTGATTTAACATCGAGTCCATTTTTTAAAAACACCCTTGTAAGTCGATTGCTCTTAGCATCGCCATCAACCTCACATAGCTTACTCTTGGGCTTCCTTACAATGAAACCTACTTGGTTATTGATTAATCGAGTAGACGAAATAGTACACTAAATAAAATTCATTTTGTTCATAAACACGAATTCAAACATTTTTCCAAACCATTCAATTTCAAAAGAATTTTCTCTTTTAAACATAAACATTGGGTTGAAAAGGAGAATAGTAAGCTTCCGCTTCACTATCTCTCGACTATTCGAATAATTGGCGTACGCCATATTGCTCGGATTTTTGTCATTCATTTAAAACCCTAAAACTCCATAAAATTAAAATCACTCCCCCAATTAATTATAAATTCTAAAAGCTCTATTAATCTTTGAATGAAAAGGAGAATAGTGAGCATCCGCTTCATTATCTCTCGATTATTCGAATAATTGGCGTACGCCACATTGCTCGAATTTTCGTCATCAAATTTAAAACACAATCGAATAAATTCAAACTATCTTTGCAAATCAAATACAAACATCTAAACATGTCTTTCTTAATTTAAACCTCGGATGATAAAAGATGGGAGGCGTTCGCCTCGCCATCTCTTGATTATTTGAATAATTGGTGCACGCCACATTACTCAAATTATCGACTTCCGACTAAAATATGCTAAATAAACTTGGATAAAGGAATAAGTGGCGTACGCCTTATTATTCCTTGAATAAGCAAGTAGGAGGCGTACGCCTCACTACCGTGCATTTTCAACATCCACAAACAAACTTTCAAAATAATTCAAACGAAAAGGGAATAGAAGGCGGTCGCCTTATTATTCCTCGAAAGAATTGGACGATTGGTGTACACGACATTGCTCAATCTTTCGTCGTTCTCCAAAAACATCTCCAACATTAAACCTAACTTCTCGCCTCGCGCGATCGAAACCAAACCAAAACACCCAAACACATCAAATCAACTTGTCATCCCCGCGTGACCAAAACCCTTTCAACAGAACACTGTCAATCCTTTCTAATGCGCACAACAAACCAGTGCTAGAGCCTCCACCGAGAGTAGACAAGCCAGTGTTTAGCCGTTAGAACGCCGACCTACACAGTCGTTCATCAAAACAAAACCCACCAAATATTCGTAGTAGCCCGAACTATGAATGCTCTGATTTCCTTATTGCACCATAAGGATACATAGGCAGGAGATTGTTGTATCTTCGTGAGCACACTAATAAAAAACCTCCCATTTCCCCCTCCTGAGGTCTTCATCCACATCTATCATCAATTCTAATCACTCGAAGCAAGCAAATAACAGTCAATTAACAGTCAAATAGCAAAATCAAACTAAAAGGTTCCCGTTGAGTAAAGTTCGGTGGCGACTCTGTTCGAACAACATTTTTTCCGTGTTCCATCACGAGGGATCGCATTATCTCTTTTTTTGAGGTGCGACATCGGTGAGTCGAAAACCCAAAAGGGCGGCTCAGGCAAAAAGGGTATCCCGGTGGATCGAAAACCCAAAAGGGCGGTCCACGCAAAAGTTAGGGAATAAGCGAATGACTCCAACCTGAGTTCACCTGTGTTATATCACCGTTTCATTCAATCCGGCAATCTTCGAAGGTAAAAGATCAACTAATCACCCACTTCAGAAAGCAAGATGAGAAGAACGTCTTGAGGACATATGAGCCGTAACAGAGTCGAAACTCGGTGGGACCTCGTTTCCATATTGCCATTAGGATAATTTCTCTTTTTCAATTTATAGCGATCTCCTCTTTCCAGGGATCAGCTTCCTGATGTACTCGCCTATTCCTGGCACAAATTTTTCAACCAACAAAAGTCGAATAATTCAGTTAAAAAGCCTCTTTACTTTTCATTTATCAGTTTGTTTGCAAAAGATGTCTGAATTCTTGAGGAAACATATTGCATCTAAATGTAATGGTGGCTTTTGCAGATGACTTGCGCAGGAAAATAGTCAAAATTGCTTTGAATGTGCTTAATCCCGGACGGTGAATTCAAACCGAGTAATTCCCCGGGGTGTCGCGGCGGGATTTTTCACGAGATTAAGTATTGATTGAACTTAACCCGTTTGAAAAATATTTTAAATGCAAGAGTCGCCACCGTCTTTTATTTTATCCAAAAAGAGGAAGGGAAAAATAACGATAAATCCCTTTAGAGTTACGGGTTCGGGGGTTGGTTATGCGAAAGGAAGGTATTAACACCCTCTACATCTGTGGTACTCCACAGGAACCTTTTTGCTTCTGTTTATGTGAATGCTTTGCTTTTTTCGCTTTGATCGTTTGATTGGGGAGATGAGAAAAGAACTTGATTTTATTGTTTTTGGACTCGATAAAGTCGTAGACTTCATGCCTACGTATCTCCAAGGCGTAATGGAGAAATCAGAATCCACGTAGTTCTCCCAAAAGAAAAGGGGAAAGTCTGTTTTGTTGATTTTAGATTGGCGTGTCTTGCCATCTCTTGCTCGACCTAGGCGGGAGGCTTCGAGACTGACACGTCCTTTTGAAAATGTTTTTAAACTGAAAAGTCAAAGCTGGCAAAAGATTTGAATGAGCCTAAACCCTGAAACAATACATAAATGGGCTCATTATAAGGAAGCCCAAGAGTAAGCTTGTGAGTGTGTGAAAAGGGTTTCTTAAACGACGACCGTTGGAATCGCATCGGGTTTCTCTTTTTTGGATTTTTCGATTTTTTAACATAAAACGTGAACAATATGATTAAACACACAATACAGAAAATAAAAAATGCGAGAAAGTAAATTATTACAACACAGTTAGCTATGAATAGTTAGTATTACGAATAGTTAGTGGAGTTAATCGAGCTGAAACTGAAACGAAACGGTTAGTAACAACATAAACAAATATAAGAAACAATATAAACATTTACTTTAGACAAAATAAACATTTGATATAAATAAACATTTAATTAAAATAAACATTTAAACAAATAATTAATTTAACTAACATTTAAATAAAACATATATGCAAAATAATAATAAAAGATAAACAATATTTAGTAAACAAAAGTATATATATATATATATATATATATATATATAATATATATATATTATATATATATATATATATAGATAGATAATATAATATATTAAAACACATGTCGGCAAGCCGAAACTTTGCCGATTTCAGAGATAAGTGAAGAATATTACCTTGTGTGAAGAGGATGAACTTCTGATCGTCCAAATGATCGACCGAAAGCTGGAAACCGTCACCGACGCAGTGCTGGCTCCGATTTCAGAGATAAGTGAAGAATATTACCTTGTGTGAAGAAGATGAACTTCTGATCGTCCAAATGATCGACCGAAAGCTGGAAACCGTCACCGACGCAGTGCTGGCTGCCTTCGTGAGTACCTGACTTCAACGTCGCTTTTGATCGGTGAAACGACGCCGGAATGAAATGAACCTTGGATATTTGTGACCTGGACTCAACGAACTTCAAAGATATGAAATCGGTTTTGTGTTTCGGTGAATAATCGGGACGATTTTGGGTTACCGAAAATGAAGAACAAGTGAAAATACGGTAATGCTTTTGGAAAAATATTTCTTTTCAATTCTCTGTTTCTCTCACCACACGTTTTTTCCTTACTGATCCACCTCCTCTTTTTCTTTCTTTTCTTACTAACCACATCTATATATATATATATTTGGATTACTTAAACAATAAGAAACCTAAAAAATATCTAACATAAATTATTAATATATATTTAGATTACTTAAACAATAAGAAACCTAAAAAATATCTAACATAAATTAATAATATATATTTAGATTACTTAAACAATAAGAAACCTAAAAAAATATCTAACATAAATTAATAATATATATTTAGATTACTTAAACAATAAGAAATCTAAAAAATATCTAACATAAATTAATAATATATATTTAGATTACTTAAACAATAAGAAA
Organism: Lathyrus oleraceus; assembly: GCF_024323335.1. Taxonomy (NCBI): domain Eukaryota; kingdom Viridiplantae; phylum Streptophyta; class Magnoliopsida; order Fabales; family Fabaceae; genus Lathyrus; species Lathyrus oleraceus. Next base: position 234,923,457 of record NC_066584.1, on the reverse strand, counting down.
CCTAAAAAATATCTAACATAAATTAATAATATATATTTAGATTACTTAAACAATAAGAAACCTAAAAAATATCTAACATAAATTAATAATATAATTTATATATTATATAATAATAATAATAATAAACTAATATAATATTAATCCTAATTAAATAAACTAATTAACAACTAAACACAATTAATATTAAGCATAAATAATATTAAACGGCACACGATTAAAATACAATAAAATCGAGCGACACGAACGCGATAAAAACGATGACAATTTGCACAGCAAAACAGACAAATTGATAAAACCAATAAACCAGTAAACCGGTAAACCAGTAAAATCAACAACACGACTCAAACAGACTCGATTAAATCACATGGCACAACACGTAATTAAATAAACAACCCTAGGCAATAATAAAATCAACACGACATCACGAAAAACGCTGGCAAACACAATCGCAAATAATCAGACAATACGAAAACTCTAATATATTCGAAATACAGTCAAAATACCGACAAACAAACAATTAAATAGATAAAAACGCACAAAACCTAATCGAAGCGATGCCACGTACAACAGAGATAAGCGAGATAAATACGAGGCAACGATATCGGCCAGGTTTTGCTAAAACAACGAAATACAACACGGTAAGCAACGAAAACACACAAAACCTAATCAAACTAGTTGTCACGCGAAGTTTAAGAAATTGAGATGAATACGAGACAACGAGATTAATCAAGATGTGGTCAACAAAACCAAAGTCAAATTTTGGGGTGCGACAGATGCCCCTATTTAATTAACTTAGGCCAGATAGCCGGAGGCTATCGAATGGCGTAAGGTAATTAAATATGACAAACGCCACAAAATTTGATCGTAAATGCATGTATGCATGATGCAAAAGACAGACAGACACAGAGACACAGGAGTGCAAACTCTACTGGGGAAGGACATACACCGACTCAATGCATGAAGGTAAACACTGAGAACACTCAGCTGGGGAAGATTCACTACCTATTCATAGATGGAAAATAGGAGGAAAAGAGATATCGACTCAATGCATGACGATACATCACTATCTCATAGATGAAAGTGGGAAAAGATCAATATAACAAGAGTACTGATGTGACAGTACATTACCAACTCAAAGATGGAGGTAACAGAAAAGATGAATACCAACTCAAGGATGAAGGTATAACAAGGGCATAATAAGAATCGAACTGCGTTGACTCATGGTTGACAGCTCACTACCCACTCATTGATGAGGTAAACAGGACATGCCAACTCAAAGTTGAAGGCAAGCTTCAAAAGATTGATAATAACACTGCTAGGGAAATCAAATTCCAACTCATTGATGATGGTGTAGATGAAGAATCAGATCTAAGGATCATTGTGCAGACTTACAGTTGAATGCACACTACCAACTCATTGATGAGGTAGACAGAGAAATGCCGACTCAAAGTTGAAGGCAACCACCGATTCATTGACAAAGGTGTTTAAAAGAATTTAGAACATATTTTCCTGGAGATGTTTATCATTACCGACTCAAAGATGACGGTGGAAGGACAAAATGTACCTAACTCATAGATGAAGGTACTCCATCAACTCAAAGACGAAGATGGAATCAGAAGTTATCTGTGCAGACTCAAAGATGAAAACACACTATCAGTTCAACAAGGATCAAACATACCCTACTCATAGATGAAGGTACTCCATCAACTCAAAGACGAAGATGGAATCACAGGAAAATGTGCGAACTCAAAGATGAATGCATATTACCAGCTCAAAGTTGCAGGTACTTCACCAACTCAAAGACGAAGGTGGAATCAAAAGGAATCTGTGCTAAACTCAAAGACGAAAGCACGCTACCAGCTCAAAGTTGCAGGTAGAACCATGGAACTTTCTGTGAGGATGTTATCAACTCATAGATGGAGATAGTAATTAATTTATCCGAGGGATAACAAAGGTTACCACTCATGGATGTAGGTAACTCAAGTTTGTAACGGGTACCAACTCAAAGATGAAGGCATAAAGGACTTGGACACAATATCTGTCATGTCTGTTTTACTGAATGAGAGTCACAAAGACTATATTGTTGCCTTCTTTTACTGGCAATTTCTGAGCTTTATCTGGAGACACGAGGTTCAAACTAGGATAGAACTAGAATGAAACGGTCAAACAAGACTTCAACTGAAGAGGAATGAACTCATCAGGATTTACAACTGAAACAACCATCTTCTACGAGGCATAGATCTTTGTGGGGAACATGACCAATAAAAGGTATTTTGCTGCTTATGAGGATACTCTATATGGAGAGATTGACTCAACCCACAATATAAACAAGGAAACAAGGTGCATATGAATGCAAGCATGATATGTCATAGATATGCATGAATATTTAGTAATGAATGCATGATGGACAAACAAAACTAGGAATAACTAAAAATGTTAACAGCTGCATAAGGACTTGCTGGAGATTTGCACTGAGACTCGCTAGGGAGTAGTACAAAGACTTGCTGGGGAATTGGCACAAGAGCACCATATCCAGGTTTCTTTAAAAGTCTGTCTCTGCTGAGGATTCCGTAGAAGAATGGAGATGCCTTCTACTTCAAAAATGCAGGAGATTCCCTGTGGTTCTTGAATTTGTGAGGCATATGAGGATTGGACCTTTCTGAGGACTCCGCTGGGGATACAAGGTGTTATCCTCTGGAAATAAGATGATATTGTAAGAGAAGTCCTGCAATTCTTGAATTTGCTGATAATGCAGAAGGGATTATTCTTCTGGAAGACTCCGCTGGGGATAAAGTCCGCTGGGGATAGGTGGTATCTTTCTAGGGAATAAGAATATAGGGGAAGTCTATCCTTGATTTTTTTGCTTTAATTATCATGGAGACTTTCTGTATCTGAAGACTCTGCAGGGGATTATGGTGTCTGATATCTGGTTACGAGATCTTTCCTCTAGGAGACTCTGCCGGGGAACAGTGATGTCTGACCTTTGAATATAAATGAGAATTCAAGAGAAATCCTGCAATTCTTGAATTTGCTTAAAATGCATAACACACTCTTCTTTTACTACAAAACATTACTGAGGAGGAGACATATCCTTCTATTGAATGGACAGAGAACAACAGAAGATTCCTGTAGTTTCTGAATATCAACTTTCTTCACTCGCTGAGGGATGGAGACCTCTGTATTACTCCTGCTCAGGGAAATCAAATCTTCCTTCTCATCCTCTGCTGGGGACATTGTTGATCCCTCCTTAATAAATTACTGGGGAAATACCTGTAGTAATCCCATAGGCCAAATCTGTAACTTAAAACCTGGATCAAAGTCTTCATGATCAATTAACCGGGGAGTCTTCATGATCAATTAACTGGGGAGTCTTCATGATCAATTAACTGGGGAGTCTTCATGCCCCAAGTGAAGGGAATAAACTTCTTGAAATATTTCTTGCATGATCTCTTGAGGAAAACTAGGAAGCATAGCTGGGGATATCCAGAATCACAACCTCTGCTGGAGAAATATTACTGCCAAGACACCTGTGGAGATTTTTTCATCATATACATATAAGGATAGTAATATGAACATGTCTAGTTGGAATCACATGATTTCAGAATTACTGGGACCACATGTCTCAATCCTTTTATTGATGTCCACAAATCAAAATAAATAATCTTATATTTTTTCAAAAACTGTTTTTAATTCAAAACTTTTGTTTCAAAACATATCTGTCAAAGTAAAAGAACTTTCATAAATTGAAATGAAAATTAAGAGTGCCAAGAAATATAGAAAGGCTCAAATTGATTTGATAGGATGGTAATCAGCCAACATCGTGATTCCATAGATCTTTACAAATTTGGAAAATGGTAATTTCGTGGAAAAAGGGTACGTTGAACTACAATGACATCATTCTGTCTTCCACTTTTGACCTGTATTGCAGCCTTGAGAAAGTTGGAGAACTGTTGAAAATATTCTGATACTTCAATGATCTTATCTCTGTTATGCAGTTACTTGCCTGAAATCCCTAACTTTTGCCTAGATTGCCCTTTCGGGTTTTCAATCTACCGGGATAATATTCTCTTTGTTTTTTATGTCTCTAATTTCTGCTTGGACCGCCCTTTCAGGTTTTCAGTCCACCGAGACGCTCATTTTTGCCTAAGTCGCCCTTTCGGGTTTTCAACTTAGCGAGCTGTTCTTTTCATTTTTTAGGCGAAGTATTTCTTGACTGCATCTGTATTCACGGGACGTGGAAGCTCTTCACCATCCATGTTTGTAAGAATTAAAGCACCGCCTGAGAAGGCTTTCTTGACAACATAGGGTCCTTCATAGTTAGGAGTCCACTTGCCCCTAGAATCATTGTGAAATAGTATCATCTTCTTGAGCACAAGGTCACCCTCTTTGAATTCTCTCGGCTTAACCTTCCTATCAAATGCCTGCTTCATTCTCTTTTGATATAACTGTCCATGGCACAAGGCAGTCATTCTTTTTTCTTCAATCAAATTCAACTGATCGTATCTGCTTTGACACCATTCAGCCTCTGACAACTGAGTTTCCCTTAGTATCCTCATTAATGGAATTTCAACCTCTATCGGTAACACAACTTCCATACCGTATACAAGTGAAAATGGGGTTGCCCTAGTTGAAGTACGGACTGATGTTCTATATCCGTGTAGTGCAAAAGGCAGCATTTCATGCCAATCTTTGTAGGTAACAACCATCTTTTGAATGATCTTCTTGATATTCTTATTTGCAGCTTCAACTGCCCCATTCATCTTGGGACGGTAAGGAGAAGAGTTGTGATGCTCGATCCTGAAACTTTCACATAATTCATCCATCATTTTGTTGTTCAGATTGGAGCCATTGTCAGTGATGATCTTGTTTGGAATGCCATATCGGCAAATGAGATTATTTTTGATGAATCTGACCACCACTTGCTTTGTCACCTTTGCATACGAAGCTGCTTCCACCCATTTGGTGAAGTAATCAATTGCCACGAGAATGAAACGGTGTCCGTTGGAAGCTTTGGGTTCAATCATACCGATCATGTCAATGCCCCACATTGAGAATGGCCAAGGAGCAGAAATCACATTCAAAAAGGTTGGTGGTACATGAACCTTATCAGCGTAGATCTGACATTTGTGACACTTCTTTACAAATTTGTAGCAATCTGATTCCATGGTCAACTAGTAGTAACCAGCTCTCAACATCTTTCTTGACATAGAGTGGCCGTTTGCATGAGTACCAAAGGACCCTTCGTGAACTTCTTTCATCAACATTTCTGCTTCCTTTTTGTCAACACATCTGAGTAAGACCATGTCATAATTCCTCTTATAGAGCACATTCTGATTAAGGAAGAAACTGCCTGACAATCTTCTCAAAGTCTTTTTATCTTTTTCTGTTGCTCCAAGAGGATACTCCTGAGTCTGAAGGAAATGCTTGATATCGTGGTACCATGGTTTATCATCAAAACTGGCCTCAGCTGTAAACACATGTGCTGGTCTATCAAGTCGCTTGATCACAATTCTGGGTACCTCGTTTGGAAAACCCACTTGATACATTGAAGACAACGTAGCTAGAGCATCCGCCATATGATTCTCATCCCGAGGAATGTGATGCAATTCAACCTTGGTGAAGAAAGTCAACAATCCTCTTGCATAGTCTTTGTATGGGATCAAGCTAGGGTGGCGTGTTTCCCATTCTCCTTTGATCTGATTGATAACTAACGCTGAGTCACCATAAACAGTAAGATTTTTGATGCGGAGGTCAATGGCTTCTTCAAGACCCATGATACAGGCTTCATATTCAGCAATGTTGTTTGTACATTCAAAGCAAATTCTTGCCGTGAAAGGAATATGAGAACCTTCTGGAGTGATAATGACTGCACCTACTCCATGTCCATAAACGTTGGAAGCTCCATCAAATACTAAACCCCATTGAGAATCTGGTTCAGGTCCTTCTTCAGGAAGTGGCTCTTTACAATCTCTGGATTTTAGGAACATGACATCTTCATCAGGAAACTCATCCTCATTATCATCGTGATCTTCAACGGGTTGGTGAGCAAGGTACTCAGCCAACACACTGCTCTTGATAACTTTCTGGGTATGATACTCAATGTCGTATTCTGATAACAGCATCTGCCATCTTGCAATCTTACCAGTGAGTGCAGGCTTCTCAAAAATGTACTTGATTGGATCCATTTTGGATATCAACCAAGTGGTGTGACTTAACATATACTGCCTCAATCTCTTAGCAGCCCAAGCCAATGCACAACATGTCTTCTCGAGTAAGGAGTATCGTGATTCACAGTCAGTAAATTTCTTGCTTAAGTAGTAAATGGCATGCTCTTTCTTTCCAGTTTCGTCTTGTTGACCCAGAATACAGCCCATAGAATTCTCAAGCACTGTCAAATACATAACCAACGGTCTTCCAGCAACAGGTGGTAACAAGATAGGAGGCTCCATGAGGTACTCTTTGATACTGTCAAATGCTTTCTGACAATCCTCTGTCCAAACACAATTCTGACTCTTTCTCAGCAATTTGAAGATAGGTTCACAAGTGGCAGTCATGTGAGAAATAAACCGGGATATGTAATTCAATTGTCCTAGAAAACCTCTCACTTGCCTTTCTGTTTTTGGTGCGGGCATCTCTTGGATAGCTTTTACTTTATCTGGATCAACTTCAATGCCTTTTTGGCCGACAATGAAGCCCAAGAGTTTACCTGACCTGACGCCAAATGTGCATTTGTTCGGATTGAGGCGAAGACAGAACTTCCTCAATCGTTGAAACAGCTTCAATAGATCTACTAAGTGACCTTCTTCTGAACGAGACTTCGCGATCATGTCATCCACATAAACCTCAATCTCTTTGTGCATCATGTCGTGAAAGAGCGTTGTCATGGCTCGCTGGTAAGTAGCACCTGCGTTCTTCAACCCAAACGGCATCACTTGATAACAGAATGTTCCCCATGGTGTTATGAATGTAGTTTTTTCCATGTCTTCGGGTGCCATTTTGATCTGGTTATACCCGGAGAATCCGTCCATGAAAGAGAATATGTCAAACTTTGTTGTATTGTCTACCAACATGTCAATGTGAGGCAGGGGGAAATCATCCTTTGGGCTTGCTCTATTTAAGTCACGATAGTCCACACACATTCGTACCTTCCCGTCCTTCTTAGGAACTGGCACAATATTTTCTATCCACTCTGGATACACTGAAGTGGCAAGAAAACCAGCATCTATTTGCTTCAGAACTTCTTCTTTAATTTTGACGGCCATATCTGGATGTGTTCTTCTTAATTTCTGTTTGACCGGTGGACATTCTGGCTTCAAAGGTAGCTTGTGCTCTACGATGTCAGTGTCGAGACCAGGCATATCTTGATAAGACCAAGCAAACACATCTACATACTCTTTCAACAGGCTGATCAATTGCTCCTTGACCTGTGGGGATAACAATGCTCCAATTTTGACTTCTTTCACATTTTCTTCCGAACCCAAGTTGACTGTTTCCAAAGGCTCCTTGTATGGCTGAATAGTGTCTTCTTCATTTTCAAACTGGCGGGTAACCTCTTCTGGAATCTCATCCCACTCTTCCTCTTCAGCTTCGAATACAGAATGTTCAAAGTTGGGAGATGGCATGATGTCATTGTGTTCAACGGGTTTAAGTAACCTGTACAAACAATTGTTTTTAGAGGACTGACCATGACATGCAAAAACGTGTTCTTTTTAAGGTTTTTTTTTTGTGTTACCATTTTCCGAAAAAGCTGAAAAGATAAAAGGACACAAGTGTATAGGAACACAAAAGATCTTTTTCATGGATAGTACGTTTTTGACAAAAGTTCCCATTTTACAAAATTAATGCTTCGCGCTTTGGGCTAAAGCGGAAGATTTTTGAAAACTGAAAAGCTTAATTACTTTGATATGTGGACACAATGTGGGATGTCAACTGCGGTTCAGTTCTTCATAACTACTCCTGTCGCCATTCTGTCTTTCCCTCGAAGAGCTTTTATCTCTTTTTGTAATTCCGCAAACTGATCCTGGAATTCATCCATTCTATCATTGAGACCAGGATCCTCACTTGGGGTAGGGCCGTGATAGACAGGTTCTCCTAGGTGAGGAGTATAGTGAACAACGGGAGGCACATTAGTGAAGACATGAGCATTTGGTGGAACGAACTCTTGTTGATATCTATCTTGATTAAGATCCCTGGGTATTTCCTAAGGACGGGATGTTGTGATGGTAACAGAAGTGACTGGGACAGCGTGGATTTCTGAAGCGATGACTGTAGTGACGGGTGCTGCTGTTGTCTGATTCTGAATTTTAGGTTGATTCTGTGCCGAAGTCTGTCCTGAATTATGAACTTGAGCCCTAGCCTGGGCTTCCTCTGCTTGTAGACGGGCGGTTAACATTTGGTTGCGCATCTCTGCTACCTGTGCTTGCGCCTGGATCTGTGCATCTTGTGCTTCGGCAACCTGAGCTTGTGCTGTTTGAAGTTGAGCAGCTTGGGCTGCTTGGTTTGCTATCAATGTCTCGACCATAGCAGAAAGGCGGTCAACCTGAGCTTTCAATTCTCGGTTCTCGTTATCTGTTATCTCCATTCTTCTTTTGTAGTTGGCTCTTGTGTTGTAATTATGCGTCAGCTTGAAATGGATCTGCTGGCGGGAAGCAACTGTTAGAAGACTGGACCAAGACAGACAACCTGTATGCACGTGATGCATGGATATGCAAAATGAATGATTTTCCAAGGAACTCTAAGTGAAGGAAAAGATAGAATTGCAAACATTTTTGATAACAAAACAAAATTATCAACCCAAAATACAACCAAGAAAACCATTTAAGGACATGTGTCATCAGGACGAGCATAAACAAGTGGGAGTTGTCCTTCAAGTCTCTCAATTCTTTCTTCATAGGCCTTCTGCATAAAAGCTTTCTCCTTCACCAAACTGTCTACAAGACCTTTCCATGCACCTGAGGACTGTGGAATCTGGGAGTAATCTGTTGTGCCTGAGGAAAATAAATCCTCTTGCACCCTTGGACGTTTACCTGCACGATCTTCTCCACTCTGCTCCTTTAACTGTCTCTGAAGTTCTTCATTTTCCATTTCGAGCACCTGGGCCTTATCCTTCCAAGCGTCTCTCTCTTTCTTGACCCTCTCCAAGGTGGCTTGGAGTTCTTCTTTGTCATCTAGCGGAAGGTAGGGGGTCTTCAACGGAGCGGGTTTGATAGGATCATGATGTGGGTATGGCATTTTCAACTGTATAGCTCTGGCTCTGATCCACTGGAGGTACGGCTCATAGGAGGTACAATCTTTCTTACCCAATTCAAGTCCCCCTTTGCGACAAACACGATGCCAAGCTCTTACTACTCTCTCTTTCATGGTAGGGTCCTCCTCGTTATCCCTCAAGAAAATACCTTCTAAAAGAATGTTAGGAGGCTTGTCCTTCATAGGGTAACCGAGTTGTCTCCTAGCAAGTACTGGATTATAAGAAATGATTCCCTTTGTGCCCATGAGGGGCACATTGGGGAACTCCCCGCAACTATCAATGATCTTCACATCGTCTAAAACTCTACTATACCATGCAATATCTGACTGGGTAAGAGACATAATCCTCTGTGACCATTGAAGTCCTGACTTGCGATCCCAAAAAGTAGCTGACTTAGGAAGATGAGAGACAAACCATTTGTAGAGTAACGGTATACAGCAGACTATGGTTCCTCCTCCTTTCAAAGTACGGTAATGGATGGAATGATAGGTGTCTCCGAGCAAAGTTGGAACAGGATTACCACTTAGGAAGATGCGTCTAGCATATGAATCCACAAAACCTTCAATATTAGGAAATAGTAACAAACCGTAGATCAACAAGGCGAACAGATGCTCCACAATAATATCACAACCTTGACTGGAAAAATAAGAAACCTTCCCATTAAGAACTTGGCAGTGAAACCTGGAAGTCCTCCTTTGGTGGTGAAGTTATTCTTGAATTCTGACTTCTTCATGTACAACACTTTTGCAAGAGAACTGTGCTCGGGTAACTTTTCTGAACCAGAGAAAGGTACTGTATCAGCAACTGGGATGTGAAGCAACTGGGCATACTCTTCTAATGTAGGCATGAGTTGATAGTCTGGGAATGTGAAACAGTGATAGACTGGATCATAGAACTGTACTAATGTCTGCAATAACCCTTCTTCCATCCTAAGCGTCAATAAAGATATAAGTGCCCCATATCTGTCTCTGAAACCAATAGGATCTGCGATCGAAGAAACCAGTTTCTTTAGTTCATCTATCTTTGGATTGATGAGATTGTACTTTTTCACACTTCTTCGTCCAAAATCCATGTTTCCTGCAATATTTGCAATCCTCACTTTAAGTTCCTTGGAAAAAGGTTGAAATGATGGGAATGAATGCATGTCATGCATGAATGCAACAAACACACACATGGTCAAACAATACAAGGCTCAAAGTTCATCACCAGCATGGAGTTTAGGACAAAGCCCCAAGATAAGTTCTAAGGTTCACCTGCCAAACGGGTTCTAAAAGTTCCCAAGGTTATGGATCCTTCTTCGGATAATACCGTGTTAAGCAACTGCTCGCTTTCCAATATTATTCTCAAAAGAATCTCGCTTGAGTGTGATATCGCGTATCAACCAAACCAGACTTTTGGTCCGAAGTGGTCACCGCATCACATCCTAAGTAAGGCCAAGATGGGGTAAAGGTAAACTAAGGTCCTTGGCTTCACGGGCCCGTCGAAAGCAACAATGCCTCACAAATGACTTGTTTAGCACTATCACCCTCAAAGAGGCCTCCACCAAGCGGACAAAGGCTCAAGTCAACTCGGTAAGGATTGTCTCCTATCAAGTCAACCTGAATTATCATCCATCCTATCTCAAATGTGCCCCAAATCCGGGTATAGGATTTATCACAAGTACCCCCCAAAACCCAAAATAACAAACATTACAAACAATACAATTTAGCAAATATTCACAAAGCAAACATATAAACAAGCAAAGATAGGCTAAACCCTCAAATAAGTTTAATCATGTATACTCCCCAGCAGAGTCGCCATTCTGTCGCGGCGGGATTTTTCACGAGATTAAGTATTGATTTAACTTAACCCGTTTGAAAAATATTTTAAATGCAAGAGTCGCCACCGTCTTTTATTTTATCCAAAAAGAGGAAGGGAAAAATAACGATAAATCCCTTTAGAGTTACGGGTTCGGGGGTTGGTTATGCAAAAGGAAGGTATTAGCACCCTCTACATCTGTGGTACTCCACAGGAACCTTTTTGCTTATGTTTATGTGAATGCTTTGCTTTTTTCGCTTTGATCGTTTGATTGGGGAGATGAGAAAAGAACTTGATTTTATTGTTTTTGGACTCGATAAAGTCGTAGACTTCATGCCTACGTATCTCCAAGGCGTAATGGAAAAATCAGAATCCACGTAGTTCTCCCAAAAGAAAAGGGGAAAGTCTGTTTTGTTGATTTTAGATTGGCGTGTCTTGCCATCTCTTGCTCGACCTAGGCGGGAGGCTTCGAGACTGACACGTCCTTTTGAAAATGTTTTTAAACTGAAAAGCCAAAGCTGGCAAAAGATTTGAATGAGCCTAAACCCTGAAACAATACATAAATGGGCTCATTATAAGGAAGCCCAAGAGTAAGCTTGTGAGTGTGTGAAAAGGGTTTCTTAAACGGCGACCGTTGGAATCGCATCGGGTTTCTCTTTTTTGGATTTTTCGATTTTTTAACATAAAACGTGAACAATACGATTAAACACACAATACAGAAAATAAAAAATGCGAGAAAGTAAATTATTACAACACAGTTAGCTATGAATAGTTAGTATTACGAATAGTTAGTGGAGTTAATCGAGCTGAAACTGAAACGAAACGGTAGTAACAACATAAACAAATATAAGAAACAATATCAACATTTACTTTAGACAAATAAACATTTGATATAAATAACATTAATTAAAATAAACATTTAAACAAATAATTAATTTAACTAACATTTAAATAAACATATATATGCAAAATAATAATAAAAGATAAACAATATTTAGTAAACAAAAGTATATATATATATATATTATATATATTATATATATATATATATATATATATATAATTATATATATATATTATATATATTTTAGACAATAAATATATAGTAGACAAAATAATATATATGTACATTTAGACAAATAATATATAATAGACAAAAGTAATATATATATATATATATATATATATATATATATATATATATATATATATATATAGATAAATAATATATTAAAACACATGTCGGCAAGCCGGAACTTTGCCGATTTTAGAGATAAGTGAAGAATATTACCTTGTGTGAAAAGGATGAACTTCTGATCGTCCAAATGATCGACCGAAAGCTGGAAACCGTCACCGACACAGTGCTGGCTCCGATATCAGAGATAAGTGAAGAATATTACCTTGTGTGAAGAAGATGAACTTCTGATCGTCCAAATGATCGACCGAAAGCTGGAAACCGTCACCGACGCAGTGCTGGCTGCCTTCGTGAGTACCTGACTTCAACGTCGCTTTTGATCGGTGAAACGACGCCGGAATGAAATGAACCTTGGATATTTGTGACCTGGACTCAACGAACTTCAAAGATATGAAATCAGTTTTGTGTTTCGGTGAATAATCGGGACGATTTTGGGTTACCGAAAATGAAGAACAAGTGAAAATACGGTAATGCTTTTGGAGAATAATTTCTTTTCAATTCTCTGTTTCTCTCACCACACGTTTTTTCCTTACTGATCCACCTCCTCTTTTTCTTTCTTTTCTTACTAACCACATCTATATATATATATATATATTTGGATTACTTAAACAATAAGAAACCTAAAAAATATCTAACATAAATTAATAATATATATTTAGATTACTTAAACAATAAGAAACCTAAAAATATCTAACATAAATTATAATATATATTTAGATTACTTAACAATAAGAAACCTAAAAAAATATCTAACATAAATTAATAATATATATTAGATTACTTAAACAATAAGAAATCTAAAAAATATCTAACATAAATTAATAATATATATTTAGATTACTTAAACAATAAGAAACCTAAAAAATATCTAATATAAATTAATAATATATATTTAGATTACTTAAACAATAAGAAACCTAAAAAATATCTAACATAAATTAATAATATAATTAATATATTATATAATAATAATAATAATAAACTAATATAATATTAATCCTAATTAAATAAACTAATTAACAACTAAACACAATTAATATTAAGCACAAATAATATTAAACGACACACGATTAAAATACGATAAAATCGAGCGACACGAACGCGATAAAAACGATGACAATTTGTACAGCAAAACAGACAAATTGATAAAACCAATAAACCAGTAAACTGGTAAACCAGTAAAATCAACAACACGACTCAAACAGACTCGATTAAATCACATGGCACAACACGTAATTAAATAAACAACCCTAGGCAATAATAAAATCAACACGACATCACGAAAAACGCTGACAAACACAGTCACAAATAATCAGACAATACGAAAACTCTAATATATTCGAAATACAGTCAAAATACCGACAAATAAACAATTAAATAGATAAAAACGCACAAAACCTAATTGAAGCGATGCCACGCACAACAGAGATAAGCGAGATAAATACGAGGCAACGATATCGGCCAGGTTTTGCTAAAACAACGAAATACAACACGGTAAGCAACGAAAACACACAAAACCTAATCAAACCAGTTGTCACGCGAAGTTTAAGAAATTGAGATGAATACGAGACAACAAGATTAATCAAGATGTGGTCAACAAAACCAAAGTCAAATTTTGGGGTGCGACACGGGGCATACGTGTATTTTTTGGTTACAGGTCACAGGAACCGGATGCCAAGTCATGAATCCTCACCCCCAAGCAGTTGACAAAACCTCTCCTCTGCAGAGCAGGTTCCCCAGTAGAGTTGACAGTATCCGGACTGTATATCCCCAGCGGAATTGTCAGTACCAGACTGTATCTTCCCAGCAACAGCGAAGTAGTTGCATACCCAATAGACAAGACGGTGGTGTTCCCAGTGTTCATCTCGTCCCCAGCAGATTATTTCTAACAGATTTGTTTTAATCCCTAGCCTGAGGATGATTAGCAAGTCCATATTCCCAGCAAAGGTCGATTCCTATGACATTTCCCCAGGAAGTGCTTTCCTCACAGACTCTCCTCGTAGAGCCTCGCGAAGCAAAGTTTCCATAGTTGATACTTCCCTAGTAAGGTCAACTTTTCAAAAAAGGCCGATTTATTTTCGGTGGCTCCCCGGTCCCGGCAGACGGATCGTTCCCCACAAAGCATTCAAGGATTGATACAGTAATCCGCTCCCTGCCAGAGTTGCTTCCCCAAGCAGATTTCTTTTTTCTTTTGCACCATGCATCATATTTGCATTTGCATTTGCATGCATATCAAACATACACATAAGCTGATAAACAGGTTCTTCAAAGCAGACTGAAAAATTACTTTACAACCAAAGTCATGAGATTCGGCTAGAGGATCAAGTGTGTGTGACCCAGCATGAGGGTCATTTCGAAGATTCAGCCTGAGAATCGTTTTCCAGAGATCCAGCCTGAGGGTCATTTCGAAGATTCAGCCAGAGAGTCGACTACGAGCGTTATTTCCCCAGCAAGCCAGCTGGAGGAATAGATTGACAGCTCAATAGAAAATCAACCTACAAGAGGATCCAGCCCGCGGATCGCATTTAAAAAACAAAGTCTAATCGAAGAGTCGTTATAACATGTTCTAGCCTGAAGAATATGTACGAAGCCCAAAAGTGGGATATTCTCGAAGCTGCATATCTAACATGAAGATTGGGCGCAGATTTCGAAAGAGAGTCAACCAGCGCATGCCTCAGATGCGAGATCCTGATGATGGGAATTTATCATCAAAACAATCCAGATCTAGCCAAAAGATCAAAGTCAGGTCTAGCCCGAAGACCGAAAAATAGATAGATTCAGCCAGAGAATCAAAGAAAATAGATTCAACCAGAGAATCGAAACAAAGGAGATCTAGCCAGAAGATCGAAGAAGATTTAGCCAGAAGATCGAAGTCAGGTCTAGCCCGAAGGCCAGAAATAGATTCAGCCAGAGAATCGAAACAATTCAGATCTAGCCAGAAGATCGAAGTAGATTCAGCCAGAGAATCAAAGCAAATAGATTCAGCCAGAGAATCGAAACAATTCAGATCTAGCCGGAAGATCGAAGTAGATTCATCCAGAGAATCAAAGAAAATAGATTCAGCCAGAGAATCGAAACAAAGGAGATCTAGCCAGAAGATCGAAGAAGATCTAGCCAGAAGATCGAAGAAGATCTAGCCAGAAGATTGAAACCGTATCCAGCCCGAGGATCAAAATTAACATCCAACCAGAGGACTAAATTGAGTATAGATTCAGCCAGAGGATCGAAACTCCAGATTAAGTCAGAAGACTGATTCAGATTCAGCCAGAGGATCGGAAGAGAAATAAAAAGCGCGGTGTATTTCAGCATTTTTGTGGTGTTCTCGGAGCGCAAATTTTCGGTTTGTCTTTGGTATTCAATCACAGCTCACCCTGTTTGTCTGATAAGCTGTTTGCTTTCATCCTGCTCGGGTTAGATGATGACTGAATAGAGGCAGCTGTAACACCCCAAAATTTGCCCTCCTTATTCACACATTCATTTTTAGGTCATTTAACATTAGATACATTGCATTTCATCATGTCAATCGGGATTAGCTCCAAGAAGCTTGAACATCATCCAGGACACTTTGTGGGTTCTATTTAGATGATCAGTCAACACAAGGGAAAGACTTGAGTTACTTCCAACAGGGGTCTATTCGTCAATCAAAACGTTAATCTTGAAGGAGCAAAGGTTTGTTCATGAGTTGTCATGCTCGCTAGGCGAAGCCCACGTGTTTTGAAAAAAAAACGAAAAACGAAAAAAAAAACGAAAAACGAAAAACGAAAAAAAAAACCGAAAACGGAAAAAAAATAATAATAATAAATAATAATAATAATAAATAATAAATAAATAAATAAAAAGAAAAAATCTTGGACTTGGACCTCTCTCATTTGAGCCCACAAAGCCATGAAAATCAGGTTATAAAAGAGGGAGAACAGACAGAAAAAGGAAGAGAAGCAAAACAGTATGAGGTTTCCTTGGAACAAAACCATGGACAAAACCTGGAGAGAAACCTAGACAGAGAGAGTGAGAATTAATCTGCAGGAACCTCCAGGCAACTCTGAAAGGTTCATTCTGACTCACACATTTTCAGCTCAAGCAAACCCTAACATTGGTTTGCAAATCCAGTCGTGCCATTTGATTTCAACCGATCTCTCCAATCAGGTTTGCCCTTATTCCCATTACCTTTGTGCTTTGAAGTTGAATACTCTGAATGTTTGAGGTATGATGGATGAATTTCATTAGGTTTTTTCCTGCGGGTTCATAATTATGTATGAATGTATAAATAATGCCTTGAATGCTTAATCGTTTAATTTCTGAAGTGTATGCCACAGGGTTTGAGGTTTCTGAAACCATACTGTTATCCATGAAAAAAATGCTTATCGTGTTTCACTAACTCTTTTGTTGAGTTTTTGTGAGGGCTCACATACTCTTGCAGGGATAGCTTGCCTGGTGTTCCACTTTATTTGTGGGATACCACCTGGAGGTTTATTCCGATTACCTGTACTGACTCGCTTTCTTTGATGGTGTTTAGCTTGGAAGGATCCCTGGGTTTCCCATTCCTCTAATTGTTGTTACTTCGGATCTGTATCCGCGTGGTACCTTTTACATTTTTCCCGCATTTTACTGCTTTCCTAGCTGGAAGACCTCGATAGGAGGCAATGTTTTTGTGTGTTTATTTTGTTTTTACAGGTTCCTTCGTCCAGGACTCCTTTTGCATGAGCATCCCTAACCCTACCAACTCATTGATTTTTCTTCTCCTAAGAACACGTTAACTCCTTCTACTACAGGTGAGTAAGTCTCCAAAGGTCGAGCATCCGGTAGATTGCGTAGTAACGTCGTTCGTCCAAAACCCAATCCATAACCCCGTAGTTAGCCGAACTACGACTTGCTCTGATTCTCATTCCAGATGAGATACGTAGGCATAAGACGCGATGTCTTAGCGAGCACAATTACCCTTAACCCCTAGGTAGCCGAGCTACGAAGACTCTGATTCTCATATTCAGATGAGATACGTATGCAGTGGATGCGACATCCGTGCGAGTCATTTTCTTTTGACCCCCTTTTTTTAGTAAATAACACATTAGATAAACCCACACCCTTTAGACAAGAACTACAAAAGTGGATCCCGTAGAGTACTACGGATGCGTAGGGGTGCTAATACCTTCCCTTCGCATAATCGACTCCCGAACCCAAGATTTGGTTGCGAGACCCTGTCTTGTCCTTTCCTTTTTCCAGGTTTACTTCGAGCGTTTCCTTTCCCTCCTTTGGGATAAATAACGCACGGTGGCGACTCTCCTGTCTTTCTTCGCCGGTTGTTTTTTTTTCGCATTCCATTTTTCAGGTTACGACACTTTCATTATCTTCCATCTGAAGTAATTCATACGTTCTTTTGTGAGTTTGTAACCTCACATATTTCACCTTCTCTGCGCCTCCATACAATTTCTCCAGAATTTCTCATGCTTCTTTCGTTGACTCTGCATCACTAACTTTTACAAAGGTATCAACATCGACACATTGATGGATTATAAAGAGAGATTTATAATCTATATTCTTCAATTCTTTATGTGCAACCTTTTCTTGGTCTGTCGCATCTTCTGCAAGTGTTGCTACTCTTTCCTTCACAAGATCCCAAAGATCTTGATAACAAAACATAACCTTTATCTACTTGCACTAATTCTCATGATTGTTGTTCTTGAGAATCATAAGATTTACTGGAAAAATGCCCGTTTGGATGACTCGTTGCCATGGTGATTTTCTTCCCACGAATCGATTAAACCAGGCTCTGATACCAGATGTTGGAAATCCCCTACAACCTATGGAGAATTTCAATCAATCTTGATGAACAAGATTGTTATCACTCGCACAATAACAATGAAAAGAGAATAATAATGGAAAAATAAAGAAAGTAAAGAACGATGAAGGAAAAAATTAAATTTTGCAGAGTTTCTCTCTGCCCACAAACTGTTGAAAACTTCTTATTCACTTTGCAACTGCAAAATACTGTGAATTATAAATGTTATGAATACTTTATTCACTTCATTACAAGAATAAGGGTTACTCCCTCTATTTATAGATTTAGGTTAACTTGGACCTTAAGCCAAAGCCAAATCTATTAAAGCCCAAAATAGCTAACACTACATAAATATGCATAAGTTGAAATACTGTGTGAAGCAACATGCTTCGACACTTTGAATCACTAACACAACTCAACATACTAGGTGGTTCGACACTTCCTTGCTTCTGTCGAGAAACCTGCTTCGACACAAGGAATTACAATTCAACATGTGCTAATTCTATTTTGTATGTAAAATATCTAACACAAATTGCACTTGACTTGAACTTTTTTAAAATAAATAATATATGATATTAGTATTTCGGGGGAATACGCAGACCTATACAAATTAAAACAATTATGTACATTTAAATGTTATTTTTCTTCTAATCATCTTTTATTCTTTAAATATTCTATTATTTGTTCCATATCTTTGGTATATACAATATGATTTTCAAATGTTTTCTGGAACGATAGACAAAGTGAAGAGCCCTAGACTTGATGACAAGGGGTCTGGATTCCCACATTGGGATAATGATGGGAATGGCGGCAATGGAGGAGGCGGGGGGCCATAACTGGTCAGAGGACTAATTCTTTTGGATATTATTGGTATTTTAGACATTATTAAATAAATAGAGTGAACTCAAAGAAAAGACAGGAGATTTGATCTAGCTTGACAATTGAGCTTTAAATGTGGCAGTGAAATTAATTTACAAAGGCTTAGGAGATAACCCGAGATTTTACCATTTCAAAAGCATGATTTATAATGAAATACAATTCTCCAGCGATAAATTAAGAAGATTTTTTTTAAATAATCATTTTTTAAAAAAAAATCAAAAATAACCATAATTTCAAAAAAATTACAAAAATGGGCACTTTTTTGCCCTAACTTACACATGGGCGCCACCCTAGATGGCGCCTACCCTTTAATAGGAGGGCAAGTCGCCACTAGGAGTGGCGCCTACTCCTTTTTTATTTTTTTTTAAAATTTTTTTTAATATGTTTTTAATTATTTTTTTAATTTTTTTAAATCTTTTTTAACTAATTTTAAATTTATTAATTTATGTTTATTATAAATTATATTAATTTATATTAATACATATATATAAATAATATTATTTACAAGATATATATATATATATATATATATATATATATATATATATATATATATATATATATAATTTATATATTAATTTAATTTATAACTAAATAATATTATTTATAAATTTTTGTGAGAATTAGGGTTAATCATGTTAGGGTTAATTAATCAATTATAATTAGGGCTTATTGATCGGTTATAATTAGAGTTTGGTAGTTATGACCTAATTCTCCCTAAGACTAATTAATCAAGTGCGACACTAATTAGGGTTAAGTACATTGGTGTACAACCTAGATTTTTTCCTATAAATAAAGTGTTATTTCCTTGCATTTTCTTCACCACTTTTTCCTATCACTTTCTCTATCAAGTTGAGTTCATGGCATCCCCCAGACCGTCATCATGGCAGCGAACATCATCAAGGCGGCCAGATCCTGAACCAGTAATCTTAAAAAGGGATGGGCATGTTATTTTCTCGCTTGTCAAACCCCGAATGGAGATGAAATTTTGGAACATCCGTTCGTTGGACCAACTAAAAAGGTCCTTGATGTCTTGGTTAGAGGGATATTATCAACCTGGTGAAGTCATCAGAAGGATTCAGAGGCTTAGAACAAGGTTCTCATTTGAAACTGGAGAAACAGTATGTTGGTGGGTTGAAGTTGAAAGCGATATTGATTGCATCCAAATGATGCATGGATCAGATGACATAGTGTTAACTGTTGTAATTTCCTAGATTTTAATGGTTGTTTGTGTTGTTGTTCTTGTATTTGTTATTGTTCTAGTACTTGTTCTTATTTTAGTACTTGTTCTTGTTCTAGTATTTGTTTTTGTTTTAGTATTTGTTGTTCTAATGTTAGATGTTTGTGTTTGTTGTTCCAATGTCATCTTCTATTTGGAATAAAAAGTAAACTTTATTGATAAATAGCATTGGTACACAGAGTTATGAATATGAAAACTATGTTGTGGAACTAGATCCACGATATGGACATTTGTTCTTATTATGCCCCAGTTGTCGACATATGCTACACTTCCTCTGCATTTTCTCTGCGACGTCCATTTCAGTTCTAATGCGCCTGCTATTTGGGCGACCACTTTTATTCCGCCGCATCGAATCATTGTGCCAAACAATTTCCCCGTCATACTCTGGCCAATATGCCTCCAATGCTACCACCGAAAAGGGATTGTCGTATACATTTAGCAATGTTGAAACTTTGTAGATTGGAGACACTAGCGACAATGCATCGAAGTAGGTGTGTGAACACGCTGCAATGACATGGGAACAAGGCATACGATAGGTCTGAAATTGACTACAGTCGCACCAACAGTATGGTATTAGGACCCTATACTCTTGTCTGGGCAGCCCCTGGTTGTGGTCAATTGTTTCCTTGACACTAAAAGTGTGGCCATGGCGGTCGAATTTCGTAACCCGATGGCTGCTGGCTTTGGCAGATTCCTGCCTCATAAACTTCATGCAGGCATCACTATACACTTGAATCGTCTGTAACACTGCATGCCAGCGCTTGCCTCTTGTTACGAACAACGTTGCCATCCAAAAATAGGTCGCACTCACCAAAGCAGTTACCGGGAGGTTACATATGCCCTTAAAGACGCCGTTCATTGATTCCACAAGATTTGTTGTCATGTGGCCCCACCTCACCCCATCGTCGTATGACCTAGTCCACTTTGCTCTGTCAATATTATCGATCCACCTCCCTGCATCAGAATTTGCCAACACTATTTCCAGGCGGTAGTATTGGAATCCAGGTTGGTTTAATGCATACCCCGCGTTTATCAAATTTTGCTTCAAGAATTTATCTTTGAACTCCCGCACAAAATTTTGAGCAATATGCCTGATGCAGTAGACATGCATAGACGGGGGGTCATGCCAACCATTTGCTGGATTATTGTATGCACTGTCTATAGAAGCGTGCCTGTCAGAAATCACACAGATGCCAGCTTGTGGAGTCACGTGCATTCGGAGATTCTTAAGAAAGAAACTCCAAGCAGCAGCCGTTTCTCCTTCTACCAATGCAAAGGCTATTGGGAAAATATTAGAATTTCCATCTTGTGCGACCGCCATCAGTAACGATCCTTTGTATTTCCCATACAGCAAAGTTCCATCGACTTGAATAAGCGGCTTGCAGAATGTGAAACCGATGATGCAGGGACGGAATGCCCAAAAAAGTCTATGGAATATTCCATTACCTTCTAGACGAGTTCCGTCAGGGGATTGTGCCGGCAAGGTTTCCATTATAGAAACCGTCCCAGGTGAATACAAATGTAGTGCAACCAGGTAGCGCGGAAGACCAAAGGATCAATAACCTGTGACTCAATATTCTGAGTTGGTTGAAATTGTTCCAAGACAATGTACAACACTATATAATCGTAACCAGAATACTCATGGTTATGAAACATGTTTTGTGCCTCCATGTCATTTTGAATCAATGACTTATAAAACCTGACTGAGTTATTTTCAGAAAAAAAAAGGTTGTTGATAAAAAATTTGGGACACAGGTTGTCTAAGTTTGGACTCAATCTTTTTTTTCAGATAAGAGAAGTCAGCTCCTCTATTTAGACAAAAACGAGTGCAATCGGTATTTCTAAATAGGAAGCCAGACATATCACATTCATAAGTCTCACCATTCATGTGAGCTTTGATTTTGTATTGTGATTAAGATGCCATGATATGTGAAGATATGTGTGAAATATGTGAATATATTGTGAAGATTTTGTGAAGATTTTGTGAATACCTGTGTGAAAATTTGTGTGAATACTTATACTCACATTTTTGCATGCAACACATCCACCAAGCCTTCCCCTAGACAAGACAAGTGCAACCTAACCTGTACCAATGCAAGCTAACCTATCCACCTAGCCTGCAAGATTCTCACGCATGCCTATCCATCAAAGTCATATCCACCTAGCCTGCAAGATTCTCACGCATGCCTAGATACACGGATTCAATTATGATGCATGCGTTAGACGTGTCACATTTTTGCATGCAACACATCCACCAAGCCTTCCCCTAGACAAGACAAGTGCAACCTAACCTGTACCAATGCATGCTAACCTATCCACCTAGCCTGCAAGATTCTCACGCATGCCTATCCATCAAAGTCATATCCACCTAGCCTGTAAGATTCTCACGCATGCCATATCCAACTTTGTTGCGTTACACGTGTCAAATTTTTGCATGCGTTACACGTGTCCAATGTTTTTACATATTCATACTATTTGAATACGGTTATAAATAGCAGGTCATTCTTGAAAATTTTCATAATCCACTAACACTTTTTTTCAGAGAACACCGACGAAACTTTTCATCAACAAACCTACGTTCTACATTGCAATCATGTCTCTTCTTACCATGGGCCAAGAACACAGAGGCACTAGGGCGAACATTTCCTCATTCATAAGTTTTTCTTGAACATTGCCTCTTTCGTATGTTTATAATTTATTTTTTAAAACTCCAATCTAATGATTGTTTATATTGTTTATTTTTAAAGGATCCCAAGAAATTTCGTCAACGTTCACACCCTATGGCTTATCCAGACCCATGGTGCGTACCTTACATAGAGCGTTCGGGGTTCGGTCATGTTATGCATGTGGTAAATTCCACAATTGATGTGAAATTTATTCTTGCTTTGTGTGAACGTTGGATACCAGAGACACACACTTTTTACCTATCAACTGGTGAATGTACCGTCACACTAGAGGACGTGTACATGCTTTTGGGTCTTCGAATAGATGGTAAGCCTGTGACTGGAAATGTTCAACAGCCCAACGAAGTATGTGTTCAAATGTTGGGCGTAGATCTAGTCGAGGGTGAGGGATCTGCGAAAGCAAGGGGCTAGGGTATTAAACTATCGAGCCTCCAATTCTACCACGACGCTACAATTTTGACTGAGGATTCGTCCGAACAAGAAAAAATAATAAAAACAAGGTTTTACATTATGTTATTATTTGGGAACTTGCTATTTCCCGAAGGCACGGGAAATAGCATAAACTTTATGTAGTTGAGTTTGCTCGAGGACATAGATAGAAAAAGCACGTATAATTGGGGTTCTGCTGTATTGGCTTTCCTATATAGCTCTTTGTGTAAAAATGCACAAAATGACCACTGTACATTTTCTGGATGTGCTTTTTTGCTCCAAACATGGGGGTGGTGGAGATTGCCGAGGCTAGCCCCCGAAAATCCTAACGTCTACTCCTTCCCCTACGCAACTAGGTAAATTTATGATGTTATTTCATTTTGTATATTTATTCTATAAATATTTGTAAATAATATTATTTATCTTTTTTTGTTTAGGTTCATTGCAACTGGACTAGATTACAGTCTTACCCCGAAAAATAAAATAATATTTTATCGTCAACTCTTGGATCGTCTCCGAGCACAAGATGTATTACCACTAAATCATTCATCTTCTAACTAATTTATTAATATCAAGTATTCTCAATAAATAACATATTTATTTTTTTCTTTGCAGTTTATATGGAGACCATATTTGGGATTGGAACATCAACCCAACCCCGAAGATGCAGCTGTTTGGACAGCAAAAACGGCTATTATGCGGTTCACCACTGTGGAGATGCACCAAAGTGACCGTGTCAAACTGCAATTCAAAATGCATCAAGAAATCTCAGCCCCCCCAATGTCTTTGGAACCTTGGCATCTTAAAAAAGTCAGCCACCAGTGGTATGCCCAAAATTGGAAGGCATTTGCAAAGGAGTTCCGTAAAATGTGGAAAGAGCGTGCCCACTATGTTCTACAATTTCCGGTGGCGCCCAACGAAATGAAGCCGACAAGGGAATATGTGGATTGGTATAGAGCAAATACAAATCCAGAAATGATTGTGTCTGACCCGTTCTATTTGGACGATCCCCGAATGCAACAACCATATTTCCAACAACAACAACCACCACAATATTCCCAACAACAACAACCACCACAATATTACCAACAACAACAACCACCACCATATTACCAACAACAACCACCACCACCGTTTTACCAACAACAACCACCACAACACATGTCCACCCCCCAACCAAATCAACACTACATACCACAAACTCAACCCCAATATCATGAAGATTACCAACACCAACCTCAACATTCCCACCACCATCAACAGTCCAAACACCTACTACAAACTCAATCCCCCCACCAACACCAATCCCAACACTTCCATCACGACGATGTTCCGGGCTCTTCGAGTCCTCCACTTAGCCCCGACACAGGTATACAAGAGGATTACCAACAAGACTACTACACACCACAACATACATTGTTCTTTAGCCAACCCGATTCAACCCTCAACTACCAAAGGGCACATTTCGAGGGAGCACCCAACAGGAGTCAGTTTGTCCCACCGAGACAAAGCTTTGAGGGAGCAGAGGGCACCCGCTTTTCCTACAGCATTGAAGGAACTTTGACCCAACCACAACGGCAAAGGGCAAGGGGACGCGTTAGGACTAGGGGTGGGAATAGGGAAGCACCACCACCACGTGAGCCGTCTAGACGAGTAGTTAGACCTCCCCCGTGCGGATCGTACCAGGGACCGCATAATATGTAAAAAATCTCAAATTAACAATGCATTTTAATTAAACTTTATAATATTTGTCTTGTGTATTATTTTAATATAAATATATTGTGTTTATTAATATAAATTAATATATAAAAATTAATATATATATATATATATATATATATATATATATATATATATATATATATATATATATCTTGTAAATAATATTATTTATCTATATGTATTAATATAATTTATAATAAATATAAATTAATAAATTTAAAATAAGTTAAAAAAGATTTAAAAAAATTTAAAAAATAATTAAAAACATATTTAAAAAAATTTAAAAAAAAGCAAACAAAAAAATTTAAAAAAGGAGTAGGCGCCACTCCTAGTGGCGACTTGTCCTCCAACTAAAGGGTAGGCGCCATCTAGGGTGGCGCCCATGTGTCTTTAGGGCACAAAAGTGGCCATTTTTGTAATTTTTTTAAAATTATGGTTATTTTTGAAATTTTTTTAAAAAAATGATTATTTAAAAAAAATCTTCATAAATTAATGTATTGGTTTATAACACTTCAATCTTACTGGCACTTCAATTACAAATAGGAAATTTGAAAGATAATATAGAATACATATATTATCTTGCTCGTCAGACTTGTTTTATAACAAAAAGGATATATCATTTCAATACTAATGAGTAATACTTATAAACTTGAAAAAATCACACTCATTTATGATGATATTGACTAAAAGATTTCTCAAATCTTTGGTTTCATGGCGCGGTTGATTACACCATTGCCATATGCTCAAAACTGTCTTGAGGATGTGCAACCTGAGTTACGACATAGAATTTTAAATGTATTATATTTAAATTGTAGTCAAATATAACTTTATAAATATTTATAATATCTAAGAATTTACAACTTAAATAAATTGCTTTTAAATAGATTGAGGTCGCTTCATAACATCAAACTTGTTTAAGTGCCATGTTTTTTTCAAAAGTATGAATACTCTGAATTTTTCGTCATCTTTGGTTAGATTTACTCCACTTAAGTATGTTTTAACTTGGTAAAAAAGTTAGTGACATAATAGTTAGTTAGTATTAGAGATTAGGTTTTATAACCAAATTAAGTTGAAAGTTAGATATCACTTTTCACTTATATCTCAATAGTTTGTTAATTTAGTTAATGTACAAAGTAACACAAAATATAAAATAAAGGAGTGAGAATATGCTCAAATATATTAACGGTGTAAAAGAATGTAAGGGTAGTTAAAATTACACAATCAAAAAAACACATTCAGTTTACACAATAACACAATAATTCAATTCACATAGCCTCTATGTATGCAATGTGACTCATAACTCGACTCTATGCATATGATACCAATTTGGAAATCATAGGTTTGTTACCGATCTCCTCCACTCAACAATGGTTCCTCATCTGAACATGGTCCCCACTTCTAAACCTCGGGTCTCCACTTCTAAACCTCGGACAATCACAGGTCCTCACTTTTGAACCCATGACTCACCTCTTTCAACACACTGACACAAAATGATGCATGAAATACAAAGTAATGAAACAACAACAACACTCATGGCTCCAATTCTAACCACAAGGAACATGTAATATAACATTCACAATAGTTCCCATTTCTGAATTACACACCTTAACATAACACGTACAATTATATTCACATCACGTAATTGTATTCACAACATAACAATTCATACACATAATCATAATTCACCATTTATAATCATGTAAATTAATTTAATTATTATTTCTTCATCATAATAATCCACCATAATTAATTAATTTCATCCCACACTCTAAAACAACAGTCGAACATCGACCACAAAAGAAAAAAACAATGAAAGCTAGACCTATCACTCAAAAATTTGGTTCCTGAATTCATGACGACCATCACCCAACCTGTCATCCTTTTCTTCATCACCTGTCACCCATGTGACAACCGGGAGGAGAAATCCTACATTGAGACTATGACGGTCTCCCCATCACCCTGCTAACGATCATCACTCAACCTAGATGCATGACAGTTGTCACGCTAGTGATACCCGTCACGTTATTGCAGAATGTCGTTTCCGCATTTTCACCATGGAATCTCATTCGAAGCTCCGATTTTGACCCACATCGCCCAAATTTTCACATAAGATAATAGATACGTATTATATTGGGATCAAGTCATCACATACTCATCGATTATCATTTAATTTTATCAATTAATCCCAAATTCAAGATTATGTTCATAACATCAAACCACATCAATGGTGACAACCAAGTTCAGAATTATTACCAACATATTAGGCATAATATTCAGCATATAACAGAGCACAAATTCACATATTAAACATAGCAGTTAACATGGATGATCAGGCAATCATCATTAAACTCATAAGGTACAATAATGGTGAGTAAAACCTAGAGAAGGGTGATGATCTCTATCTTCCCTTCATGCAAATCACACTTATATTAGAGTAGTCCTCCCCCCTCACATACACACAGACACACACACACACACACACACATGAATTTCCATCAATTACTCAAGCTCTAGGCATGGTGATCTTCTTTCCCAAATCCTTGTTCTTCTTTTTTCTCACTTTACCTCTTGCCTCTTTTTCTCAATGCAACTTCTACGTATCAGTAAACTCCCCAAACCCTCACACTTTTCTTTTTAAATTAAAACTTAATTCCATTATTTTAGTTATTCCACTTTTACCCTTTCCATCTCTAATTTTCCTTATTTTTCTAAAAACTCTAATTTCCACTCAAATATCACTATTTATTTTATTTTGTTTATTATTCTATATTTTTACTTATTTTAAAATTGATTAAAAATTCTAGTTAATTTCTACCACTCTCTATAAATCTCCCCCAAATACCCGCAATTGCCAAATAGTCATATAACACATATTATCACCAAAATAAATAATTAAAAATATTTTAAATCACTTAAGCAATTAAATAAAAACAAGGAAAATTCAATTAAAAAAATTAATTGAACTCAGGGTGTTACAGGAACACCGCTTCTTTCTGCAACCTTGAATTGGAAAAATTATCTCACATGGCTTAGAGCCGTGAAAATAGCTTTGTATGCAAAAATAAAGATAGGTTTTGTTGATGGTTCAATCAAGAAACCATCATGGGATTCTGCAGATTTGTAAAGTTGGGAGAAAGCTGATTCCATGTTGATGGCATGGATAACTAACGACATAGATCCAACCCTGCATGGTAACATCTCTCACGCCTCAACTCCTTGTGGCATATGGATTGATCTTGAAGAATGATTGGCTTAGATAAATGCATCACAAATATGGCGCATCATTTTTATGATGCAGAAAGAGTCTGACATGAGTGTAACAGAATACTACACTCAATTCAAAAGTATTTTTGAAGAACCTAATGAATTACTAGCGATACTAAAGTGTAACTATGGAGCTTCCAAATATTTAACAAAAAGAGATAAGGATCAACATGTTCATCTGTTTCTTGGAGGTCTTAACAATAACCAATTCACTGCCATTAAAGGCACAATCATCACTCTGATTCTTTACCACCATTGTGATGTGTTTCAATCAAATATAATGAGAGGAATCATGTTTTGCAACTGAAACATAAAGATGCATCAAGACTGATTCAGGTTCAACCTTTTATTCATCCAAACATGATAAATCCAAGTGGAACAATTACTCGAAATTCAAATATGACCAGTGTGGTAAGAATGGTTGTGTCAAAGATATATGCTTCAAAATTGTTGGATACCCTGCAAATTGGGAATCCATAAGAACTCAAAGAAGAGATTATAATAAGCATGGAGGATCACAAAATTCAAATTCTGCACAAAAACCAAGCACCTCACCTCGATACCATGAGCAGTAATATACATGCAAATCATACATGGATAATTAATAGTGGTGCACTACATCATATTACTTATTTACCATATGTTTTGCAAAACATTAAGAAAATGACAAAACTTTTTCAAATTCTTACTCCTACTAGAACATCCACACTTGTTGATTGCATGTGAGATGTCTCTTGTCCAATAATTTAGTACTACATAATGTGCTTCTAGTTCCTTCATTTTGTAAGAACAAGTTTGGTTTTATATCTACATACCTTAAGTTTTGATGATAGCAAAAAGTAGAAGAACAATTTTATACACTAACTGTGTGTTCAAGTGTACAAATCTACAATATCTAAAGAAATAGATTATGAGTGATAGTCAAATCTGTAAAAGAGTAAACTCTGAAAGAAATGCTGAAGTAAGATAAGTCAAACTACAGGTTTATCAAAGTCAACACTATTGCAAAGGAACTTTTCAGAATGATTTTGCAAGACTATGTTATATCAAGCCTCTAAACTCTGGTCCTAGAGAGACTCTAAATATAGAGACTATGGACTCTAATATAAGAGACTCTGAAGTCTGGACATCATAAATATTTATATCAATATCCTCATACTCGAATAGGTTTTGAACTCTGAACATTTCATCGTGTATGCAAAGACATTATTCTAGAGTATTTTAATGGGTGAAGAGTTATTATAAATTATGCTAATCAAACGTCAAATCAATAAGTACTTCTTCAAACGGCTAGATTTTTTTTCTACCTACCCAAGATTTACTAATGTACCTACCTACTATACGATAAAAGGTGTACCTCGAAGAAAGCGTTAATCTTATCCTCTAACGGATCTATTCTTCCTATATAAAAAGGTAAAAGCATTTACATTAAGAGCATGCATGAAGATGCATAAAGAGTGCATGATAAGGCATGAAGATGGATGATGGTGGATTATTACAAAACAAAACGACTTCAAATCTAAGACTTCGTAATGAAGAAGATCCATTAAAGAAAGTCATCTATGTATAAAAGAAAAGAGAAAAGAGAAACTTTATTTGCAAACACTTAGAGCTACCTATTTCATATCTTGCTTAAGTGTGAAACTCTAATTATAATTTTGTGTACTCTTATTATCAAGAAGAAAACTTTGTAAACATAAAACTTATTTATGTAACTCTGATTGTATTCCTCAAGCGACCAGTTTGGTCAGACTCTTGAGAAGTCAATGACCGTCTGATTTCTTAGGGGAATAATTGGGTCAGAATTCTTAAGAAATCAGTGAGCGGTTCTCATTGATGTGTTCTATCTTTTCCTTCTATTAGATGTTTTAGGAAAGTGCATGTAATGTATCGGAGTATAAGAGGTCGTCGAACCCACATGGAATCATAATGAACTTTACTAATATCTATTGTTGCTATGTAAATTTAAGGCTATGTGAGGTCGTCGAACCCACATGGAATCGTAATGTATCGGAGTATAAGAGGTCGTCGGGTTAATTAGATTAAATTGGGAGAATATTTTTCTTTAATAGGAAGAAACTTAATTTAAATGAACAGTTTGCGTTTGCTAGACGAAACTGAGTTTTATTCTAAATTCTATATTGTCGTTGTCGCGGTTCATCCTGTTAAAGTATAAAACTTATATTTTTGAAAATTAAGAACTTATAACTAACTAGAACATTTTTTTAGGTGAAAAACATATTTAAAGGTGATACTGGTTGTCGCTCACATAAAGCCATAGTTCAAACTTACAAATGCCTGATGTCGCAACACATATATTCCTATAAACTCTATTTTTGAAAATGATTGTTTTTGATATTTAAAATAACCTTTGTTGTCGCTCTTGATTTACTTTAAAAATCTGATTTTTATTATTTCATCTAAGATACGGGTTCCTCTCTTTCGAAACGGAACCAATATTTCTAAGCTTTACACTTTCACGGTAAATAATTATAATTTAAAACAGTATAAAAATCGATCCCAAAACGAATCCTATTTTAATCAATAGTTTCCACCTTAGATGTGAGTACCGTCAAAATGACGAACCTCACATTCCGAATTCTAAACGGTTTAGCTGGACATATTTTTCATAATACTCATGTCTGTCGCATCCGCGAAAAACAACCGGCGGGCTAAAACAAAACAACACAGAGCCGCCACCGTGCGTTATTTATCCCAAAAGAGGGAAAGGAAACACTCAGAGTAAACCTGAGAAAAAGCATGGTCTCGCGACCAAAGAGAAAGGGTACGGGAGTCGGTTACGCAAGGGGAAGGTATTAGCACCCCTCACGTCCGTCGTACTCGACGGGATCCACGCTCTAAAAGAAAGAAAAGGTTGCTAAACAAACATCACACACACACACTGAAGATAACACAGGTGGGGTAAAAGAGGAGAGGGTTCGCTAGGACATCGCGTCCTATGCCTACGTATCTCGTCTGGAACGAGAATCAGAGCTGTCGTAGTTCGGCTCACGCACTCCAAACAAACAAACACAAACACGGGAAAACTTGGAACCTGAATGCCAACCACTGGACTTACATCGGCTTCCGAACCAAACAAACACACTCAGGATACGGACAGCCAATCGCTGGTCTTACATCCATATCCTGACACACAAGAAGAAACAAACAACCAAGCTACTAGGGAGTCGGGAACTCGAGCCTAGCAACTGTCAAACAAACACACACAAAAAGAAAAAAGGTGCCCGGAGAGACCTCGTACGGTCTCCTGCCTACGTACCTCATCTGGTATGAGGATCAGGGCGACGTAGTTCCCCTGAAAGGGAAAGAAATTCTAGCCAGAAACCAAGGGGAGACACACTACTAGGGAGCTGTACTCGAGCCTAGTGTTATCATGCATCATTGCCCTATGTTATGGTTTCTATCTACTTGCACAACAGCAAGCTAATCCTAACCAGGAAGAACAAGCATGCAAGCATCAATCAAAATAAAGCAAACATTTCACATAGCACACACTATATCTAGTCAAGTGAGGCTAAAACAAGGGTGGACTGCCGAGGCAAGTCAACTGTACAGGGTAGTATTCGCTCTTAACCCTGACATTGAGAGTCAGGGTGAAGCAGATGAAAGGTGAGTGAAAATTAGACTTCACAGCTCTTATCCCTGGCCAGGGAGAGCTTCAGACAAAGGAGCGTGGGTCCAGAATGGAGGAACCCTTCTACACTCAAGACTCTGACTCGACTGTACAAATGTACAAGATCTTGGGTTAATGTCCCAATGCATCAACACAGTGGTGTGAGCAGAGGGACGACTCAACAAGAATAGCGGGGGATAGATTGCATATCCCTTGGGTTCCGCCAATTGCCTCATAGAGGTCTTTACCTGCTTGGGGACAAAATTAAACAATCACAAACATCGCCTCTTAAGGAGGACTTCAGACAGTTGCCTGGCCAAGTAACAGGCCAGGTCTTCCAGACTACATGGAGACAAGAGAGTCTACCTCAACTGGTTTACACAACCAAGCAGCAGCACATCAAGTTCTTAAAGAACTAAAGCGACTATGGTACCTGGAATCAATCAAGCACAGTCAGTATTCAAGTCACAAAGTCAAAACAAACAGCAAAAGTCAAACAGTTAATATATACAGTCAACCAATGCAATGTGCAAAGCACAATCAACTCAATTGAGTCAAGCATCCTACAAAACACACAAGTTAGCTTACAACAAGCAACCAAACTCAATTCAATCAACTCGCATTTTTCTCCTTAAGGCATTTGCATCTCAACCTGAAACATAACTCAAAAGTGAGAAACAAGACCACTAGGACAAGCCTAGGGTCCAAAGGAGATGAAAAATTCAAAACAGCAAGTGAAAATTATCCAAAATCACATTCCAACAAATTAGAAACAAATGCAATTGGTCCCATGCTCATATCATTCATTATCATCATTTCATGCACAAAAAGGTATCACACATGCAATTTGCAACTTCAAAAGACCAAACAGAATGATCAACATCAAATCCATATCAAAACAGCTCAATAAATTCCACAAAAATTCAAGTCTAAACAGAACACATTCAATGAGTAGCATACCAATTTTCAGCTCAATTGGACAAAAGGAAGTAGGTCAATGAAAATCAAGAATTCACACAAGTTCAAGCAAGTCAACACATGGTATCCAAACAAGTATCAACTTCCATAAATCATAAAACAGTGACACAACAAGATAAATAAATTAGATCAAAACCACAATGTCCTATAATGTATCTACAATCCACATGTCAAATTTCACACTCATACAATCAATGACCAGAATTTCACAAATCAAATGGTAACATGTGTCACAAACAATCAACAAAATGACCAAACAGAGGGAAAAATTCCAATCAAATAGGAAATGCCATCAATAAATCCATAAAAATTCACATGTCATCTCAACATACATATGCTCAATCATGCAAAAAATTGGCTCAATTCAACATCCCTAAGCAAGGCAAATAAAATCATGAAATTCATCAAGCTTGGTGTGACACAAATTGTCACACCTTTATTCAAAAATTCATATCTCAACATCCAGGTATCCAAAAACCACAAACTCTACATCAAAATCACCATCAAAGTGTTCAGAATATGCACAAAAAATTTCATCCATTTCTTTGAAAGCATCATCATTTTATGAAAGATATGGCAAAGCATGTACCAATGTGACACTACCAAGCAAACCCTAGGCATTTTAATTTTTTACACGTGCACAAAAATCACAAAAATCATGATTAAATTCTACACATTGTAAGGAGCATGGTGAAAAAAATATCACAAAATTTGGACAAGTTTTGAATCATTTATGAATTTTTTAGGTTCAAGCATCAAAATGAAATAACAAAGGAAAAAGAAATAAAATAATAAAACGAATTAATAAGACAATGGCACGGTTGTAATTCTTAACAACATGACCAAAACGACGCCGTCTCCACTTAATGCCATGGCGCGTTCCTATTGGATAATGCTAGCGGGAAACGCCATATTCAAAATGGAAAGGGAAAAAATGGATCAAACGCACTATTCATCGCGTTCTTGACTATGAACATCTCCAGATTTCCAGAAAATTGGCCAAGAACAATTTCTCACCAAATGCTACAATCCATACATCAAAAGAACCGTCTGAACATGTACATGATGAATATGCAATTATTTTAACCTAATTCTAACTGTACAGCACGGATCGAACGATTTAAGTTTGCACATCAAAACTTCAATTCAAGATTTCTCTCACTACACTCAACCAAATCACAAACCACGAGTTGCATGATGTTCTATGATCAAAGACCTACCAAAACCACCTAACAATTTAAGCAATAGAGAAATTCGAAACCTAACCTCTTGGAGATGGCAGCTGGTGATCTTTGAGTTTCCACGTGTAAAAACCAAAAACAGATGAAGCCTGAAGCTATGGAAGTTGATTAGAGTGATCAGCTTGGCTCGAAACAGCTCCAAGTGCAAGAATCATGAAGATGCCATTGTTGTGCAAGCTTTGGACAGTTGGAATTCTTGAAGATTTGGCCACGAATTTTGCAAAACAGTTACTCACAATTACATGTAGAGCATGGATCCACGAAGAACCAACCAAAATGATGAAGAATTCATGAAGAAATGTGAAAAAAAGTGATGAAGTTTTTTTGAGAGAATTTGAGAGGTTTTGATGAAAAAGTTTGTTGCAATCTTGGAGAATGTGAGTATGATTAGCAATTCTGTTACAGTTAAGGCTTTATACCAACTTCTTAATCCATCTCTTAATTACAATTAGCAAATCCAAGTGAATTAGTGTTAATGTGGTTTTAAGTGAAAGTCCAAAAATGACCTTTTCAAATTGGCAATGTAACAGTACCATGACAGTTCCAACAAGTCAGATTTGCTATTTGGAGTGTGTTGGAAGTGGTTTCATATGCATAGGCCTTGTAAATTTCAAATTCACATGTTCACACCAAAAATTCAAAAGAATCCACTTGAAAAATGACTTTTTGCCTTGACCATTTTTGATGAATTTTGACCATGCATCATGAAAGTACATGTGAAATGGGGTTTGCTCAAAGGAAGATCACCCAAATTGGACATTCCATGTGAAAGTTATGCCACTCTGATTTTAGGCATTTTTGGAAAATGATTGGACCATAACTTGTCAACCATATATGAGAAATTCAAGTTCTTGGACTTTTTGGAAAGGTGAGAGCAAGATATACAACTTTCATGTTGAACAAAATTTCATTTGAAGCATTTTTGGACATGTAATTTTGTGGTGAAAAACTTTCCATTTTTGGAAACTTTCATTACAAGTCACTTTCTATCTTTGGCAACTTTTCTCCTGATTTTATTTTCTTCATTCTTGATGTTTGAAATGTCAAATGAAACTTGATTCAACATGAATGAAGTGTATCCAACTCTCTCCCACCTCCAAATCCATAAAATCAAGCACAGTTGACCACAGTTGACTTTTTCAACTAATAGATGAATTTGGCAATGCACTGATCAAGTTGAGCCTCAACCTACTGATGAAATGGCTCAAGGATGAAACCCTAGCTTCCATAAGCTCAATATAATCATGAAATTATCCTCATATCCATTATAGACCCCATCTCCTTGCCATGCCCTGATTGGCCCAATACAACTGATTAGGGTTGACCAGTGGTCAAAACCCTAATCTCAAGGTACCTGATCAATCTCTTGAATCTCTTGGTGATATCAAAACCATGATGATGATGATGTATCATTGCAACCAAGATGAAGACCAATCCTCTTGAGAAATCAAGTAACCCTAATTTGAATCCCACATCCCTAGATGATTAATGACCAATCCATTCAATCAATGAAACCATCAACTTGCATATATCCACCTCTTTATCTTCTGATCAAGACTTGGAAGGATGATTTGCACAATGTAACCACATGATATGCAATGCAATGTCTAATATCCTACAAAATGATATGCAATATGTTAAGCTAATCCCAAGAGAGGAGGGCAAATTTTGAGGTGTTACAGCTGCCCCTATTCAATCCACTGTGAACCTGTCGATATGAATAGCCTCGGCTTTCAGATGACCAGGATGAAGAGTGATTGAATACCAAGAACAGACGAACAATTTGCACTCTGATGGGAAATAATTAACAATGCCGGTCAGAATTGGCAAAGAAGCAATCTCGAAGCAAACATCCGTCTGGAACGGAGAAAGTCGGCCTGATCACCGAAACAGCAACGTCGACCTGGATACCAAAATAAATGGTAACACAGGGATAACTATGGCCTGAACACCACATCCGTTGGGGATTATTATTTCTTTTTTGTTTTTTTTTCTTGAACCCCAAAATTTTCTCTTTTTTCGTTTTCTTGAACCCCGAAATTTTTCTCTTTGCGCAAATGGTCCCCGATCACTGCATTTGAACCCCGACATCTTGTTTGCCAAATAATGAACCCCATTCTCCATTTGAACCCCAGTCGCCTGACGATAACTTGCGATCGCCACTGTGAACCCCACTCTCCAGAAAACACCTTGTGTCTCCTTTTCTCCATTTGAACCCCGTTTTTCAATTTCTTGTGATAATACCGCTGGCAACGTCAGAAATAACACCAAAATACCACTCCGATGGCGACATGTCAGAGGGTACACCTTCGACCAGACATTAACCAATGACCGGGAAGAAACTCGACGTTTACTGGACATCGAATCAATGATGTTGACAGGACATCGAAGAAGGATGTTTACAGGACATCGAAGAAGGATGTTTACAGGACATCGAACAAGGATGTTTACAGGACATCGAACAAGGATGTTTACAGGACATCGAACAAGGATGTTTACAGGACATCGAACAAGGATGTTTACTGGACATCGAACAATGATGTTTACTGGACATCGAACAAGGATGTTTACAGGACATCGAACAAGGATGTTTACAGGACATCGAACAATGATGTTTACTGGACATCGAACAAGGATGTTTACAGGACATCGGACAAGGATGTTTACAGGACATCGAACAAGGATGTTTATTGGACATCGAACAAGGATGTTTACAGGACATCGAAGAAGGATGTTTACAGGACATCGAAGAAGGATGTTTACTGGACATCGAACTATGATGTTTACAGGACATCGAACAAGGATGTTTACAGGACATCGAACAATGATGTTTACAGGACATCGAACAAAACTCGACCAGACATTAACTGATGACTGGGAAATACTGTTGCTCCAAAATCACGATGCTGAACCCCTCAGAGTAACATCTTCCAACTTCCATCTCGCACGATAGAAATCTTCCTCCAGTATCGCACTACTGGGGAATACCATTGACCTAACGTCACAATGCTGAACTCCTTGGAGTATCATCTTTACTGACCGGCAAAACCCATTCTCGAATGGTAACCACGGCTCAAGTCGCGCTGATCGCGCAACATTCCCATCTCTGTCCGACAGAAAATTTCCTCCAGTATCGCACTACTGGGGAATATTGTTGTCACGATACCAAACTCCTTGGAGTAGCATCTTCACCTTTGGGCGAACCACCTCTCAAACGATGACCATAGTCTGAGACTAGCTCATGCTTGCAATGATGCATGATTGATTTTTCTGCGTAATGCTCCATAATTATGGAAATGCTACGCGATTTATTATGCAATATGCTATGCTATTTTTTCATGATGAATGCATAAAAAGTATCCCCCTCAAGGGACTCTTCTGGGGAGCTCGAGACACTCTGCTGAGGAACTTGCTAACACTCCGATCTCCACCCTCCTGGGGAATAGTACTGCTGCTGGGGATAAGCAAACCTTGTTGGGGAATAGCCTCCTCTGCCCCCGATCCGCTTGGGGAATCGCTGGGGAAGGAACCACCAATGCACTCTGTGGGGAAACAACAGTCTTTGACTTGCTGGGGATGCAACACTCCTGACTCTGCTTGGGAAACCACCACCCACAGATACCTCCGCTAGGAAAACTGCAACCTTCAGGCCTGGCGACTGGGGAAGCATCGATCTGAAACCTGCTGGGGATAACCATCCTGACCCTGCTAGGGAAGCCACAGACCATGAATCTGCTGGGGAATTAGTCCTCACGACTCTGCTTGGGGAGGAGGACAGTCTGGTACTGAACACCCGTCGACTCGTCGACCCCTTGGCATTCACCATCTAACTCCACTATCAGCTTTCCACTTTTGAGAACTCCCAGACTCCTCTGGACTTTTCTGCTCCATCATCTTGTATTCCAAACCGCTCCGTACATCGACGGAGAACGAACTCCTGGGATTTATACAGACTTTCCAATCTTCCGACTTTTGAAGAGTCTTCTTGATTAATTCCAAGGATCGTCGTACGTCCTCCCGTCGTCCTTTCACCATTCTTCCATTCATCCGTCCCTGACTGGACTCCATGGGGATTGTTTCGTCAAAAGTTTCCACATCACAACCTGCAAGTGAGTGAAAATACCTAACAATACCTGCAAAAGAGATCGTTAGATAAAACTGTGCCCCAGACGTGTCAAGATTTCAACACTTGGGTCACCCAACCTTCCGAATAAGATTTCAAGTTTCAATCTTATAAGCATGCCTTGGAAGGGACCTGTATGTCTTAAAATGCAAGATTCGTTATCACAATAATTGGACGTTTTTGCAATCAAAGCGGTAATGAAAAACAAAAACAAAATTATTTGACTGAATATGCATTTTATTGATTGGAAAAGTGTGTGGCTCAAATTGAGCAATACAAAGGAAGCAATTCCTGAAAAGAGGTAATTGCGCACAAAAGGAAAAATCTATCCTAATGGCAATGTGAAACCCGTGATCTCATCGAGTTCCAACTCGGTTACACCCCATATGTCCTCAGACTCTCCGTGCTTTCTGCCTTCTGAACAAAACGATTCCAACTGATCCCTACCGGGTGTTATCCATGATGCTTTAACCAAAGCGCAAACGATCATGCTAGACGCAGTTGTTCGTTTCAATCCCTCTTTTGCCTGGACCGCCCTTTCGGGTTTTCAGTCCACCGGGATACCCCTTTTTGCCCAAGTCGCCTTTTCAGGCTTTCAACTTGCCGGGTGTACATTTTTTCTTTTTATCCCTAATTTTTGACCGAACCTTTTCTTTCTGTTTTTGGTTAGCCGGGATGCCCATTTTTGCCTGGACTATTTTATTCTTTTCGTCCAGCGGGTCTCTTTATACGAAGTATTTTTTAACTGCGTCCGCATTCACAGGGGATGGAAAATCCTCGCCATCCATGGTCGTTAACAACAAGGCTCCGCCAGAGAAAACCTTCTTGACCACGAATGGACCTTCATAATTGGGTGTCCATTTGCCCCTTCGATCGGTTTGAGGAGGAAGGATCCTTTTCAGCACCATATCACCCACGTGATACACCCGAGGTCGTACCTTTTTGTCAAAAGCACGCTTCATCCGCTGCTGGTATAACTGCCCATGACAAATGGCTGCCAGCCTCTTCTCTTCTATCAGGCTTAACTCTTCGTACCGGGTCCTTACCCATTCAGCCTCTTGCAATTTCACGTCCATCAGGACTCTCAAAGAGGGAATCTGAACCTCAACCGGTAGCACCGCTTCCATTCCATATACCAACGAGAAAGGTGTTGCCCCAGTAGATGCACGCATCGAAGTTCGATACCCAGGGTACAACTTCATATTCAGCCACCATTGTTGGTGTATTCAAATATTATCCGGGCAACAAAAGGAATGTGGGATCCTTTCGGCATAACCAAAGCAGCACTAACTCCTTCACACTAACCCCATCAGACATCAGAATCCGTTCGGATTCAGGGTCAGGCCCCTCCTCCGGGATCGGTTACTCTCAATCTTTCGATTTGAGCACCTCGAGATGTCCTCATCAGGGAACTCAATCTTCATCGGTTGATAATCCTCAATGGGTTGCGGAGCGACGTAATCGGACAATACACCCCTTGATTGCTTTCTGAGAGTATCACAAATCAGTCAACATTCTTTTGCACTCTCACAACCCGTCCGGTCGATGTTGGCTTCTTAAACACATACTCAATCGGATCCGTCTTGGACATCCACAAAGTGGCATGAACCAGCATATACTGTCTCAGTCGGCAAGCAGCCTATGCCAAAGTACAAGTTTTCTCGAACAGTGATTGTATTGTTTCACAGTCGGCAAACTTTTTGCTAAGGTAAATTGCATGCTCTTTTCGACAAGACTCGTCATGCTGCCCCATTACACCTCATAGACCCCTCGAGGGCCGTCAAATACCAGATTAACAATTGCTCCTTGAATCAGAGGTTCCTGCAACTTACTCTTTCATTTTTCAATGCCCCTTGGCAATCATTATTTCACCTGACCGTTTGATCTCTTTTTTTCAACAGCTTGAGTATAGGTTCACACGTGGCTGTTAGAGGAGATGTGAACCTTGACATGTAGTTCAATCTACCTAATAGACCACGAACCTCTTTTTCTGTTCTCGGTTCAGGCATTTTTTTTTAATTTTTTATTATTATTATTATTATTATTATTATTTTTATTTTTTATTTATTTATTTTTTTTAGCAGGATCGACCTTGATTCCTCTCTTACAATGAACCCCAACATCCTACCGGACCGCACTCTGATAGTGCACTTATTCGAATTCAACCTCAGTCAGAATTATCTCAACCTGTCAAATAGCTTGGCCAGATCTGCCAGATGCCCCTCTTCTGTCTGGGACTTTGCTATCCTGTCACCAACATAGCATTCAATTTCATGATGAATCATATCATGAAACAAAGTCACCATGGCTCTCTGATAAGTAGCACTGGCGTTCTGCTTCTCTAGAGGACAGTCTTCTCTCCATGGTAGCTCGCCTATAACGACATTGATATCCGACCCTGGCATTTCTTGACACGACCAGGCGAAGGTATCCACATGCTCTTTCAACAGTGCTACCATTCGGCTCTCGACTCGCCTCCAAAGCGGCCCCAATTTTCACTTTCTTTCTGACCTCGGCGGTGCTTGGAGTAACAATCTTGACTCGCTCTACGTGCGGCTGAATCACCTTCTCCTCTTGTTTCAACAACCTGGTTAATCTTCCAGCAGATCACAATCTTCTTCGCCTTCTTCTTCGGCATGATAGATCGGATTGTCAAAGTCATACGAGGTGTAACCAAATTGTTATCAACGAGATCCAGAGAATTATTTTTTCGATGTCGGAACGAGACAAATCAAAAAAGAAAGGGAAAAATGAAAACAAACATTGCCATTTTTATTTGTTTTTAAACTGCAAAAATAAATGAAAAACAGGGAACACCGCTTTTAATTGAAAAACATCCATTTATTTATGATGCAAAATGTTGCAAAATGAAACATGAGGTGGCCCTTACAATGAACCAGTACGTGTCGGGCAACACGTATGGCTTTCATGCAGATAAAATCAAAACAGAAATCATTACTCTTCTGAATGAATGACAGTGCTGATCTGTTAGGCCCTCCAGCTTCCTGGTACGCACGACTTTATCCACCCATCAAACTCGCAGCCACGGTCAGTTTCTTCACCTACCGCACAGGCGTGATCCGAATCTTCAGCAATTGCACTCACCATCGCCTGACCATGTGCCGGCATAGGATTAGCATTAACATTCGGAGATGGTGCAAAATTGATGGCCTTGGAGTCTACCAAATCCTGGACAACATGCTTGAATGCTCTACAGCCCTCAATGTTATGCCCTGGTGTACCAGAATGGAATTCACACTGGGCGTTCTCATCATAGTTAGGAGGCCTCTGATCTGATCTTAACGGAACCATCGTCCTCGGCTGAACCAACCCAAGATCCATCAACTTCTTAAACAGAACAACATATGTCACGGGTGGCCTGTCAAAATGGTGATCAATCCCTTTTCCTCTCACTTGATACCCGGCTCTCTGTTGAGGTGGCTGACGTTGCTGTCGTGCTGACTGATTACCAGCAGGGGTGGTTACCGCAGCAGTGTGCTGGTAGTAACGATCCCTACCGTGTCCTCTCTGGGCATACACAGCACTTGATTCAACCTCATTCTTCCTTTGGCCGTTACCGAAGGGCTTCTTCGATCCTGACGACGAGGCATTACCACCCTGGATCTTCCCCATTCTCAGCCAACTTTCAATTCTCTCCCCAGCCACCACAATGTCAGCAAAGCTGGTGACGGGACAACCCACCATTCTTTCAGCAAAAACCCCCTGCAGGGTACCCATGAATAGATCAGACATCTCCCGATCCACCAACGGAGGTTGCACTCTGGCAGCCAACTCCCTCCACCTTTGCGCATACTCTTTAAACCCTTCACTTGACTTCTGAGACATACCCTGCAGCTGGGTACGACTAGGAGCCATATCAGCGTTGAACTGATACTGTTTAAAGAAGGCATCGCCAAGATCTTGCCAGCTCTTGATATCAGAAGATTTCAGCTTGGTATACCATTCCAAGGATCCTCCAGACAGACTGTCTTGGAAGAAGTACATCCAAAGCTTTTGATCTGTAGTGTATGCAGAAATCTTACGGACAAAGGCTTGAAGGTGAGTTTCTGGGCAGGAACTTCCATTATATTTCTCAAATGAGGGCGCTTTAAACTTCTGTGGGATCACAACCCCCTCGACTAGCCCCATATTTGACATGTTGACAACCCCAGGAGTGGCATAGCTTTCAAGAGCTCTGATCTTTTCTGCCAGCAGTTGGATCTCCTTGTTCTATGGTTGGGCACCATACGGGCCAAACGGTTCGTTGTGCATGGAGAATTGATCAGCTTCTCGGTCTTCCTCGCGGTCATCATCAACCCCAAAGAATGGTGGGAACAAACTGTCTTTCATATTAGGACCCATCGGACCAGGTTGACCCCCTGTGGCAGCACCAAAACCACCGGCATTATTCACTACACCCACAGTTGTTCTCTTGCCACCATCTCGAGAACCACCCAGCCCCTGGTTGGAGACACCATCCAGGTTTACACCACTGTCTTCCGCTGAAGCCCGCTCGAGCTTCTCAACTTTATCAGCTAAAGCTTTCTGACCAACTGCAAACCCTTGCATGATGTTGATCAGTTCGCTCATCTTATCCTTCAGCTCGAGAATATCGGTATTTGGGAGATCCATCAGTCTTGGAGTATTGCGTCTGGTGAAGTATCTGTGAGGACGGGTTGAGTGCAAAGGTACAGTTCTACGAGCACGAGCAATGATTCCTGCAAAACAGCAAACAGGTTAATATGCATGAATGCAACGTCTATCCATACGAGGAAGCTTCTGTCTTTTGATCCTGGTTTCATCAAGACAGATAATATTTTGACATCCACATTCTGAATTTCAAGATGTCTCTCAACCAGATTCTCAATCAATAATACTCCCCATATGGCTAGACGTAGTTTAGGTGCAGATGAATGCAAAACGGGAATGATGCAGATGTATGAATGCAATGCATTGCCATCCTCCAAGTCATCTGAACATCTGTTGCACTGAGTTACAGCCCCTGAACTGATCACCACCATCTGAAGGACATGCAACCACAAATCCAACTCAAGGGTTCCGAAATAAACGGAACTGAAAGATACATCACCATCATCACTAGA
This sequence comes from Lathyrus oleraceus, assembly GCF_024323335.1. Taxonomy (NCBI): domain Eukaryota; kingdom Viridiplantae; phylum Streptophyta; class Magnoliopsida; order Fabales; family Fabaceae; genus Lathyrus; species Lathyrus oleraceus. The sequence continues at coordinate 234,880,149 of NC_066584.1, read as the reverse complement.
CAATCTCTGAGCAGATACCTATAACCATCTCTGAATCGGCCCGGGGAATCCTGAAATAAACGGATCCCCACTGATAAATAACGCGGACAACACTCCGGCGTCTCGGAAATAAACGGCCATAAATCCGACTTATAAATAGGACCCTGATCCACGGAACCATTAGTCACCATCAAAGTCACCATCTGAACATGCATCTGAAAGAATCACCCTCCCCTCACAGGTAAATTCTAATCAGGTTATCCTAAGGCGGATAACAGTCTCGACAATCGGGCAGAGATACTCAATGGGTTTGCCCTTTCGGGTGTGCCATTGTAGCTCTCCTGAGATCGTCTAAACCAAAGATCTGGGAAATGATCGGTCACCAGAGTCAATAGTTCAGATGAAGTGACACAACCAAAGTGGATACTCCACAGAGGAAGGGCACTATCAAATGAACCTCGTCCGGCTTGTGGTATGTCACGTTGCAACAATATGCTAATAAAGCAAATGAGGAACGCGAGACCACACTAATCCTAGGTGTACACTCGGGCCTGGGTTTTAGCCCCACTCAGAACACCCACCCCAAAACAGAGGAACCACCTGCACAGAGGACGACAACATGATAGTATGATGCATGCAAGTATTTATGCAAATATATACACAATCAGAATAATAAATGCAATAAATAGCAACACAAGCAACCTAAACTATCCTAGAACGCTAGGAGAGACTCGCTTAGGGAAGATGGACCAGCACAGGTCAACATCTACATAGTCCCCAGCAGAGTCGCCAGCTGTCGCATCCGCGAAAAACAACCGGCGGGCTAAAACAAAACAACACAGAGCCGCCACCGTGCGTTATTTATCCCAAAAGAGGGAAAGGAAACGCTCAGAGTAAACCTGAGAAAAAGCATGGTCTCGCGACCAAAGAGAAAGGGTACAGGAGTCGGTTACGCAAGGGGAAGGTATTAGCACCCCTCACGTCCGTCGTACTCGACGGGATCCACGCTCTAAAAGAAAGAAAAGGTTGCTAAACAAACATCACACACACACACTGAAGATAACACAGGTGGGGTAACAGAGGAGAGGGCTCGCTAGGACATCGCGTCCTATGCCTACGTATCTCGTCTGGAACGAGAATCAGAGCTGCCGTAGTTCGGCTCACGCACTCCAAACAAACAAACACAAACACGGGCAAACTTGGAACCTGAATGCCAACCACTGGACTTACATCGGCTTCCGAACCAAACAAACACACTCAGGATACGGACAGCCAATCGCTGGTCTTACATCCATATCCTGACACACAAGAAGAAACAAACAACCAAGCTACTAGGGAGTCGGGAACTCGAGCCTAGGAACTGTCAAACAAACACACACAAAAAGAAAAAAGGTGCCCAGAGAGACCTCGCACGGTCTCCTGCCTACGTACCTCATCTGGTATGAGGATCAGGGCGACGTAGTTCCCCTGAAAGGGAAAGAAATTCTAGCCAGAAACCAAGGGGAGACACACTACTAGGGAGCTGTACTCGAGCCTAGTGTTATCATGCATCATTGCCCTATGTTATGGTTTCTATCTACTTGCACAACAGCAAGCTAATCCTAACCAGGAAGAACAAGCATGCAAGCATCAATCAAAATAAAGCAAACATTTCACATAGCACACACTATATCCAGTCAAGTGAGGCTAAAACAAGGGTGGACTGCCGAGGCAAGTCAACTGTACAGGGTAGTATTCGCACTTAACCCTGACATTGAGAGTCAGGGTGAATCAGATGAAAGGTGAGTGAAGATTAGACTTCACAGCTCTTATCCCTGGCCAGGGAGAGCTTCAGACAAAGGAGCGTGGGTCCAGAATGGAGGAACCCTTCTACACTCAAGACTCTGACTCGACTGTACAAATGTACAAGATCTTGGGTTAATGTCCCAATGCATCAACACAGTGGTGTGAGCAGAGGGACGACTCAACAAGAATAGCGGGGGATAGATTGCATATCCCTTGGGTTCCGCCAATTGCCTCATAGAGGTCTTTACCTGCTTGGGGACAAAATTAAACAATCACAAACATCGCCTCTTAAGGAGGACTTCAGACAGTTGCCTGGCCAAGTAACAGGCCAGGTCTTCCAGACTACATGGAGACAAGAGAGTCTACCTCAACTGGTTTACACAACCAAGCAGCAGCACAGCAAGTTCTTAAAGAACTAAAGCGACTATGGTACCTGGAATCAATCAAGCACAGTCAGTATTCAAGTCACAAAGTTAAAACAAACAGCAAAAGTCAAACAGTTAATATATACAGTCAACCAATGCAATGTGCAAAGCACAATCAACTCAATTGAGCCAAGCATCCTACAAAACACACAAGTTAGCTTACAACAAGCAACCAAACTCAATTCAATCAACTCGCATTTTTCTCCTTAAGGCATTTGCATCTCAACCTGAAACACAACTCAAAAGTGAGAAACAAGACCACTAGGACAAGCCTAGGGTCCAAAGGAGATGAAAAATTCAAAACAGCAAGTGAAAATTATCCAAAATCACATTCCAACAAATTAGAAACAAATGCAATTGGTCCCATGCTCATATCATTCATTATCATCATTTCATGCACAAAAAGGTATCACACATGCAATTTGCAACTTCAAAAGACCAAACAGAATGATCAACATCAAATCCATATCAAAACAGCTCAATAAATTCCACAAAAATTCAAGTCTAAACAGAACACATTGAATGAGTAGCATACCAATTTTCAGCTCAATTGGACAAAAGGAAGTAGGTCAATGAAAATCAAGAATTCACACAAGTTCAAGCAAGTCAACACATGGTATCCAAACAAGTATCAACTTCCATAAATCATAAAACAGTGACACAACAAGATAAATGAATGGGATCAAAACCACAATGACCTATAATGTGTCTACAATCCACATGTCAAATTTCACACTCATACAATCAATGACCAGAATTTCACAAATCAAATGGTAACATGTGTCACAAACAATCAACAAAATGACTAAACAGAGGGAAAAATTCCAATCAAATAGGAAATGCCATCAATAAATCCATAAAAATTCACATGTCATCTCAACATACATATGCTCAATCATGCAAAAAATTGGCCCAATTCAACATCCCTAAGCAAGGAAAATAAAATCATGAACTTCATCAAGCTTGGTGTGACACAAATTGTCACACCTCTATTCAGAAATTCATATCTCAACATCCAGGTATCCAAAAACCACAAACTCTACATCAAAATCACCATCAAAGTGTTCAGAATATGCACAAAAAATTTCATCCATTTCTTTGAAAGCATCATCATTTTATGAAAGATATGGCAAAGCATGTACCAATGTGACACTACCAAGCAAACCCTAGGCATTTTAATTTTTTACACGTGCACAAAAATCACAAAAATCATGATTAAATTCTACACATTGTAAGGAGCATGGTGAAAAAAATCTCACAAAATATGGACAAGTTTTGAATCATTTATGAATTTTTTAGGTTCAAGCATCAAAATGAAATAACAAAGGAAAAAGAAATGAAATAATAAAACGAATTAATAAGACAATGGCACGGTTGTAATTCTTAACAACATGACCAAAACGACGCCGTCTCCACTTAATGCCATGGCGCGTTCCTATTGGATAATGCTAGCGGGAAACGCCATATTCAAAATGGAAAGGGAAAAAATGGATCAAACGCACTATTCATCGCGTTCTTGACTATGAACATCTCCAGATTTCCAGAAAATTGGCCAAGAACAATTTCTCACCAAATGCTACAATCCATACATCAAAAGAACCGTCTGAACATGTACATGATGAATATGCAATTATTTTAACCTAATTCTAACTGTACAGCACGGATCGAACGATTTAAGTTTGCACATCAAAACTTCAATTCAAGATTTCTCTCACTACACTCAACCAAATCACAAACCACGAGTTGCATGATGTTCTATGATCAAAGACCTACCAAAACCACCTAACAATTTAAGCAATAGAGAAATTCGAAACCTAACCTCTTGGAGATGGCAGCTGGTGATTTTGAGTTTCCACGTGTAAAAACCAAAAACAGATGAAGCCTGAAGCTATGGAAGTTGATTAGAGTGATCAGCTTGGCTCGAAACAGCTCCAAGTGCAAGAATCATGAAGATGCCATTGTTGTGCAAGCTTTGGACAGTTGGAATTCTTGAAGATTTGGCCACGAATTTTGCAAAACAGTTACTCATAATTACATGTAGAGCATGGATCCACGAAGAACCAACCAAAATGATGAAGAATTCATGAAGAAATGTGAAAAAAAGTGATGAAGTTTTGAGAGAATTTGAGAGGTTTTGATGAAAAAGTTTGTTGCAATCTTGGAGAATGTGAGTATGATTAGCAATTCTGTTACAGTTAAGGCTTTATACCAACTTCTTAATCCATCTCTTAATTACAATTAGCAAATCCAAGTGAATTAGTGTTAATGTGGTTTTAAGTGAAAGTCCAAAAATGACCTTTTCAAATTGGCAATGTAACAGTACCATGACAGTTCCAACAAGTCAGATTTGCTATTTGGAGTGTGTTGGAAGTGGTTTCATATGCATAGGCCTTGTAAATTTCAAATTCACATGTTCACACCAAAAATTCAAAAGAATCCACTTGAAAAATGACTTTTTGCCTTGACCATTTTTGATGAATTTTGACCATGCATCATGAAAGTACATGTGAAATGGGGTTTGCTCAAAGGAAGATCACCCAAATTGGACATTCCATGTGAAAGTTATGCCACTCTGATTTTAGGCATTTTTGGAAAATGATTGGACCATAACTTGTCAACCATATATGAGAAATTCAAGTTCTTGGACTTTTTGGAAAGGTGAGAGCAAGATCTACAACTTTTATGTTGAACAAAATTTCATTTGAAGCATTTTTGGACATGTAATTTTGTGGTGAAAAACTTTCCATTTTTGGAAACTTTCATTACAAGTCACTTTCTATCTTTGGCAACTTTTCTCCTGATTTTATTTTCTTCATTCTTGATGTTTGAAATGTCAAATGAAACTTGATTCAACATGAATGAAGTGTATCCAACTCTCTCCCACCTCCAAATCCATAAAATCAAGCACAGTTGACTTTTTCAACTGATAGATGAATTTGGCAATGCACTGATCAAGTTGAGCCTCAACCTCCTGATGAAATGGCTCAAGGATGAAACCCTAGCTTCCATAAGCTCAATATAATCATGAAATTATCCTCATATCCATTATAGACCCCATCTCCTTGCCATGCCCTGATTGACCCAATACAACTGATTAGGGTTGACCAGTGGTCAAAACCCTAATCTCAAGGTACCTGATCAATCTCTTGAATCTCTTGGTGATATCAAAACCATGATGATGATGATGTATCATTGCAACCAAGATGAAGACCAATCCCCTTGAGAAATCAAGAAACCCTAATTTGAATCCCACATCCCTAGATGATTAATGACCAATCCATTCAATCAATGAAACCATCAGCTTGCATATATCCACCTCTTTATCTTCTGATCAAGACTTGGAAGGATGATTTGCACAATGTAACCACATGATATGCAATGCAATGTCTAATATCCTACAAAATGATATGCAATATGTTAAGCTAATCCCAAGAGAGGAGGGCAAATTTTGAGGTGTTACAATGTCATATTTAGTATGTATGAAAACTAAAGACTTAAACATAATATTGATGCTGAGACAAAGTAGTAACAACAACTAGCATGCAATATATATATTTCCAACATAGTACATACAAATTCAATTCCAATATATATATATATATAATATATATATATATATATATAATATATATATTATATATATATATATATATATATATATTATATATATATATATATATATATATATATATATATATATATATATATATATATATGTGTGTGTGTGTGTGTGTGTGTGTGTGTGTGTGTGTGTGTGTGTGTGTGTGCGTGGGTGCGTGCGTGCGTGCGTGCGTGCATGCGTGTGTGTGTGTGTGCGTGGTGATGATACTCAGCGAAACATAAAATCAAAATACTAGCAATTAAAATTAATAGAACAAATAAAAACAACAATTATTATATTAAAACTCAAAACAATAAAGTGCAGAAAAATTAAAGAAGAAAAATAAATACTGAAATTAACGTAGTGCAAGAATTGAAAACCGAAAAACTTCTGGAATTAAAATAATGACAAGCTTAAACATCGATTGATCCAAGTACAAGCAGAAAACTTCAGAATTCTCAAAGCTACGGTGTACTTATTGCTCGATGTGAACAACTAAGCACTTTTACAGAGTGATTTTATCCGCCTACTTTACTAGAAAACTTGGATGGTAAAAACCTAAAAAGCAAGCCTATATATAGTGATTCAACTGCTGAATGGTTGTTGAGTTCGTGTAGAGATCAATTGAGAAAAATATGTAGAAGTGGGAGAAGACCGAGTCATTTTGTTGTTAAATTTCTGGGCACGAAGTCCATGGTAAACCCCATGAGTTCAATATGGGAAACATGGATGGCAAGGGGTCCATGGTGAACGCCACAAGCTAAAAACGTTCTCCTTTGACTTGCTTCATGTTGAGGTTTCCTTTTCTCCACTTTTGGCCAATTTTGCTTCATTTTCTCTTGTGTCAACTTCTACTTGGAGAATATCTGCAACACAAATAAAATACCAACATAACACTACATACTAACATAAAATGGGTATAAAACGGATACAAATGCATATATATCGTGTTGAAAATGGGATGTGTTTCATGGTTATCAAACTCCCTCATACTTAAACCTTTGCTTGTCCTCAAGCAAGTTGCTACACATATGAAAAAATCTTTGAAAAATGCAGCATCTAATGTCAAGACTCATGAAAAACAATTGTATTCAAATACTCATATTGGGCCACAAACTCTACTTTGGTTAAAATTGTATTGATATGTACTAACTTGCACACTAAGGATGTCGTAAGAATACAAATCCGCAATTATGCGATCATAAGTCTCCTTCTTATGCAAACTAATATGAATCATGTTATAATGCTCAAGTCTAACTTACTCATCCTCTTTTTCTTTCTTTTTCGTTCTAGTGCAATCACATTAAGCCTGTCATCCTTTTACGCTCATGGTAAGATAATATGTTAGTGACTATGATATTATCATATATTTTTTTCTTTTTCTTGCACTTTGGCTCAAATACTAACAAGTAAAGAGATTTGTACAGTTGGGTAAAATGATCGGGTGAGGGTCATCTAACTTAGAAGGAACACTCTTTTTTCTTCATTTTTTTCTTTCTTTTAAGTCTAGGGTCATTCACTTATTTGCATCGACTTCTTACGTAATATGTGCTTATGATGGTGTTGACTGCTAAATAAACTACTTAAGGACTATTAAAGGATGAGAATTCAAGGTTATGACATAATAAGTACTCAAATCGGTTTCCATATTCGGGAGACTTAAGGTGTTAAAACAATATCGACTTTGTACAATTTTCCCAAGTCTCCACAATCTAACCTCAATTTCATCTATAGCATAATACTTTCTAATCATGCAATGAATTTTAAAGTCAATTTATTTTGGTAAGGTCAATAAAATGGGAGAATAAACAAACAACAAGAAACCACACATAAGTGACTCGACAACACATGCATTGACTCAACTAACAACAATTAAACTAAAATCCTAATAAACATGAAATAAACTGGAAAAATAATAAATCTAACTAAAAAGCAATAAAATGGAAAGAAAACAGTAAAGTTCCTCCCCCACACTTAAACCAAACATTATCCTCAATGTTTTAATAGAAGTGGGAAAAGGAATAAAGAACATGGTGAAGAAAATCAGCGTCGACCATGGAATCATCCATATCCTCCACAACCATAGTGAAGAGGAGGAGGCATACCTATAGTGTGCATATACTATGACATATCATCCACCCTCATTTGCAGTCCTATCATCCGCTCAGTGATGTCTGTTATTTTATGCTTAGTCCGTCCTGCATAGTCATGTTGTTGGTCTTGTATCCCCTGAATGTGTGATATCATGTCAAGTTGTTGCTGCTGCATAGCTCGGAACATGGTGTCACGCTCGGAATTAATATCATTCTGGCGGGGCATCATCAAGGACCGGTTGAATAGCAACATCGTTATACTCCTATGGAGACTACTGCATGAATGCATGTTGCATTTGATGCATATACTGCATCATCTTTGTTTGTTGTTGATGCATGGCATGGATCATGATATCTCTCCCACCATCCATAGCACTTTGGGCACGTATCTCACTAAGTATTTTATCAAGTGAAGCATGTGTAGCTCCGTAAAAGGTAACTGCAAAATGGTGAGAAAATGTGTGGTGTGTGTAGGTGAAGCAAGAACACGGGATGAATGGTGTGGTGGAGGCTCATGCATAGGAGAGGCTCGCTCTCTCTGATTAAAATCATCATTTGTAGCACCATCAGTAACGAAATTCTCATGAATGTTTGTGGGCTCCGGTTCAGCATCAACATGCAAATCATAAATCCAATTAGCCTTATTCCGCACATTGGTATGGCTTGGGCAAGGTAAAACAACACCATCAATAACAATGTTATGAACCATCAGCAAAAATCTCTCGTCTGGCCTTGCTTTAATTAGGCGTATGTGCCTACAAGCGCAAAGATTAAGGAAATTTGGTGGTAAGGGTCTAGGGTAGCAAGCTTTGTATCAAGCCCTAAAGCACGAGCAATGGAGGTAATTGATCCTCCAACAGAGATAAGCCCATTCCTAGAGGTGCGAACCGCATTCATATGGGCTATCATGAATGGGTCTAAATTAACATGTGTTGGTACAAAAACAACATACAAATAAAACAACTATTTAGCATTTGTTTTATTTGTATTATCCTGACCAAAAACGGTGTCTTCCAACATTTGGCAAAAGTAGCGTATGGTTGAGTTATGTATCTGAGTTGCTACATTACCCTTAAAACTATCAGCAACATACCATGTCAATTGTTTCCAGAACTCCCCAGCACTATGCACCCAATCGGTCTCTAATGGTGTTTCACAAATATCACACTCTCTATAAGGAAAATTAAGCATTTGAGCAATTTGGTCAGTACTATATGCATACTCCTTATTAAACATTCAGAACCTAACAGTTCCTATAGTGCTAACAGTGTCGGGTTGTATGATGTAAATCCTATAAATTATACAGTTAAGCTAACACAAGTAGCATATCTACATGGATAAAAGTGTGATAATCCTAAAGTATATATCATCCAATGTACACGGTCAAACAGTCCTAGGCTATGTAAACAAGAATCATCTGCATACCTTGTCGGAATAATTTCTCGGTTCAGTAGAGCTTCATACTTCTTTCGTTTCCTCTCGCCATCTTTTCCTTCCTGAAATATAACATTGTTACCTTCTTGTGCCATTGATAAGAACTCGAAAAGAAAGTAGAAGAAGTTGGTGTGGATGAAGGTTTGTAGGAATAAAAATATGGTGGAGATGAGAATGGTGAATTTTGGTTTAAATATGAGTGGGGGAATGGAAGTTGGAATAGTGAAGGATTGTTGAGAAGTTTTAGGAAAAAGGAAGAATAAATATGGGTGGATGAAGTGGGGGGAATGAAGTTAGAAGGGCAAAAAGATGGTTAAAACTGGATTTTTCGTGTCTGGGGTTTGTGGCGGACGCCATGATATATGTGGTGAACGCCATGCTTCTGGGAGTTTGATTTTTCAAGTTTTTTACTGTGGTGGAGAATTCCTTAGGTATGTGGGAAACTCCATGGACCTTGCTACAACATTTTTGGTTTCTATTTTGGGCTTCTTAATTCTTTTTGAGCCTGTATCATGGTTAGTGGTGCATAAATTTTTTTTTAAAAGTGAAAAATCAAAGTTAGAATTAAAAAATTTAATTGAAATGCAAAAGGAATAAAAATTTCATGGGTTTCCTCCCACGCAACGCTTTGTTTAACGTCAATATCTCGACAACTGAAATGGAAACTACAATTAAATAACTATTAAAAAATGGCGAAAAATTGAAAAATTAAAGAAAATTTGAAAAATTAATGAAAAACGGGAAATATTTCCTCCCCCACACTTAAACTCAACATTGACCTCAATGTTTTCGTTTAAAACAGGAAGAAGGAAATAATAAACATATTATCAATTCATATGTCACGATGTTTGGCTTGGTGACCCAATGCTCTTCGTAAGGAATGTACTTCTTGGAACAGGTGGTCCATTTTCTCGGCCGCTCTATCACTTTGATCTTGAATCGAATGGCAGAGAGATATGACTTCTCTTCTAAGGGTGTTGATCTTATAGTCAATATTCCACCTATTTGGAGAACCTAAAGAAGAAGATGAAGTAGAAACATTTGAAGGAGGAGCAGGGTGGTATTCGGAAGAGGGGGGAGTTACGGGCGGTGTTGGTGTCTCGCCCTGATCTTCTAATTCGTATCACCAGTTCTCACAGTTATGAACGCTTGTCTTTTTAAGATTTGGAAGGAAGAAATGGTGAACAAATTCATTCATAATTAGTATCTTGAACTCATTAGGTCCCTCTTGCCTCACTAAACCTCTATTTAGACAGTGGTCTAGATCTAGCAGGTTATATCCACAGATAGGAGGTAGGTGAGTTACTTGGTTGCGTAGGCCTAAGGCTAAGGCTGTGTGGGTGATTATTCTGCCTACATAAATGTTTCCTATTATGGATTTAGCAACTTTATTTAAGCTTGTGAGCAAGAAAACTGCAAAATTGATGAGGCGAGACTGAAAAACACTGAACATGATGAACACTTCTTCTTTACTAACTGGTCCAACATTTTCTGCCTTCCCAAAGAATGTATGAGCTACAACCATCTGGAAGTACCTGAAAGATGGATTATGGATAATGGGGAGTTCACTCTCTCTTGATCATGTGGAAAATACTTTGTGATACCCCCCATAAATAGTCTAGCTCAACTTGCATATCATCAGATACCTCAGTGTAAACATGAGGTCTATGTTGGAATCCTAATATCACAGCTAACTCTCGGTGGTTGAGTTGATAGTCGTGTCCAAAAAGCATAAAGGTAGCTAAGCCTCTATTTTATCCTAGTCCTGGGTGAAGGTGGTAATGAAAAGAACTTATGAACTCCAATGTAAGGTTCTGGTAAGTTGGATGCTTCGCAACTAAGAATCAATCCCAGCTGATTTGATTAAACATGTACCTTACAATATCTCTGAGTTATAAGGTTACTAGGCATGTGAAGTCTAGATATAGGGTCGGTGAGATGATCCTTTCAACTAAGACTTTCTAACGCCTCCTCAGGGAATCATTCTTGAAAAAGATCCCCGTGTTGTCAACGTGTCGCATTCTCAAATAATTTGTTAGTGGAAAATTGTTCTAAGGAGAATGTAGGTGACTTGAAAAGTAAAGAACATAGACAAAGTTAGTGAATAATCAACAAGGTTTAATTTTTGTCGTCTATTTATTTTGGATACGAAAAAAATGAAAAGAAATTTGTGGGTTGCCTCCCACACAGCGCATATGTTTTACGTCGTTAGCTCTACGTTCTTATAAGCTCACCACTCGGGTGAATTAGCAGGTGGCTCATTCAATTTCCAACTAGCATAGTGATATATTTCTTCATCACTGTGATAATACTTGAGCCTCTGCCTGTTTACTATGAACGATCATATTGACTTACTCCATATTTCGATTACTCCAAATTGCATAACTTTTACTACTTCGAATAGTCCCGACCATCGGGAATGAAGCTTTCTAGGAAATAACCTTAATCTGGAGTTGAAAAGGAGTATTATATCTCCTATTGAGAAATCTCCCCTGATGTGCTTATCGTTCCATCTTTTGGTTCTCTATTTATATATCTGAGCACTCTCATAGGCTTCTAACCGTAGTTCTTCTAGTTCGTGAATATCTAGTATCCTCTTTCCACTGGTGGCTTGACAATCCATGTTAAGGGTCTATACGGCCCAATAGGCTTTACGTTCCAGCTCGACCAGTAGATGATATGGATTTCCATATAAAAGCTTGAAGGTGTAATCCTTATAGGCGTCTTATAGGTCATCATATACGCTCATAAGGCTTCATTTAGTTTAGCCGACCAATCTTTTCTAGAAGTTACAGCAGTCTTTTCTTGAATCTGTTTGATCTCTATAAGGTGTAGCTATTTGGTGTCTTACCCCATACTTGTGTAAGAGTTTATCAAATATTTTAGATATGAAATGTGATCCTCCATCACTTATTACCAACCTAGGCACTTCAAATTCGGGGAAAATGTTATTTTTAAACATTTTGATAACTACTCATGCATCGTTTGTTGGAGAGATAATGGCCTCTATTCATTTGGATACATAATCAACAACTACGAGTATGTACATATTTCCCATTGAAGATGGGAACGGTCCCATAAAATCTATACCCCACACATCAAAAACTTCAACCTCTAATATGTTGTTTAAAGGCATTTTCTCACGTTTGATGATGGTTCCAGTGTGTTGGCAACGGCCACAGTTCACGACCATATAATGGACATCATGCCATATGGTGGGGCAATAAATCCCATCTTGAAGAATCTTAGTGTGTGTCTTTGGCGTGCTTGCGTTCCCTCCATAGGGAGAGGAATGACAGTGGTTTATAATGCTTTCGACTTCCTCCTCAGGAATGCAATGGCGGAAAAAGCCATCAGCTCCTCTTTTGAAAAGAAGGGGTTCGTCCCAATAAATATGTTTTAGGTCGTGGAAGAATCTCTTCTTCTGTTGGTAGGTCATATCAGGAGCTAGAACTTTAGCTACAAGGTAGTTTATGTAGTCTGCATACAAGGGTACAGTCTTGTGCACCAAGGCAGCTTCTTCTGGTATCTCATTCTCAACTTTTGAGTATTGTGCTTTAAGATATTCATGGTATTGATCATAACTCATTCCATCAATGTCAAGTGACGTGACCAGTCTGTCATAAGTAATATCATCATTTATGGGTAAATGGTCTGGTTTAGATCCTCTATTCTTGAGAGGTGGTCAGCTGCCACGTTTTCGGTTCCCTTTTTGTCTCGGATTTCCAAATGGAATTCCTGTAACAACATGATCCACCAAAGTAATATTGGTTTCACATCCTTTTTGCTTAATAGATATCTATAGCAGTATGGTCTGTGTAGATGATTATTTTGGCTCCCACTAAGTAAGAACGAAATTTATCAATTGTGAATACTACAGCTAAAAGTTCTTTCTCGGTAATTTCATAATTCATTTGAGTAGCGTCTACAGTTCTACTTGCATAATATATGACATGTAGTTTCTTATCTTTATGTTGTCCCGAGACAGTGTCTACAACATAGTCACTGGCATCGCACATAATTTTGAATGGTTGACTCCAATTAGAACGTTGCATAATAGGAACGGAGATTAATGCGCGCTTAAGGAGAATAAAAGACTCAAGGCATTTTTCATTGAAGATGAATTCATCATATTTCATCAGAAGACCAGTCAAAAATTTAGTAATTTTAGAGAAGTCTTTAATAAAACATCAGTAGAAATCGGCGTGTCCAAGAAAACTTATGGCCTCCCTAACCGTCTTAGGTGGCTAGAGGTTCTCAATGACTTCTATCTTATCTTTAGCAACCTCAATTCCTCTTTCAAACACTATATATCCTAGAACTATGTCTTCATTCACCATGAAGTGGAATTTTCCCTAATTTAGTACTAGGTTGACCTTTACGCACCTTTCCATAACTTTTTCTAAGTTAATGAGGCATCCTTCGAAAGTAGATCCGCACATGGAAAAATTATCCATAAAAACTTCCATGATAGCATTTAGGACGTCTATGAATATTGCCATCATACATCGCTAGAAGGTTGTGGGAGCATTCCATAGGCCGAATGGCGTTCGACGATAGGCTAAAGTCCCATAAGGACATGTAAAAGTAGTCTTCTCTTGGTCGTCTGGGTGAATTGGAATTTGGAAAAATCCTGAATATCCGTCTAAATAGCAAAAGTATGAGTGTCTAACTAAACATTCGAGCATTTGATCAATGAACGGAAGGGGAAAATGGTCCTTCTGAGTTGCTTTGTTTAGATTTATATAATCTATACACATACACGATCCAGTTTTTGTACGTTTAGTTATAGATGCACCGGGCTAACCCATTGACTGTCTGAGATTGGATAGATTGTTCCATCATCTAACAACTTTAGTGCTTCCTTCCTAACGATATCACTCATGATAGGATTGGTCCTTGTTTGATGCTCTCTAGAGGCTTTAAAGTCCTCTTCTAGCATAATTGTATGCATGCATACAGAGGGGTTTATCCCTTTTAGATCAGAAATGTTATAACCTAAAGTTGTAGGATATTTTTTTAACACCATTAAGATTTTCTCATTCTCTTCTTTATTAAGATCATCACTAACTATAATCAGGCGATCAAGTCTTTCATAAAGAAATTCATGCCTTAGATTCATGGGTAGAACCTTAAGTTCTAATGATGGTTGCTTAGGGCTTGGCATAGGGTCAAGTGTAAGTGATAAGAATTCTCCCAGTCCATCATCAACATAATGGCGATGGTATTCATCCTCGTCTTCTTTTAACATTTCTTCAATTGGAAGTTCTACTAGTTCTATAATCGGCTGTGAAGGTGCAGATGCTAAATCTTTAACGCATTCATCAATGATGTCTATAAAAAAAATAGGTGTCGTCTATAGTTGGGGTATTTAGAAGTTGTGAAAGGATAAATTTGATTTTATCTTTTCCTACCTCAAATGTTAACTTCCCTCGTTTTACGTCTATTATGGAACCGATTGCGGCTAAGAAAGATCTTCCTAATATGATGGGTATATTAGAGTCTTCCTTTATATCCATCATTGTGAAATTTGTAGGGATATAAAATTGGGCATTGCGAACTAGAATATTTTCCAGTATTCCCATAGGGTATTTAACAGAACGATCTTCCAATTGAAGGGACATTCTAGTGGGCCTCAAGTCTTCTACCTTTAGTTTTTCTCATATGGAAAGAGGCATTAAAATGATGTTATCTCTGAGATCACAGAATGCCTTGTCGACGACAAACTTTCCTATTGCACAAGGAATAGAAAAACTACTAGGGTCTTTCAATTTGGGTGGCATGTTGTTTTAGATAATGGTGATACACTCTACAGTGAGTGCCACAGTCTCATCATCTTCAAGTTTCTTCTTATTTGACATGACCTCTTTTAGGAACTTGGCATATGAGGGATTTTAAGTTATGGCCTCAGTGAAAGGTATAGTAAAACGAAGTTGTTTTAGGAGCTCGATGAATTTTTCAAACTAACACTCATTCTTGTTTTTGGCTAGTCTTTGAGGGTATGGTATCTTTGGTTTGTATGGATGTGGAGGTACATAAGGTTTTTATTTCTCAACAGTGATAGTCTCTTCATAATCAGCTATTGGGTTTCTTGCTTGACTTTCATCAGCAACTCTCTAGGTTCCTTTTCTACTCTTCTATACATCACAGAGTTTTCAACTCTTGGGTCTACTGGTCCATCCAACTTTGTCCCACTTTGTAGTGTGATAGTGTTTACATGCCCCTTAGGATTTGGTTGAGGTTGCACTGGAAATGTGCCAGCATGAGCAGCACTGACCGCTTGTTGTTAGGCAACTCGAGAGATTTGAGTATCAAGATTCTTGATATGTGTAGACATGGCTTCAACCTTGTTTGCTAATTGTTTTACCAGCTCATTAGTATGAACATTTTGATTCATGAACTCTTTGTTCTGTTGGGTCTAGGATGTAATGAAATTCTCCATCATAAGCTCTAAGTTTTACTTTCTATGAGCAGGAGTAGCAGTGGATCCTTTTTGAAAAACTGGAGGGTTTAAAGGTGGAGAACCTGATGTAAACAATGTGTTATTGTTATTGTAAGAAAAATTGGGATGATTCCTCCATCCAGGATTATAGGTGTTGGAATTGGGATTTCCTTGCGCATAATTGACATGGTTTGGTGCAGTTCCAGACAATATTTGGCAATTAGTGGCTATATGTCCTTGGACTCCATAAATTTTGAAGTTTGGGGCTACATCATCTACGATGGCTGGAGTAGTCATAGTTAAGTTGGGGCTACAACATCTTCTGGGTAAGTGCCTCGACTTTAGCATTTACATAATCAATTCTATTGACTTCGAACATTCCTCATTTCTATTGGCTTATCTCGACTTGAACTCGTTTAGTTCCCCATTGGTAATGATTCTAAGCCATGTTTTTGATAAGTTGGTAGGCTTCATCGAAGGGCTTGTTTATTAAGGCTCCGCCATCAGTAACATCTATGGTCATTCTAGTACTGTATAATAGATCATTGTAGAAAGTATGAATGATAGGTCATTGTTCTAATATGTGATGAGGACATAGTCTTATCATATCTTTATATCTTTCACATGCATCAAAAAGTGATTCTCCCTCGGTTTGTTTAAACGTAGTTATATGATTTCTCAGTACTGCCTGCCCCTATTTAAGGACATTCTAACTGAGGAGATGAAGGTTAAAATCTTCATATCGACTCAGTAGAATGGGCTTAAATAACAACATATATAAACAAATTTTGGTCCCTAAGAGATCTCATGATTCTTATGATATGAATGTTAAAATAAATCATTGTGGGGAAAAGTTGCCACAAAGGAAAAGAATTCGGAGAGACTGAAAGTCCACAGGAGTATAATGCATTTCCATAAGGCAAACTCATTGGGGAGATAGAGACTCTGGGGGAAAAAGGTTGTGCGTAGGGATGGCTACGACTTAAAACAACTGAGGGGCCGGAGGAATTCCATGAAAGAAAATCAATGGAAAGACTCAGTTGGGGAATAAAAAGGAACGTCTACAAGGGAAACGGGTAGATCAGAACAAAACTGAAATACTCGAACCAAGCAAGAAAAATGATTTCACTAAGGAAAAACGCACTTAAACTCGAATGGGGAAGAAAAGATCTTCAACACAGGAGGAGCAGAAATATATTATCCACTACCAGTTACTGGGTACGGGGATAACAAAATCTGACAGGGAGGACATTTGTTACCGGTTAGGGAAAACATATCAAGGATGACTCGCTGAGGCCCGCCAGGAGGTGTATTCATTACCGGTTACTGGGTAAAAATAGAATTACTGGGGAAAAAGTAGGATTTACAACTACCGGTTACTGGGAAGAAGAACAAAACAAGAGAATATCCATCATCGGTTAGGGTGAACATATCAAGGATAGACTCAAAGGGAAGAAAATCTATCATCGGTTAAGATGAACATATCAAGGATAGACTTGCCTGGGGATGTTGAGGAGGATACCCGTCATCGGTTAGGATGAACATGTCAAGGATAAACCTCCTGAACAAAAAGTAGGAATTACATCTATCAAAAGTTGGATAGAATACCATAAAAAGAATATTTGTCATCGGTTAGGATGAACATATCAAGGATAGACTCCGAGGGGAAGAATAGAAATTATATCTATCAGCTACTGGATAGAAAATCACAAAGAGGATATCTGTCACCGGTTAGGATGAACATATCAAGGATAAACTCCACAAAGGGGAGAAAAGCAGGATTTACAACTACCGATTACTAGGCAGAAGACCACAAAGAGAAGGAAACCTGTCATTGATTAGGATGAACATATCAAGGATTAACTCTCTGGGAAACAAAATAGGGATTATAACTACCTTTTTACTAGGTAGAATTCCAAGAAGAGAACATATATCAACGGTTAGGATGAACATATCAAGGATAAACTCAAAGCATGGGAAGAAAATATCTGTCATCGGTGTGGATGAACATATCAAGGATATACTTCCTCGAAAATGTGAAAACGAATCCTGCTGGAAAAAAGGGTTTACCTTTGCAGGGTATTGGGCAAGAAATAACAAACTGCAAACTGAGGAGAATACTACCAGTTACTGGGTAATAAACTCTTAGGAGACCAAAAGCATCTATCTAGGTAAGATCTAGAACGAAATGGTCAATCAAGACTCAACCCAATGAGGATGTAACTCAAGGGGAGTGGTTCCATCCAGATACTCAACTGGGGAGGAAACTGAAATAACAATAACCCACGAGGAAATAACTCAGTGGGGAATGGAGAAAGGTTAAAGTATTTCTGCTTAGTGGACTGACACTCTACAATTGAAGGAGGACAGACACACCGAACTTGTATGGGGATAAAGTACCACCATAGCAGAGGATTAAAATCACAAAATGTAATAATGTGATAGTGCAAGTTATATGAGTGTATATGTACATGCATGTGTATATATTATGATTATGCTGACAAAACAATCACAAAGGATACAAAATGTCGCTAGTTCGAATTATCGATACAATTCCTAGCCAATCCACAAAAGAGGGAAACAACTGTTGGAGAAAAGATCAAACACCTCGAAGGTTTAACCCTATCTGGGGAAGAAAGGAGGAGATCTACTGAGGAAACTGCTATCAATTCCGCGGGGAATTTTAGCTCAACACCATATTAAATGGGAGATAAACCTGCAGGGGATAAACACAAATAGCTGCTCATAAACCAGGAGGAAGCTCTGACTGGGGACGAATCTGATGGCGACTTGTGGGGAACCAAAGTTCTTCCGAAACCATGCAACCCGCTGCAATGAGATGCCTATAACCTGAGGGAGGACAATCACAAACTCAGCTAGAGAAAATGAAAAACTCAGCTGGGGAAATCAACCAACATTGGGTGCTGACACGCTACCGGGGGTGAAACAGGGAGTTACGCCAACTGCTTGGAGAAAACCAATAATGCTCCGCACTTAGGGCTTACCGCTTTCAAACCAATGTTGATATTCCTCTCAATGAAATTGATTGTTTTAATGTTTTTATATGTTTAAGAAAATATGATTTTGCTTAAAATTTTAATTTCAAAAATGATCATAATAAAATTTAATTCTATTTGGCTGAATTAAACAAGAGTAAAAAAAAATGGATAAAAGCTCAACTTTATTTAATGGAATGGTAGTCTGTAAATGACAAGACTCCATAGATCTTTACAAAAGTTTGAAAAATGGTAATTTACATGGAAAAAGGTTACATTGAATACAATTATCACTAATCCTTCTACCAACTCTTGATATCCATTGTGCTCTTGACTGCTACTTGGGATCAGAATCCGACAATGTGCTCAAGAAAGTCTTCAAAAACTGAAGATCATCAGGATGCAGTTACTTGCCAAAATCCCTAATTTTTGCATAAATTTCCCCAAGGTGGGGTACTCAATTTATCAGGATAATTCTTTCTGTTTTTATGTCTCTAATTTTTGCCTGAATCGCCCTTTCAGGTTTTCAACTTAGCGAGCTGTTCTTTTATTTTTAGGCGAAATATTTCTTGACTGCATCTGCATTCATAAGACGAGTGAACTCTTCACCATCCATAGTTGTAAGAATTAATGCATCGCCTGAAAAGGCTCTCTTAACAACATATGGGCCTTCATAATTAGGAGTCCATTTGCCCCTAGAATCTGGTTTGAGATACAGAATCTTCTTGAGCACAAGGTCACCTTCTCTGAACACACGGGGTCTGACCTTCCTATCAAATGCCTTATTCGTCCTTTGATGATATAACTGACCATAACACATGGAAGATAACCTCTTCTCTTCAACTAAATTCAGTTGGTCAAACCTGGTCTGACACCATTCAACCTCAGTCAACTTGGCTTCCATCAGCACACACAGTGATGGGATCTCAACCTCTACAAGGAGCACAACTTACATGCCATAAACAAGTGAGAAAGGGGTTGCCCCCGTTGAAGTGCGGATGGATGTACGGTACTCATGCAAAGCAAGTGGGAGCATCTCATGCCAATCCTTATATGTCATAACCATCTTCTGGATGATCTTCTTGATGTTCTTGTTTGTAGCTTCAACGACCTCATTCATCTTAGGTATGTAGGGAGAAGAATTATGATGTACAATCTTGAAGTCTTTGCAAAGAGCTTCCATCATATTATTATTCAAGTTCGATCCATTATCAATAATGATCTTACTTGGCACACCATAATGGCATATAATCTGATTTTTGATAAACGTTACAATAACTTGCTTGGTTACATTTGCATATGATGCCGCTTCAACCCACTTTGTGAAGTAGTCAATCGCCACCAAAATGAAACGATGTCCATTCGAAGCTTTGGGCTCAATCATGCCAATCATGTCAATTCCCCACATGGAGAAGGGCCATGGAGAGGAAATGACGTTCAACAGTGTCGGCGGAACATGAATCTTATCTGCATAGATTTGACACTTGTGGCATTTCTTCACAAACTTGCAACAGTCAGATTCCATTGTCAGCCAATAGTAACCTGCTCGCAACATCTTCTTTGCCATCGCATGTCCATTGGAATGAGTACCAAAGGAACCTTCATGGACTTCAGTCATCAATAAGTTTGCTTCGAGTCTATCCACGCATCTGAGCAGAACCATATTGAAGTTCCTCTTGTAAAGCACATCACCATTCAATTAGAAATTGTCGGCTAATCTTCTCAAAGTCTTCTTATCTTTCAAAGATGCCCCAAGCGGGTAAATCTGACTTTGAAGGAAACATTTGATATCAAAGTACCACAGCTTCTCATCTTTGATCTCTTCAACAGCAAACACATGAGTTGACCTATCAAGATGCATCACAGTCAAATTAGGAACTTCATTCCAATACTTCACCACAATCATTGAAGCCAACATTTTAAGAGCATCTGCCATCCGGTTTTCATCTCGAGGGATATGATGAAACTCCACCTTTGTAAAGAAAGTTTAAATCCTTCTCGCATAATCTCTATATGGTACCAAACTGGGTTGATTCGTCTCCCATTCACCTTTGATTTGATTCACAACCAAAGTTAAATCTCCATAGACGTCTAAATATTTGATTCTGATATCAATGGCCTCTTCGAACCCCATAATGCCAGCTTCATACTCATCCATATTATTTGTACATTTGAAAATCAATCTAGCTGTAAATGGAAAATGAGTTCCTTGAGGAGTAATAATCACTGCCCCAATGCCATTACCATAATGATTAACAACTCTATCAAATACCGTGCCCCAACGGGAACTAGGTTCTGGCCCTTCTTCAAGCAATAGTTCATCACAATATTTCATCTTCAAGTACACGATCTCTTCTTCAGGGAAATCATATTGTACTTACTAGTAATCTTCAATTGGTTGGTGAGCCAAGTGGTCAGCCAAGACACTACCTTTGATTGCTTTCTGAGATCGGTATTCAATATCATACTCTGATAACAACATCTACCAACGGGAAATCCTCCCAGTTAAAGCAGGCTTCTCAAAATTATACTTGATTGGATCCATTTTGGATATCAACCAAGTGGTATGATTCAACATATATTGACGCAGACGCTTAGCAGCCCAAGCCAATATGCAACAAGTCTTCTCTAGCATAAAATACCGAGTCTTACAGTCGGTGAATTTCTTACTAAGGTAGTAGATTGCATATTCTTTCTTTCGAGTCTCATCTTGTTGACCAAGAACACAACCCATACTCTCTTCAAGCACAGTCAAATACATGATAAATGGTCTTCCTTCAACAGGTGGAGACAAAATCGAAGGCTCAAGCAGATACTCTTTGATACTGTCAAAAGCTTTCTGGCAGTCTTTGGTCCAACCACAAGACTGATCTTTCCGAAGAAGCTTGAATATAGGCGCACATGTGGTAGTCATGTGTGAAATAAATCTAGAGATATAATTCAGGCGGCCGAGAAAACCTCTGACTTGCTTCTCAGTTTTGGGTGCAAGCATCTCTTGTATTGCTTTGACCTTGGCAGGATCAACTTCAATACCTTTCTCGCTGACAATAAAACCCAACAACTTACCAGAACGAACACCAAATGTACACTTATTGGGATTCAAGCGGAGTTTGTACTTCCTCAAACATTGGAACAGCTTCAACAAATGCTTGACATGTTCCTCTTCATCAATAGATTTAGCAATCATATCATCAACATAGACTTTGATCTCTTTATGCATCATATCATGAAAAAGAGTAGTCATTGCTCTTTGGTAAGTTGCACCAACATTCTTTAAACCGAAAGGCTTCACTCTATAATAGAATGTTCCCTAGGGTGTAATGAATGTGGTCTTCTCCATATCTTCGGGTGCCATCTTGATCTGATTATATCCGGAAAATCCGTCAATAAACGAAAAGACTTTGAATGTAGTCATATTGTCTACCAACATATCAATGTGTGACAGAGGAAAATCATCTTTCGGACTGGCTTTATTCAAATCTCTATAATCAACGCACATACGAACTTTTCCATCCTTCTTCGGAACAGGCACAATATTGGCCACTCACTATGGATATTCAACAGTAATAAGGAAACCGGCATCAATCTGCTTTTGCACTTCTTCTTTGATCTTCATTGCTATATCAGGATGAGTTCTCCTCAACTTCTGCTTGACTGGTGGACATTCTGGCTTCAATGGCAATCTATGTTCCACAATCTCAGAATCCAACCCAAACATGTCTTGATAGGACCAAGCAAACACATCTGAATATTCTCGGAGAAGATCAATCAACCCCTTCTTAACGTCTGGACATAGTCGAGACCCAATCTTGACTTCCTTCGCATCATCCTCGGAACCCAAGTTAACTAACTCAATCTGCTCTTCGAATGGCTGAATGGCTTTTTCCTCATGCTCAAGTAGACGAGACAATTCATCAGATACTTCTTCATCACATTCCTCCTCAGCCTCAAACATAGGGAATTCAAAATTGGAGAAGGAGAAGGATCATTGTATTCAATGGGTTTAGAAACAAACCTGCATAATGATTTGATATTTTGATTTTAGAGAAGTGAATTGTGACCAAATATTATGCAGATGGACAAATTATTATTTATTTATGTTTTTTGTGATTACCATTTTTCAGAATAAAGCAAAAAATAAAACATCATAGATGTGGATGAATAGAATTATATTTTATTGATGATCAAATTTGAAAATGCCCAAACAATGTTCACTTCTCCCTTAGGCATAAGAGAAGGATTTTCAAAAAAAAAATAAAAGCAATTACTTAGATTGATGCACAATAATAGGAACATCAACAGCAGCCCAATTGTTGCAAGCTTTTCCAGGCGTCACAAAATTGGTGCATCCTTCATCTTCATCATCCTCGATCACAACAACTAAGTTTTGTTCATTACCATGAATGAACCCTCCGCTACGAAAACTTGGTTGCACATCTTCAGCTCTAGTCACAGATGACCCTTGTTGGAATCCCAAATCGACTCTGCTTTTGTTGTCAGAGACCTCTACCATTTGTCCCCACTGGTCAAACTTATCATCTTCAACAATCCTTTGTGTATCTTTAAATGAAGACATGGGTGTCCGAACTCTCTTTTCCTCAACAATAGACAAGGCTTGGAACGGAGTTCCAATCTCATCCTCAGCTTCTACATAAGAGAAAGATGACAGGTGGCTTACCAACAAATCCTTCTCCCCGCCAACAATAACAAGCTTACCATTCTTGACAAACTTTAGCTTCTAGTGCAACATTGAAGTAACAGCTCCTGCCTCATGTATCCATGGCCTCCCTAACAAACAGCTATAGGTCGGGTGGATATCCATTACTTAGAAAGTAATCTAGAAATCACTCGGACCTACCTTCACTGGAAGGTTCACTTCACCGATCATAGTCTTGCGAGAACTATCAAATTCTTTGATAATCACGCCACTATATCTCATAGGAGCTCCTTGGTATCACAACCTTGACAGAATTTATTTCGGAAGCACGTTCAGTAAAGAACTAGTGTCAACCAACACATTTGAAAGAGCGTCCTCTTTGCAATTCATTGATATGTGTAGAGCCAGGTTATGATTTTTACCCTCCTCGGGGAGTTCTTCATCACAAAAACTGAGATTATTCCAGGAAGTGATGTTGGCCACAATATGATCAAACTGATCCACAGTAACATCATGCTCTACATAAGCTTGCTCTAACACCTTATGTAGTGCTTCTCTGTGTGCTTTGGAATTCATCAGCAGAGACAATACTGAAATCTTAGAGGGAGTTTGGAGCAGCTGCTCCGCCATATTAAATTCACTTCTCTTGATCAATCGGAGTACCTCATCATCATCGTTAGGCTTCAAACCATTGGATTCACCAGACTGACACTTTGGAACACTAACGGGATCTACTACAGGCACCTCAACCTTCTTATTAATAGATATATCCTCCACATTCTTAGGGAACACCGGTCCAAAGACACGATCACTACGTGTCACCTTAGTAACATCAGTTACACTCACAACAGAACTGGTCATAGGTAAAGGAACCTCTTGACCATTCTCTAACATGGTAGCATTGTACTGATATGGGACTGCCTTATCGGATGCATACGGGATGGGGCCCGCTAACCATATAACCAACGGTGATACCGATCTATTGTTGACACTGTTAATGTTGTTGCTATCGTACTCGATCACCACTCTCTCAGTAGTTTTGAAAACGGGGACTATAACATTCACATCGTCACCTAAGTGACGGGACTGGAGAATCTGAATCATATCTTCATCCATCAACCTCTAGATGTCTCTCTTCACAACCATACAACCTCTAGGATTGACACTGCAAATTGCACAACCATCATGGTCATGCTCACAATCGCTAACCAAACAGATATCCTTGTGCATCCTCTGAAGGAGAATTGTGGTCCAAAACGCAGCGGAAATCAAAATTTCTCCTTTAGAGATCCTTATGAATGGTCATGATCAGTGATAGAATATTTACCTCTTGTGATGATCGAAACCTTTGGTGCAGATCTCTTGTGACGATCAAAACCTTTGATGCAGATCTCTTGTGACGATCAAAACCTTTGATGCAGATCCACGAAACGATCACGAACGTTGGACGATGACAACGTCTCTACTCAGTCCACACGAACGGTTTCCTTCAATCTCAGTGCTAGCTGGTACGAGTGAAGGCTTTGAGTGAGAGAGAGAGAGAGAGAGTGAAAACGAAAAGAATGCAACCGCAATTTTTGCTTCTGCACAAGGGTTCTATTTATAGAACCACTTTGTGTGGGCTTCAAGCTAAAAAGCCCACTTAAGTGTATTTTGGCCCATATCTTATAATATGCCCAAAATCACTTAAGCCCATGGTACCTTACCATATTTCGTATTCTACTCAAGTACACCGTACCTTACGATGTTCTATAATTCACTTAAGGGTACCGTACCTTACGATATTCCTTAGTTACTCTATCTCTCATCAATCCGTCCTTTGTGTGTGACCCTGTAGGTTTTCGTGACGTTGGCAATTATATTAAATCACGCATTTAACATAATAAACAGTGAGCGGTATCTAGCAACACATCACTGCTACCCAAGACACGAAAATGTCAAGTGATCTGACAATTCCTTCTATGATAATAATTATGTGTATAATTACCCCTTTGCCCTTATGTCTATATTGAACACAAGGTATAGACCGTGTCACCCTTGTCCAGTTCAATATTGGGCCCATAGACATTTATCCTGTTACGCAGGATGGGCAAATTCCATCTAGGACACTCATGTCCCTCAGCATGCTTTATGGAGTACCCATCAACTGTCTTTATGGTTATCCAGTTACGGATAACGTTGGATCAGCAATAAAGCACTCAACTCTACATCTAGGGTCCATAGTGGTTTCAGGTCGAAGAGTGGAATACACTATTATCACCATGAGAATGACTTATGATACTTTGCATAACTTTCTATATAGTATTCTCATAGCGGGTCAATCCGGTATAAATATTACTCCTAATATTCATACCTATGTTTAAGACTTGATAACTCTTTATCCATGATCCATGAGATGTGATCATCAGTCTACAAACATAATAGTCTTAATGCTTTAATGTTATCCCACTTCACACTAAAGCTCGACTACGGATACTTTAGGAATAGTGTCCTTATGTTTAATGTGTTCTCATGATTAAGTCACACTTAATACATTAAACGGACTATCTATTCCAGGGACTTTATTAGTCAACCATAATAAAGAGAATGCCTTTTATTATTCGATACAAGTACCAAAATGTATTGGCCTCTAGGGCTTACACCAACAATCTCCCACTAGCACTAGAGCCAATCAGGTATACCCCGTATGCCCATTGATCTAGTATGGCCATCATGCTTCTGCTGCGCAAGAGGCTTTGTCAGTGGGTCAACTATATTGTCAAGTGTAGGTACTTTACATATTTTCACATCTCCTCTATCTATTATCTCTCGAATGAGATGATAATGCCTAAGTATGTGTTTGAATCGTTGGTGAGATCTAGGCTCCTTGGCTTGTGCGATAGCACCATTGTTATCATAATAGAGACCAATGGGATCCACAATGCTAGGGACTATGCCAAGTTCACTAATGAACTTTTTGATCCAAACAACTCCCTTTTCTGCATTTGAGGCAGCAATATACTCGGCCTCGATTGTAGAATCAGCAACTGTATCTTGCTTTGAACTTTTCAAGCTCACAGCGCCACCATTTCAGCAAAACACATAACCATTGGAATCATTCATATTAAAGCGTCTCAGCACCTTGTCTATGTACTCTGACTTAGGCCAAGCATTTTATGATCTATCTCTATAGATTCTGATTCCTAATATATAGGCTGTTTCATCTAGGTCCTTCATAGATAAGCATTTCCCCACCCAAGACTTTGCTTGTTGCAGGGTAGGGATATCGTTTCCAATAAGTAATATGTCATCTACATATAATACCAGGAATACGATCATGCTCCCACTAACCTTCTTGTAGACACAAGGCTAATCTTCGTTCTTGATGAATCCATATTGTTTTACTGTTTCATCAAAACGAAGATTCCATGAGTAGGTCACAAGCTCATCTTGATCCATGAGTAATACATCACCTTGATCAGATATCCATATATCTCAGGTAGGTGACATATCCTGCCTGACCTACGCTGGTCTTGTTCTACTTGAGCAGGTTGCTCTTACACAACTACTTGTGTTTCCTGCTCCAATTCCTCCATAGGTGTGTCGATGCTTTGTGATTCTTGAATTTCTTCAAGCTCTACTTTCCTCCCACTGGTTCCTTTGGAAATAAAAATCCTTTTCTAGGAAAACTCCAGTTCGAGCGACAAACACTTTGCCCTCAGAAGGATTGTAGAAGTAATACCCTTTTGTTTCTTTAGGATACCCCACAAATAAGCATTTGTCAGATTTGGGCTCAAGCTTAGTTGAAATTTGTCGTTTCACATAAACCTCGCAACCCCAAATCTTTATGTAAGACATATGTGGTCTCTTACCACTCCATATCTCATATGGTGTCTTATTAACCTTTTGGATGGAACATGGTTAAGTGTGTAAGCTGTTATCAATAGTGCATGTCCGCAAATGGAGTTTGGAAGATCAACGTGACTCATCATGGATTTAACTCATTAGGTTTCATCCTTTTAGTATTAATGTTATAAATTGGCATTATGAGATCAAGGACATATAGTCCATTGCTCACTTGTGCAGTAGCATAGAATATATCATTCAAATAATTTGAGCAACAATTGTTCTTTATTATAAATGAAAAACCAAACTTGTCCAAACAAGAAATGGAAATAATATTCCTGCTAATTGCAGATACATAATAACAGTTCTCTAACTGAATTATAAAACCACTAGGTAAAGTTAATAAGATCCTACGGCTAAAGTAGCAACCTTTGCTCCATTGCCAACTCGTAGGTCAACTTCACCTTTTGCCAAATCTTTACTCCTTCTCAGCCCCTGAAGTTGAAGTCTCTACTCCATTCTTCTTATCTTCCAGGTACTTTGGGCAGTTCCTCTTCCAGTGTCCGGTCTTACCGCAATGGAAGCAGGTGCCTTCTTTTGCTATGCCTCCACTAGGATTTAAAGCAGCAATGGTGGGTTTGGGTTTGGCAACTTCCTTGCCTTTCCCTTTATCACCCTGCTTAGTGGGCCTTTTGTTCTGTCTCTTTCCATTTCCGATCATCAGAATGGACTTCCCTTTTGACTTCAGATTCTGCTCGGCAGTTCTTAACATAGCGAGCAGTTCAGGAAGAGATTTGTCCATATCAATCATATTGAAATTTAGGACAAATTGACTGAAACTATCTGGCAACGATTGCAAGATCAAATCAGTCGCAAGTTCCTTTTCGAGGGGAAAACCCAATCTCTCAAGGTTTTCCACATACCCAATCATCTTGAGTACATGGGGACCTACAGGGGCTCCCTCAGCTAACTTGGTTTGGAAAAGGGCTTTTGAAACTTCAAACCTCTCATGCCTTGCTTGCTCTTGATAGAGCAGCTTCAGGTGTTCGATCATATCGAACGCTGACATGTTCTCATGTTGCTTTTGCAATTCTGAGTTCATGGTAGCCAGCATGAGACAAGCAGTTTCATTGGCATCATCGACATGCTTCTTATAAGCATCTCTTTCTGCCTTAGGTGCAGAACTAGGAGGTTCCTCTTCAGGAACAGGTGTCTCCAAGACATACAGCTTTTTATCATGTTTGAGGACAATCCTCAGGTTTCGGTGCCAATCCAGAAAATTTGTCCCAGACAATTTTTCTTTGTCAAGGATTGATCGCAAGATGTTGTTAGAGGTGTTTGCTGTCATGGTTATCTACATAAGGATTAAGAAAATATAAGTATCATTGACATATTTAATTAGGCCTTTAATCAAATATGCTCCCACTATTTTACTCAAAACAAATGACCCTCATCATTTGATTCGGAAAATCCCGTTGGAAGATTTTCTAGTGGGTCGAGATCCATATTTCACTTCGTTCTAAGTCCGCGTAGGAGGATTACACAAAACTAGGTTATTTAGGTAGGAACTCCTTCCAATTGTATCTCATACAACTCTCGAAAGTTTCAGTTGGGTGAATAACTCCTTATTCGAATCCATCATTTGGATCATTCCCAACTCTTGCTTCTAAAACATATATGATATTATTATAATTAAGTTTGACCCATTGTCTTAGCAGTTGGATATTACAATTATCCCATCGCACCTTACTAATATAGAACATGCACCTCGCTTTGGCGAAACCTACATTATCCGATACTAGTCTTGATGAGTGCTAAAACTTGGAAAGCAAACATATATAATATCATCATAATTTGTTTAGTTAAGTTTGACCCATTGTTTTAGCAGTTGGATATTACAATTATCCCATCGCACCTTACTAATATAGAACATGCACCTCGCTTTGGCGAAACCTACATTATCCGATACTAGTCTTGATGAGTGCTAAAACTTGGAAAGCATAAACTTAATATTTTAGTTTGAGGGAATTGCAATTGTTATGATCTCACCGGCTTGTTTATCATATAAATCGTCTCTCACATGCATCAACATACATTCACATGCATCAACATACATACAAATAAAATGAAACAGTTATGGTCCTTAGCGCAATTGTTCTCCCAAGCCAATGAGAGAACCTAAGCTAACCTACAACGATCTAAGCTTCTCCAAGCAAGATCTTCAAGGTTGTCCTCCTTTAATATTGAATTCTTCTCTAAGCTTCTCCAAGCAAGATCTTCAAGATTGTCCTCTTTTGATATTGAAATCTTCTCTTTCTTCATAACATTGTCTTCTTCTCTTTATTCATAACATTACATTCCAGAAGAAACTCGTTTTACATACGAGGGTTTGAGATGAGAAAAGAAGTTACATTAAGAGATCAAAAGGAGAGGCACGACACGCAGGTCGTATTTAAAAACCCAAAACAAAATAAAGGATAACTAAGGCCATAACTGATCACCACAAGGCAATAATAATAAACACATTGTTATTATTAAATTTTAATTCCTTTAATTAATTAAAACCAAATTAAATTTTAATTCCTTTAATTTAATTCATTTGAAATGGACATTGTTTTGCATGAACACAACCCTTGCGTAGTCACAAAACAGGAACCCCAAAATTTTGACTCTGGGAGTGTGACGACCGTCACAGGCGTGTGACGACCGTCACAGGAAATGTGAGTGTCACGACCGTCATGGGCGTGTTACGACCATCACGCATCCAGTTTGTTACGCCTGTTACGCTCGTCACACGAGCTTCACGCGGCCAAACTAATAGGACTTTGAAACAGTCTACGGACCTCTTCCAAAAAGCCCTAAATTCACAACTCCTTGACGGCACAACCCTTGCGCCGTCACCAACCCTAATGCGCCAATTTCAGACCGTCAAACACACCTCGATTGTTGATTCAGTATGATTGATCAACAGGTCATATCTTCACCATACTAATGTCGGATTCCGAAGCAAATGACCATTGATCACTCAAAAGAAAACAATCATTTAGTGTTCGAATGAACGAAACAGAAACAGTATATCACATATACCGTATTTTGCATTACGATTACTTATATCATATATAAGTTGATCGGTCTCAATTGCGTAACCTATGGACGATCGATGTATCGCTGCTTCACCATACTAATGTCGGATTCCGAAGCATAGTCAACATCAATCATCCAACTCGTACACTCATGATGCCAAATTTAATTACTCGTTTAATTAATTGATTCATTCTATCTTTTAATCATATTAATACAGAAAATAAACAGCTATCCGAGTCATGGTTTCGTAAGTGGCTCTGATACCACTGAAGGAGAATTGCGGTCCAAAACGCAGCGGAAATTAAAATTTCTCCTTTAGAGATCCTTACGAATGGTCATGATCAGTGATAGAATATTTACCTCTTGTGATGATCGAAACCTTTGGTGAAGATCTCTTGTGACGATCAAAACCTTTGATGCAGATCTCTTGTGACGATCAAAAGCTTTGATGCAGATCCACGAAACGATCACGAACGTTGAACGATGACAACGTCTCTACTCAGTCTACACGAACGGTTTCCTTCAATCTCAGTGCTAGCTGGTACGAGTGAAGGCTTTGAGTGAGAGAGAGAGAGAGAGAGTGAAAACGAAAAGAATGCAACCGCAATTTTTGCTTCTGCACAAGGGTCCTATTTATAGAACCACTTGTGCGGGCTTCAAGCTAAAAAGCCCACTTAAGTGTATTTTGGCCCATATCTTATAATATGCCCAAAATCACTTAAGCCCATGGTACCTTACCATATTTCGTATTCTACTCAAGTACACCGTACCTTACGATGTTCTATAATTCACTTAAGGGTACCATACCTTACGATATTCCTTAGTTACTCTATCTCTCATCAATCCGTCCTTTGTGTGTGACCCTGTAGGTTTTCGTGACATTGGCAATTATATTAAATCACGCATTTAACATAATAAATAGTGAGCGGTATCTAGCAACACATCACTGCTACCCAAGACACGAAAATGTCAAGTGATCTGACAATTCCTTCTGTGATAATAATTATGTGTATAATTACCCCTTTGCCCTTATATCTATATTGAACACAAGGTATAGACCGTGTCACCCTTGTCCAGTTCAATATTGGGCCCATAGACATTTATCCTGTTACGCAGGATGGGCAAATTCCATCTACGACACTCATGTCCCTCAGCATGCTTTGTGGAGTACCCATCAACTGTCTTTATGGTTATCCAGTTACGGATAACGTTGGATCAGCAATAAAGCACTCGACTCTACATCTAGGGTCCATAGTGGTTTCAGGTCGAAGAGTGGAATACACTATTATCACCATGAGAATGACTTATGACACTTTGCATAACTTTCTATATAGTATTCTCATAGCGGGTCAATCCGGTATAAATATTACTCCTAATATCCTCACCAAGTACCTTCTAATGAAGCGTACATCAAATACCTTGAATTCCCTAGGACATCTGTCCACCATATTAACAGATGAATTTCCATGGGCAGGTAGTGGGTTAGCTTTGACGTTCGGCGCACGGTCCTCAAAGGACACCATTCCACTTTTAATCAGCTTTTGGACTTCGTACTTCAGGGGGTAACAATTCTCAATATCATGACCGGGAGCTCCTTGGTGAAAGGCACAACAGAGTTCCGATTTGTACCACCATGGAAATGGTTCAGGAATTTGAGGTGGGTTTCTTGGTTGCAAAAGGTTCTTGAGAACCAATGATGGATACAATTCAGCATATGTCATAGGAATCGGGTCAAAAGAGACCTTCTTCCTCTCAAAGTTTTGTTGTTGTTGATGATTGTTGGTATTGTTATTGTTGTAGGTATTTTTTCATTGTTGCCGCAGATGTTGACGTTGTTGTTGAATTGGTGTTGATTGACTGTTCGAAAATACTTCAATGACAGATGATACTTGATGATGATGTTAACAGGGTGGTTGACTTCTTCTCACATGAGACCTCCTATGCCTCTCCACATATACTGCATTGGTCTCGTTCTCTTTCTTCTTAGCAAAACTATTACCATACCTCTTGTTGGACGAAGCTTCCTCCTTAGATAACTGTCCCTCTCGGACACCTTCCTCTAGTCTCATCCCCATGTTTACCATTTCGGTAAAATCGTTGGGGGCATTGGCAATCATCCACTCATAGTAAAATGAGCTTAGGGTTTTGAGGAAAATCTTGGTCATCTGTTTTTCTTCCAAAGGAGGGGTAATCTGAGCGGCAAGTTCTCTTCATCGTTGAGCGTACTCCTTGAACGTCTCCTTATCCTTCTGAGACAATGACCTTAATTGGTCCCTATCCGGTGCCATGTCCACATTATACTTGTACTGCTTTACGAATGCTTCACCCAAATCATTGAACGTGTGGATGCTCGCATTATCCAAACCCATGTACCATCTCAAAGCGGCACCAGTCAGACTGTCTTGAAAGTAATGAATCAATAATTGATCATTATCAGTTTGCATCGACATCTTTCTAGCATACATGACGAGATGACTGAGCGGACAAGTATTCCCCTTATACTTTTCAAAGTCAGGGACTTTGAACTTCATCGGGATTTTGACATTAGGAACCAAGCAAAGTTCCACAGCACTCTTACCAAATAGATCTTTACCCCTCAAAGTCTTCAACTCCTTTCGTAGCTAAAGGAATTGGTCTTTCATTTCGTCCATCTTCTCATAAACATTCAGACCCTCAGACGACTCAGAACGATAAATGGTTTCTTCAACGCGGGGTAGCATATGCATAATTGGTGGTGGCACAGACATGACCGGGATAGATGCCGGCATAGAAGCAAATGGAGGCGCGAAACCTTCAGGCACAAAGTTGGGCAGCATTCCAAACGGGAATCCGGCAGGCATGGCAGGCACAAAGTGAGCAGCAGTAGTAGGACTGGTAGAGGTAGCAACCTCGGAAATAACAGTCCTCTAAGAGTGAGGAGTTGCAGGTGTTGGAGAAGATTGGCTCTGAGAGGCTAACACTGACTCCATCATGGCAGTCAAGCAGGCGATCTCGTCCTTCAAATCTCTGTTCTCTTGCTCTAAATGTTCTATGATCCTTGAGTGATTGGCGCGAGTATTGTATCGATGAGTCAGCTTGGCTGAAGCGCAGAAGAAATACCAATAAGACATTTGGCGAAAGAGAAACCTATATGCAAATGATGCATGAAATGCAATGCTTGATTGTTTTTATTTTCCAAGGAACTTACTACATTATTTGCAAGTATATATGATAATAACGATTGCAACAATTTGATTGACCATAAAAATATCTTTTATTTATATAATTGGAAGGATTACACTGAGTACAATTTCAGAAACCAAAAGTATAAAATACAAGAGAAAAGAAGACTAGTCATCCTAAGGATCCCTAATAACAACATCAGAAGATCTAACTGTAGGCGCGTACTTCCTTCGAATGCATCGAATCTCGGACTCAAAAGAAGTCTTCATCTGAGCTTTATCAAGCACAAGCTGATCAACAATCTTCTTCGAAGCAATGGAAGGCTGCGGCATACTAGAGGAAGATGGACCCTCTGGTTCTCTCTGTCTCTTCGTTACTCGATCTTCAAGAAGCTCAATAAGTGCATCTTTGTCCTTAGACTCAAGCTGCAACTCCTCATGCTTTCTGCTAAAAGCATGGAAACGCTCTTCCCACATGTCCTTCTCTTGCTTCATCTTGGCGAACGCGTCTTCCAACTCCTCTACATCTTGGTTAGGGAGATTTAATGGCTCAACCACAACCATAGACATAGGTCTTTCACAAGCATAAGGAATCTTCAACTCCAAAGCTCTCTTCTTCACCCAAAGAGTGTAAGCTTACAAAGCTACACAATTACACGGACCAAGCTCGAATATTCCTTTCCTATGCACATTATGCCAAGCATGCACAATCTTTTGCTTCAAACGTTGGGGATCTTTACCCTCTTGATAGAAAAGACCTTCTAACAAAGTGTTATTAGGTTTGTCTCTCAAGGGGAACCCAAGTTGACGACGAGCCAAAGCAGGGTTTTAGTTGATTCCTCCTTGTGTACCAATGAGAGGCACATTAGAGAATTCACCACAACTGTCAATAATCTCCAAGCTAGCCAATGAAGAATCATACCAAATTATATCATCATTAGTGAGAGGCATAATTCTCTGAGACCACAGTAGACATTGTTTGTTCTCCACAAAAGCAGGCGTCTGAGGCAAGTGAGAAATAAACCACTTATACAGAAGAAAAACACAACAGACAATAGTTCCACCACCTTTAGAATTCCTTAGATGCAAATAGAAATACATGTCACCCAACAGAGTAGGCACATGATTCCCAATCAAGAAGATTCTAATGGCGTTAACATCAACAAAATCGTCAATGTTAGGGAACAAAGTTAATCCATAGATAAGCAACACAAAGATAGCTTCAAAAGCATCCACACTACCAGCTTGAGAAAAGGTAGTAGCTTCCTTGATGAGGAAATCAGAAGTCAACCCAAATAATCCTCCTTTCTTCACCCAATGAGCCTTTATCTCAGACTTCTTCAAGTGAAGAGCTTCAGTTATAATATGAGATCTAGGAATCTCCTCCAATCCACTAAATGGCCCTTTGCAAGAAAAAGGTATTCCCAAGAGATGGGCATACTCCTCTAACGTAGGCACCAGCTGATAATCAGGAAAAGTGAAGCAATGGTAGAGAGGATCATATAACTGAACCAACACACTCAAAAGTCCTTCAACCACATCCGTAGACAAAATAGATAGAAGCTTCCCATGACGTTGCTTGAAGTCCAAGGAATCTAATACAAAAGATGATAGCTTCCTTAACTCTTTCAAGTCTGGGCATCAGAAACTGTACTTCTTAGTGTTCCTTCATCCACAATCCATGGTCTGAAAATATTTTCAAATAAGACCTCGGTTCCTTGAAATTATTTTTCGTGTGATGAATGTTATGATGCGCATGAATGCATTAATTCTACAATCATAAATAAGGGATCACACACAAGGCAAACAAACAAAGGTCAAGGGATGAATCAAGTCATTGTCAAGATCAATCATCCATTTTGGTGGATTATGGTTTTCACCTTATCAACACCGAAGTTCCATTGATATTGATAAGACTTGATTGGATCAACCAAGAATCAAGGGTTTATTGTGAGTCACGAGCATGGAGTCTGGGTAAGAACCATCCCAAAAGAGTGAACTAAGGATAAAAACATGTAGATCATGTTCTAAAAAGTTCCCAGAGTCTTAATTCCATCTATCGGATATTATAGGTTAAGACGACTGACTCATCAACCCATAATATTCTCAAGAGAAACTCGTCTGAGTGTAGTATCGCGTAACAACTGTTATCAAGTCTACACTTGAATAGTCTCCGCACTACGTCCTAAATAGGCCAAGAGGGGTTAAATGTTCTACGGTCCTCGGCTTCTTGGACCCTAAATCAGAGGAAGTAATGCCTAACCACAAATAACTTGTGTGACATTCATAACTACAACAGAGTCTGAATAGATGGGTCTCAAGCCAACTTGTTAAGGACTACTCCACACAAGTCGAACATGACTATACCATCCTCTTATCTTCATTGCACTCAAGTTTGGGTTAGAACTTATCTCACCACTCAGAGATCACCAAGCACAACAAGTAAATTATATCATACAAAAAAATATACATACATCAAAATATACAATTATATACACACAAAAAAGTAGGCTAAACCCCCTGGAGACTACTCCCCAGCAGAGTCGCCACTTAATTTCTGTAGCGGTAAATTCATGACCATCAAGCTATGGTTAAGCTAGACGTCAATAAAACCAGAGTCGTCACCGCACTTTTATTGTTTCTAAAGGAAAAGGGAAAAGTACGAACAAAACCCAAAGATAAGAAGTTTTCAAATCAAAACTAATAAAATGCCAGAGATTACAGGTAAAAGGGTTGGTTACACAAAGGAAAGGTGTTAGCACCCAAAGTATCATATGTACTCCTAGGGAGCCCTTTCTTGTGTGAATATCTGTTTTTGTACAAAAAATGATGTTTGCAACAAATAGAGTGAGGGTGAGAAAAGAATTCATTAATTATATTTTTATGTTTGACAAGACCTTCGGACTTGTGCCTACGTACCAACATAAAAATGAGGGATCAAAACCTCGTAGTTCGTTGTATCAATTTCAAAGTGAGTGGATTACTTTAAACAAAATTTAAGTTTAACAAAGGCACAAGAGGCCTAAAAATTGTTTGAATGAGTGTTAGTTCTTTTTGGCTTTTGAAATTTTCAGTCAAGTATAGTTAAGTTCATTTACAAATTTGAATAAGAAAGGAGTTTTAAAAATGCAATGGCATAAGGCCAAAGTTTCTAATTTGCAAAATGGTCTAAGTTTAGAAAACAAACACAAGCAAAGAATATTTTTTAAAGGAGGGAGAGATTTGAAATTAAAGAAATGGGGGAGAGATGAATAGCCTAATCCTAAGCATAAATTTAAAAGTTAAGAGTTGAAAAGATCTGACCAATGGGCTGTAATCCAATAGACACGAATGTCATATAGAAACCCAAATTTCCCTTGGACTTTAGAATCAAGCAATATCAATATACAAATAGCAAAATGAAATCAGGGCATCAAATAAAGATAGCCACATCCAAGCTTAGCAACTCCATGATCTTCTTCAAAATTTCCCATGCATTAGATGACTTCCAAAAGTAGGCATTAGACACAGGTTCAAAATAACAGCTTCAATATGATCATGTTGCAGATGAACTCAAATTGATCTTCAACATTGTTTCAGATGAATGTTCACTTCATAAGCACTTGGTTTCATGAAAGTTGGCATTGGCCAAGTCCTTTTGCATAAAGAGTGTTGCCTAATCCTAAGTCCAATGTCTCGGATCAAATCCAACAGTCCACACAAAATGTTTTTTAGGGTTTTTGTTCTTAATATGTACATTAAGGTCAAGAGACCACAAAAACAAACAAGTATATACAAACACAATATATCACAAATTATGGCCCAAGTGGGCAAAGTGAAAATGGCAATAAAGTAAAAAAAAATTGAATGGTATGAATAATGCCAAATGAATAAAGCTTGGAATTAAAGTACATGAAAGTAAGTAGCTTGAAATTAAATGTTAGTTGTTAGTTGATTAGAAGTTAGTATTGCTTTTGCTTTATATTATTTAAGTCATTATTTGGAGAACACTCAACCCACTATTCACAAGCATGGATTCTTGAACCAAGACATCTTCCAAAGGAAGGAAAAAAGGCCAAGTTTCCACACAATACCATGAAAGAGGGGAGACTTATAATCTCACTTACTAGAATGCTAGGTCTTTTGTGTCACAAATTTAGCGCTATGTTAAGAAATCGTAATTGGACTTATATAGAAGTCACAACTATTTGAGGATGGGCAATAGAATTTTGGTGTTAATGCATGTTAGAGACATAGTATAATGGACTATGCTCATGAAACATACCACACACAAAGAGAATATGCAAAAGTGTGGTGGACCTAATCTCATCCATACTCATGTTGATTTTGCAATCAACTAGCCTTAGGATATAAGATATCATAGGTCCATGACATGAACAAATAAATAAGGGGAATGAGATGAAGAGGGAGGGGGAATGGAATCAACACAAATTGGTCAAAGGAAGATTTTTACCAAATTAAGATCATTCATTCATTTTGGGAGATAAAATATACATTTCATCAATCCCCTAAATTCAATGATCTTAACTTAACAAAGTCAAATCAACTTTGACCAAGGCCCAGCAACACAATTCAAACTCCACAAGTCAATAATAAAAGCTCAACACAATTTATTTGGCATTTAATCAATTAAAATCAACTAAAATATGCATTAAATTAAATTATGGTTGGTCAATTTCCTAAAACCTCATCAAAACATCAAAGAAATAGCGATGAGATTTATCATAGGTCAAACAAGGTCAAAGGACCTTGGAGAAAAAATTTCATAATTTTTGGAAACTTAAAACTAGTTTTAAACCATTAAAAATATTCACAAAAATCAATTAAAACAAGGTCAAAGGACCTAGGAATGGAAAGAAGCTTTGGATCCTGGAGTTTTTGAATCTCCAAACAGTGAGATTCAAACTCAATTTTCAAGTGAAAATTAGCAGGTTTTCCTTTGAATTGTAAGGATTTGAAGAGAGGGGGAAAAGTTGGCGCACAAGGATCCTTTCAAATGAGCTCAGAGGGTCCATATTTATAGCATTTGGAAGTGTTATTTGAACACTTGAATTTTCTTCCAAATTGGCAATGTCATGAACAAGCTTGCATGGGTGTGTACAGGCCCATGAAGCAATCCAATTAGGTCCAAATTCATCTGAAATGAGGTTGGAATGAAGCTTGAATGGAAAAGCAATGTTATGCGATCATTTGAACTTTGATTTCCCCCAATGATGCAGGCCTATTAAAACCATGCGCAACCCTAGCAAACTTGCTCCAAAATGAATGAATTAGGACTCTTTGGAAAGCTTAGATCAAGAGGAACAACTCTAATGTTGAACACTTTTACATTTGGAACTTGGATCAAGGTGAATTTTGAGGTGGAAGTTTGGAAATTTCAACATGTTGAAAACATTTCTAAGTATCAAACCATATACCTAAATGGTCACCAAATAAGAAAGGTATCTTCATCAAAGTTGTAGATCTATCAAAGAAATTCAAAATGGTCACCAATTTGACTATATTTGGATTTATAATGAGATATTTATGCATTTTTGAAGTTGAGGAAAATCACTTGTTCAATGGTATTGGTCCAATATGACCTATAATGTATCCTCGTATCACATGCTCATAAGAGTTAATTTAGCTTTCACTCCAAACATCAAAGTTGAAGTATATATCTTGAATTTGATTGTGAAACTTGGAAATATTTCATCTCGTAAAAATTGAGCAAGTTATGGCCTACGGAAGTTGACTTTCAAGTTAGGGTTTAGACAAAATGACCTATAATGTTTCAACATAGAAAATGACTTTCTAAGAAAAATCAGCTCTAGACTTCAACATGAAAGTTGTTTGGAATTTAATTTAGAGTAACCTTTCTCTTGGAATCATTTTCATATGGTGAAAATTGTAGGAGATAGGGTCTAGGGAGACCTAGTTTTGATCAGATGAATTTATTTGGCCAACCACCATCAACCAACTTGATAACTTACAATTCTCTTGACTTTTTAGGCTCATGGTAGACCACATATGCATAAGATGATGAATTTTGGAGTGTCCCTTGATGTATTTGATCAATTGGTGAGGAAGCTTGTTGAAGAAGTTACTCAGGATACCCAGACAAACTAGGGTTTCCAAGGCAAATCAACTTTAAACTCTTGAAGAAAACTTGATCAAAATAACATGTAGAGATCATGGGGACTCATAAATGATTCTTAGAGACTTTGTGGATCAATCCTTAGTTGTGCTCTTAAACATGAGGGTCTTAAACCCTAGATATGAACTTGATAGACCAATGGGGACCATGCCATACCTACAAAAAAATTAGGCAAATACAAAGACATATTTTTGGTATTTTGATTAGTAAAATTATAAATATACAAGTATGATACAATCACATGGTGCTTGGTGATCTCTCCCAAAACAAACCCAATGAAATAGGGGTAAGGAGGATGCCAAGGTATGATCCCAATGCCAATGCATATGATGAGATTGCATGAGGGATCTTAGGGTCAAAATTGGGGTCTTACAGCTGCCCCTATTTAAGAACATTCTAACTGAGGAGGTGAAGGTTAAAATCTTCGTATCGACTCAGTAGAATGGGCTTAAATAACAACCTATAGAAACAAATTTTGGTCCCTAAGAGACCTCATGATGCGTATGATATGAATGTAAAGGCAAATTATCTGTGGGGAAATGTTGTCACAAAGGAAAAGAAATTAGAGAGACTGAATATCCGCAGAAGTATAATACATTCCGTAAGGAAAACTAAATGGGGAGACAGAGACTCTAGGGGATAAAAAAAGGTTATGCATAGGCCAGGCTACGACTTAAAAACTACTGGGGGACTAGAGGAATTCCATGGAAAGACTCAGTTGGGAGGATAAAAAACATCTTCAAGGGAAATGAGTAGATCAGGATAAAACTGACATACTTGGATCATGCAGGAAAAGTGATTTCACTAAGGAAATAAGTACTCAACTCAACTGGGGAAGAAATAAATTTCAACACAGGAGGAGCAGAAATCTATTATCCCTTACCTGTTACTGAGTAAGGAGATAATAAAAATTTGACAGAGAGTTCATCCGTCACCGGTTAGGATGAACATATCAAGGATGACTCGCTGGGAAACGCCAAGAGGGAATATTCATTACCGGTTACTGGGTAGGAATAACCTTGTTGGGGAGAACTGCAGAAATAGGATTTACAACTACCAGTTACTGGGCAGAAGATCAAAGATGAGAATATCCGTCACCGGTTAAAGTGAACATATCAAGAATAAAATCAAAGGAAAGAAAACCCGTCATTGGTTAAGATGAGCATATCAAGGATAGGCTTGCCTGA
Organism: Lathyrus oleraceus; assembly: GCF_024323335.1. NCBI lineage: Eukaryota > Viridiplantae > Streptophyta > Magnoliopsida > Fabales > Fabaceae > Lathyrus > Lathyrus oleraceus. The sequence continues at coordinate 234,839,344 of NC_066584.1, read as the reverse complement.
GGATGTTAAGAAGGATATCCATCACCGGTTGGTGTAGCACCTCAAATTTGCACCCCCCATTTGTACAATCATTTCATTTTTAGGTCATTAACATTACATAATGCATTGCATTTCGTCAGTCAAAACTGGTCAGGAGAAGTCATCTGTGCAAGAGAGCAAGCATTTTCATGAGAAAAAATCCCTATGGTTGTTCTAGAGAGCTTGTGTGAACCCAAGGTTCATTTTGATGCAATTTGGCCAAGTGTTGAAAGCTCAAAGTCCATAGTGCAGTTTTAGGTCATCTGGGGCCCATAAAAGTCAACTGCAAGTCAACTGAGGGTTAGGAGGTAGAGAAATGGTTTGAGACACTTCATTCATATCCCAAAGAGGTTTATTCATCATGTCAAACATCTACCTTGAAGATTTTGAAGCCAGATCAAAAGTTTCTCAAAATGGAAAGTGACCTGTAATTTCAAGTTTCCAAAAATGGCAAGTTTTTGGACCAACTTCAACTTAACTTTACAACATCGAATAAGCTTCAAATGAAATTTTGTCCAACATGAAAGTTGAAGATATCTCTCTCCCATTGCCAAAAAGTCCAAGATCATGAGCATCTGATGCATGGTTGAGGAGATATGATCAAATCATTAGCAAGTGTGCATGGAACTTCCAAAGGCCATAACTTTTGACTCATAATTCCAAATTGAGTGGCTCTTTTTGCATAATTCTTCTCATGACATGAACTTTCCAAATCAATCATCACATTATATGAAATTTGAACATATAATCATTTGCTCATGCATGAAGATTTTGGAGGGAAAATCATAAATTTGAAATTGGTGCATCATGGGCACAAATCACCATTGTCATTGTGTTAATTGGAAGTTTTTAAGTGAAATTGATCAGCCTATTGGTACTGTTCACGTGTGCATGCTTCATGCACCACCAATTTTGCCAATTTGCCAAACACCTTATTTTTCACTTAATTTCAACTAAACATGATTAATTTTGATTAAGAGTGGATTAACATAAGGTATATATACATAATCATAACAAAATTTTCACTTCTTCACCATTTTTTGATCTCAAATTATTCTTCCCTCCATTTTTGCTCCACATTGAAATTTGATTTTCTTCCACATAACCTTGCTATATTCTTCCATATTCTTGTTCTCTGGTGTGGATTTAGCATAGATCAAGCCTTGGATCATCAAATTTGGACCAGAAGCGTATGGTGCAAGCTCAAGAACCTAGCAATGGCAATTCAGATTTAAGCAAGATTCAAGCAGTTCCAAGCCTCAATTTCTTCATCAAACTTCATAACAAGTGATCAGGAGTGTATTGGAAGCTTGCCAAGCCTTGATTCGCGCGTTTCCAGAAGTTGATCATCAAGAGGTCACATTTTCGATCCTTTTAATTCTCTGTTTTATGTGTATGATAGTGTAGATCTTGTCATGCTGGTTAACCTGAGCTAAATTTCGTGTGAAATGATGTACTATTGCATGAGATATGAGTGATTGAAGTTTTGTGCATTCAAATGTTTTTGCTCGATTTGAATTCGTTATGGTGAATTAGCGCGGATTGACATTGGATTCTTGATGTACGTTGCGTGAGCTTCATTTTGGTATAGGTATTTCGAAATTCTGGAAAAAATTCCATGTGAGCTTGTTGTTGCTTCACCGTCTCCATGAAGGAGACGGTTGTTTCCTTCGTGAGCTACAGTACCCTCCACCGTCTGGTTAGGGCTGACTCGTCTGCCACGCGTGAGTCTCGTTGGCGTATTGATTGGTTTAGGATGCGTTGACCGGTCCACATGCGCTAGGACTCTGGCTGACTGGACGCCACATAGTTTAATGAAACTACAGCGTTTCACTCAGTACTCCATTCGATTCCAGCCGAGCGCCTTTCATCTTTTTTTTTCAATTCTTCCTGTACTTAATGAAACAACGTAGTTTTGGGCCTTGTTCATCATGATTTCATTTTTTTTTCAATTTTTATTTCATTTTCTCCATGAACTTTAAAAAACCATAAACAATAGAATAATGATCCAAATAATGCCAGGTTTTTTTCTACATGATCCTTGAGATGTCTAGAATTTTATGATGTTGATTTTATGATTTTATCATTTCTGGAAATTAAATGGTGCTAGACTCTTTGAACATGTATGCTTTTGTGACCTTGCTTCATCCATTCTGTCATAAAATGCTCAATATTGATCCAAATGCCATGAAATTTTGCATGATGATTGTTAACATGTTGATGGACTTGTGTGATTTTATTTGGCATTTTTTGCAATTTGCTTCACTGTTTGGGACACATGTACTTTAGGTGTGACAATTTGTGTCACACAATTGGATAGCTTGCTTATGCATTTTCATTTCCATGTCAATTGAACTTTGATAGTTCTGATTTTTGGTATGATGATTGTGTTAGATGTGTTGATTGCTCATGATTTTTTCCAGAATTGTTTGAGTCATTTCTGTTTTGATGTGGAATTTTCATTCATGATGATCATTTGTGAGCTTTGAATTTGCCTTTGCCTTCTCTTGCACATGAAATGAATTTGCCTAATGCTTTTGACTTGGTCCTTTTTAGGACATGTTCATGATTGATTAAAGTTGCTTTGTGTTGAGTGTTAGCTTCTGTTTTGAATTTGTTTCTCCACCTTTGACCCTAGGCTTTGACCTAGGGGTTTGGACTCACCTTTGAGCTTTGAATTTCAGGTTCAAGCATTCATCTCCATGATTGTTGTTGCTCCATCCTTTGAGCTTGGTTATTTGCTATTGTATGCTAACATTTGGTTGTTTTGTAGGCTTTAATGATAGTTAACTTGAGTGTTTGCCTTATGGCTTGTTGTACATATTGCCTTATTTGCTATTGTGTGCTAACATTTGGTTGTTTTGTAGGCTTTAAGGGGAACTACGTCGCCCTGATCCTCATACCAGATGAGGTACGTAGGCAGGAGATGAGCTGATCTCTCCGGGCGCCCTTTTCTTTTTCAACCCCTTGTGTTGTTTGGAGTCTGACGTAAGTCCAGCGATTGGCAGTCGGTTTCCTGTGTGTGTTTGTTTGTTTGGAGTCTGACATAAGTCCAGCGATTGGCAATTGGTTTCCTGTGTGTGGTCGTTTGTGTGGAGTCTGACATAAGTCCAGCGATTGGCAGTCGGTTTCCTGTGTGTGGTCGTTTGTGTGGAGTCTGACATAAGTCCAGCGATTGGCAGTCGGTTTCCTGTGTGTGTTTGTTTGTTTGGAGTCTGACATAAGTCCAGCGATTAGCAGTCGGTTTCCTGTGTGTGGTCATTTGTGTGGAGTCTGACGTAAGTCCAGTGATTGGCAGTCGGTTTCCTGTTGGTGTTCGTTTTGGCGTGTGTTAGCTGAGCTACGAGTGCTCTGATTCTTCCTTTGGTCAGAGAAGATACGTATGCATAGGATGCGACATCCTAGCGAGCACGTTTCCCCTATCCCCGAACTACGTCGACTCTGATGTCTGTGTCTGACAGACTACGTAGGCCCAGGATGCGATTTCCTGCCGAGTCACCTTCTTCCGTCTTTTCTATGTTTGATTCCAGTGTGTGTGCAGTTTTTGAGCAGTTCTTTAGCAACCTTTCTTCTATTCTTTTCGAGCGTGGATCCCGTCGAGTACGACGGATGCGTAGGGGTGCTAAAACCTTCCCTTCGCATAACCGACTCCCGATCCTATCAATCTCTGGTCTTGCGACCATGTCCTTTCCAGGTTTACTTCGAGCGTTTCCTTTCCCCCCTTTGGGATAAATAACGCGCGGTGGCGGCTCTGTTTCTTTTCCCGTCAGTTTTTTGCGTTATGCGACAGCTGGCGACTCTGCTGGGGATTACACCGAAGTTGACCTCTTGCTGGTCCATCTTCCCTAAGCGAGTCAATCCTAGCGCTCTTTAGGATTGTTGTGGTTGCTTTTACTGCTTTATTTATTGCATTCATTATTATGCTGCATATATGTGCATATGTGTTTGCATGCATCATATTATCATTGTGCTGGATCCTATACAGGTTGGTTCCTCTGATTTGGGGTGGGTGTTCTAAGTGGGGCTAAAACCCAGGCCCGAGTATACACCTAGGATTAGCGTGGTCTCACGTCTCCTCACTTTCTGTATCAGCATGTTGTTGCGACGTGACATACCACAGCCGGACGAGGTTCATTTGAGAGAGTCCTTCCATTTGGAGTATTCCATTCAGGTTGGGTTATCTCATCTGAGCTATTGACTTCGGTGACCGTTCTTTCCCGGATCTTTGGTTTAGACGATCTTATGAGAGCTACAACGGCACACCCAAAAGGGCAAACCCGTTGAGTATCTTGTCCGATTGTCGAGACCATTATCCGCCTTAGGATGACCTTGTTAGAATTCACCTGTGAGGGGAGGGTTTGATTCTTGCAAGCACAGGTTTCGTCAGTGATTCTATGATGGTGACTATGGTTCAGTTGGATTTATGGGTCTTTATTTTTGGACGCCGGAGGTTTGACCTTGGTATTTATCAGAGGGTTCTGTTTATTTCGGATCCCTGGGCCGAATTTGAGGGTATTTGCTCAGATGGTGACTTGGTTCTGAAGTATGGGTTCCAGATGACCTTGGGTTCCAGATGATTTTGATCTGTGGTTTCCGGTGCCGAATTCAGGCCGAAGTTTTGATCCTGTGCCATGAGATACTCAGCCAACCTGCCATGGCTCCATCATTCGCATCATAGCATGTTTATTTTTCAAAAAAAAAATAATGCAAAGAAAGAAAAAGAAAACAGTTAACCCGCATATGTATATCCTTTTCAGGATCATTCATGATGAACAGCATACGCATCATACACATCATATACATATCATTCTTGCATTACAGGTGTTCTTGAACAAGACTTCTCACTCTGGTTCCTGTTTTAGGCAGGATTGTTGATCGTCGTCCGCACCGCTACGCTACAAGACTGAATCAACAGAGAAGTATGGACCAAGTTCAAGCTGAGTTGGCTGAGATGAGGGCTAACATGGCCCAGTTTATGACCATGATGCAAGGGGTTGTTCAAGGGCAAGAGGAGCTGCGTGCCTTAGCCCAAAGACAGGAAGCTGTGATTCCACCGGTCCACCGTGCCTCACCAGAAGGGGGTCCCTGTTAATGAAGTTGTTGCTGCTGCTATTCCCGTCAACAACTATGCTGTGGGTGATGAGTTGAGGGGTATCAGAATCAATGGACAGCCTATTGCTGCTGAGACTGTTAATGCTAGAGCAACTCGTGCTCCTGTTCGCCATCCTGCTCCGTTAGTTGATAGACAGGAAGATATGTTCACTCTCCTTAGTGATGAAGACGAAGTGGGAAGAGTTGAAGAGAGGGATAGGAAGGTTGATGCCCTTGCTGAGAAGATCAGAGCCATGGAGTGTCAGAACTCTTTGGGATTCGATGTAACCAACATGGGATTGGTTGATGGGCTGAGAATTCCTTACAAGTTCAAGGCGCCATCCTTTGACAAATATAACGGCACTTCTTGTCCTCGCACTCATGTGCAGGCCTACTACAGAAAAATCTCCGCATACACTGACGATGAGAAGATGTGGATGTACTTTTTCCAGGATAGCTTGTCTGGAGCTTCCTTGGACTGGTACATGGAGTTGAAGAGGGAATCCATTAGAAGCTGGAGAGATTTGGGTGAAGCCTTCTTGAGGCAATATAAACACAATATGGATATGGCTCCGAGCAGAACCCAACTGCAGAGCTTATTCCAGAAGTCTGGTGAAAGTTTCAAGGAGTACGCCCAGAGGTGGCGTGAGTTAGTTGCAAGAGTGCAACCTCCTATGTTGGAAAGAGAGCTAACCGACATGTTCATCGAGACGCTACAAGGAGTGTTTATGGACCGTATGGGGAGTTGCCCGTTCGGTAGCTTTTCTGACGTTGTTATTTGCGGAGAAAGGACTGAGAGCCTTATTAAAGCAGGGAAGATTCAAGATTCTAGTTCTTCATCTTCCAGTTCAAAAAAGCCATTTGCTGGGGCACCCCGAAGAAGGGAAGGTGAAACAAATGCTGTGCATCATAGGAGAAGTATGAATAGAGGGCAGTATCGTCAAGTTTCCGCTGTGACTATCCCAGCACCCCAACCTCAACCTCAGCAACAACAACATGGAGCTCCACAACACCAACAACAACAACAGCAACGCCCGTTTCAACCAAGGCAGAGAATGCCAGAGCGTCATTTTGATCCGCTACCAATGACATATGCTGAGTTGCTTCCCGAACTACTCATATTGAAATTTGTTGAGCTTCGCACCATGGCTCCGTTGACAAGAATTCCTGCTGAGTATGATGCCAATGTTCGTTGTGACTTCCATTCCGGTGCACCAGGGCACCATATTGAGAACTGTCGGGCTTTCCATCATAAAGTCCAGGATCTGATTGATGCTAAAACAATCAACTTCGCTCATGTTCCGAATGTGGTGAATAACCCTATGCCTCAACATGGTGGGCCCAGGGTAAACAATGTGGAAAGTGAGGAAGCTGTGGATCTGGTGTTTGATATTGATGAGGTTCAGACGTCGTTGCTAGTGGTAAAAGAGCGTCTGCTGAAAGGGGGAGTGTTCCCGGGCTATGATGAAGGTTGCTCAGATTGTGCTAATCAAGAGGATGGCTGCGTAGAGTTGAGAAGAGGTATCCAGGGTCTGATTGATGAGGGTTGCCTGCAGTTCAGTCGAGCTGTAAAAGATCGAGGAGTGGTGTCAACTGTCACCATTTACTTCAAACCGCCTGAGGGTCCTGGACGTGCCCCAAGAACTGCTAGTGCGCTCGTGACTATCGGTACCCCTATCACCATATCTGCTCCAGTAACGGTTGGCACTCCTATCACCATTATTGCTTCTGATAGAAGATCTGCTGAGAACAGTAGGGCGGTCCCATGGAAGTATGATAATGCTTACCGCAATAACAGAAGGTCAGAAAGTCAGATCAGACCGGTGAATCAGGCTCCAATGACCATTGGTGTGCCAGTTAAAGCTCCTGTAACTGTTGGTCCGGCTGTGGACAATGTGGGAGGACCTGGAGGGTTCACAAGGAGTGGTCGTCTGTTTGCACCACGGAGTTTGAGGGATAACAATGTTGAGGCTCTTGCCAAAGCAAAAGGAAAGCAAGTTGTGGTCGAAGAAGGACCTATGCAGAAGGAAGCGCCTGAGGGCTCCTTTGAGAAAGACGTGGAGGAGTTCATGAAGATCATTAAGAAGAGTGATTATAAGATTGTGGATCAGCTGAATCAAACTTCGTCCAAAATTTCTATCCTCTCATTGTTATTGTGCTCTGAGGCACACCGTAACGCCTTGCTGAAAATGTTGAATTTGGCTTACGTGCCTCAGGAAATTTATGTCAATCAGTTGGAGGGTGTTATTGCGAATGTGAGCACACGACATGGGTTGGGGTTCACAGATCTGGATCTGACGCCTGAGGGTCGCAATCACAACAAAGCCCTGCACATCACTATGGAGTGCAAAGGCGCAGTGATGTCGCATGTGTTGGTGGATACTGGCTCTTCTTTGAACGTGTTGCCCAAGAAGATTATGAGCAAGATTGATGTTGAAGGGGTTGTTCTCACTCCGAGTGATCTTGTGGTTCGCGCTTTTGATGGGTCCAAGCGATCAGTGTTCGGTGAAGTCACCTTTCCCGTAAAGATTGGCCCGGAGGTATTTGATATTGTCTTCTATGTGATGGATATTCAACCAGCATATAGTTGCTTATTAGGGCATCCCTGGATACATGGGGCTGGAGCAGTTTCGTCAACTCTCCATCAGAAGCTGAAGTATATGTGGAATGGTCAGGTCGGGACTGTGTGCGGCGAGGAGGACATTCTTGTGAGTCATTTATCTTCCTTCAAGTATGTGGAGATGGATGGCAAGATCCATGAAACGCTGTGCCAGGCTTTTGAGACCATTGACATTGAGAGGGTGGCTTTTGCTGAGCAGAAGAAGCTAGGTGCCTCAATTGCATCGTACAAGCAGGCTGTGGAGGTTGTTAAATCGGGGCAACAATGAAGGCTGGGGCAAGATGGTTGACCTTCCCGTCAAAGAGGACAAATCCGATATTGGTTATCAGCCTCTTCAGGCAGAGCAGGGTGTTCAGAAAAGGCCAAGTACCTTCACCAGCGCGGGGTTGATGAATCATGGTGACGTCTTTGCAGCCAGTAGTGAAGATGGTGAAAGTGATTATGATCTGGACAATTGGGTGCACCCGTGTGCTCCAGGGGAGATGGTGAATAATTGGACAGCCGAAGAAATGGTCCAAGTTACTCTTCAGACAGAGTAATTTTCTTTTGTTTTTTCATTTTGCACAAACCCTACGCTCTGCCCGGGGCGTAGTGGTTCATTGTAGGGCCTCATCATGTTTTCAATGATTATCATTAATAAAGGACGTTTTGCAAACAAATTTGTGCTCACTGTCTTTCTGTTTTTATTTTCAATTTCAAAACAATAAAAATGGCAATGTTTTTTGTTTTTTGTGACTTTCTTCAACTCTTTTCTAAAATAAAGCATTGAACATCGTACATGCAGAATTGATCTCGCGGACTCCATTAAAAACAATTATGTTACGGCTCAGTATGATTTCGATAATCCCATATACCAAGCCGAAGAAGAGAGTGAGGAAGATTGTGAACTCCCTAAAGAACTGGTCAGATTATTGAAGCAGGAGGAAAGGGTCATCCAACCTCATCAGGAAGAGTTGGAAGTTATTAACCTTGGTACTGAGGACGCCAGGAGAGAGATCAAGATCGGGGCTGCTTTGAAGGAAGATGTCAAGAGAAAGCTGATTGAGATGCTGAGAGAATATGTGGAGATATTCGCCTGGTCGTATCAAGATATGCCTGGGTTGGATACAGATATTGTGGTGCACATGCTACCTCTCAGAGAAGATTGTCCTTCGGTAAAGCAGAAGCTTCGTAGAACTAGTCCTGATATGGCTGTCAAAATCAAAGAGGAAGTTCAGAAGCAGTTGGATGCGGGTTTTCTGGCAGTTACTAGTTATCCCCCGTGGGTGGCCAACATCGTACTTGTGCCGAAGAAGGATGGTAAAGTCAGGATGTGTGTCGATTACCGAGATTTAAACAGAGCTAGTCCGAAAGATGACTTCCCATCACCTTACATTGATGTATTGGTTGATAATACGGCTCAATCCTCGGTTTTCTCTTTCATGGATGGATTTTCTGGCTATAATCAGATTAAGATGGCGCCAGAAGACATGGAAAAGACGGCATTCATTACACCTTGGGGCATGTTCTGCTATAAGGTGATGTCGTTTGGGCTGAAGAATACCGGTGCTACCTATCAGAGGGCTATGACGACTCTCTTTCATGACATGATGCATAAAGAGATTGAAGTGTACGTGGATGATATGATTGCGAAGTCTCAGACAGAAGAGGAGCACCTGGTAAATTTGCAGAAGTTATTTGAAAGACTGAGAAAATTCAAACTGAGGCTGAATCCAAACAAGTGTACGTTTGGGGTGAGATCCGGTAAGTTGTTAGGCTTCATTGTCAGTGAGAAAGGGATTGAGGTTGATCCAGCGAAAGTAAAAGCTATTCAAGAAATGCCTGAACCGAGAACAGAAAAACAGGTTCGTGGGTTTCTAGGGAGATTGAACTACATTGCACAGTTTGTATCTCACCTAACCGCCACGTGCGAACCGATTTTCAAATTGCTAAGAAAAGATCAAGCAATCAGGTGGAATGATGAATGTCAAAAGGCTTTTGATAAAATAAAAGAGTATTTGCACAAACCTCCAATCCTTATACCTCCAGTTCCTGGGAGGCCTCTGATAATGTACCTTTCAGTAACCGAGAATTCGATGGGGTGTGTATTGGGACAGCATGACGAGTCTGGTCGAAAAGAGCATGCAATATACTACCTTAGCAAAAAGTTTACCGACTGTGAAATAAGATATTCACAGCTTGAGAAAACTTGTTGTGCTTTGGCATGGGCTGCTCGCCGACTGAGACAGTATATGTTGAACCATACTACCTTGTTGATTTCCAAGATGGATCCAGTGAAGTACATCTTTGAAAAGCCGGCTCTCATCGGGCGTGTTGCTCGTTGGCAGATGATTTTAACAGAGTATGATATCCAGTATACATCGCAGAAGGCCATCAAAGGTAGTATTCTGTCTGACTACCTTGCCGAGCAACCGATTAATGATTATCAGCCGATGATAATTGAATTCCCTGATGAAGACATCATGTATCTAAAGATGAAAGATTGTGAAGAGCCTCTTGTCGAGGAAGGACCGGATCCTGATGACAAGTGGACATTGATGTTTGATGGGGCAGTTAATGTGAATGGTAACGGTGTTGGGGCAGTACTCATTAATCCTAAAGGTGCACACTTGCCTTTTTCTGCCAGGTTGAACTTTGAAGTAACCAACAATGAAGCTGAGTATGAGGCTTGTATCATGGGTATTGAAGAAGCCATCGATCTAAGGATCAAGACTCTGAACATTTATGGAGATTCCGCTCTAGTGATTAACCAAGTCAATGGAGATTGGAATACTCATCAGCCGCATTTGATTCCTTATCGAGATTACACCAGAAGGATCCTGACTTTCTTCAAGACAGTGAAGCTGTATCATGTACCCCGAGATGAAAATCAGATGGCTGACGCTTTGGCTACTTTGTCTTCTATGATCAAAGTCCATTGGTGGAATCATGTGCCACACGTTGCTGTGAATCGACTCGAGAGGCCTGCGTATGTGTTTGCAGCCGAGTCTATTGTTGATGAGAAGCCGTGGTACTATGATATCAAGAATTTCCTCAAGAGTCAGGAGTATCCTGAAGGAGCGTCAAAGAATGACAAGAAAACCCTAAGAAGGCTAGCTGGAAGCTTTTAGTTGAATCAGGATGATGTGTTGTATAAGAGGAACTTTGACATGGTTCTGCTCAGATGCGTGGATAGACACGAAGCAGACCTGTTGATGCAGGAAGTACATGAAGGATCGTTCGGTACCCATGTTGGTGGTCATGCAATGTCCAAGAAATTGTTGAGAGTCGGTTATTATTGGATGACTATGGAATACGACTGTTTCAAATACGCTCGGAAATGTCATAAATGTCAGATCTATGCAGATAAGGTGCACGTACCGCCAAGCCCTCTGAATGTTATGAATTCTCCGTGGCCATTCGCAATGTGGGGCATTGATATGATTGGGAAGATTGAACCTATTGCTTCTAATGGGCATCGCTTCATCCTGGTTGTGATTGATTACTTCACCAAATGGGTGGAAGCAGCTTCCTATGCTAATGTCACCAAGCAAGTGGTTGCCCGATTCATTAAGAAGGAAATTATCTATCGATATGGGGTTCTTGAGAGGATCATTACTGATAATGGTTTGAATCTCAATAACAAGATGATGAAAGAGCTTTGCAGAGATTTTAAGATCGAACATCACAATTCTTCTCCTTACAGACCGAAGATGAATGGTGCTGTAGAGGCGGAAAACAAGAATATTAGGAAGATTGTGCAGAAGATGGTCGTGACGTACAAGGATTGGCGTGAGATGCTGCCTTTCGCTTTGCATGGGTACCGTACCTCAGTACGTACGTCGACCGGGGCAACCCCTTACTCCCTTGTGTATGGTATGGAGGCAGTCCTACCTGTTGAAGTGGAGATTCCTTCTTTGAGAGTCTTGCTGGATGTCAAGCTAGACGAAGCTGAGTGGATTCAAACCAGGTTTAATGAGTTGAGCCTTATCGAGGAGAAACGATTAGCAGCTGTGTGCCATGGGCAACTGTATCAGAGAAGGATGAAGAAGGCATTTGATTAGAAAGTGCGTCCTCGAAGCTATCAGACAGGTGATTTAGTTTTGAAGAGGATCCTTCCTCCCGGTACAGATAACAGGGGCAAGTGGACTCCGAATTATGAAGGTCCATATGTTGTTAAAAAGGTTTTCTCTGGTGGAGCCTTGATGCTGACAACTATGGATGGTGAAGATTTTCCGTCCCCTGTTAACTCAGATGTAGTCAAAAAATACTTCGCGTAAATTGACCCGCTGGACAAAAAGAATAAAAGAGTCCAGGCAAAAAAGGGCATCCCGGCGAACCAAGAAAAAAAAAGGAAAAGGTTTGGGAAAAAGTTAGGGATAAAGAATGAAAAGAATATGTACACCCGGTAAGTCGAAAACCCGCAAGGGCGGCTTAGGCAAAAATGGGTATCCCGGTGGATTGAAAACCCGAAAGGGCGATCCAGGCAAAAGAGGGATTAAAGTGAAGGCTACAGTCTGAGTTTATCTGTACCTCATCGCGCTTCAGTATCTACCATCTTGAAGGATATGATCGGTCCAATCATTCTTCTCAGAAAGCAAGGAATGTTGGGGAAATTGAGGATCTGTGAGTCATAACAGAATTGGAAAATAGTGGATGTCGTGTTCACATTGCCAATAGGATAGTTTATTTCCTATTTTGTGCGCAATTACCTCTTCCTAGGAATTGCTTCCTGTTGTATTTGCCTTTTCAGGCCCATTTTCAATCAATAAAAGTCGTTATTCAGATAAATTGCTCTCTTATTTTTTATTTTACTGTTTTGTTTGCAAAAACGTCCGAATTTTTGATAAACATTGCATCTAAAAACATGAAGGCTAGACAATAACTTGCAGAAAGATAAAACATTTATAAATCATTTTGAATGTTGAGTACACCTGGGTGTATCTTGTCCATACAATCCCCTGGGGAAAGTATGTCCCGCTGTTTTGCAGGTTATTACCTTTGATTGCTGGCTAGAGCAGATAAGCCACGGTTTGTTCAGAGACGTTTCAGCATTGTCCGGTATTGCAAGAAGTTGGGTCGTCTGAAGCAAGTTCAGGACTTATCTCCCCAGCGTATTTGAGATCAGGGATTCCTCAGCAGGGTTGAGGACGTTTCCCCAGCAAGTCTGAAAACTATTAGAACTGTTCTTCCCCGGCAGAGGCGTCTGTGGGTAGTGTGTCCCTCAGCATCAGGCCTGAGAGTTGATCTTTCCCTAGCAGGTTTGAAGACTGTTAGTCCCCACTGAGTCTGAGGTTGCCATATCTCTAGCGGAGGTGCCTGTGGGTAGTTTGTTCCTTGGCAGTCGGGTCTGAAGTACTGTAATCCTCAACAGGGTCGTGATTGCCTTTCCCCAGCAGGGTTGTGAATGTTTTCCCCAGCAAGTCTGAAGTGGGAAGTCTTCCCAGCGGAGGTTTGTGTTGATGGTTTTCCCCAGCGGAATCCCCAAGCGGATCAGGTTCGGTGAAAATTTTCCCCAGTAGGGTTACTCCTGCCCGTGGGTTGGCAGTTATCCCCAGTGGAGGTGAGCATTGGTTGTTTCCCTAGCGGAGTATCCAAGTGGATTGGATTCAGTGGAAGTTATCCCCGGTGGGATTTATCCTTTCTCCAGCAGCAGTGCTATTCCCCAGCGCATTCGAGGTTGGTGTGTGCCCTAGCCAGAGGCTCCCCAGTTGACATGGTTTCTCTGCCGTCCCCAGAGTATCAGATCAGCAAAGCACCCCCAGCAATGTGTCTCCCCAAAGAGTGGGAGGATCAAATCAGAATTGTGTGCTCAGCGAAGCGATCATTTGCTTCCTAGCAGGAGTTTTTCTCCGTTTGCATCTTGCATATAGTAATCATTGCATCCTCAAATCGCGTAGCATTTCCATTCAATATGGAGCATTACCCCATAGAAATGTAAACATATGCATACATGTGTTAAACTTAATTGGACCTTATCCCCGGCAGAGGCGGATCATTGTTCAACAGCCCGCATGGCATATTTGCAAGCGGTGGCTCCTGACGGCATTCAGGACTGGTAATCCCCAGAGAGGTTTATTTCCTCATCCGCTTGGGAAAGGAAAGCTTGACTCCCCGGCATAGTCCCCGACAAGTGTGTGGCCTTGTCCTGACATATGTATATGTCATCCTTGCAATACCAGTGGGTGTCGTGTTGATCCCCGTGTGGGACCTTCCTTTTTTGGTGTCAGTATACATCATCGTCCGATGTCCGTAACATCGAGTTCTTCCTATTCATCGTCTTTCGATGTCTAGTCGTGGTTCCTTTCTTCCTATTCGTCCGTTGACGTCTATTCGTGGTTTCTCCTTATTCCCATTCGTCCATTGGTGTCTGGTCGTGGTTCCTTTCTTCCTATTCGTCCATTGACGTCTAGTCGTGGTTTCTCTTCCTATTTGTCCGTTGACGTCTAGTCGTGGTTTCTCTTCCTATTCGTCCGTTGACGTCTAGTCGTGGTTCCTTTCTCCCATTCATTCGTTGATGTCTGGTCGAGCTTTTCCTATTCGTCTGTTGACGTCTAGTCGTGGTTTCTCTTTCTCCCATTCATCCGTTGATGTCTGGTTGAGTTCTCCTATTCGTCTGTTGACGTCTAGTCGTGGTTTCTCTTCCCATTCATCGTCTTTCGATGTCTGGTCGTGGCTTCTTTCTCCCATTCATCCGTTGGTGTCTGGTCGAGTCTTTCCTATTCGTCTTTTGACGTCTAGTCGTGGTTTCTTTATTCCTATGCGTCCGGTGACGTCTAGTCGTGGTTTCTCTTTCTCCTATTCGTCCGTTGACGTCTAGTCGTGGTTTCTCTTCCCATTCATCATCTTTCGATGTCTGGTCGTGGTTCCTTTTTCCGATAAAAAATCAAAATCCCCAGTAGAGTCGTTGGTAAACGCCTTGTCTGGTCCAGTGATAAATATCAGATCCCAATGGAAGTTGCCATTGGTGAACATTCTTTTCTTTGATCATCCATCGCAGAGTGCAAATTTCTACGGTTCTTTTGGTATTCAATCCATGTGTACCTTGAAAGCATGACAGCCGTTGCTCTCATCCGTTCAGGTTCCCAGTTGATTGAGTAGGGGCAGCTGTAGCACCTCAAATTTGCACCCCCCATTTGTACAATCATTTCATTTTTAGGTCATTAACATTGCATAGTGCATTGCATTTCATCAGTCAAAACTGGTCAGGAGAAGTCACCTGTGCAAGAGAGCAAGCATTTTCATGAGAAAAAGGCCCTATGGTTGTTCTAGAGAGCTTGTGTGAACCCAAGGTTCATTTTGATGCAATTTGGCCAAGTGTTGAAAGCTCAAAGTCCACAGTGCAGTTTTAGGTCATCTGCGGCCCATAAAAGTCAACTGCAAGTCAACTGAGGGCTAGGAGGTGGAGAAGTGGTTTGAGACACTTCATTCATGTCCCAAAGAGGTTTATTCATCATGTCAAACATCTACCTTGAAGATTTTGAAGCCAGATCAAAAGTTTCCCAAAATGGAAAGTGACCTGTAATTTCAAGTTTCCAAAAATGGCATGTTTTTGGACCAACTTCAACTTGACTTTACAACATCAAAGAAGCTTCAAATGAAATATTGTCTAACATGAAAGTTGAAGATATCTCTCTCCCATTTCTAAAAAGTCCAAGATCATGAGCATCTGATGCATGGTTGAGGAGATATGATCAAATCATTGCCAAGTGTGCATGGAACTTCCAAAGGCCATAACTTTTGACTCATAATTCCAAATTGAGTGGCTCTTTTTGCATAATTCTTATCATGACATGAACTTTCCAAATCAATCATCACATTGTATGAAATTTGAACATATGATCATTTGCTCATGCATGAAGATTTTGGAGGGAAAATCATAAATTTGAAATTGGTGCATCATGGACACAAATCACCATTGCCATTGTGTTAATTGGAAGTTTTTAAGTGAAATTGATCAGCCTATTGGTACTGTTCACGTGTGCATGCTTCATGCACCACCAATTTTGCCAATTTGCCAAACACCTTATTTTTCACTTAATTTCAACTAAACATGATTAATTTTGATTAAGAGTGGATTAACATAAGGTATATATACATAATCATAACAGAATTTTCACTTCTTCACCATTTTTTGATCTCAAATTCTTCTTCCCTCCATTTTTGCTCCACATTGAAATTTGATTTTCTTCCACATAACCTTGCTATATTCTTCCATATTCTTGTTCTCTGGTGTGGATTTAGCATAGATCAAGCCTTGGATCGTCAAATTTGGACCAAAATCGTGTGGTGCAAGCTCAAGAACCTAGCAATGCCAATTCAGATTTAAGCAAGATTCAAGCAGTTCCAAGCCTAAATTTCTTCATCAAACTTCATAACAAGTGATCAGGAGTGTATTGGAAGCTTGCCAGGCCTTGATTCGCGCGTTTCCAGGAGTTGATCTTCAAGAGGTCACATTTTCGATCCTTTTAATTCTCTGTTTTATGTGTATGATAGTGTAGATCTTGTCATGCTGGTTAACCTGAGCTAAATTTCGTGTGAAATGATGTACTATTGCATGAGATATGAGTGATTGAAGTTTTGTGCATTCAAATGTTTTTGCTCGATTTGAATTCGTTATGGTGAATTAGCACGGATTGACATTGGATTCTTGATGTACGTTGCGTGAGCTTCATTTTGGTATAGGTATTTCGAAATTCTGGAAAAAGTCCCATGTGAGCTTGTTGTTGCTTCACCGTCTCCATGAAGGAGACGGTTGTTTCCTCCGCAAGCTACAGTACCCTCCACCGTCTGGTTAGGGCTGACTCGTCTGCCACGCGTGAGTCTCGTTGGCGTATTGATTGGTTTAGGATGCGTTGACCGGTCCACATGCGCTAGGACTCTGGCTGACTGGACGCCACGTAGTTTAATGAAACTACAGCGTTTCACTCAGTACTCCATTCGATTCCAGCCGAGCGCCTTTCATCTTTTTTTTTCAATTCTTCCTGTACTTAATGAAAGGACGTATTTTTGGGCCTTGTTCATCATTATTTCATTTTTTTCAATTTTTATTTCATTTTCTCCATGAACTTTAAAAAACCATAAACAATAGAATAATGATCCAAATAATGCCAGGTTTTTTTCTACATGATCCTTGAGATGTCTAGAATTTTATGATGTTGATTTTATGATTTTATCTTTTCTGGAAATTAAATGGTGCTAGACTCTTTGAACATGTATGCTTTTGTGACCTTGCTTCATCCATTCTGTCATAAAATGCTCAATATTGATCCAAACGCCATGAAATTTTGCATGATGATTGTTAACATGTTGATGGACTTGTGTGATTTTATTTGGCATTTTTTGAAATTTGCTTCACTGTTTGGGACACATGTACTTTAGGTGTGACAATTTGTGTCACACAATTGGATGGCTTGCTTATGCATTTTCATTTCCATGTCAATTAAACTTTGATAATTCTGATTTTTGGTATGATGATTGTGTTGGATGTGTTGATTGCTCATGAGTTTTTCCAGAATTGTTTGAGTCATTTCTGTTTTGATGTGGAATTTTCATTCATGATGACCATTTGTGAGCTTTGAATTTGCTTTTGCCTTCTCTTGCACATGAAATGAATTTGCCTAATGCTTTTGACTTGGTCATTTTTAGGACATGTTCATGATTGATTAAAGTTGCTTTGTGTTGATTGTTAGCTTCTGTTTTGAATTTTTTCTCCACCTTTGACCCTAGGCTTTGACCTAGGGGTTTGGACTCACCTTTGAGCTTTGAATTTCAGGTTCAAGCATTCATCTCCATGATTGATGTTGCTCCATCCTTTGAGCTTTGTTATTTGCTATTGTGTGCTAACATTTGGTTGTTTTGTAGGCTTTGATGATAGTTCACTTGAGTGTTTGCCTTATGGCTTGTTGTACATATTGGGATTGTCTGTCTGTTGAGATCTATTAACTGTTGTCTGTTTGTCTGAATACTATACTGATTGTTTGGTTGTTTACACAGGTACTTTAGCCGCTTTAACTCATTATTTGAGTTGCTTTGCTTTGCTTGTGGTTGGCATACCACTTAGGTAAATTCCTACTCTCCATGTAGTCTGGAAGACCTGTCATGTTATGTTGGCAGGCACCTGTCTGAAGCCCTCCTTAAGAGGCAATATTTGTGCTTGTTTATCTTTGTGCCTTGTACATTCAAAGACCTCCTAAGTGAAGAGGCATTGGCAGATAAAAGGGATGTGCAATCCATCCCCTGCTATTCAGTTGTGTCTTTCATCTTGCTCACACCATGTGTTGATGCACTTTGAATAAAAACCCAAAATCTTGTTGTGTCAGTCATGGTGGAATAGAGTCCCACATTCTGGACTCCCACACTTTCATTGTTTCAAGCTCTCGCAGGCCAGGGATGAGAGCTATGAGGTCTGACCCTCATTTCCCATTTCATCTGCTTCACCCTAACTCTCAATGTTAGGGTTAAGAGCTAACAACACCCTTTTCCAGTTAGCTTGTTTGTCGAGGTTGATTTGACCCCTTGACTAAAGCCCAGCCTTGTATGAGCCACTTGTTTGCATATAGTGTGTGTGCTTGCTCTTTGTCGCATCACGCGAAAAACCGGCGGGAAAACAAGAACAACAGAGCCGCCACCGTGCGTTATTTGTCTCAAAAGAGGGAAAGGAAACGCTCAGAGTAAACCTGGAAAAAGCATGGTCTCGCGACCAAAGAGAATGGGTTCGGGAGTCGGTTATGCGAAGGGAAGGTATTAGCACCCCTACGCATCCGTCGTACTCGACGGGATCCACGCACAATAGAAAGGAAAATGGTTGCTAAACACTGCTCACACACACACACTGGCTGAAAGAGACACAAGAAAACAAGACTGAAACTGACTCGGCAGGATATCGCATCCTGGGCCTACTTAGTCTATCAAGCATAGACATCAGAGTCGAAGTAGTTCGGACTGGGGAAACGACACATGCTCGCTAGGATATCGCATCCTATGCATACGTATCTCCTTTGGACGAAGGAGAATCAGAGCATTCGTAGCTCGGCTGACACGCACACAAACAAACACAGGAAAAGGCAAACGTGGAGCCTGAATGCCAATCACTGGACTTACATCAGCATCCGAACCAAAACGCACTCAAGAAGGCAAACATGGAGCCTGAACGCCAATCACTGGACTTACATCAGCATCCGAACCAAACACACGCACACTGGAACCCAAATGCCACTCGATGGACTTACATCAGCTTCCAAGCACACAACAAGACAAAACAAAGACACAGGCGCCCGGAGAGATCTGCTCATCTCCTGCCTACGTACCTCATCTGGTATGAGGATCAGGGCGACGTAGTTCCCCTACAGAGGGATAAAGGACTAGCCTAACCAGATAACAGAGGGAGACACAACTAGGGAGACTACGACTCGAGCCTAGATGTTATCATGCAAATCATCCCTAAGTTAAGGTTTCTAGCTAACTGGCACAGGGAGCCAGCCTATCCTAGTCATGACTTGCACAGGAAGCAAGCCACACCTAACTTAACTTGCACAGGAAGCAAGCCAAGCAAAACCTAACTTGCACAGGAAGCAAGTCTAAACTAACCCTAACTTGCACAGGAAGCAAGTCAAACAAACATACAAGCACAGGTAGCACACACTATACACAAGCAAGGGGCTCAAACAAGGTTAGGTTTTAGTCGAGGGGTCATATCAACCTCAACAAACAAACCTCTGGAACTGGGTGAATGTGCTCTTAACCTTGCCATTGAGGGGCTAAGGTGAAGCAGATGAAAGGTGAGTGAAGATAAGACTTCACAGCTCTTATCCCTGGCCTGGGAGAGCTTAAGACAAGAATGTGTGGGTTCAGAAAGTGGGAACCCTTCTACACATTTAAAACTGACTCAACTGTACAATTGTACAAGATCTTGGGTTTGTATCTGCAATGCATCAACACAGTGGTGTGAGCAAAGCAGATGACACACAGAATAGCAGGGGATAGATTGCATATCCCTTGGGTTCTGCCAATTGCCTCTTCACTTAGGAGGTCTTTGACTCTATGCAAGGACAAAATTAAACATCCACAAATATTGCCTCTTAAGGAGGACTTCAGACAGTTGCCTGGCCAAGTAACAGGCCAGGTCTTCCAGACTACATGAAGTTAGGAAGTTGTACCTCAATGCAAATTGCTTATACAAGCAAAGCAAAGCAAAAGTTCACAAGGAACTGAGCAACTAAAAGCACCTGAAATAGTCAAGCAGACATTAGTATACAACTTCAAACAAAACAAAAAGAAACAGACATCAACAGTTAATCAGAAGCAAATGGATGTGCAGGGCATAAGGCTTGAGGCATGTGAGCCAAGCCACCTACAAGACAAACAAGTTAGACAATGATATTTAAGCAAGCTCAATCAAAAAGAAGTGGTCTCATTGGAGCATTTGTAGCTTCACCTGAAAACAAGAACTCAAACATAAGTCACAGGACCACTAGGACAAGCCTAGGGTCAAAAGTAAATGAGAAAGTCAAAACAGCAAGCAATGTCCAATCAAAATCAAATTCAAACATTTAGGAAGCAAACCCAATTGGTTTCATGTTCATATCATGCATCATCATCATTTCATAAGCAAAAGAAGTCAAAGCATGGCAAAATGAGAGCTCATAGGAGTCAACAGCAAGACTTAACTTAAAACCAATCATAATCAATTCCAAAAATCACCAAATAAATCATGATCAATCACAACCCACAGCATGGTAAGCATGTCAAATTTCATCCCATTTGGACAAGTGGAAGGCAGTCAATGAAAATCATAAAGTCAAAGCAATTTTGAACATGCTCAATGAAGTCAACCAAACATGCATCAACTTGAAAAATTCATAAATCAGAGATGGCATATGATAAATGAATGGGACTAAAACCATGGCAAAGCTTAAGATGTCTAGTAATCACATATCAAATTTCAAGTCCATCTAATAAAGTATGAGAATTTCACAAATGAAATGGGAGCATGTGTCACAAAAAGTCAACATATGACTAAACAGGGGAGAAAATCTCAAACAATTAGGAAATGTCACAAATAATTCCAAGAAAATTCACATGTAAACTAGACATCCAAGAGTAGGTTCATGCAAAAATTCACATCAATTGGAGGTCAGGAAGCATGGTATCAAAAATCATGAAGTTGCACATCAATGGTGTGACACAAATTGTCACACCCTACTTCAAAAATCATAACTCACAAACCAGCAATGATAAATTCACAAACTCTACACCAAAATCACCATGAGTGTGTCTAGTTTAAGCACAAAAAATTTGGGAGCCATTGGATAAAGTATCACCATTTCACAAATGTTTTGGCAAGGTGTACAAAATATGCATACATGTCACAAACCCTAATACCATTTAAAATTCACTCATCCAAAAAATCAGCAAAAATCATGATAAAAAAGTAGAGATCCAGATGAACACAATGCAAAAATTCCCATGAATTTTGGATTTGAAATGAAGATGTTATGAATTTTGTAAGATGATGTATCAAATGAAATAAAAATTGAGAAAATAAATGAATAAATGAATTAATGTGACACGGCGTGGCATTTTGTAATTTCGTGGAACTTTAATGAAACGGTGCGTATGGGAATAGAAGCGTGGCATGTGATGATTGGACAAGAGCAATCCAACAGTAACAGCAGCATGCAGTGTAAAAGGAAAACACGAGCAGCATGGTTTCTGGGCAACAAACGCATATTTAGGGTTTTATGAACAGTATTCCTTCATCATCTTCAATCAAGTTCGAAAAACAAAATTTCCAGAAATACAAATTGAAGGTATCAATCGAACCAGCCAAGCATCATCATCAACGTTCCATCATTTATTTTCAGTAACTTAAACTAAAACAGAAGAAATAAGCAAAAACAACATTTGATATGCAACTTCAAATCATCCTTATTCACTCATTACTCGACCGTTTCTATGGATCCAAAGCTCAATAGAATCAGCGAAACAAGGCCTACCTAAAGCATGGCATGGTTTTAAGAAATGAGAGCATCGATTTCTTACCAAAAATGAAGTGCAGTAGTGATTCTGATGTTCTTTGGTCGTGGAAGCTCAGAACAGCTGGCCCTTAACACTCCAGATGATGAATGGGAGAAGAACTTTGGCTTGAAATGGCTTGGTTTGGATGCAAACAACTTCTGCCATTGATGATGCTTTGGAAAAAACAGTCGTGTAGATGCTGATACAGATGGTGTTTGAAGGTTGAAACCAGCTCCAAATGATGAGTAGATGTTGTATCAAACAAAGCAAAGTTGTGTGGTTGCACTTAGTTGACAGAATTTTGAAAATGGAAGAAGATGAGAATTTTGGAGAATGAAGTTTTCTGTGTAGGATGTTGGCTGCTAGGGTTTGTAAATGACAGAAAATCATCTTTATATTCTCTGTTTAAAAGTACAAATCAAAGTCCATGAAAAGGTGGGATGTAGTTGTTGAAAAATGTACTTTTTTCCAATTTTCAAGCAAGTTGGCATGGCTGTATGTACTGCACGAATTTGGGCTTTCAAACATGACACAAACCACATTTCTGAACCATTTCAATTGGCCAAGTGGTTTAAAAATGATTATTTTGAAAAGTCAAAATTCAACTCACTTGAAATTAATTAAGGCAAGTTCAAAAAGGCCATTTTGCTTGGTGAAGTTTTGGTGAATGAAAGTTACATTTTTGGAAAGAGGGGATCAAATGTGACTTGTAGGAAAAAACCCCACCCAAATTGGCCAAATGGTTTGAGAGATATGGCCTTTTGAAGTTCAAGAATTTCTGAAAATGATTTGATCATAACTTGCCAACCATACATGGGAATTGAGTGTTCTTGGACTTTTTGGAAATGGGAGAACAAGATCTTCAAATTTCATGTTGGGCAAAAATTCATTTGAAGCTTGTATCATGATGTAAGTTTGAGGATCAAGACTTTCCATTTTGGGCAGGTTTCAATTACAGGTCCAGTTTCTACTTTTGGAAATTTCTGATCTGGCTTCAAATTCTTCCATGATGGTGTTTGACATGATATATGAGGACTATATGGACATGAATGAGACCTCTCAAACCAATTTCCATCATCAAATCACTGATTAAATGAACAGTTGACCAACAGTTGACTTTTAGGGTTTCTGACTGACTGTGCATTGACTGATGACTTCTGAACATCCAATCCTTGACCAAAACACTTCAAATGGATCCCCAAGTCATGTGAACATGTTGGACCAACCCTAGGGCCTTGGCTCAATGGAATTTGTACTTGCTTGCTTGACTGACTGATCTCCTGACCAGTTTGACCTAATTCTCTTGATTGGTCTTGCACTTGAGGCAGATAGGACAATGCAATGTTATGCAGTGGACCATGTTATGTTATGACCTAATATGAAAATGTATGTACAATGATAGGTGCAAATTTGAGGTGCTACAGCTGCCCCTATTCAATCAGCTGGGAACCCGAACGGATGAGAGCAACGGCTGTCAGACTTTCAGGGTAAACAGGGATTGAATACCAAGAACCGAGAAATTTGCACTCTGCCGGATATGATACAAGAAGAACCACGTCATTTACCGATGACGCCTGCAATTGACAACTTCAGAAAGGCGAAACCATTTACCGATGGTTAGAAAACTGGTAACTTGATATTTACCGATATCAACTTCAGCAAGACCATTTACCGATGGCTGCTGGGAAACAACTCTGATGTAAAAGGAAGCAAGACCATTTACCAATGGTGGCTTCAAAGAAACTTGACATTTACCGATATCAACTTCAACTCGACCATTTACCGATGGCTACTGCAACTGGGGATCCGATATTTACCGATATCGAAGAAAACGGGGCCATTTACCGATGGCGGATAAAACTGGGCATTCAATATTTACCGATATCGAAGCATACGGGGCCATTTACCGATGGCGTCTCCACTTGGGGAGGAACAAAATCTTTGTGGTGTAATCAGACAAGACGTTTACCGACGACTTCTGGGGATCTTGATTTTATCAACAAGGAAACAAAACATAACCAGACATTTACCGATGACTGGGATGAGACTCGACGTTTACCGACATCGAAAGATGATGTTTACCGACATCCAAAAACGACCAGACATTTACCGATGACTGGGAATGAGAAATTTATTGGGGAGATACAAACAAATATTCGCAACCGGAAACCAGACAGGACATTTACAGATGACTCTACTGGGGATCTCTAACTGGGGATTATCAGACATTTACCGATGACTGGGAAAAGACTCGATGTTTACCGACATCGAAAGATGATGTTTACCGACATCAAAAAAAGACCAGACATTTACCGATGACTGGGGTGAGAATACCCGATGTTTACAGACACCGAAACAATGGTGTTTACCGACACCAAAAATGATGACCAGACATTTACTGATGACTGGAGAGAAAACCCGATGTTTACAGACACCAAAACAATGGTGTTTACCGACACCAAAAATGATGACCAGACATTTACTGATGACTGGGGAGAAAACCCGATGTTTACAGACACCGAAACAATGGTGTTTACCGACACCAAAAATGATGACCAGACATTTACTGATGACTGGGGAGAATACCCGATGTTTACAGACACCGAAACAATGGTGTTTACCGACACCAAACACACGCGAGTGCTAGTATGACACTTACCGGTATCACAAGAACGACTTCTTAGATATGTCAAGGCAAGGTTGACCACTTGCTGGGGTTCTCACTGAGGAGAAACAAACTTTCTGTCACCAACGGGTGAGGTAATAAACTTCTGTGGGGATATCAATCCTGAATGCTGTCAAGAGCACCTGTAGCAGACTTGCTGTGCTGATGTTGAATGAAATGATCCGCCTCTGCCGGGGATACGGTCTGGTGAGGTTAACACATGAATGCATATGTTTGAATTTTTCTATGGCGTAATGCTCCATATTGAATGGGAATGCTACGCAGTTTGAGGATGCAATGATCACTAAAAATGCAAAAAATGCAAAAATGATGAAAAACTCCGGTTGGGGAGCCAAAACTGATTGGGTACTCCAACTCTGCGGGGAGACTCTGCAAGGAGAGCAACGACTTCTCACTCATGTTGGAGAATAGCACTGCTGCTGGGGAAGGTAAACTCCGCTGGGGATATCCTTCAGTCCACAGATAGGATAAATGCTGGAGATAAATTTCAATGAACCTGCCTCACTCGGGGAGGAAATCGGCAAATACAGGCCTGCTGGGGATAGGCAATCCTTAGATCTGTTGGGGAATAGAAGGCACTATCCACAGACGTCTCCGCAGGGGAACATAGCTCTGATAGCTTCCAAACTTGCTTGGGGAAAATATCTGCTGAGGAAACGTCCTCACAGATGCCAACCTGAAAAACAGCACAACAAAATGCCCCCAGGGGATACATGGACAAGATACGCTCAAGTGTCCTCAACATTCAAAATGATTTTCAAATGTTTTATCTTTCTGCACGTTATTGTGTAGCCTTCATGTTCTTAGATGCAATGCTTATCAAAAATTCGGACATTTTTGCAAACAAAACAGTAAAAATAAAAACCAAAGAGTTATTTATCTGAATAACGACTTTTATTGATTGAAAATGTGCCTGAAAAGGCAAATACATTGGGAGGCAATTCCTAGAAAGAGGTAATTGCGCACAAAAGGAAAAATCTATCCTAATGGCAACGTGAACACGGCATCCACTATTTCCCAATTCTGTTATAACTCACAGATCATCAGTTTTCCTCCCAACTCCTTGCTTTCTGAGAAGAATGACTGGACGGATCACATCTTTCGAGATGGCAGACGACAAAGCTCGATGAAGTACAGACAACTCAGACTGTAGTCTTCGCTTTAATCCCTCTTTTGCCTGGATCGCCCTTTCGGGTTTTCAATCCACCGGGATACCCATTTTTGCCTAAGCCGCCCTTGCGGGTTTTCGACTTACCGGGTGTACAAATTCTTTTCATTTTATCCCTAATTTTTGCCCGAACCTTTTCTTTCTGTTTTTTTGGTTCGCCGGGATGCCCTTTTTTTTGCCTGGACTCTTTTTTTCTTTTTGTCCAGCGGGTCAATTTATGCGAAGTATTTTTTGACTACATCTGAGTTAACAGGAGACGGAAAGTCTTCACCATCCATAGTTGTAAGCATCAAGGCTCCACCGGAGAAGACCTTCTTCACAACATACGGACCTTCATAATTAGGAGTCCACTTGCCCCTGTTATCTGCACCGGGAGGGAGGATCCTCTTCAAAACTAGATCACCGATCTGATAGCTTCGAGGACGCACTTTCTGATCAAAGGCTCGCTTCATCCTTCTCTGATACAACTGTCCATGACATACAGCTGCTAGCCGTCTCTCTTCGATAAGGCTCAACTCGTTAAACCTTGTTCGAATCCACTCGGCTTCGTCCAGCTTGACATCCAATAAAACTCTCAGAGAAGGAATCTCCACTTCAACAGGTAGGACAGCTTCCATACCATACACAAGGGAGTAAGGGGTTGCCCCGGTCGACGTACGTACTGAGGTACGGTACCCATGCAAAGCGAAAGGCAGCATCTCATGCCAATCCTTGTACGTAACGACCATCTTCTGCACAATCTTCTTGATATTCTTGTTCGCCGCTTCTACAGCACCATTCATCTTCGGTCTGTAAGGAGAAGAATTGTGATGTTCAATCTTGAAATCTTTACAAAGCTCTTTCATCATCTTGTTATTGAGATTCGAACCATTGTCAGTGATGATTCTCTCAGGAACTCCATAACGACATATGATTTCTTTCTTGATGAACCGGGTAACCACTTGTTTGGTAACGTTAGCATAGGAAGCTGCTTCCACCCATTTGGTGAAATAGTCAATCGCTACCAAATGAAGCGATGTCCATTCGAAGCAGTAGGCTCAATCTTCCCAATCATATCAATGCCCCACATGGCAAACGGCCAAGGCGAATTCATGACATTCAGAGGGCTTGGTGGTACATGCACCTTATCAGCATAAATTTGACACTTATGGCACTTCCGAGCATACTTGAAACAATCGGATTCCATAGTCATCCAGTAATAACCCGCTCTCAACAATTTCTTAGCCATTGCATGTCCGCCGGCATGAGTACCGAAGGAACCTTCATGAACTTCCTGCATTAACATGTCCGCCTCGGGTCTGTCCACGCATCTGAGCAAGACCATGTCAAAGTTTCTCTTATACAACACATCATCCTGATTCAAATAGAAGCTTCCAGCTAGCCTCCTCAGGGTTTTCTTGTCATTCTTCGACGCACCTTCAGGATACTCCTGAGTCTTGAGGAAGTTCTTGATGTCATAATACCACGGCTTCTCATCAATCACAACAGACTCGGCTGCAAACACATACGCAGGCCTCTCGAGTCGATTCACCGCAACATGTGGCACATGATTCCACCAATGAACTTTGATCATAGACGACAAAGTAGCCAAGGCATCAGCCATTTGATTCTCATCCCGGGGGACATGATACAACTTCACCTTCTTGAAGAACGTCAGTATTCTTCTGGTGTAATCTCTATACGGAATCAAATGCGGCTGATTCGTATTCCAATCTCCATTGACTTGATTGACCACTAGAGCGGAATCTCCAAATATATCAAGAGTTTTGATCCTCAGATCAATGGCTTCTTCTATCCCCATGATACAAGCCTCATACTCAGCTTCGTTGTTGGTGACGTCAAACGTCAATCTGGCAGAAAAAGGTATATGAGCACCTTTAGGATTGATCAATACTGCCCCAACACCGTTACCGTTCATATTCACAGCCCCATCAAACATCAGTGTCCATTTGTCATCCGGATCCGGTCCTTCCTCGACAAGAGGCTCTTCGCAATCTTTCATCTTAAGATACATGATGTCTTCATCAGGGAATTCAAACATCATAGGCTGATAATCTTCAATCGGTTGCTCGGCGAGGTAGTCTGACAGAATACTACCTTTGATGGCCTTTTGTGACGTGTACTGAATATCATATTCTGTTAGAATCATCTGCCAACGAGCAACGCGTCCGGTGAGAGCCGGTTTCTCAAAGATGTACTTCACTGGATCCATCTTAGAAATCAATAAGGTAGTATGGTTCAACATATACTGCCTCAGTCGGCGAGCAGCCCAGGCCAAAGCACAGCAAGTTTTCTCGAGCAGTGAATATCTTGTTTCACAGTCGGTAAACTTTTTGCTAAGGTAGTATATGGCATGCTCTTTTCGACCAGACTCGTCATGCTGTCCCAATACACACCCCATCGAGTTCTCAGTCACTGACAGGTACATTATCAGAGGTCTCCCTGGAACTGGAGGTATAAGGATTGGAGGTTTCTGTAAATACTCTTTAATCTTGTCAAAAGCTTTCTGACAGTCATCATTCCACTTGATCGCCTGATTCTTTCTTAGCAGTTTGAAAATTGGTTCACACGTGGCAGTTAGGTGAGATATGAACCTTGCAATGTAGTTCAATCTCCCTAAAAACCCACGGACTTGCTTCTCCGTTTTCGGTTCAGGCATCTCTTGAATAGCTTTGACTTTTGCTGGATCAACCTCAATCCCTTTCTCACTGACAATGAAGCCTAAAAGCTTCCCTGATCTCACCCCAAACGTACACTTGTTCGGATTCAACCTCAGCTTGAACTTTCTCAACCGGTCAAACAGCTTCTGCAAATTAACCAGGTGCTCCTCTTCTGTCTGCGACTTCGCAATCATATCATCTACGTACACTTCAATTTCTTTGTGCATCATGTCATGAAAGAGAGTCGTCATTGCCCTCTGATAGGTAGCACCAGCATTCTTTAGCCCAAATGGCATCACCTTATAGCAGAACGTGCCCCAAGGTGTAATGAATGTCGTCTTTTCCATGTCCTCTGGCGCCATCTTGATCTGATTATATCCAGAGAAACCATCCATGAAAGAGAATACCGAGGATTGAGCCGTATTATCAACCAATACATCAATGTGAGGTAATGGGAAATCATCTTTCGGACTCGCTCTATTCAAATCCCGGTAATCGACACACATTCTGACTTTACCATCCTTCTTCGGCACAGGAACGATGTTGGCCACCCATGGGGGATAACTTGTAACAGCCAAAAAACCCGCATCCCACTGCTTCTGAACCTCTTCCTTGATCTTAGTTGCCATGTCAGGACTCGTTCTACGAAGCTTCTGCTTGACCGAAGGACATCCTTCTCTAAGAGGTAATCGATGCACCACAATGTCTGTATCTAACCCAGGCATATCTTGATATGACCAGGCGAATATCTCCACATATTCTCTCAGCATCTCAATCAGCCTCCTCTTGACAGAGTCCTCTAAAGCAGCCCCAATCTTGATTTCTCTTTGGCGTCCTCAGTACCCAAATTAACAACCTCCAACTCCTCCTGATGAGGTTGGATGACCCTTTCCTCCTGCTTCAGCAATCTGACCAATTCTGCAGGAAGTTCACAGTCTTCCTCACTCTCCTCTTCAGCTTGGTAGATGGGATTGTCGAAATCATACTGAGCCATAACAGAACTGTTCATAGTGAATGCCATAAGATCGCTTCTGCATGTTTAATGCTTTGTTTTAGAAAAAGAGTTCAATAAAGTCACAAAAAACAAAAACATTGCCATTTTTATTGTTTTTTTTTTTAAAAAGGATGAAAACAAAAAATAGAAAGACAGGGATCACAAAGTTTGATTTCAAAAAATGTCCTTCATTAATGATAATCATTAAAACATGATGAGGCCCTACAATGAATCACTACGCCTTGGGCAGATCGTAGGATTTTCATGCAAAATGACAAAACAACAGAAAATTACTCTGTCAGAAGAGTAACTTGAACCACTTCTTCAGCCGTCCAGTTGTTGATAGACCCCCCTGGTGCACACGGGCGAACCCAGTTGTCCAGATCACAATCACTGTCACAGTCTTCACTACCGGTTGCAGAGACGTCGCCATGATTCATCAGCCCAGCGCTGGTAAAGGTACTCGGACCCGCTTGACCATTCTGCTCTGCTTGGAGAGGCTCGTAACCAACGCCAAATTTGTCTTCTTTAACAGGCAAGTCCACCATCTTGCCCCAGCCTTCAGCTTTGCCAGAATCAACAACCTCCTTAGCCTGCTTGTAAGAAGTAATTGAAGCACCTGGCTTCCTCTGCTCAGCGTACGCCACTTTCTCAAGAGCCACAGTCTCAAACGCCTGGCATAAGGTTTCGTGGATCTCGCCATCCACCTCAACATATTTGAACGAGGATAGATGACTCACCAGAATCTCTTCTTCACCGCACACAGTCACAATCTGACCGTTCCAGACATACTTGAGTTTTTGATGGAGAGTCGACGAGACTGCCCCTGCTGCATGAATCCATGGACGCCCCAATAAACAACTATAGGCGGGCTGGATGTCCATAACATAGAAGATGATATCGAATACCTCAGGACCTATCTTCACAGGCAAGGTAACTTCCCCACACACAGAACGTTTGGATCCGTCGAAAGCACGAACGATCAGGTCACTGGGAGTAAGCACAAACCCTTCCACATCAATCTTCTTCAGAATCTGCTTAGGCAGCACATTCAGCGACGACCCGGTGTCTACCAATACGTGAGACAACACTGCCCCCTTGCACTCCATGGTGATGTGCAAGGCTTTGTTATGGTTCCGCCCTTCAGGCGGTAAGTCCAGGTTGGTGAATCCTACACCATGCCTGGTGCTCACATTGGCCATCACACCCTCCAGTTGATTGACAGAAATCTCCTGAGGCACGTAAGCCAGATTCAACATCTTCAGCAAGGCATTACGGTGTGCCTCAGAGCACAACAACAGTGAAAGTATAGAAATCTTGGACGGAGTTTGATTCAACTGATCTACAATCTTGTAGTCACTCTTCTTGATTATCTTCATAAACTCCTCCACGTCCTTCTCAAATGACCCCTCGGGCGCTTCCTTCTGGACAGGTTCTTCCTCAACCACAGCTTGCTTACCCTTTGCTTTGGCGAGAGCCTCAGCATTATTGTCCCTCAAAGGCTGCGGTGCGAACAGACGACCGCTTCTGGTAAAACCTCCTGGACCCCCTACATTATCCACAGCCGGACCAACAGTTGCAGGAACTCTATTCGGTAAACCAATTGTCACTGGAGTTTGATTCACTGGTCTCGTCTGACTTTCAGCCCTTCTGTTACTGCGGTAAGCATTATCATACTTCCACGGCACGGCTCTACTATTCTCAACAGCCCTTCTTCCAGACGCGGCGATAGTAGTTGGAGCACTGATGGTTACAGGCACGGAAATGGTAACTGGGGTACCATTTGTTGCAGGTGCACTAACGACCCTTTGTCCACGTTCTTCAGACGGTTTAAAGTAAATGGTGATAGTTGACACTGTCCCACGATCTTTTACAGCCCTACTGAATTGCAAACAACCCTCATCCATCATACCCTGGATACCGGCCCTTAACTGGTCGCAACCATTCTCAGATTCTGCACAGCCCAAACAATCCTCATCACAGCCCGAGTAGACACCCCCATTCAGCAGACGGCCCTTCACAACTAGCAGAGAAGTCTGAACATCATCAACATTAACAACCAGATCTTCAGCTTCTTTCCCCTCAATATTGTTCACTCTATGCCCACCATGCTGAGGCATAGGGTTGTTTACGACGTTAGGCACTGGAGCGAAGTTGATCGCCTTGGCATCGATCAAATCTTGGACCTTGTGCTGGAGAGCCCGACACTTCTCAGTATGATGCCCTGGTGCCCCAGAGTGAAAGTCACAACGGACGTTGGCGTCGTACCCAGGAGGCAATACTGTAGGCGGAGCCATTGTACGCAACTCAACCATCCCCAACCTGAGTAGTTCGGGCAGCAGTTCGGCGTACGACATGGGTAGCGAATCAAAACGTCGATCAGGCATCCTTTGTCTGGGCTGATACGGACGTTGCTGTTGTTGTTGTTGTTGCGGTTGTTGAACTCTTTGTTGTTGTTGTTGACGAGGTTGAGGTGCCGGAATGTTACTGCAGCAGCTTGACGGTATTCAATTCTGTTCTGATCTCTGCGGTGTTGAACAGCATTAGTTTCACCCTCTCTTCGACGAGGTGCCCCAGCAAACGGCTTCTTAGAAGAAGAGGAACCAGCATCTTGGATCTTCCCAGTTTTAATCAAGCTCTCAGTCCTCTCTCCACAAATGACAACATCAGAAAAACTACCGAATGGGCAGCTCCCCATCCGGTCCATAAACACACCTTGAAGAGTACCGATAAACATATCTGTCAACTCCCTCTCCAGCATAGGGGGTTGAACTCTAGCAGCCAGTTCACGCCACCTCTGGGCGTACTCCTTGAAGCTCTCATTGGATTTCTGACAAAGACTCTGCAGCTGAGTCCGGCTAGGCGCCATGTCCATGTTGTGTTTGTATTGCCTCAAAAGGCCTCACCCAGATCCCTCCAGCATCGGATAGAATCTCTCTTCAATTCCATGTACCAGTCCAAAGAAGCCCCAGATAGACTATCTTGGAAAAAATACATCCACATCTTTTCATCATCGGTATACGCAGAGATTTTTCGATAATAAGCCTGCACATGGGTGCGAGGGCAAGAAGTACCGTTGTATTTATCGAAGGACGGTGCTTTGAACTTGTAAGGGATTCTCAAACCTTCCACCAACCCCATATTGGTAACATCAAAACCGAGAGAATTCTGACATTCCATAGCTCTAATTTTCTCAGCAAGGGCATCAACTTTACGATCCCTCTCATCAACCCTTCCCAGAACGTCTTCGTCTTCACTGAGCAGAGTGAACATATCCTCTTGTCTGTCAACAATCGGAACAGGATTACGGGCCGGGGCACGGACTGCTCTGGCATTAGCGGCATCTGGAGCAATAGGTTGACCGTTGATTCGAATACCCCCCAACTCATCACCTACAGCATAGTTGTTGATGGGTACAGCAGCAGCAACATTATTATCATTGACCGGGCCTCCCTCTGGCGGAGCATGGTTGACCGGTGGAATTGCAGCCTCTTGTCTCTGAACCATGGCTCGAAGTTCTTCTTGACCTTGCGCAACCCCTTGCATCATATTCATAAACTGGGCCATGTTAGCCTTCATCTCAGCCAACTCTGCTTGAACTTGATCCATACCTCTCTGTTGATTCAGTCTTGTTGAGTAGCGGTGCGGACGTTGATCAGCTATCCTGCCTGAACAGGAACCAAGAGTGAGAAGTCACGACCAAGAACACCTGTTATGCAAAATGATATGAGTATGGTGCTAATGATGCGTATGATGCACATGATATGTTCATTCCTCAGGCATTCAAAGAGCCTGAGTCATCCTCAAAAGATGGCAACCTGCAGCAAGAACAACATAGAAGCACAGAAACAACATACACAAGAGTGATGAGTACAAGGTGAAACCAACAACCTCATCTATATGAGTAACAGGATCATACAACAAAGTCGACAAAGAAAATCCAAACAATCGGAGTACAACAATGAATCCCATCCAACAAGCCTGGAGGTGATTCTCAACATACATATCAAAGATACAAGCTAAGACAAACGGCCTCCCGGAATGAGAGTCTTCAAGTACTGACACTGGTCTATCAACAGGTCACATTCTGAACATTCTGGCAAAAGAGTGATCTTCTCCTTCAGTTGTCGTCTAAGCTCTACCACTTCTCCTCCAAGGTGGTTCTCTGATGCCTGTCTCAAGTCTACTTCCTTCTTCAACTGGATGTCTTTATCTCTGAGTTGCTTCTCCAAGTCTCTGATCTTCTTCTGATAGCTGGCCTCAGCTCTCTGCAGCCTCAAGCACTCCCGGTGTTCTGCATCTAACATGCTCTCCATCTCCTCGTAGGATCTCTTCTTGCTTCTCAGTCTGCTAGCATCTTCTTCTCGCACTCCTCTGAGTTGATGAGCCAAATTCAACCTATCAGCTTTGGCTTTGTACAGCTCCATCTGGGTATCTTGCTCCTTCCCTCTCAAACGGCGATTCTCCATCAGGGCTTGCTTGTAGTGCTCCGCAGGCACACTCTCAGCAAGGATCAAAGGTGGTTGCTCCTGCAACGGCTCCATCCTATCGTAGGGTAACAACAAAGTTTCTACTCTCTCCTTGACCCAATCAGTGTAATCGGGCATAGCAACGGCAAACTTCTTCCCTAAGACAGATCCATCCTTCATACCAATAGACTTCCAAGCTCTTCCTATCTGCTCCAATCTATCCGGGTCACTCTGCTTCTCAAAATACACACTTTCTGCTACCTCAGCCTCAAGTGGTCTTCCCTTCATCACGAACCCCAACTGGCGGAGAGAAAGAACCGGGTTGTAATTGATGCAACCCCTGGTCCCTACGAGTGGCACATTACGGAATCCTCCACAACTCATAATGACGTTACGCACATCCATCCGGTAAGATTGCCACCTGATATCATAGGAGGTAAGAGACATAACCCTCTGAGTCCACTTATGCGTGCTCTGAGCATCCACAAAAGGTCCACTGACTGGCAGAAGAGACAAAAACCATCTGAGCAAAAGCGGGAGACAACACCTGATAGCCCCACCCTTACCATGCCTACTGTGAATAGTATAGTAAGTGTCAGCCAACAGAGTAGGAACTGGATTTCCTCCAATGAAAATACTGACTGCAGCATAGTCAACAAAATTGGGCATACTCGGAAACAGGACGATCCCATAGATCATGACGGCCAACTGAGCATGAAAGGCTTCCCAACTTCCCTTCTCTGCTTCTTCTCTAGCTACCCTCAACAGAAACTTCAAAGGCAATCCTACAACATCCCCACTGGACTTCCAACTATCACTGACTTCCTTGATACCCAAATGGAGAGCTCTGGCAACAACTCTGAAATCAACCTCCTTGGGCACATCCAAGAAAGGAACCTGATACCGGACCGGGACACTCAGCAAAATGGAGTACTCCTCGAGGGTAGGCGCTAACTGATAATCTTGAAAGGTGAAACAATGAAGCTCTGGGTCGTAGAACTGTAGAAGAGTTTGCAACGGCACCGGATCGACTACCATCTTCAACAGTGTCAGAATATCTCCATATTGGTCAACAAACCCCTTCTGGTTACCACTGGTCATAAGGTTGCTCAACTCAATCAGAGACGTCAAAGGTTCACGGTGAAAGCTGTAGGAACAAGTCTTCCGCTTCAACTCTGGGACTGTTGCCATCTTTGTCAGTGAACAAGCTCTGGAATGTACCTGAGAAATGATATGCATGCGGGGATTAGTTTTTTTTCTTTTTTTTCTTTTTTTCTTCTTTTTTTTTTTATCTTTTTTTTTATTGCGTTTCTTTTGAAAAATAAATATGCTATGATGCAAATGATGCAGACTCGACTGGTTGGCTGTGTCTCTCGGAACACAGGATCAAAGCTTCGGCTTGAACTCGGAACCACAAATTCATCTGAAACCCAAAGTCATCTGAGACCCCAAAATTCTGAACCAATAGTCACCAACAGGATCACAACAAGTCACCAACAAGTCACCAACTGTACCTGTAATAATGATCATTCCCTCCCCGCTCACGGGTGTCATCTAGGCCAGGGTAAGGTCGAGAGAAACGCAGCATAAATAACCTTTCGCAGAACATCATCATATACACACCCGAAGTATGTAACGATAATATCCCACCAGAGTCTGAACTGCTCGTGATATCAATGTTCCGCTAAGTGGCGCAATTCCACCCGCTTCCCATGAATCACTCTATTCCTAAGTATCATAGATTTCACTCATAGCCTGGGTATTGGGCCTTTTACCTCATGTGACTCCCACCCCAAACAGAGAAACACAGCCAGCACAGCAGATGAATATGAATGCAAACATTAATGCAAACAATAAATGCAAACAGTAAATGCAAATATATACAAATGAATGCAATAAATACAACAACAAACAGCAACCAAAACCCTAACCTAGAGAGCGCTAGGAGAGACTCGCTTAGGGAAGACGGACCAGCACAGGTCAACTTCTCTAGTTCCCCAGCAGAGTCGCCAGCTGTCGCATCACGCGAAAAACCGGCGGGAAAACAAGAACAACAGAGCCGCCACCGTGCGTTATTTGTCCCAAAAGAGGGAAAGGAAACGCTCAGAGTAAACCTGGAAAAAGCATGGTCTCGCGACCAAAGAGAATGGGTTCGGGAGTCGGTTATGCAAAGGGAAGGTATTAGCACCCCTACGCATCCGTCGTACTCGACGGGATCCACGCACAATAGAAAGGAAAATGGTTGCTAAACACTGCTCACACACACACACACTGGCTGAAAGAGACACAAGAAAACAAGACTGAAACTGACTCGGCAGGATATCGCATCCTGGGCCTACTTAGTCTATCAAGCATAGACATCAGAGTCGAAGTAGTTCGGACTGGGGAAACGACACATGCTCGCTAGGATATCGCATCCTATGCATACGTATCTCCTTTGGACGAAGGAGAATCAGAGCATTCGTAGCTCGGCTGACACGCATACAAACAAACACAGGAAAAGGCAAACGTGGAGCCTGAATGCCAATCACTGGACTTACATCAGCATCCGAACCAAAACGCACTCAAGAAGGCAAACATGGAGCCTGAACGCCAATCACTGGACTTACATCAGCATCCGAACCAAACACACGCACACTGGAACCCAAATGCCACTCGATGGACTTACATCAGCTTCCAAGCACACAACAAGACAAAACAAAGACACAGGCGCCCGGAGAGATCTGCTCATCTCCTGCCTACGTACCTCATCTGGTATGAGGATCAGGGCGACGTAGTTCCCCTACAGAGGGATAAAGGACTAGCCTAACCAGATAACAGAGGGAGACACAACTAGGGAGACTACGACTCGAGCCTAGATGTTATCATGCAAATCATCCCTAAGTTAAGGTTTCTAGCTAACTAGCACAGGGAGCCAGCCTATCCTAGTCATGACTTGCACAGGAAGCAAGCCACACCTAACTTAACTTGCACAGGAAGCAAGCCAAGCAAAACCTAACTTGCACAGGAAGCAAGTCTAAACTAACCCTAACTTGCACAGGAAGCAAGTCAAACAAACATACAAGCACAGGTAGCACACACTATACACAAGCAAGGGGCTCAAACAAGGTTAGGTTTTAGTCGAGGGGTCATATCAACCTCAACAAACAAACCTCTGGAACTGGGTGAATGTGCTCTTAACCTTGCCATTGAGGGGCTAAGGTGAAGCAGATGAAAGGTGAGTGAAGATAAGACTTCACAACTCTTATCCCTGGCCTGGGAGAGCTTAAGACAAGAATGTGTGGGTTCAGAAAGTGGGAACCCTTCTACACATTTAAAACTGACTCAACTGTACAATTGTACAAGATCTTGGGTTTGTATCTGCAATGCATCAACACAGTGGTGTGAGCAAAGCAGATGACACACAGAATAGCAGGGGATAGATTGCATATCCCTTGGGTTCTGCCAATTGCCTCTTCACTTAGGAGGTCTTTGACTCTATGCAAGGACAAAATTAAACATCCACAAATATTGCCTCTTAAGGAGGACTTCAGACAGTTGCCTGGCCAAGTAACAGGCCAGGTCTTCCAGACTACATGAAGTTAGGAAGTTGTACCTCAATGCAAATTGCTTATACAAGCAAAGCAAAGCAAAATTTCACAAGGAACTGAGCAACTAAAAGCACCTGAAATAGTCAAGCAGACATTAGTATACAACTTCAAACAAAACAAAAAGAAACAGACATCAACAGTTAATCAGAAGCAAATGGATGTGCAGGGCATAAGGCTTGAGGCATGTGAGCCAAGCCACCTACAAGACAAACAAGTTAGACAATGATATTTAAGCAAGCTCAATCAAAAAGAAGTGGTCTCATTGGAGCATTTGTAGCTTCACCTGAAAACAAGAACTCAAACATAAGTCACAGGACCACTAGGACAAGCCTAGGGTCAAAAATAATGAGAAAGTCAAAACAGCAAGCAATGTCCAATCAAAATCAAATTCAAACATTTAGGAAGCAAACCCAATTGGTTTCATGTTCATATCATGCATCATCATCATTTCATAAGCAAAAGAAGTCAAAGCATGGCAAAATGAGAGCTCATAGGAGTCAACAGCAAGACTTAACTTAAAACCAATCATAATCAATTCCAAAAATCACCAAATAAATCATGATCAATCACAACCCACAGCATGGTAAGCATGTCAAATTTCATCCCATTTGGACAAGTGGAAGGCAGTCAATGAAAATCAGAAAGTCAAAGCAATTTTGAACATGCTCAATGAAGTCAACCAAACATGCATCAACTTGAAAAATTCATAAATCAGAGATGGAATATGATAAATGAATGGGACTAAAACCATGGCAAAGCTTAAGATGTCTAGTAATCACATATCAAATTTCAAGTCCATCTAATAAAGTATGAGAATTTCACAAATGAAATGGGAGCATGTGTCACAAAAAGTCAACATATGACTAAACAGGGGAGAAAATCTCAAACAATTAGGAAATGTCACAAATAATTCCAAGAAAATTCACATGTAAACTAGACATCCAATAGTAGGTTCATGCAAAAATTCACATCAATTGGAGGTCAGGAAGCATGGTATCAAAAATCATGAAGTTGCACATCAATGGTGTGACACAAATTGTCACACCCTACTTCAAAAAATCATAACTCACAAACCAGCAATGATAAATTCACAAACTCTACACCAAAATCACCATGAGTGTGTCTAGTTTAAGCACAAAAAATTTGGGAGTCATTGGATAAAGTATCACCATTTCACAAATGTTTTGGCAAGGTGTACAAAATATGCATACATGTCACAAACCCTAATACCATTTAAAATTCACTCATCCAAAAAATCAGCAAAAATCATGATAAAAAAGTAGAGATCCAGATGAACACAATGCAAAAATTCCCATGAATTTTGGATTTGAAATGAAGATGTTATGAATTTTGTAAGATGATGTATCAAATGAAATAAAAATTGAGAAAATAAATGAATAAATGAATTAATGTGACACGGCGTGGCAATTTTGTAATTTCGTGGAACTTTAATGAAACGGTGCGTATGGGAATAGAAGCGTGGCATGTGATGATTGGACAAGAGCAATCCAACAGTAACAGCAGCATGCAGTGTAAAAGGAAAACACGAGCAGCATGGTTTCTGGGCAACAAACGCATATTTAGGGTTTTATGAACAGTATTCCTTCATCATCTTCAATCAAGTTCGAAAAACAAAATTTCCAGAAATACAAATTGAAGGTATCAATCGAACCAGCCAAGCATCATCATCAACGTTCCATCATTTATTTTCAGTAACTTAAACTAAAACAGAAGAAATAAGCAAAAACAACATTTGACATGCAACTTCAAATCATCCTTATTCACTCATTACTCGACCGTTTCTATGGATCCAAAGCTCAATAGAATCAGCGAAACAAGGCCTACCTAAAGCATGGCATGGTTTTAAGAAATGAGAGCATCGATTTCTTACCAAAAATGAAGTGCAGTAGTGATTCTGATGTTCTTTGGTCGTGGAAGCTCAGAACAGCTGGCCCTTAACACTCCAGATGATGAATGGGAGAAGAACTTTGGCTTGAAATGGCTTGGTTTGGATGCAAACAACTTCTGCCATTGATGATGCTTTGGAAAAAACAGTCATGTAGATGCTGATACAGATGGTGTTTGAAGGTTGAAACCAGCTCCAAATGATGAGTAGATGTTGTATCAAACAAAGCAAAGTTGTGTGGTTGCACTTAGTTGACAGAATTTTGAAAATGGAAGAAGATGAGAATTTTGGAGAATGAAGTTTTCTGTGTAGGATGTTGGCTGCTAGGGTTTGTAAATGACAGAAAATCATCTTTATATTCTCTGTTTAAAAGTACAAATCAAAGTCCATGAAAAGGTGGGATGTAGTTGTTGAAAAATGTACTTTTTTTCCAATTTTCAAGCAAGTTGGCATGGCTGTATGTACTGCACGAATTTGGGCTTTCAAACATGACACAAACCACATTTCTGAACCACTTCAATTGGCCAAGTGGTTTAAAAATGATTATTTTGAAAAGTCAAAATTCAACTCACTTGAAATTAATTAAGGCAAGTTCAAAAAGGCCATTTTGCTTGGTGAAGTTTTGGTGAATGAAAGTTACATTTTTGGAAAGAGGGGATCAAATGTGACTTGTAGGAAAAAACCCCACCCAAATTGGCCAAATGGTTTGAGAGATATGGCCTTTTGAAGTTCAAGAATTTCTGAAAATGATTTGATCATAACTTGCCAACCATACATGGGAATTGAGTGTTCTTGGACTTTTTGGAAATGGGAGAACAAGATCTTCAACTTTCATGTTGGGCAAAAATTCATTTGAAGCTTGTATTATGATGTAAGTTTGAGGATCAAGACTTTCCATTTTGGGCAGGTTTCAATTACAGGTCCAGTTTCTACTTTTGGAAATTTCTGATCTGGCTTCAAATTCTTTCATGATGGTGTTTGACATGATATATGAGGACTATATGGACATGAATGAGACCTCTCAAACCAATTTCCATCATCAAATCACTGATTAAATGAACAGTTGACCAACATTTGACTTTTAGGGTTTCTGACTGACTGTGCATTGACTGATGACTTCTGAACATCCAATCCTTGACCAAAACACTTCAAATGGATCCCCAAGTCATGTGAACATGTTGGACCAACCCTAGGGCCTTGGCTCAATGGAATTTGTACTTGCTTGCTTGACTGACTGATCTCCTGACCAGTTTGACCTAATTCTCTTGATTGGTCTTGCACTTGAGGCAGATAGGACAATGCAATGTTATGCAGTGGACCATGTTATGTTATGACCTAATATGAAAATGTATGTACAATGATAGGTGCAAATTTGAGGTGCTACACTCTTGTGCTTGTGTTTGCTTATGTGCTGTGTTAGGCTAGCTTGCTCCCTATGCAAGTTAGGATTAGAGACCTCAACTTAGGGATCGTATGCATGATAACTTCTAGGCTCGAGTCGTAGTCTCCCTAGTAGTCTGTTATATCCCTAGTCTCTGGTTAGGATAAAAGTTCTTTCCCTGTTAAGGGGAACTACGTCGCCCTGATCCTCATACCAGATGAGGTACGTAGGCAGGAGATGAGCTGATCTCTCCGGGCGCCCTTTTTCTTTTTCAACCCCTTGTGTTGTTTGGAGTCTGACGTAAGTCTAGCGATTAGCAGTCGGTTTCCTGTGTGTGTTTGTTTGTTTGGAGTCTGACATAAGTCCAGCGATTGGCAGTCGGTTTCCTGTGTGTGGTCGTTTGTGTGGAGTCTGACATAAGTCCAGCGATTGGCAGTCGGTTTCCTGTGTGTGGTCGTTTGTGTGGAGTCTGACATAAGTCCAGCGATTGGCAGTCGGTTTCCTGTGTGTGTTTGTTTGTTTGGAGTCTGACATAAGTCCAGCGATTGGCAGTCGGTTTCCTGTGTGTGGTCGTTTGTGTGGAGTCTGACGTAAGCCCAGCGATTGGCAGTCGGTTTCCTGTTGGTGTTCGTTTTGGCATGTGTTAGCCGAGCTACGAGTGCTCTGATTCTTCCTCTGGTCAGAGAAGATACGTATGCATAGGATGCGACATCCTAGAGAGCACGTTTCCCCTATCCCCGAACTACGTCGACTCTGATGTCTGTGTCTAACAGACTACATAGGCCCAGGATGCGATTTCCTGCCGAGTCACCTTCTTCCGTCTTTTCTATGTTTGATTCCAGTGTGTGTGCAGTTTTTGAGCAATTCTTAAGCAACCTTTCTTCTATTCTTTTCGAGCGTGGATCCCGTCGAGTACGACGGATGCGTAGGGGTGCTAATACCTTCCCTTCACATAACCGACTCCCGATCCTATCAATCTCTGGTCGTGCGACCATGTCCTTTCCAGGTTTACTTCGAGCGTTTCCTGTCCCCCCTTTGGGATAAATAACGCACGGTGGAGGCTCTGTTTCTTTTCCCGCCGGTTTTTCGCGTTATGCGACAGTTAGGATGAACACATCA
Source organism: Lathyrus oleraceus (assembly GCF_024323335.1). Taxonomy (NCBI): domain Eukaryota; kingdom Viridiplantae; phylum Streptophyta; class Magnoliopsida; order Fabales; family Fabaceae; genus Lathyrus; species Lathyrus oleraceus. The sequence goes on along the minus strand of NC_066584.1, from coordinate 234,797,644 downwards.
AGGATATACTCACTGAACAAAAAGTAGGAATTACATATATTGAATGCTGGATAGAATACCACCAAAGAGAAAATCTGTCACCGGTTAGGATGAACATATCAAGGATAGACTATCTGAGGAAAGAAATAGGAATTATATCTATCAGTTACTGGATAGAATACCACAAGAGAGAGTACCCGTCGCCGGTTAGGATGAACATATCAAGGATAAACTCTGTAAAGGGGAATGGAAAGCAGGATTTACAACTACCGGTTACTGGGAAGAAGACCGCAAAGAGAAGGAACCCGTCATCGGTTAGGATTAACATATCAAGGATTAACTCTCTGGGGAATGAAAATAGGGATTATAACTACCCTTCTTACTGGGTAGAATACCAAAGATGAGAATATATGTCACCGGTTAGGATGAACATATCAAGGATAAACTCAAAACAGGGGAAGAAAATATCTGTCATCGGTTAGGATGAACATATCAAGGATATACTTCCTGGGGAATCATAAAAAATGAATCCACTGGGGACTCCACTGCGGAGAAAACAGGGGTACCTTTGTCGGGTATTGGGCAAGAAGTAGCAAACTGCAAACTAAGAAGAATATTACCAGTTACTGGGTAATAAACTCTTATGGGACCCAAAGAATCTATCTAGGTAAGATCTAGAAAGAAACGGTCAATCAAGACTTAACCCAATGAGGATATAACTCAAGGGGAGTGATTCCATCCAGATAATCAACTGGGGAGGAAACTGAAATAATAATTATCCATGAGAAAATAACTCAGTGGGGAGAGGAGAAAGGTTAAAGTCTTTCTGCTTAAGGGGCTGACACTCTATAATGGAAGGAGGACAGACATCAAACTTGTATGGGGATAAAGTACCGCCATAACAGAGAATAGAATCTCATTAGTAAATCAACAAAAATGATGATGAAATATATGAGTATATATGTACATGTATATGTATATGTATATGTGATGATCATGCTGAAAAAATGATCGCAAAGGATACAAAGGTGTCGCAAATTTGAATCATCGATACAATTCCCGCTCAATCCACAAAAGAGGGAGACGACTTGCTGGAGGAAAGAGAGCATCATGCCAAAGGCTCAAACCTAACTAGGGAAAGAAGAAATCTGCTGAGAAAAACCGTTATCGAGTCTGCGGGGAATTTTAGGTCCACACCATATCAAATGGGAGATAACCATGCAGAGGATAAACAAAAATAGCTGCTCAGAAACCAGGAGGAAACTCTGACTCGGAGCAAATCGGATGGTGATTGGTGACGAAACCAAAGTTCTACCGGAACCACGCAAACTGCTGAGGAAACCGATTTTCAGCTGGGGAATAAACACAAATTCTGCTGAGGAATAAACATTCCGCAGGGGACTGAATCAACCAACTCTGTTGGTTACCCTACTGGGGAATAGCGGACAACGATTGTTGAATGATAGAAATGGTGTTGAGGATGAAAGAGAAATTGCGCCTACTGCTCGGGGAGGACCAATACTGCTCCACACTTAGGGCTTGCTGCTTTCGAACCACTGATGATATTTCTTTTAAATGAAATCAATTGCTTTAAGATTCATGCTTTTATATGTTTAAGAAAAATAATTTTGATTAAAAATTTTAATTTCAAAATGATCATAATAAAATTTAAAACTATTTGTTGAAGTAAACAAGAGTGGAAACAATTGGATAAAAGTTCAACTTTGTTTAATGGAATGGTAGTCCGTAAATGACAAGACTCCATAGATTTTTACAAAGTTGAAAAATGGTAATTTACATGGAAAAGGTTTACATTGAATACAATTATCACTAATCCTTCCACCAACTCTTGATGTCCACTGTGCTTTTGGCCGCTACTGGGAATGATGAATCACCATCGACCATTATGCTCAACAAAGTCTTCAAAATCTGAAGATCAGCAGGATGTAGTTACTTGCCATAATCCCTAATTTTTGCATAAATTTCCCCAAGGTGGGGTATTCAATTTATCGGGATAATTTTTCTGTTTTATGTCTCTAACTTTTGCCTGGATCGCCCTTTTGGGTTTTCAATCCACCGAGACGCTCATTTTTGCCTAAGTCGCCCTTTCGGGTTTTCAACTTAGCGAGTTGTTCTTTTCTTTTTAGGTGAAGTATTTCTTGAGTGCATCTGCATTCACAGGACGAGTGAACACTTCACTATCCATAGTTGTAAGAATAAAAGCACCACCTGAAAAGGCTCTCTTAACAACATATTGGCCTTCATAATTAGGAGTCCATTTTCCCCTAGAGTCTGGTTTGAACGATATAATTTTCTTGAGCACAAGGTCACCTTCTCTAAACACACGAGGTCTGACCTTCTTATCAAAAGCTTTCTTCATTCTCTATTGATATAACTAACCATGACACATGGCAGTCAATCTCTTCTCTTCGATCAAATTCAACTGGTCAAACCTGGTCTGACACCATTCAGCCTCAACTTGGCTTCCATGAGCACACGCAACGAAGGAATCTCAACCTCTACGGGGAGCATTACTTCCATACCATATACAAGAGAAAGGGGTTTCCCCTGTTGAAGTGCGGATGGATGTTCGATACCCATGCAAAGCAAATGGGAGCATCTCATGCCAATCCTTATATGTCACAACCATCTTCTGGATAATCTTCTTAATGTTCTTGTTAGCAGCTTCAACAGCCTCATTCATCTTGGGTCTGTAGGGATAAGAATTATGGTGTGCAATCTTGAAGTCTTTACAAATAGCTTCCACCATATTATTATTCAAGTTTGATCCATTATCAATAATGATCTTGCTTGGCACACCATAACAGCATATAATCTTATTCTTGATAAACCGCATAACAACTTGCTTAGTTACGTTCGCGTACGATGCCTCTTCAACCCATTTTGTGAAGAAGTCAATTGCAACCAAAATGAAACGATGTTTGTTCGAAGCTTTAGGCTCAATCATGCCAATCATATCAACTCCCCACATGGAGAAGGGCCATGGGGAGGAAATGACGTTCAACAGTGTCGGAGGAACATGAATCTTATTCGCATATATTTGACACTTGTGGCATTTCTTCACAAACTTGCAACAGTCAAATTCAATTGTCAACCAATAGTAACCTGCTCGCAACATCTTCTTCGCCGTAACATGCCCATTGGAATGAGTACCAAAGGAACCTTCATGGACTTCAGTCATCAACAAGTCTGCTTCGTGTCTATCCATGCATCTGAGAAGAACCATATCGAAGTTTCTTTTGTACAATACATCACCATTCAGGTAGGAATTTTTGGCTAATCTCCTCAAAGTCTTCTTATCTTTCAAAGATGCTCCATGCGGGTAAATCTGACTTTGGAGGAAACACTTGATGTCATAATACCACGACTTCTCGTCTTTGATCTCTTCAACAGCAAACACATGAACTGGCATATCAAGACGCATCATAGTCAAATTGGGAACCTCATTCCAATACTTCACTACAATCATTGATGCCAACGTTGCAAGAGCATCTTCCATCCGGTTTTCATCTTGAGGGATATGATGAAACTCAACCTTTGTAAAGAAAGTTGAAATCCTCATCGCATAGTCTCTATATAGTATCAAACCGGGTTGATTCATCTCCCATTCACCTTTGATCTGATTCACAACCAAAGCTGAATCTCCAAAGACATCTAAATGCTTAATTCTAAGATCAATGGCTTCTTCGAGCCCCATAATGCAAGCTTCATATTCTGCCATATTGTTTGTACACTTGAAAGTCAATCTAGCTGTAAATGGAAAATGCATGCCTTGAGGAGTAATAATCACACCCCCAATGCCATTACCATACTGATTAACAGCTTCATCAAATACCATGCCCCAATGGGAACCAGGTTCTGGCCCTTCTTCAAGCAATGGTTCATTATAGTCTTTCATTTTCAAGTATAAGATCTCTTCATCAATAAAGTCATATTGTACTGACTAGTAATCTTCAATTGGTTGGTGAGCTAAATGGTCAGCTAAGACACTACCTTTGACTACTTTTTGAGATAGGTATTCAATATCATACTCTGGTAACAACATCTGCCAACAGGAAATCCTCCTAGTTAAAGCAGGCTTCTCAAATATATACTTGATTGGATCCATTTTGGATATCAACCAAGTGGTATGATTCAACATATACTGACGCAGACGCAGACGTTTAGCAGCCCAAGCCAATGCGTAACAAGTTTTCTCAAGCATAAAATACCGAGTCTCACAGTCGGTGAACTTCTTACTGAGGTAGTAAATTGAGAATTCTTTCTTTCTAGTCTCATCTTGCTGACCAAGAACACAACCCATACTATCTTCGATCACAGTCAAATATATGATCAATGGTCTTCCTTCAACGGGTGGAGACAGAATCGGAGGCTTAAGCAGATATTCTTTGATACTATCAAAAACTTTCTGGCAGTCTTCGTTCCAATCACAAGATTGATCTTCCCGAAGAAGCTTGAATATAGGCGCACATGTGGCAGTCATGTGTGAAATGAATCTTGAGATATAATTCAAACGGCCAAGAAAACCTCTGACTTGTTTCTCAGTTTTGGGCGCAGGCATCTCTTGTATCTCTTTGACCTTGGCCGGATCAACTTTAATACCCTTCTCGCTGACGATAAAGCCCAACAACTTACCAGAACAAACACCAAAAGTACATTTATTGGGATTCAAGCGGAGTTTATACTTCCTCAAACGCTGGAAAAGCTTCAAGAAATGCTCAACATGTTCCTCTTCATCAATTGATTTAGCAATCATGTCATCGACATAAACTTCAATCTCTTTATGCATCATATCATGAAAAAGAGTAGTAATTGCTCTTTGGTAAGTTTCACTAGCATTCTTCAAACCGAAAGGCATCACTCTATAACAGAATGTTCCCCAAGGTGTAATGAATGTTGTCTTCTCCATATCTTCGGGTGCCATCTTGATCTGATTATATCAGGAAAATCCGTCCATAAACGAAAAGACTTTGAATTTAGCAATATTGTCTACCATCATATCAATGTGTGGCAGAGGGAAATCATCTTTCAGACTGACTTTATTCAAATCTCTATAATCAACACACATGCGGACTTTTCCATCCTTCTTTGGCACAGGCACAATATTGGCCACCCATTACGGATATTCGACGGTCACAAGGAAACCAACACCAATCTATTTCTGCACTTCTTCTTTAATCTTTACTGCCATATCAGGATGATTTCTTCTCAACTTCTGCTTGACTGGCGGGTACTCTGGCTTCAACGGAAATCTATGCTCCACAATCTCAAAATCTAAACTAGGCATATCTTGATAGGACCAAGCAAACACATCTGAATATTCCCGGAGAAGATCAATCAACCCCTTCTTAACATCCGGACACAGTCGAGACCCAATCTTGACTTCCTTCACATCATCCTCGGAACCCAAGCTGACTAACTCAATCTGCTCTTCAAATGGTTGAATGGCTTTTCCTTCATGCTCAAGAAGACGAGATAATTCATCACTCACTTCTTCATCACTTTCCTCCTCATCCTCAAACACGGGGAATTCAAAATTTGGAGTAGGAGAAGGATCATTGTATTCAATGGGGTTAGAAACCAACTTAGATCGATGCATTATAACAAGAATATCAACAGCAGTCCAATTGTCGCAAGCCTTTCCATGCGTCACGAAATTGATGCAGTCTTCCTCTTCGTCATCCTTTAACACAACAGCTTAGTGTTGTTCATTGCCATGAATGAACCCTCCGCTACGGAAGTTGAGTTGCACATTCATCAGATCTAACACCTGACTATCCTTGCTGAAAACCCGGACCGGTTTTGTTTTTGTTATCGGCGACCTCTATCACTCGCCCCCACTGATCAACAATTCCTTCTTCAACAATCTTCCTTGCATCTTTACATGAGGACATAGGTGCCCCAACTCTCTTTTTAACAGCAATAGACAAGGCTTGGAACGGAGTTCCAACCTCATCCTCAACTTCAACAAAAGAGAAAGATGACAGGTGGCTAACCAACAACGCCTTATCCCCGCCAACAATGACTAATTTCCCATTCTTGACAAATTTGAGTTTCTGATACAACGTGGAGGTAACAGCTCCCGCCTCGTGGATCCATGGCCTTCTCAACAGACAAATGTAGGCCGGGTGGATATCCATTACTTGAAAAGTAATTTGAAAATCACTCGGACATATCTTCACCGGAAGGTCCACTTCACCAATCACTATTTTGCATGAACCGTCAAAAGCTTTGACGATTACGCCATTATATCTCATAGGCGCTCCTTGATATGATAACTTTGATAATGTTGACTTTGGCAGCATATTCAACGAAGATCTGGTGTCAACAAGCACATTGGATAAAGTGTCATCTTTGCAATTCATCGAGATATGCAAAGCCAAGTTATGATTCCTACCCTCCTCAGGGAGTTCTTCATTCCAGAAACTGAGATTATTGCAGGAAGTGATGTTAGCCACAATATGATCAAACTGATCCACCGTAACATCATGTTCCACAGACTCTTTCTCTAGAACTCTTTACAGTGCTTCTCTGTGCGCTTCTGAATTCATAAGCAGAGACAGTACTGAAATTTTTGAGGGGTTTTGAAGCAGTTGCTCCACCATATTAAACTCACTCTTCTTTATTAACCGAAGTACCTAATCATCATCATTAGTCTTCAAATTGTTGGATTCACTAGATTGATGCTTTGAAGCACTAATTGGATCTGCTGCAGGCACTTCCACTTTCTTACTGATTATTGAATCTTTCACATCTTTTGGGAACACCGGCCCAAACACTTGACCACTGCGGGTCACCTTGGTAACATTAGTAATGCTCACGACAGAATTGGTTGTAGGTAATGGAATCTCTTGACCATTATGCGTACGGGACTGGACCCACCAACCGTATGACCAACGGTGATACCAATCTTTGGTTGATGTTGTTGCTACTATCATATTGAATCACCACTTTCTTGGGATTCTTAAACACAGGAACAATCACATTCATATCATCATCTACGTGACGGGATTATACAATCTGGATCATACCCTCATACATCAACCGTTGGATGTTCCTTTTCACAATCTCACAACCTCTTAGGTTAACACAGTAGATAACACAACCATCGTGGTCATGCTCACAATATCTCACCAAACAAATATCTTTGTGCATCGTCACGAAGGACCTTCGAATAAAACGGACATCAAACACTTTGAACTCCCCAGGGCATCCATCTACCATGTTGACAGATGAATTTCCATGAGTGGGCAGTGGGTTAGCTTTCACGTTGGGTGCGCGGTCCTCAAAAGACATCATTCCACTTTTTACTAGCTTTTGAACTTCATATTTGAGAGGGTAGCAGTTCTCAATGTCATGTCCGGGTGCTCCTTGATGAAAAGCACAACGGAGGTCAGGCTTGTACCACCATGGAAGTGGTTCAGGTATTTGCGGCGGATTTCTCGGTTGTAGCAGGTTCTTGAGAACCAATGATGGATAGAGTTTTGCGTATGTCATAGGAATCGGGTCGAAAGAGACCTTCTTCCTCTCGAAAGTTTGTTGTTGATGATTATTGGTATTGTTGTTGTTGTAGGTGTTTGTTCGTTGTTGTGGTTGTTGTTGTTGTGGTTGTTGTTGTTGTTGACGTTGTTGTTGAACTGGTACTGATTGACTAGCTGAAAAAATGGGAATTACTAAAGATACTTGATGATGATGTTGAAGGGGTGGTTGACTTTTTCTGATCTGAGGCCTTCTCTGCCTCCCACTAGTTATTGCGTTGGCTTCATTGTCTTTCTTCTTACTAAAAATGTTGTTGTATCTCTTGTTGGATGATACCTCCTCCTTTGACAGTTGTCCTTCTCGGACACCTTCTTCTAGCCTCATCCCCATGTTTACCATTTCGGTAAAGTCACTGGGGGCACTGGCGATCATCTTCTCATAGTAAAATGAGCTAAGGGTCTTTAGGAAAATCTTAGTCATCTCCTTTTCCTCTAAAGGAGGGTTGATTTGAGCAGCGAGTTCCCTCCACCTTTGAGCATACTCTTTAAATGTTTCCTTGTCCTTCTGAGACATCGATCTCAACTGATCTCGGTCGGGAGCCATATCAATGTTGTACTTGTACTTCTTAACAAATGCTTCACCCAAATCGTTGAAAGTGCGGATGCTCACACTATCCAACCATCTATACCATCTTAACGCATCACCGGTCATATTGTCTTGAAAGTAGTGGATTAACAGATGATCGTTATCTGTTTGGGTAGACATCTTTCAGGCATACATCACCAAATGACTGAGCGGACATGTGTTCCCTTTGTATTTTTCAAAGTCAGGGACTTTGAACTTCATTGGAATCTTCACATTCGGCACCAGACATAATTCAGTAACACTCTTCCCAAAAAGGTCCTTACCTCTCAATGTTTTCAACTCCTTGTGCAGCTCAAGAAATTGATCTTTCATTCCATCCATTTTCTCATACACGTACGGGCCCTCAGATGGCTCGGAATGATAAATGGTGTCTTCCGCACGAGGCAAGGTATGCACTATAGGCGATGGCACAGACATGACCAGGCTAGGTGCCGACATAGAAGCAAATGTAGGTGCAAAACCTTCAGGCATGAAGTTTAGCGGCATTCCCCACGGGAATCCGGCAGGCATAGCAGGCGTGAAATGAGCGACAGTTGTGGGAACAGTAGAGGTAGCCACCTCTGAAATGACATTCCTCTGAGGAGGAGGAGTTATAGGTGTTGGAGAAGATTGGCTCTGTGCGGCTAAAACTGACTCCATCATGGCAGTCAGGTGGGTGATCTCCTTTTTCAGGTCTCTATTCTCTTGCTCAAGATGTTCCATGATTCTGGAGTGATTGGTGCGAGTATTGTACCGATGAGTCAGCTTGGCTGAAGCACAGAAGAAACACCAATGAGACATCTGACGAAAGAGAAACCTGTTTATGAAAATGATGCATGAAATGCAATACTTGATTGTTTTTATTTTCCAGGAACTTTATATTATTTGCAAATATATATATACAACAGTAATTACAACAATTTGATATGACCAAAAATTCTCTTTTATTTATATAATTGGAAGGATTACACTGAGTACAATTTTAGAAACCAAATGAAAAATACAAGAGAAAATGAGACTAGTCAGCCTAAGGACCCCTAACAACGTCAGAAGATCTGGCTGTAGGCGCGTACTTCCTTCGAATGCGTCGAATCTCGGTCTCAAAAGAAGCTTTCATCTAAGTCTTCTTGAGGACAAGTTGATCAACAATCTTCTCCCAAGCAACGGAAAACTGAGGCATGCTAGAGGAAGATGAAACCTCCGGCTCTCTCTGTCTCTTCGTCATTCGGTCTTCAAGTAGCTCAATAAGTGTGTCTTTGTCCTTAGACTCAAGCTGCAACTCCTCATGCATTTTGCTCAAAGCAAGGAAACGCTCTTCCCACATATCCTTCTCTTTCTTCATCTTGGCGAACGCGTCTTCCAACTCCTCTACATCTTGGTTAGGGAGAGTTAATGGCTCAACCACAACCATATACGTAGGTATTTCACAAGGATAAGGCATCTTCAACTCCAAAGCTCTCTTCTTCACCCAAGTAGTGTAAGCTTCCAAAGCTACACAATTGCGCGGACCGAGCTCGGATCTTCCTTTTCTATGCACATTATGCCAAGCATGCACAATCTTCTGCTTCAAATGTTGGGAATCTTTACCCTCTTGATAGAAAAGACCTTCTAACAACATGTTATTAGGTTTGTCTCTCAAGGGGAACCCAAGTTGACGACGAGCCAAAGTAGGGTTGCAATTAATTCCTCTTTGTGTACCAATGAGAGGCACATTAGAGAATTCACCACAACTATCAATAATCTCCAAACTTCTCAAAGAAGGATCATACCAAACTATATCATCATTAGTGAGAGACATGAGTCTCTGAGACCACTGATCGGGAAAATAGCAAGTGTACTATTTTTACCGATGTAGTAATGAAAGGGAATTATCCTGAGTATCGATCTCGAGGACTGCGTAGGAACTATCGGTGTTGGTAATGATTCAATTGAACAAAAGAACCTTTGGTTGGTAAGTGAAGAGTGAATTTGCTCTGTAAAATATAAAGGAAAAATAGAGATTTTTGAATGCAGAAAAGTTAAACATGCTAGATCCAGGGTGTATGAATTGCTCTGAAATAAACTTAATCCTTATTTTATGACATCTATGTTAGAATGATTCAATATGATTCTCAAGAGTAGTTTCCCCTAATTCCTTAGCCAGAAACCATTAACGTTCAATTTTAAATCCCAATTCCTTAGCCATTCAAAAGAATATTAATCCCATGTATGAATATCAAGAATTTCCCATCATCACTATTAGATCCTCATTCCTAAGAGAAATTAGCGATGTTGTTATACACATAGTGATAAAGGGATTTGTCAGACCTCCTTTACCTCCAATTCAATACCTAATTTTCCAATACGGCAAGCATTACACTCGTGTTATAACAAATTGATTTCATAAAAACATAGACATTCATAACATTGTAGGAAAAAGGTTCATTACAAAAGCAATTCAGGGACACCCCCCTAGCATAGGGGGGTTTCGCTCATCAAACTATTCAAAGAAGGTACAAATATAAGATTAGACATTACAAGAGATTAGATAGCTTCGATCCTCAATTGCTTTCGCGCTTGATGATCTCCGTTCTCCAAAAATCTTGATTCTCTCGTTCTCTTTGTTCCGTCCCCCTCCGTTTGTCTTTCCATTAGGTCTAAATAGTGTAGTACACATTACAGCCAAGCCAAAAAGTCAAAAATGCCCTCCGGGATCACTTACATGAGTGAAAACAAAAATCAGCAAATTCAGCGCACCTGCCAACACGGGCCGTGCCAGGCAACACGGCCGGCCGTGTTGGCTCTTCAATTATTTTAAATTTTGTTTTTCCTTCAGACCTGCTGACACGGGCCGTGCCAAGCAACACGGCCGGCCGTGTCAGCCCCCTGGTTTTTGTATGGGAAGAAGTTCTTCTTGCAGCACGGGCCGTGTCAGGAGACACGGGCCGTGTTTGGCTCCAGGATTTTTATTCTATTTTATTGTTTTTTTTCTTTCACTCTTCCATTGTTGCCTTGGCACTTCCGACTCTTCAACTACTTCTGAAACATGCACAATACCATGGAAACGACATCAAACGCATCTAAAAACTTAAATTAACACCAAAAACAAAATACACATAAAACTACTCAAATATGAAATACTTAAAATTCAAACACTAAAACTCAAAATAAAGGGTTACCACATTGATGAATTTTGGCCGAGAACATGATGAAAGTCAAGTAAAATGGTGATCGATCACAACCCCAAACTTATCTCATTGCTTGTCCTCAAGTGATGCAAGAGACAACAAACAGAGGTCACCCCATAATTCCTTTTCACCACTATACAGCCGATGTTATTCGCACCGAGTTTCCTACCTTCATGGTCAAGACGTTGGCCACCCGATCAGAACTATCCGCTACACCTCACAGTCCAGCACCTCTTTACCTGCAAGCTTTTCATACATCTCACACAATCTCTCAGGGTTAGCACTAAAGACTCAATATATGCAATATCGACTCTTAGTTTTTGAATAAATTCTACTTCTATTGCACAAACATAATTCACACACTTTAGGAGGACTTAGGGTTGTAACGGGGCTTAGGACAGGTGGGATAAACAACAAACGGATACACAAGGGGTTTTTGGGCTCGGCACTCCTGTTATGTTTCTTGTACCTGTGCTTATTTTGATATACAGGGGTTCGACATCGACTATTTAACTTTACTCAACTAATTGAGTATTTCAAATGTAATCAAGTCGTTTAATTGGGACAAGTGCGTTTTGATGAGTTCTATTTTTCTTTTCTCTTTGTTTTTTTTTTCTTTTTCTGGAGCATTCAGAAAGCCTCCAATTTTTTCTTTTCTCTTTTCTTGTAACAATTTTCCGCACACTTGTCCCTTTTGTATTGGATTTACCACCCCAAACTTAGAATTCAACACAGTTTCCAAAATCCACAACATTTATGCCGAGCAAGGGTAGAAGAGATTATTATATATTTTTTTTTTCTTTTTCTGGCCATAGGGTAACATAAGCGGTTTACAAACAAACAAAATGGTTAAAGGCTCAAAGGGGTTCGCAACGGATAAAACGTACAAGGGTGGCTGGAAAGGCTCAAGGTTAAACAACAAAAATGTGCCTCAGTGTGTGTCATAATGCAATGCTATGTCAGTAGAACGTACGCAAAACCAGAGCGATAGAGTCATACCTGGATTAACTCTCATGATGATCTCTTAGTATTTGGCTTTTTGTAATCTCACCATGTGGGGTAAACTTGCAGGTTCCAAAGCACTCTCTGTGTAATGTAGCTTCTTTTTGGTTCAGGTGTACCATACTTCTATCTCAATCCAGCTTTCATCCCACTGTGTCCAACAATAGTTTTTCTTCGGCTGCATAAATTTCCAGGGTGCCTCGGGAGAGTAAGTTCGGGTTGTGTCTTTCATCCACTAACCATCCTTCCATCACGCCTCTGGTTTTTATCCATCAATCTGTAACCCAACATCCAAACTGTTGAAAATAAAAGAAATCAAAGTTACTTAAAAAATGAAAAACCAAAACGGAAAATAAATTAAAACAATGAAAGGAACCCCCCCCCCACACTTGAACTAAACATTGTCCCCAATGTTTAAACCCAAATGCAAGAGGGACTTACAGTGCCTACTGCGGAGGAGGGTGCTGTGGAAATTGCAACATCATCTGTTGCATCATCCTTTGAATATCATCAATGGCAGCCCCTTGACGGAGCTGCTCTGTCACGATCCGATCAATCTCCGCTCCCTGGCAAGCCTGCTCGACACGGAACTGATCCATGTCCATGGGTGTCCATCCAGCAGAGGAGGCTCCCATGCCTCGGTGGTGAGAGGTGTGAGGGTGAGGAACACCCCTCTCCCTTGCCGGTGCATCTTCCTCCATCATTTCACCTGCACGAAAATCATCTTCTCCCGCCTCTTCGGGGTTAACAGAAGTATACAACCAATTCTCATTGTTATCAACATTAGTTTTATCAATGTTCGGTAAGCGGAACAACCGGCGTGTCCGGCTTACCAACACATACCCATGACGGCTTTGTTCGAGCATTCCTTGCGTGCACAGGGCATTGAGGTCAAGCTTACCCAACGCCTGCATCGGGGTCTCTCCGTCCAACACCGGCCTACACCCACACCAGTCAGCAATTTGTGTTATCATACCACCCACAGAAATGGCTCCTGAGCTGGCACGCCCCATGGTACCTAAATGGTCGGCGGCGAATGCCGCCACATTCACTGGTTCCTCATTAACCATGGCATGCATCAAATATAATTCCCGCTTTGCCGCTACACCTGTACTATCTCCTCGTCCGAACAAGGTGAACGCTAACCCTTTTTGAGCATATCGGAAGCACGGGTTTTGAATCCATGATGCCTTTGCACTCCGGGGTTCGTACTGTGGTAAACCTGTAATAGAGGACCAAAAGGAACCTGCAGAAAAGTCATTTGGCACTGCCCCGGATCCTACCAATGGTAACCGGAGGCATTGCCCAAGCTTAATAACCGACATCGAATAATCTTCGTTATAAAGCCGGAAACTCATAGTACCAAAATATTCATAAACATGACCAGTCCAGTTCTTTTCCAATTTAAATTTAACAGTGCTTAGGAACTCTAGAGTGATGCGTTCATAGGAAGGCACATCAGCATGCATAAATTCAAAAATACCTAAATTGTGGAACATTTGAGATACATCATCTAGAATTCCTAAAGCACTCATAGTATCATCACACACATACCTTATAGGTACAAGCTTCCTTTTAAGGTGAGTCTTGTACCTTTCAACGTGATCATCATCCTCAAAAATGATTCCGTGTGCATTTGGCATCCTCCGGGATCTTTGTCTTGGTCTTGAGGTCTCTACCACGGCCTTTCCTCGCTCGGCTCTTTTCGGGGGCATAATGGTCACCTGAAAAGTTAGCGGAAAAAAAATAGTGGAGATAGAGAAAAATAATACCGTCACGGTGTAGAGTGCGAGAAACGGCCCAACTTTTGTGAAGGGACTTTGAAAAAAAATGGTTGGATGATGATGAACGTTGAGGTTTAAAGTGAAGGTGGTTATGGAGTTTGAGAGGTTTGAGAGAAAAATAGGGTTGGAGGAGATGAAGTGGCTGAAAAGTGAGTGGGGGAGAGGTAAAAGGTATTTAAAGATGTGTGGGCCCCACTCCAACGTCTCTAAAATTAAAAAAAAATCTGAGTTACGCACTGCAACACGGCCCGTGCTAGACCACACGGCCGGCCGTGTTGCACCCCTGGAAAATGTATGGGAAAAATGTAAGCATGCAACACGGCCCGTGTTGGCACACACGGCTGCCCGTGTTGCTCCTCTGGAAAATGTATTGGATTCTAAAAATTAAGCAACACGGCTAGCTCACACGGCCTGCCGTGTTGCACCTCTTTTCTGACTACTTCCTTCATTGCTGGGTTAAGTCGTTGTTGAGGTTGGACAACCGGCTTGTGATCATCTTCCATGAGAATTTTGTGCATGCATATTGTAGGGTTTATTCCCTTCAAATTCTCTGTGTCGAGGAAGACATATTTGAGGTTCTCCGGTAGTTGTTTCAATTCGGTTCCCTTCTTTTGTTCATCTTTCTTTTCTTCCACTAAGGGTTGCCTTAAATCTTTCCACCGGTTGTGTCGATAACCTTTAAAAGGTGGTGATGCTTCCGTCATGGCTAATACTTCCATATCTTTCTCGTTAACTACTTGCTCTTTGTTAAAAATTGATAAGCTCAACACCCTTTCCAAGGGTAATTTTTGTGTTGTCAAGCAATTTTTCTTTTCACATATTTGATCGATTGTCTCAATATGTTGGCTAGTGGCAACCTCATCCTTGTACTTCATGGTGTTTCGCACATCAATTTTTAACTCTTCATCATACACTTTCAAAGTCATCGTGCCTTCTTCTATGTCGATCAAACATCTCCCGGTCTCTAAAAATGGTCTCCCCAAAATGATTGGTATCTCTTCATCTTCCGGCATTTCCAAAATGACAAAATCCACCGGAAACACAAACTTGTCGATCTTTACTAGCACATCTTCTACTATCCCATAAGGTCTCTTCACAGAGTGGTCAGCAAACTGGAGTGTCATTCTCGTATCTTGAATTTTACCTATCCCCAACCTCTTATAGATAGACAGCGGCATAAGACTTACACTCGCTCCCAAATCAATTAGAGCTTTCTTGAAGGATTTATCTCATATGGCACACGGAATAGTCAGAGAACCTCGATCCTTTTTTTTCACCGGAACCTTCATACCCTGCAAAATGGAATTACAAGTTTCCGTTAGAATAATCGGGTTAGTCTCTATGGTCCGCTTCTTCGAGATGATGTCTTTCATGAACTTTGCGTAGGTAGGCATTTGCTCAAGCGCCTCCAAGAAAGGAATGTTTGGCTCAAGCTTTTTAAACATTTCCAAGAACTTCTCAAAGTTTTTCTCATGCTGCCCTTTCTTCTTATTTCTTGTTGGGAATGGCAGTTTGACGGCCGGTTTTGGATCAATCACTTTATCTTTAACCACTCGTTCATCATGAATGACCTCTTCATTTGCAACCTCATTTTCTTTTATCTCTAGATCAACTTCAAGCAATAAGTCTTCTTCTTCAGAACTCTTCTCAGGTATTTCTTTTGACTTACCATTCCTTGTGGTCACCGCATTCACATGATTATTTTCTCTTGGATTAGTAACCGTAGAACTTGGTAAAACTCCCTGTTGTGGAGAGCCCGCTAGTTGTTGGGCTATCTGACTCATCTGGATTTCAAGATTCTTAATTGAAGCACTTGTGTTCTTTAAATTACTCCGAGTCTCTTCTTGAAATTGAGAGCTTTGAGCGGCCATCTTCTCAATGGCAAGCTCCCAATCAGCTTTTCTTGGTACCTGTTGCTGAAACTGTTGTTGATGTTGTTGATACGGTTGTTGTTGCTGAGGTCGAAATTGTTGTTGCTGTGGTTGGTTCTGCACATTTCCTTGTTGATCCTTCCATGAGAAATTAGGATGGTTTTTCCAACCCGGATTGTATGTGTTTGAATAAGGGTTGTTCTGCCTAAGAAACTTGATCTCCTCAATTTGTTGTGCGGTAGCAACGCAATGTACGGTAAGATGAGGTCCTCCACAAATTTCGCAATTACTAGTGTGAGTTGGTTGAACCTGTTGAACCTGTGCAACAGTTTGGGTATCAATAGCCATCTTCTTCAGTCTCCTTTCTACTTCAGCTGCTATTTGATCTTCCATCTTCACCACTTGGTTTGCCAATTTCAGGTCAATTATCCCTTCGGGTTGACTAACACTGCGGTCATACAACTCTAGGTGCTCATTGGCTGCAATGGCTTCGATAATCTTTTTAATACCAGTGGCTGTTGTAAAATTGGTTGAGCCACCAGCTACTGTGTCAATGAGTTGCTTAGTCTTCAGCCGAAGACCATTTACAAAATTCTGCATTTGCTCCGTTGCATCCATATTATGAGTAGGACATGCAACCAACAATCGTTTGAACCTCTTATACGCATCTCCAAGTGACTCTCCTTCTTTCTGTTTAAAATTCACTATGTCGTACCTCTTTCGGATGTATACAGAAGCCGGAAAGTACTCGTTGAGAAACGTTGTCTCCATCTGTTGCCAAGTTGTGATGCTTCCAGCAGGTAAAGAGTAGAACCACTCTTCAGCATCTTCTGACAATGTAAACGGAAACATGACCAGCTTCTTAGCTTCCTCAGAATGCCCCTCAATCTTTAACGACGTAGTCATCGTAAGAAACCTCTGCAAATGCTTGTTGGCATCTTCGTTAATTTTTCCTGAGAAAGGTCTCCTTTCAAGTTGCCGTATCGTTGAGGAGTGAAGTTGAAAGTGGGCAACATTGACTGGTTGATTCACTATTGTCATCCTTCCAAGCGGGGCATTAGCTCCCCCATAATCACCTAATAGTCTCTCCACATGAGGTGGGGCAGCTGCCACAGTTTCAGACTCGGTATCCGAATTTTCAGAATCAGAGTGTTCCGAATGAATTGAAACGGTTCCCTCTTTCTCAAAATCAGAAACTATCAGCGGTTCTTCTGTCACTTCCAGTCTGTCGTGTCTGGCTTTTCTGATTTGTGCTCGCAACAATCGTTCTGGTTCTGCGTCAAAAAGAAATTCAGCTGAGGCCTTACCTCGCATAAAAATATTAGACGATTGGTAGGATAAGCAAAGGAAAATAAACAAATAAAATAAAATAAAGTAAAACTTTAGTTGCAGAGCAACAAAATTCCAATTGAATAATTATTAACAGATAGTTTGGCAGTCCCCGGCAACGGCGCCAAAAACTTGATCGGGAAAATAGCAAGTGTACTATTTTTACCGATGTAGTAATGAAAGGGAATTATCCTGAGTATCGATCTCGAGGACTGCGTAGGAACTATCGGTGTTGGTAATGATTCAATTGAACAAAAGAACCTTTGGTTGGTAAGTGAAGAGTGAATTTGCTCTGTAAAATATAAAGGAAAAATAGAGATTTTTGAATGCAGAAAAGTTAAACATGCTAGATCCAGGGTGTATGAATTGCTCTGAAATAAACTTAATCCTTATTTTATGACATCTATGTTAGAATGATTCAATATGATTCTCAAGAGTAGTTTCCCCTAATTCCTTAGCCAGAAACCATTAACATTCAATTTTAAATCCCAATTCCTTAGCCATTCAAAAGAATATTAATCCCATGTATGAATGTCAAGAATTTCCCATCATCACTATTAGATCCTCATTCCTAAGAGAAATTAGCGATGTTGTTATACACATAGTGATAAAGGGATTTGTCAGACCTCCTTTACCTCCAATTTAATACCTAATTTTCCAATACGGCAAGCATTACACTCGTGTTATAACAAATTGATTTCATAAAAACATATACATTCATAACATTGTAGGAAAAAGGTTCATTACAAAAGCAATTCAGGGACACCCCCCTAGCATAGGGGGGTTTAGCTCATCAAACTATTCAAAGAAGGTACAAATATAAGATTAGACATTACAAGAGATTAGATAGCTTCGATCCTCAATTACTTTCGCGCTTGATGATCTCCGTTCTCCAAAAATCTTGATTCTCTCGTTCTCTTTGTTCCGTCCCCCTCCGTTTGTCTTTCCATTAGGTCTAAATAGTGTAGTACACATTACAGCCAAGCCAAAAAGTCAAAAATGCCCTCCGGGATCACTTACATGAGTGAAAACAAAAATCAGCAAATTCAGCGCACCTGCCAACACGGGCCGTGCCAGGCAACACGGCCGGCCGTGTTGGCTCTTCAATTATTTTAAATTTTTTTTTTCCTTCAGACCTACTGACACGGGCCGTGCCAAGCAACACGGCCGGCCGTGTCAGCCCCCTGGTTTTTGTATGGGAAGAAGTTCTTCTTGCAGCACGGGCCGTGTCAGGAGACACGGGCCGTGTTTGGCTCCAGGATTTTTATTCTATTTTATTGTTTTTTTTCTTTCACTCTTCCATTGTTGCCTTGGCACTTCCGACTCTTCAACTACTTCTGAAACATGCACAATACCATGGAAACGACATCAAACGCATCTAAAAACTTAAATTAACACCAAAAACAAAATACGCATAAAACTACTCAAATATGAAATACTTAAAATTCAAACACTAAAACTCAAAATAAAGGGTTACCACATTGATGAATTTTGGCCGAGAACATGATGAAAGTCAAGTAAAATGGTGACCGATCAACCACCGTAGACATTGTTTGTTCTCCACAAAAGCATGTGTCTGAGGCAAGTGCGAAATAAACCACTTGTACAGAAGAGGAACACAACACATAATCGTTCCACCACCTTTAGAGTTCGTCAAATGCAAAGAGAAGTACATATCCCCTAACAGAGTAGGCACAGGATTCCCAATCAAGAAAATTCTAATGGCGTTTACATCAACAAAACCGTCAATGTTAGGAAACAATGCTAATCCATAGATGAGCAACACAAAGATAGCTTCAAAAGCATCCATACTACCAGCTTGAGCAAAGGTTGTAGCTTCCTTGATGAGGAAATCAGATGGCAGTCCAAACAACCCTCCTTTCTTCACCCAATGAGCCTCTATCTCAGACTTCTTCAAGTGAAGAGCTTCAACAATAAGATGTGATCTGGGAATCTCTTCCAATCCACTAAATGGAACTTTGTTAGAAACAGGTATCCCCAAGAGATGGGCATACTCCTCTAACGTAGGCACAAGCTGATAATCGAGGAAAGTGAAGCAACGGTAGAGAGGATCATAAAACTGCACCAATCCACTCAAGAGTCCTTCAACCACATCAACAGACAAGATAGACAAAAGCTTCCCATGACGTTGCTTGAAGTCCAAGGGATCTAATACAAAAGATGCTAGCTTCCTTAACTCTTTCAAGTCGAGACATCTGAAACTGTACTTCTTAGTGTTCCTTCGTCCATAATCCATGGTCTGAAAATATTTGCAAATAACACCTCAGTTCCTTGAAATTTTCGTGTGATGAATGTTATGATGCGCATGAATGCGTGAATGCAACAATCACAAATAAGGGATCACACACAAGGAAAATAAACAAAGGTCAAGGGATGAATCAAGTCATTGTCAAGCTCAATCGTCCATTTGGGTGGATTATGGTTTTCACCTTATCAACACCCAAGTTCCATTGATATTGACAAGACTTTATTGGATCAACCAAGAATCAAGGGTTTGTTGTAAATCACGAGCATGGAGTCTGGGTAAGAACCATCCCAAAGGAGTGAACTAAGGATAAAACCTGTAGATCATGGTCTATAAAGTTCCCAGAGTCTTAATTTCATTTATCGGATATTACAGGTTAAGATGACTGAATCATCGACCCATAATATTCTCAAGAGAAACTCGTCTGAGTGTAGTATTGCGTAACAACTGTTATCAAGTCTACACTTGAACAGTCTCCGCACTACGTCCTAAATAGGCCAAGAGGGGTTAAATGTTCTACGGTCCTCAGCTTCTCGGACCCCAAATTAGAGATAGTAATGCCTAACCACAAATACTTATGTGACATTTCCAAATCTAAAAGGGTCTCCATTGAGCAGATGGATCTCAAGCCAACTTGTTAAGGACTACTCCACACAAGTCGAACATGACTATACCATCCTCCTTTCTTAATTGCACTCAAGTTTAGGTTAGAACTTATCGTACCACTCAGAGATCACCAAGCACAATAAGCAGATTATACCACACAAACAAATATACATACATCAAACATACAATTATATACACATAAAAAAGTAGGCTAAACCCACTGGAGACTACTCCCCAGCAGAGTTGGCACTTAATTTCTATAGCGGTAAATTCATGATCGTCAAGCTATAGATAAGCAAGACATCAAATAACAAGAGTCGCCACCGCGCTTTTATTGTTTCCAAGGGAAAAGGGAAAAGTACAAACAAAACCCAAAAATAAGAAGTTTTCAAATCAAAACTAATAAAATGCTAGAGATTACAGGTAAGGGGGTTGGTTACACAGAGGGAAGGTATTAGCACCCAAAGTGTCCTAGGTACTCCTAGGGAGCCCTTTCTTGTGTGCATATGTATTTTATACAAATGATGTTTGCAAGCAAATAGAATGGGGGGATGAGAAAAGAATTCATTAATTATATTTTTGTGTTTGAGAATACCTTCAAACTTGTACCTACGTACCAACATAAAAATGAGGGATCAAAACCTCGTAGTTCGTGGTATAAATTTCAAAGTGGATGTATTGCTTTTTAACAAAAATTTAAGTTTGAAAGGCACAAAGGCCTAAAAAATGGTTTGAATGAGTTAGTTCTTTTTGGATTTTGAAGTCTTTAAGTCAATTATAGTTAAATTTATTTACATGTTTATTTAAGAAAAGAAGTTTAAAATGCAATGGCATAAGGCCAAAGTTTCTAGTTTGCAAAATGGTCAAAGTTTAGAAAAAACAAGTACAAAGAAAGAAGTTTTTAAAAGGAGAGAGAGATTTTGAAATTAAAGAAGTTGGGAAGAGATGAAGAGACTAATCCTAAGCATAAAATTAAAAGTTAAGAGTTGAAAAGATCTGACCAATGAGCTGCAATCCAATAGACAAGAATGTCATATAGAAACCCAAATTCCCTTGGACATTAGAATCAAGCAACAAACAATGCACACAATATTAACTTGAAGATCAAGGCATAAAATAAAGATAGCCACTTCCAAGATTAGCAACTCCATGATCTTCTTCAAATTTGCCCATGTAGCAGATGAATTCCACAATGTCATAAGTCACAGGTTCAAAATAACAACTTCACAAGTAACATGTTGCAGATGAACTCAAATGGATCTTCAATGATGTATCAGATGAAGTTTCGGATTACAAGCACTTGGTTACATGAAAGTTAGCATTGGCCAAGTCCTTTGCATAGGGAGTGTTGCCTAAATTCTAAGCCCAATTGTCTCATACCAAACCAACAGTCCACACCAGATGTTTTTTATGGTTTTGGTTTTTATTATGTACATTAATGTTCAAAGACCACACAAACAAGCACAATATACACAAGCAAAATATATCACAAAATATGGTCCAAATGGATAAAGTGAAAATAACATTAACATAAACAATTAGAATGGTATGAACAATGGCAAATGAATAATGTTTAAAAGTAAAGTGCATTAAAGTAAATTACTTGAAATTAAATGTTAGTTGTTAATGAGTTAGAAGTTAATATTGCTTTTGCTTTTTATTTTAAGTCATTCTTTGGAGAACACTCAACCCACTTATCACAAGCATGAATCCTTGAACCAAGACATCTTCCAAAGGAAGGAAAAAAGGCCAAGTTTCCACACAATACCGTGAAAGAGGAGAGACTTACAATCTCACAAACTATAATTCTATGCCTTTGTATCAAAAATTTAGCGCTATGTTAAGCAATTGTAATTGGACTTATGTAGAAGTCACAACTATTTGAGTTCGGGCAATAGAATTTGGGTGTTAATGTATGTTAGAGACATAGTATAATGGACTGTGCTCATGAAACATACCACACACAAAAATAATATGCAAAAGTGGTGGCCTAATCTCATCCATACTTATGTTGATTTTGCAATCAACTAGCCTTAGGATGTAGAGATATCATAGGTCCATGATATGAATGCATAAAGAAGGGGAATGAGATGAAGAGGGAGGGGAATGGATCAAAACTCAAATTGGACAAAGGAGGACTTTTACCAAATTAAGATCATTTATTCATTCTGGGAGATGGAATGTACATTCCATCAATCCCCTAAATCTAATGATCTTAACTTAACAAAGCCAAATCAACCTTGACCAAGGCGCAACAACACAAGTCAAACTTATACAAACAATCAAAATGGCTCAACACAATTATTTGGCATTTAATCAATTTAAAAATACTAAAAATAATGCATTAAATTAAATATGGTTTGTCAAATTCCTAAAACCTCATCAAAACACCAAAGAAGTGGCCATGAGATTTATCATAGGTCAAACAAGGTCAAAGGACCTTGGAGAAAAAAATTCATAATTTTTAGAAACTTAAAAGTATTTTTAAACAATTAAAAATAATCACAAAATCAATTAAATCATGAAAAATATTAATAATGATCCAAAAAATAATTTTAATTCAAAATATGAAAGAGGATTTTATTTTAAAATTTTTGGTGAAACTCTCATATTTTTTTGATCAATATTAAAATTAATATGAATTAATGAAAATCAAAGGAATAAAATGAAAATCAAAAAATACAAAAAAACATGGACCACTTGATCTCCCTGATTAATTGAGGTGACATATCAAGTCATCACAAGCGCGCTTTCCACCATAGTCACTAGTCAACGCATAACACAAGTGTTATTTACAAGCAACGCACGAGATTAAAACAATTTGAAAAGGATCAATGGCTCTGAACCATGCCAACACATCACCGGCGTTACACCTCCGGTCACCTTCTCAGGCGAACCTCTTCTGACTGGTTCAATCATCACCATCACATAAATGAAAAAGGAGGACATGATCTGAAAGAAAAAATGGCGTAGAGCACGAATCTGACCTCAATTTTAACTAACTCCAAATATATAGAAAGATATGAGGACTTGAATTTTGAGGTGTGTCAACTGAGTTGCTTCGATTTGACCTCAAAGAAACTCAATCTTCTTGCCTACATTGGTAGGACTTCAGACAACCAAAGATCCAAGAGAATCGATGAGAATTGAGTGAGAATCGAAGACAAAAAATTTTCTAGAAAATACCTTCAATGATGTGCAGAACTTGCTCTCCCTTGCTTCAATTCTCGTTTGATCTTGCTCCAATGACTTGTAAAAGTGGATTAGGAATGGAAAGAAGCTTTGGACCCTTGAGTTTTTGGATCTCCAAACAGTGAGATTCAAGCTCAATTTTCAAATGGAAATTATCAAGTTTTCCTTTGAACTATGAGGGTTTGAAGAGAGGGGGCAAAGTTGGCGCGCAAGGATCCTTTCAAATGAGCTCATAGGGTCCATATTTATAGCATTGGAAGTGTTATTTGCCCACTTGAATTTTCTTCCAAATTTGGCAATGTCATGCACAAGCTTGCATGGGCGTGTACAGGCCCATGAAGCAATCTATTTAGGTCCAAATGCATCTGAAATGAGGTTGGAATGAAGCTTGAATGGCAAGGCAATGTTATGTGATCATTTGAAATTTGATTTCCACCAATGATGCAGGCCTGTTAAAACCATGTGCAGCCCTAGCAAACTTGGCCCAAAATGAATTAATTAGGACTCTTTCGAAAGCTTAGATCAAGAGGAACAACTCTTATGTTGAACAAGTTTCCATTTGGATCATGGATCAAGGTGAATTTTGAGGTGGAAGTTTGGAAATTTCAACATGTTGAAAAAATTTCTAAGTGTCAAGCCATATACCTCAATGTTCCACCTTACTAAACTTTTTATGTGGGCTCCAAATGAGAAACATGTCTTCATCAAAATTGTAGCTCTTTCAAATACCTTCAAAATGGTAACCAATTTGACATCATTTGGATTTATAATGAGAGAGTTATGCATTTTTGAAGTTGAGGAAAATCACTTGTTCAATGGTATTGGTCCAAAATGACCTATAATGTATCCTCGTATCACATGCTCATAAAAGTTGATTTAGCTTTCACTCCAAACATCAAAGTTTAAGTAGACATCTTTAATTTGATTGTGCAACTTGTAAATCTTTCATATCATAAAAATTGAGCAAGTTATGGCCTTGGGAAGTTGACTTTCAAATTAAGGTTTAGACAAAATGATCTATAATGTTTCAACATAGAAAGTGACTTTCTAAGCAAACTTAGATCTAGACTTAAACATGAAATTTGTTTTTAATGTCATTTAGAGTAACGTTTCTCTTGGAATCATTTTCATATGGTGAAAAGTGTAGGATATAGGGTCTAGGGAGACCCGGTTTTGATCAGGTGAATTTATTTGGCCAACCACCATCAACCAACTTGCTAACTTGCAATTATATTGACTTTTTAGGCTCATGGTAGATCAAATATGCATAAGATGATTAATTTTGGAATGTCCCTTAAAGTATTTGATCAATTGGTGAGGAAGCTTGTTGAAGAAGTTACTTAGGATACCTAAACAAACTAGGGTTTCCAAGGCAAATCAACTTTAAAATCTTAAAGAAAACTTGACCAAAATAACATGTAGAGATCATGGGGACTCATATATTATGCTTAGAGACTTTGTGGATCAATCCTTGGTTGTGCTCCTAAACATGAGGGTCTTAAACCCTAGATATGAACTCGATAGACCAATGGGGACCATGCCCTACCTACAAAAAAAAGTTAGGAAAATACAAAGATATATTTTTTGTATTTTGGTTAGTAAAATGATAAATATACAAGTATGATACAATCACATGGTGCTTGGTGATCTCTCCCAAGACAAACCCAATGAAAGAGGGGTAAGGAGGATGCCAAGGTATGATCCCAATGCTAATGCATATGATGAGATTTTATGAGGGATCTTAGGGTCAAAATTGGGGTCTTACAGAAGGGTTTGGTGTTTGGGATCAAAGCTGGCGCGAAGGAGTCATTAATTCTAAGCATAGGGGCCCCTATTTATAACTGAATCACATGATATTTGCACCTTACAATTGAGTTTCCAAAATTGGCAATGAGTGATGCATGTGTCCATGGGCGTGTACAGGCCCATGAGATCATTCCATTTGATCCATAATTGAGTGTGAACAAGTCTGAAATCAAATTGGAGTGCTAGGCAATTGTATATGGAAGTCTGAAGTTTGATCTTTACCAAATGATGATGCAATGTTCAAGCCATGTGCAGCCCAATTAAATCTTGTCCAAAATGGATGAAATTGGACTTTTTGGAAAGGCTAGATCAAGAGGAACAACTTTCATGTTGAACACGTTTCCATTTGAAGCTTGTATCATGATGAATTTTGAGGTGGAAGTTTGAAAATTTTAACATATGAAAAAAATTTCTAAGTGTCAAGTCATATGTTCACTTATTCCACCTTGGCTAACTTTTTGTGTGAGCTTCAAATGAGAAAGGTTCCTTCATCAAAGTTGTATCTACTTTAAATTAATTCAAAATGATCACAAATTTGACCTTATTTGGATTTGATATGAAGGAGTTATGCATTTTTTTAAGTTGAGGAAAATCACTTGTTCAATGGTATTGGTCCAAAATGACCTATAATGTATCCTCATATCACATGCTCATAAAAGTTGATTTAGATTTCACTCCAAACATAAAAGTTGAAGTAGACATCTTTAATTTGATTATGCAACTTGGAAATATTTCATATCATAACAATTGAGCAAGTTGTGGCCTTGGGAAGTTGACTTTCAAATTAGGGTTTCGACAAAATGACCTATAATGTTTCAACATAGAAAATGACTTTCTAAGCAAATTTAGCTTTATACTTCAACATGAAAGTTGTTTTTAATGTCACTTAGAGTAACTTTTATCTTGGAACCATTTTCATATGGTGAAAAGTGTAGGATATAGGGTCTAGGGAGACCCAATTTTGATCAGATGAATTTATTTGGCCAACCACCATCAACCAACTTGCTAACTTGCAATTCTATTAACTTTTTAGGCTCATGGTAGATCAAATATGTATAAGATGATTAATTTTGGAGTGTCCCTTTAAGTATTTTATCAATTGGTGAGGAAGCTTGTTGAAGAAGTTACTCATGATACCTAGACAAACTAGGGTTTCCAAGGCAAATCAACTCTAAACTCATGAAGAAAACTTGATCAAAATAACATGTAGAGATCATGGGGACTCATATATGATGATTAGAGACTTTGTGGATCAATCCTTGGTTGTTCTCTTAAACATGAGGGTCTTAAACCCTAGATATGAACTTGATAGACCAATGGGGACCATGCCCTACCTACACAAAAAAAGTTAGGCAAATACAAAGACATATTTTTGGTATTTTGGTTAGTAAAATGATAAAGTATGATACAATCTCATGGTGCTTGGTGATCTCTCCCAAAACAAACCTAATGAAAGAGGGGTAAGGAGGATGCCAAGGTATGATCCCAATGCTAATGCATATGATGAGATTGCATGAGGGATCTTAGGGTCAAAATTGGGGTCTTACAGAAGGGTTTGGTGTTTGGGATCAAAGCTGGCGCGAAGGAGTCATTAATTCTAAGCATAGGGGGCCCTATTTATAACTGAATCACATGATATTTGCACCTTACAATTGAGTTTCCAAAATTGGCAATGAGTGATGCATGTGTGCATGGGCGTGTACTGGCCCATGAGATCATTCCATTTGATCCATAATTGAGTATGAACAAGTCTGAAATCAAATTGGAGTGCTAGGCAATTGTATATGGAAGTTTGAAGTTTGATCTTTGCCCAATGATGATGCTATGTTCAAGCCATGTGCAGTCCATTTAAATTTTGTCTAAAATGGATGAAATTGGACTTTTTGGAAAGGTTAGATCAAGAGGAACAACTTTCATGCTGAACATATTTCCATTTGAAGCTTGTATCATGATGAATTGTGAGGTGGAAGTTTGAAAATTTTAACATATCAAAAAAAATTCTAAGTGTCAAGCCATATGTTCACTTATTCCACCTTGGCTAGCTTTTTGTGTGAGCTTCAAATGAGAAAGGTTCCTTCATAAAACTTGTAGCTCTTTCAAATTACTTCACAATGGTCACAAATTTGACCTTATTTGGATTTTATATGAAGGAGTTATGCATTTTTTTAAGTTGAGGAAAATCACTTGTTCAATGGTATTGGTCCAAAATGACCTATAATGTATCCTCATATCACATGCTCATAAAAGTTGAATTAACTCTTCCTATAAATATGAAAGTTAAAGTAGACATCTTGAATTTGATTGTGAAACTTGGAAATCTTTCATATTATAAAAATTGAGCAAGTTATGACCTTGTGAATTTGACCTTCAAATTAGGGTTTAGACAAAATGACCCATAATCTTTCACCATAAAAAATGACTTTCCAAGCAAAACTAGCTCTTGAACTCAACATGAAAGTTGTTTGGAATATCACTTAAAGTAATTTTGATCTTGAAATCATTTTCATATGACAAAAGTTGTAGGATATAGGGTCTAGGGAACCCCAGTTTTGATCAAATGAATTCCTCTGGTCAACCACCATCAACCAACTTCCTAGCTTGCAATTCTCTTGAATTTTGGGACTCATGGGAGATCATTGTTGCACCCCAAAATTTGCCCTATTTTTAACTCTAACCAATTTTTTGTTTCACATTCATTTGCATCATCTTCATAGCATAACATTTTTTTCTGTCTTAATATTAGCCGGAATAATTTCTCGGAATTTACAAACAGACTGGTCAAATTAACTTTTTAATTGTGCCTAAAATTAGTCAACGAAAAAATGTCAAGTTTAAGTTTGCAAATGTCGGTAACATTAATCTGCGGTTCACGTGGTTTAATTTGACATGCTAAAAATATTTTTACGACTATTTTTGGTCATATGTTGATCAGTCTGAGCAGTTTAAACGGTCATAATTTTTATTTCAAAATCCGACCAAACGCTGTATTTTTCCGAGTCATTTATTTCGCGCTGATTATTTTGACGTGTTCATTTTATTTTTTCGAGCATTTTGGTGCCCGACTTTTATTTTTTTTTGAGTCTATTTATTTTTATATTGGGTCTAGAATAAATAAATAGGTTAATTAGTTTTTATTTTAATTTTAACTATTTTAATTATTTAACTTTATTCAGTTTTTAATTTAATATTGGGTTTCAAAATAAACTTAGGCCCATTATCATTAAGCTAATTTGTTCCTATATATATTTACTAGCATGACTGATAGAGGGAGGCCAAAAGACAAAACAAAAAAGAGAAACCGAGAGTGGCTGATCTATACTATCGTACACACAGTTTGGTAATAGTTTATATATGATATATATTTTATCTATTTTGTTGATATATTTGTTACTGTGTTTCAAATACATGTTCATATGTGTGACTGTGTTATGTATTCCAGATACATGCGGTTTGGTTAAATATATCAGGATATCGCCGTTTTGCTTTTTTTATGCACATAAGTATAACATGTATAATAATTTGGTTCATTGTATTATGTATTTGATGTGTTTGTTTTTATATAAGTTTTACATGTCTCATAATATATAATATAATATAATAATAATTTTGTTGTTAATAAAAATGCATATGGATCATATAATATATAATTTATAATATGTAACTAGTGTGTTAAATATATTTCTATTTTATGTTATAATTTGATTATGTTTTCGGATCGGATCGTGTCAATACGCCGTTTTCACATATACGTGTATGAAGCGTGACATTTGTGTTATCCGATCCAGTTGCGATGATCGCAATTTTGCGCTAGCAACGCCGTTGTTTTTTTTTAATTCATATTTTTTTTTATATACATATATTTAGATCTGCACATTTTTTTTCATAACTAACTACCCTGATTTTTCCTAAACCCTGACAATTTCGCCACAAACTCTAAATTTCAAACCTAAAACTTTAACCGTGTTATTTCCTCTAAACCATAAACATTTTCTTAAACCTTACCAAACCTTATTATTATTTCCTATTTTCGCTCATATTTATGTTATTCATACACTGTAACTGCTTCGCCCTTGTAATATTTTAAGTTTTAACTTGTAATATTTTCAGTTTTACTTTTCGCCATCTTTATTATGTAACTGCACCAAAGCGTTGTAATAATTAGGGTTTTATTTTCTGCCATTTATTTTCTGCCATTTTATTTTTCTGCCATTTATTTTTCTGCCATTTAAATTCCTGCCATTGATCCTATATTAACTGCGTGGTTTAGTAATGTAGGGCGTGAAAACCTACTAAATTAATTATTTAATATCTTTCTATAACCTTTATATTTTTTGTAAATAAATAATAAATACTAACTATTTTAATAACTTTTTTTTATTACTTACTTATAATAATAAATCCTTATATATTTTGTAAATAAAATCTAATTGACCATTTTTCTAATTGAATAATAATAATAAACCTATTAATCTAATAATTTGATATTTTCTATAATCTTTATTTATTTTGTAAATAACTAACTTAATATTTTTCATATAACTCTTTTATTTTATAATTTGTACATTAATATATTTTAAATTCTTTTATTATTACTAATTTATTTTAAACTCATATTTTTCTAATAACTTCTAAAAAAATCTAACTTGTTTAACCTAAAATAATATCTTTTAAAATTCTAACCTTTTTATTATCACTTTATTATTATTGTTATTTTATTATTGCTTTATTACCATTGTTTATTTATTATTTTATTATTATTTGCTTTTATCTATTCTATTTTTGCTTCATTATTTTCCTTATTTTAATTTTGTTTTATTTATAATATTAGGAACAAATGTATAGGTTGTAAATTTATTCTTTCTCGCCTGATTATTATGTATCTGTCCCATAGCCATGTAATAGTTTAGGAATTTATTTTTCTTGCTTTTATTTTTGTAAATATTTATTGCGTGGTTAGTAATTTAGGGAGTGCAAAAAACTAACTGTAAATAATTGAACTTAGAAAATTAAATTCAAGACAAATATCTGAAAAATAACACTCACACACGTAGGTCGATCTTTGACCGCTATCTGTACTTCCTAGGGTATTCCTCTTGGTTGCCTTCTTTAAATGGTCAAGTCCCTCGAAAATAGGGGTGTCTTAAGCAAAGTCCCTTCAAACAGAAAAATCATCAAGTCCCTATAAACTTAAAAGATCAAGTCCCTACGAGGTTGCCTACGATATAATGATCTTGTCCCTTCGGTAAATATGATGATAGTCCCTACGAGTTGCTAAAGACACCCCTTATGTTGCCTTCGTTGACCATACGATGACCCTACGCCCGTCCCTTAAACACCTCCAAGGTAATGACTACCTATTCCTTAATAATAGGGACAGTCTTACCATTGAAAGAATATACGAGAACACGAAAGACTTAATCTAGGGTAGGTATCTCATAGTTACTTGCTCACACTTTTCATAATTACTTTTACACCTCACAATTTCTAAACTAGGCTTTGTATACACCCATACGAGGGTCATTACAAAGTACTTGCTCCCACCGTGTTACAGAACTGGCGACTCTGCTGGGGATTTAATAAAAGAGGGGTACCCTTAGGAATTAGATCACTTTAAAATTGTTTGCCTTGTTTGCTTTATACTTATCTGTTGGGTGCTCTTATGTGTGAAAGACCCTAACCCGGATCTAGTGTACCTTAGGTAAATGGAAATAGCCCAAGGAAACTGTACGGCGTATATCGATATGGTTGATCTGGTGGCCATAGTTAGTGTGACTTCTTGGTTGGTGCTTATGTTCCTTAAGCAAGTTGAGGATAATATGAGGCTGCCATATGTTGTCAATACACTAACTGACTTTTAGAACCCTAGTCATCCCATCTTGGCCTTTAGAAAGTAGTGAGATAACCGGCTTTGGTGAAGACTGAAGTTGGTTGATACTCGATACTACACTCATTGAGATCCTAAACTTGGAGGGTTTTGGTTGGCAAGTAAGTTGCCTACTGAACAACCACCCTTGTGAAGGATCAATGATTTTGAGATCCCTTAGAACCTGGTTACTTTTGTAGGACAGGATGAATCAACTAAACTTCAGGGGAGGGTACTTACCTTTAAACCTCATGCAAGCCTTCAAACCTAGGGCTATTGTGTGACTTGTTTGTGTGTGCCACATGTTTGTGATTGAGCATAACATCATAGCATCATCATGCATCATAAGCATAGCATTTTCACTAACCATTTCAAGGACCAAAGGATTTATCTTTGTTCTTTGTTGCAGGTCATGGCTTCTGCTCGTAGGAATACTATCCGGATCAACTTTGTAGGAATACCTCCTAAGCTTAAGGAATTGGTCTCTCAAGTTTCTGAAAACTCCCTGTTCATCAAGAGGCATGGTCACCTACTGGATCTAGTCACTTCAAGGTTCAATGAAGACATGATGAGTGTCCTGTTTTAGTTCTTTGACCCTAAACATCATTGCTTCACATTTCCCGACTATCAGCTGGTTCCTACAATGGAAGAGTTCTCCAAGCTTCTGGGTATACCTATTCTTGATCAGAAACCCTTCACAGGCTTGGAAAAAGAGCCTAAACCTGAAGTCATTGCTGCAGCCTTACATTTAAAGAAATCAGACATTGTCCTAGAAACAAGGAGTGGAGTTAAGGGTATTCTTGCTAAGGTATTGATGGAGAAAGCTCAAGTATTCCTGAAGGCTATGAGTTATGATGCTTTTGAGGAGATCTTAGCCCTATTGATTTATGGCTTAGTACTGTTCCCCAATCCAGACCAGTTCATAGACGTACACGCCATCAACATATTTCTGACTCGCAATCCAGTGCCTACATTACTTGGAGACATCTTACACTCTCTTCATACCCGTACTACGAAGGCACGAGGAACTCTGATGTGTTGCATACCTCTATTATCTAGGTGGTTTATTTCTCACCTTCCTCGATCAGTGATGAAGAATGAACAAGGGTTCAGGTGGTCCAAGAGGATTATGTCACTTTCTCATTCAGATATTCATTGGTGCTCTAGATCTATGGAGAATGTTACCATCATTGACCGTTGTGGGGAGTTCCCTAATGTGCCACTCCTTGGCATAAGAGGGGGCATTACCTACAACCCTTCTTTAGCTCTACGTCAGTTTGGTTACGCTCGGACCGATGGTCCTCATGACATGCTTATTCAGGGTATTATGTTCGACTATGACAACGATCTTCAAGGTTACCGTCAAAGGTTCATACGAGCATGGGGTAAAGTGAACAAGGTTGACAGCAAGACTCTGGAACCCAAGTACACTATTCCTATGGAACCATATCTCAGATGGGTAGGATCTCGTGCTCAGACTCTTATGATGTCATATCCTGCTATCCTGCCAGTTACCATGGAGCCTGTTGCTGAAGGAGATACTTCTTACATCATTCTTCATCCAGACATGCCCACTGACATGGAAGAGTTACAGAGGTCCTGGATCCAGTTGAAGGAGCAAAGAGATACTTTTGAGACTCATTACAAGGCAAGTCAGGAAAGAATCCTGGAGCTAACAAAACAACTTCACGAGGAGCGGAATCTCAACTCATACCTCAACACAAAGAGGAAACGTCCATGGGAGACTTAAAACCCCATTTTTGTATTCATTTCATTTTTATTGTAAGCCCAAGGGGCAAACAAGTTTATTACTAATAAAAGTTTACTTTTTGGTGGTTTAAACAAATTTAAATCCTACGGTCCTTGAAAATATTGCATAAGCATCTACATACCATATTATTGCATCACAGGTTTCTTATGAACAGGTATCTTATCTTCTCGCTGTTTATTTCAGCAGAAATGGCTCTTGAACAGACTGTCAAAGATCTCCAGGCTCAGAATGCACAATTCCAAGAGTTGATTCTGAACTTGTCCAAGGGGCAAGATGAGTTGAAGACATTGCTGGCTAAGAAGAAGAAGAAGACTAGAAGATCAGGAGGCCTTATCAATCTGGGAAGAAGATTCAGAGGCCCTATCAAGACAAAGGAACAGGTTGATGATTATGAGCCTGAAAATTCTGAGAAAGAGGGAGGTAGTCTCCATGATACTGTGGGAGATTCTGATTCTGAAGCAAATTATTATCATGACCCTAATGAAGATAAGTACAAGATGCTGGTGGATAGAATGAATGCTATGGAGTTACAAAAATCTTCTGGGCTGGATTTTGAAGATCTGAGTTTAATATCTGGAGTGGTTATACCTATTGGTTTCAAGGTTCCTGCTTTTGTGGTGTATGATGGTGTCTCATGTCCCAAGCTGCATTTAAGATCCTATGTCCGGAGGATTCAACCACATACTGCTGATAAGAAGTTATGGATTCATTTCTCCCAAGAGAGCTTGTCTGGAGCTCAATTGGAATGGTACTATCAATTGGAGAGTGTCAATATCCGTGATTGGAATGATCTTGCTGAGGCCTTCTACAGGCAATACCAATACAATGCTGATTTAGCACCTACTCGCATGCAGCTACAGAGCATGTCAATGGGTGCTAAGGAGAATTTCAAGGAGTACGCCTAGAAATGGAGAGACCTGGCTGGTAGAGTTCAACCTCCTCTGACTGACAGGGAGCTAGTGGATATGTTTATGAGTACGCTGAATAGTCCTTTCTATAGTCACCTCATTGGAAGCTCATCATCTGGTTTCACTGAGCTGATAATGACTGGAGAGCGTGTGGAAAGTGGCATAAGAAGTGGTAAGATACAGGTGGGTGCCTCTTCATCAAGCACTGCAAAGAAGCCCCCTAGTGGAAAGAAGGAGTCTAATGCTGTGTATGGTCAACCTGGCCGTAACAGAAGTAACCAATCTGTAGGAGCAGTTCACATTTCTAATCCTACTCCTGCAACACCAGAGCTACCACAGAGTAATCAACAGAAGCCTAGAAGATAATTCACCAAGATCAACATGTCACTGGCCCAAGCCTTGCAACACATGTTGAAAGGGGAACTCATTACTTTGAAGGACCCTCCTCAGAATCCTAATACTTCCTCTCCTCGGTACAATCCTAATGCACGATGTGCCTATCATTCTAATTGTCCGGGACATGACACCAACAATTGCTGGGTGCTGAAAAATAAGATTCAAGATATGATTGAAGCTGGGGAGATTGAATTTGACCCTCCTGGGACTCCAAATGTGATTACTGCTCCCATGCCCAATCATGAGAAGACTGTTAATGCTGTTGATGAAGTTTCATATGTTTCCTCAGTAACAGATGTGACTACTCCCTTATCTATTATCAAGAAGAAGCTGGTGCAGGCTGGATTCTTTCCAGGTTGCAACGAAGACTGTTTTTATTATGCCTACAAACCTGATAGCTGCTGGAAGTTGAAAGATGGTATTCAACGCCTCATGGACAATTACACTATATTGTTTGAGAGAACTCCTTCTGTGGAAAGTATGTGTGAACACATAACTCGAGGTAAGAAGTTTGAAGATGTGGATATGGTTGATAAAGTGCCAGTGAAGATTACCTCCAAAGGCCCTGTCAAGATCACTTCCAAGGGTCCTATCAAAATTACTGCTGAAGGCCTGGTGAAGACTGTTACTGAAGTTAGAGTGCCTCCCATGATTATTACCACTCCTGGCCCTATTCCTTATACTTCTGATAAAGCTATACCCTAGAATTACGGTTCTGATGTTTATATCCATGGTGTTAAGCAGGAACCTTTGACTGATACACCTGTTACTGATGATAACCTTGATGTTGATAATATTGCTGGATCTAGTAAGATCACCAGAAGTGGAAGAATTTTCTCTCCTCCAGCTACCTCAAAAAATACAGTTCTTCCAACTACTACCTCCACTTCTGAGCCAAGTACTGATGCTCGAGGCAAAGGTCCTGTGGTTAAACCTGTGCAAGCTGAAGCACCGACTGCTGAAAATCTCTCTAAACAGATGGAAGAAGTGCTGAAGATCATTCGTAAGAGTGATTATGATTTTGCTAACCAGTTGGGGCATACTCCCTCCAAAATTTCCATGTTGTCTTTGTTGCTGTGTTCTGAGGCTCATGCTAAAGCCTTGATCAAATTCTTAAGGACTGCTCATGTACCAAATAAAATTTCTGTGGATCAATTTGAAAATTGTGTTGCACATCTGACTTATGATAATGAGTTAGGTTTTTCTGATGCTGACTTGACTCCTACCAAAAGAAACCATAACAGAGCTTTACATGTCTCCATTGAATGTAGGGGCACTACCTTGTCTCATGTGTTGATAGACAATGGCTCTTCATTGAATGTACTTCCCAAAGAGGTTCTGAACAAGCTCAGTCCTGAAGATGCTGTGTTAAGATCAAGTAATATAGTGGTGAGGGCCTTTGATGGTTCAAGAAGAGTGGTGCATGGGGAAATAGATCTCCCGATCAAAGTAGGCTCTCAAGTCTTCGATTCTACCTTCTATGTAATGGATATTCGTCCTGCGTACTCTTGTTTGCTTGGGCGCCCCTGGATCCACGGGGCAGGTGTTGTGACCTCCACTCTACATCAGAAGTTGAGATATCCAGTGAAGGGAAAGATCGTAACTGTTTATGGAGAGGAAGAATATATGGTCAGACATGTGAATACATTTAAGTATGTTGAAGTGGAAGGTGAATATGTTGAGACTCCTTGCCAGACATTTGAAGTAGTTCCTTGGGTCATCCCCGCTACTGAAGCTCCTCCTGTGGTTAAAAGAGTTCCTGTGGTTACCAGAGTACCTCCTACAATGGCTTCCCTCAAAGATGCTAGAGCTGTGGTTGAAGAAGGTGGTTGCACTATTTGGGGTCAGCTTCCCGACATTCCTTACAAGTCTGACAAGTTTGGTTTGGGTTTCACTGTAGAGTCCCAGAAGGCTGTTCGTCGTGCTCGTGCTGTTCGTATCACCAATCCAGGGAACATGAAAGATCAAATCAATGTTGTGGGTGACTATAATGAAGACTACAATCTGGATAACTGGATTTTTCCTACTGTGGGTGATGGGCTCAACAATTAGAAGACTGAAGACGTTATTCCTATCTCCTTTAGTCAGGAGTAAATACTATTACTGTGTTGTTATTTTAACAATTAAACTTTTAAGCCTTGTGCCTTACCGGGGCACAATGGTATGCTTGTTTCGGGATGTCATTTCATTTGCATACTTCATTCAATAAAAATCAATGGACGTTTCGTTTTCGTAAATATTGGGCTCTTTGTTTTTCTTTTATTTTATTTTCATCAGCTATGTGTTCTTACACACACCCACATCACTAAAATGCAGATCCTCATCCACTCTGGATCCTGTTGATAACAGTTCTACTATTGCCAATTATAATTTCGAGAATCCGATCTATCAAGCTGAAGATGGAAAGGATGAAGATTGTGAAGTACCTGTAGAGCTTGCTAGGTTATTACAACAAGAAGAGAAAGCTATACAGCCACATGAAGAGCCAATCGAAGTTGTGAATCTGGGAACTGAAGAAAACAGGAAAGAGGTCAAGATAGGAGCTGAATTAGAAGATGGTGTCAAGAGCAGATTAATTCAAATGTTACGTGATTATGTGGAAATCTTTGCTTGGTCCTATGAAGATATGCCAGGGTTGGATACGGACATTGTGGTTCACCGTTACCGGTAAAAGAAGATTGTCGTCCAAAGAAGCAGAAGGTTCGTCGCATGCGTCCTGAAATGTCAGAAAAGATTAAAGCAGAGGTAATGAAACAATTTGATGCAGGGTTCTTAGCTGTGACTTCTTATCCTCAATGGGTTGCAAATGTGGTACCGGTACCTAAGAAAGATGGTAAAGTACGTATGTGTGTAGACTACAGGGATTTGAATAAGGCCAGCCCCAAAGATGACTTTCCACTGCCTCATATTGATGTTCTGGTAGACAACACTGCTCAGCATAAAGTATTCTCTTTCATGGATGGTTTCTCTGGTTACAATCAAATCAAGATGGCACCTGAAGATATGGAGAAGACTACATTTGTTACACAGTGGGGTACCTTTTGCTATAAAGTGATGCCATTTGGTTTGAAGAATGCCGAGGCAGCATATCAGCGTGCTATGGTGGCTTTGTTTCACGATATGATTCATCATGAGATAGAGGTATATGTGGATGATATGATAGCCAGGTCCCAGAATGAAGAGCAACACCTTGATCATCTGCATAAGTTGTTTGAAAGGTTGAAGAAATACAAATTGAGATTGAACCCAAACAAGTGTACTTTTGGAGTTAGGTCAGGTAAAGTCCCGGGTTTCATTGTCAGTGGAAAAGGTATTGAAGTAGACCCTGCAAAAGTGAAAGTTATACAAGAGATGCCAGCTCCCTGTACTGAGAAGGAAGTTAGAGGTTTCTTGGGACGATTGAATTACATTGCAAGATTTATTTCCCAATTAACTGCTACCTGTGAACCAATCTTCAAGTTGTTAAAGAAAGATCAGGTAATGGAGTGGAATGATGAGTGCCAGACAGCCTTTGATGAAATCAAGAGATATCTCCTAGAACCTCCAATTTTGATGCCACCAGTTGATGGAAGACCCTTGATTATGTACTTAACAATATTAGACAACTCGATAGGGTGTGTGTTGGGGCAACATGACGAGTCTGGTCGAAAAGAACAGGCAATATACTACCTTAGCAAAAAGTTTACCGACTGTGAAACAAGATACTCACTGCTCGAGAAAACTTGTTGCGCTTTAGCATGGGCTGCTCGCCGACTAAGACAGTATATGTTGACTCATACTACCTTATTGATTTCGAAGATGGATCCAATTAAGTACATATTCGAGAAACCTGCTCTCTTCGGACGAATAGCGAGATGGCAAATGATCTTAACAGAATATGATATACAGTACACTACTCAGAAGGCCATTAAAGGAAGTGTTGTAGCTGATCATTTGGCTCATCAGGCAGTGGATGATTATCAGTCAATGAGTTTTGAATTCCCCGATGAAGACATTATGATTATTACCAAAGAACCTGGACAATATGACGGACCTGAACAAGGATCCCGATGGACTATGGTTTTTGATGGAGCTTCTAATGCACTTGGTAATGGTGTTGGTGTTGTGATCATTTCCCCTGAAGGTTGTCATACCCCGATTACTGCAAGACTTTGTTTCTATTGTACCAATAACATGGCTGAGTATGAGGCATGTATCCTGGGCATCAAAGCTGCCATTGATATGAAAATTCAGTTCCTGGACGTATATGGGGATTCAGCCCTGGTAGTGAGTCAGATTAAAGGAGATTGGGATACCAAGCATGAAAATCTTATTCCCTACAGAGAGCATGTGTTGTCTTTGATCCCACATTTTGAAGAGATTGCCTTTGGACACATTCCACGAGGAGAGAATCAGTTGGCAGATGCATTAGCCACCATGGCATCTATGTTTGAGATTAGCTGGGATGATGAAGCTCCCAAGATTACTATTGATAGATTTGAGAAGCCTGCATACTGCAATGAGATTGATACTGAAGGAGGAGAGGAAAAGCCTTGGTTCTATGAAGTAAAAAGATATCTTGAAACTCAGGAGTTCCCTGAAGGGGCATCTGTCAAAGATAAGAAGTTTCTGAGGAGGTTTTCTGCTAAGTTCTTCTTGAGTAATGGAATTTTGTACAAACGCAGTCATGATTCAACTTTGCTTCGTTGTGTGGATAAGAAGGAAGCAACAGAGATTATGGAAGACATGCATGATGGGATTTTTGGCACTCATTCTAGTGGTCATACTATGACAAAAAAGATATTGAGAGCAGGATACTATTGGTCTACCATGGAAGCTGACTGCTATCAACATTCCAGGACATGTCACAAGTGTCAAATCTATGCTGATAAAGTGAATATACCTCCGGCTCCATTAAATGTGTTGACTGCTCCTTGGCCTTTTGCCATGTGGGGCATTGATATGATTGGTGAGATCAAGCCTACTGCTTCTAATGGGCATCGTTTCATCCTAGTTGCTATTGATTACTTTACAAAGTGGGTAGAGGCAGCCTCATTCGCATCTGTTACCAAGAATCTTGTGGCTCGATTCATTAAGAATAATCTCATATGTAGGTATGGCATCCCTGAAAGGATTATCACATACAATGGCTCTAATCTGAACAATACCATGATTACTGATCTCTGCATGCAGTTCCAGATTAAGCATCACAACTCTTCTCCGTATCGTCCGAAGATGAATGAGGCAGTAGAAGCTGCTAATAAGAACATTAAGAAGATTCTACAGAAGATGACTGTTACTTACAAGGATTGGCACGAGATGTTACCATTTGCTCTTCATGGTTATCGTACTACAATACGTACTTCAACAGGGGCAACCCCATTCTCCTTAGTCTATGGTATGGAAGCAGTTCTGCCCATTGAAGTTCAGATCCCTTCCTTAAGAATCATGAAGGATGCAAGCTTGGATGAAGATGAGTGGATTCAGACTCGACTCGACCAGATAAATTTGATTGATGAGAAGAGGTTGGCAGTTGTTTGTCATGGTCAGATGTACCAGAAACGGATGATCAAAGCTTTCAATAAGAAGGTTAAGCCAAAGGTATATCAGGCTGGTGACTTGGTAATCAAGCGTATCATACTACCACAGGGTGATCCTAGTGGTAAGTGGACTCCTACATATGAAGGACCATTTGTGGTCAAAAGAGTATTCTCAGGAGGTGCCATGATGCTTACTACTATGGATGGTGAAGACTTTCCACAGCTTGTAAACGCAGACATAGTTAAAAAATACTACGCATAAAAAGAGACCCGCTAGGTTGACTGGCCTAGGCAAAAATAAGGGCATCCCGGCAAATCAAAAGGGTTCGGGCAAAAATTAGGGATATATATAAAAAAAAAAATGTACACCCGGCAAGTCGAAAACCTGAAAAGGCGGCTTGAGCAAAAAAGGGTATCCCGGTGGATTGAAAACCTGAAAGGGCAATCCAGGCAAAAGTTAGGGATTAAAGCGTATGACTATGTCTCGTTTGGATCACTCATGTAACTTCAACTGATGGTGCTACCTAAATCAAGTTCAAACAGATAAAGATCAATCCAATCGTTTCTGTCTCAACAGCAGAAGATGAGATATTTGAAGATAATGGCAATAGTAGAATTGAAACTCAATAGGATCATTTTTCACATAGTTGTTTTCTCTTTGTTTTATAAAAAATTTACGACGAATTCCTCTTACTAGGATTTCTGTCTCCTTGTACAAACTTGCTTATGTATAGGTCACTTTGTGATATAAACAAAGTTTCATCTTTGAATCCAGATTTACTTTTACTCTATTTACATAAGCGAAAACGTCCATTGGTTGTGTTTGAATGTATGTATGCTTTTGAATACGATTGATGTTTACCAGAAATGCATAAAATGCAGTAATAGTATTTACTAAGGACGAACGAGGGTAGTAGTTCAACGAAGCTTCGCCGATTCATCCCCACTACAAATCCCCAGTAGAGCAAATCTATCTTTATAGATGCTTCGAATTACGTTTCCCCTTGAATTTATGTCCATCTCTTTTATCCTCAGTCGGGATACTCAGGAACTTATTCCTTCAATAGAAGTACGACGAACGAATACGGGAAGTGACAAATACTATACTATCAAACAAGACGGGAACGAGTTCCTCATATTCTTCAGCAACGAATCGGGATTTATTTTCCCTAGCCAGCAGTTGTTATACAAAGATATCCGGACGCTTCAGGCCGC
Organism: Lathyrus oleraceus; assembly: GCF_024323335.1. Lineage (NCBI taxonomy): Eukaryota > Viridiplantae > Streptophyta > Magnoliopsida > Fabales > Fabaceae > Lathyrus > Lathyrus oleraceus. Next base: position 234,756,846 of record NC_066584.1, on the reverse strand, counting down.
ATGCTTCATACATACATCTTTTACATCATACCATGGCATATCCATAAGTGCATAATACGTTTACTTAGGTGCACCATGCCATGCATGCATACATATTGCATAAACTAACCTTTTCCTTGCAGGATGGTTATATACAGATAAAATACTATCAACAATTCACAACAGGTCAGAAACGATCTATACGAAGATCTAGTGTTGATACTTAATCATTACTCAAGGTGTCCTTGGATAGTAGGCAAACGGTCTATACGAAGATCTATTCCCTAGTCCAGGATATTTTCAGGAGATTTCATCCTGACACTCTTTTGTTCTTGGATATTAGGCAAACGGTCTATACGAAGATCTATTCCCTAATCCAGGATATTTCTAGAAGAGATAATCATCACGAAGATTTATTTCTACTGGTTTATTCAACAATTCAAAACAGTTCAGAGACGATCTATACGAAGGTCTAGTGCTGATACTTAATTCAGAAAGAAATCGCCACGAAGATTTGGTTCTGACACTTAAATTAAAAGTATGTTCTTAGATACGATTCAGAGACGGCCTATACGAAGACCTAGTACTGATATCCAGTATCAACATCAAGATATTATCACCTCCTGATATTATGGATGGCATCTATAAGCCCATCTCCAGTTCTTCCAAGTGGCATCTTCAAGCCCACTTAAGCATATACAACCAGTCATCAGTGTTACTTTACGCACCGGCGAGTGCAAATTTTTGGGCTTTTATGTTCAATCCCCTTCAACCTTCCAAGTCACGAATGGCACACAGGCCAATCTAACTCCTCAGGTTTCAGAAAATTGAACAGGGGCAGCTGTTGCACCCCAAAATTTGCCCTCTATTTTTAACTCTAACCAATTTTTGTTTCACATTCATTTGCATCATCTTCATAGCATAACATTTTTTTCTGTCTTAATATTAGCCGGAATAATTTCTCGGAATTTACAAACAGACTGGTCAAATTAACTTTTTAACTGTGCCTAAAATTAGTCAACGAAAAAATGTCAAGTTTAAGTTTGCAAATGTCGGTAACATTAATCTGCGGTTCACGTGGTTTAATTTGACATGCTAAAAATATTTTTACGACTATTTTTGGTCATATGTTGATCAGTCTGAGCAGTTTAAACGGTCATAATTTTTATTTCAAAATCCGACCAAACGCTGTATTTTTCCGAGTCATTTATTTCGCGCTGATTATTTTGACGTGTTCATTTTATTTTTTCGAGCATTTTGGTGCCCGACTTTTATTTTTTTTTGAGTCTATTTATTTTTATATTGGGTCTAGAATAAATAAATAGGTTAATTAGTTTTTATTTTAATTTTAACTATTTTAATTATTTAACTTTATTCAGTTTTTAATTTAATATTGGGTTTCAAAATAAACTTAGGCCCATTATCATTAAGCTAATTTATTCCTATATATATTTACTAGCATGACTGATAGAGGGAGGCCAAAAGACAGAACAAAAAAGAGAAACCGAGAGTGACTGATCTATACTATCGTACACACAGTTTGGTAATAGTTTATATATGATATATACTTTATCTATTTTGTTGATATATTTGTTACTGTGTTTCAAATACATGTTCATATGTGTGACTGTGTTATGTATTCCAGATACATGCGGTTTGGTTAAATATATCAGGATATCGCCGTTTTGCTTTTTTTATGCACATAAGTATAACATGTATAATAATTTGGTTCATTGTATTATGTATTTGATGTGTTTGTTTTTATATAAGTTTTACATGTCTCATAATATATAAATAATATAATAATAATTTGTTGTTAATAAAAATGCATATGGATCATATAATATATAATTTATAATATGTAACTAGTGTGTTAAATATATTTCTATTTTATGTTATAATTTTATTATGTTTTCGGATCGGATCGTGTCAATACGCCGTTTTCACATATACGTGTATGAGGCGTGACATTTGTGTTATCCGATCCAGTTGCGATGATCGCAATTTTGCGCTAGCAACGCCGTTGTTTTTTTTAATTCATATTTTTTTATATATACATATATTTAGATCTGCACATTTTTTTCATAACTAACTACCCTGATTTTCCTAAACCCTGACAATTTCGCCACAAACTCTAAATTTCAAACCTAAAACTTTAACCGTGTTATTTCCTCTAAACCATAAACATTTTCTTAAACCTTACCAAACCTTATTATTATTTCCTATTTTCGCTCATATTTATGTTATTCATACACTGTAACTGCTTCGCCCTTGTAATATTTTAAGTTTTAACTTGTAATATTTTCAGTTTTACTTTTCGCCATCTTTATTATGTAACTGCACCAAAGCGTTGTAATAATTAGGGTTTTATTTTCTGCCATTTTATTTTTCTGCCATTTATTTTTCTGCCATTTAAATTCCTGCCATTGATCCTATATTAACTGCGTGGTTTAGTAATGTAGGGCGTGAAAACCTACTAAATTAATTATTTAATATCTTTCTATAACCTTTATATTTTTTGTAAATAATAATAAATACTAACTATTTTAATAACTTTTTTTATTACTTACTTATAATAATAAATCCTTATATATTTTGTAAATAAAATCTAATTGACCATTTTTCTAATTGAATAATAATAATAAACCTATTAATCTAATAATTTGATATTTTCTATAATCTTTATTTATTTTGTACATAACTAACTTAATATTTTTCATATAACTCTTTTATTTATAATTTGTACATTAATATATTTAAATTCTTTTATTATTACTAATTTATTTTAAACTCATATTTTTCTAATAACTTCTAAAAAAATCTAACTTGTTTAACCTAAAATAATATCTTTTAAAATTCTAACCTTTTTATTATCACTTTATTATTATTGTTATTTTATTATTGCTTTATTACCATTGTTTATTTATTATTTTATTATTATTTGCTTTTATCTATTCTATTTTTGCTTCATTATTTTCCTTATTTTAATTTTGTTTTATTTATAATATTAGGAACAAATGTATAGGTTGTAAATTTATTCTTTCTCGCCTGATTATTATGTATCTGTCCCATAGCCATGTAATAGTTTAGGAATTTATTTTTCTTGCTTTTATTTTTGTAAATATTTATTGCGTGGTTAGTAATTTAGGGAGTGCAAAAAACTAACTGTAAATAACTGAACTTAGAAAATTAAATTCAAGACAAATATCTGAAAAATAACACTCACACACGTAGGTCGATCTTTGACCGCCATTTGTACTTCCTAGGGTATTCCTCTTGGTTGCCTTCTTTAAATGGTCAAGTCCCTGAAAATAGGGGTGTCTTAAGCAAAGTCCCTTCAAACAGAAAAATCATCAAGTCCCTATAAACTTAAAAGATCAAGTCCCTACGAGGTTGCCTACGATATAATGATCTTGTCCCTTCGGTAAATATGATGATAGTCCCTACGAGTTGCTAAAGACACCCCTTATGTTGCCTTCATTGACCATACGATGACCCTACGCCCGTCCCTTAAACACCTCCAAGGTAATGACTACCTATTCCTTAATAATAGGGACAGTCTTACCATTGAAAGAATATACGAGAACACGAAAGACTTAATCTAGGGTAGGTATCTCATAGTTACTTGCTCACACTTTTCATAATTACTTTTACACCTCACAATTTCTAAACTAGGCTTTGTATACACCCATACGAGGGTCATTACAAAGTACTTAAAGAAATTTTTCTAATCACACACTACACTCTTGCAAACAAACAAAGTGAGCTAAGTAACTAAGAGCCCATGGATAACCATGGATATAAAGGGTGCTAATACCTTCCCTTTGTATAACCTACCCCCCGAACTCAAAATCTTTTTAAGGTCTTTCCTGTTCTTTTATGTCCTTTCCTTTTGGATAAAATAAAAGTCGGTGGCGACTCTTGCTATCCGCAACATTTAACTAAAGTCAGTTCTCCCACCGTGTTACAATCATATATGCGTAAGATTATGAAATTTGAAGTATCCCTTGAAATAGTTGATTAAATGTTGAAGAAGCTTGTTGAAGAAGTTACACAAGATACCCAGATGAACTAGGGTTTCCGAGGCAAACCACTTCCAAACTTTTGATGAATTTTTGACCAAAATAACATGTGATGCTCATGGGGATCCATATATGATGCCTAGAGCCATAGTAACCCAATTCTTGATTGAACTCCTTGCACTGAGGGTCTTAAACCCTAGATATGAATTTGATAGATCACACGTGATCATATGCCCTACCTACAAAAGAGTTAGACAAATGCAAAGGCATATTTTTTTGTATTTTGGTTAGTAAATATGATAAAATACAAAGTATGATTCAATCAAATGGTATTTGGTGATCTCTCCCAATGAAAACCCAATGAATGAGGGGGGAATGAGGATGCCAAGGTGTAACCCCAATGCCAATGCATATGATGGTATAGCCTAAGGGATCTTAGGGTCAAAATTGGGGTCTTACACTGCCGTTTTGCTTGGTGGTAAATATCTAGCTAAGAATACCCTATTGAGTTCATTCCAAGTGGTGGTTAAGTTTGCAGGTATGGACTGTAGTCATGCTCTGGCTCTATCTCTCGGGGAAAATGGAAATAAACATAGTCTAATGGCTTCTAGATTAGCAACGCTACTCTTTAACGTGTCTGCATATTGTACAAACACTGATAAATGAAGATTTGGATCCTCGGTGGGATTTCTAGAGAACTGGTTCTGTTGCATAATTTGCACTAGAGACGATTTTAATTCGAAGGTGTTCGCCTAGTTGTAGGTGGAACAATGCTTGACTGTGGTTCGTCCTGAGACGGGACTGCAAATTCTTTGAGTGTACGGGTATCAGCTTCATCCATAGGCTTAAAGATGGCTCTAAGTTCACGTATTCGGTGTTTCAGGTGAATGTAACGCTCGACTTCAAAGATCAGTTGTTCTAAATATTCTGTGTTAGAGCGAGTATTGGGCATACAATCGTTAAAAATAAAATAAAATGTCTTAATCTATAAGGCGCAACAATGGAGTTACGATGTTGACTAATAAAACTCTCCAGCAACGGCGCCAAAAATTTGGTTGATCTATGTTTTCCTTCTCTTAGATGCTTTCCGCAAGTGCACGGAATGTATCAGAGTATAAAAGGTAATCGAACCCACATGGAATTATAATTAACTTTACCGCTATCTACTGTTGCTATGTTAATCTGAGGCTAATCAAATTTTGGATGAGAATGAGAATTAAAATAGAAAATAAAGCAAGTTTGTTTATAAAAGTAATTAATAAAAGCGACCGGAATATGAATTTCGTCGATCAATAGTACCCATGGCTAAGTCAGATTAATTAGATTAAATTGGAACAATATTTTTCTTTAATAGGAAGAAACTAAATTTAAATGAATTGTTTGCGTTCACTAAATCGGAACCGAGTTTTATTCTAAATTCTACACTGCCGTTGTCGTGGTTCAGTCTGCTAAAGTATAAGACTTATATTTTTGAAAATTAAGAACTTCTAATTAATTAAAAAGTCATTTTAGGTGGAAAAACAGATTTAAAGGCGATATCGATTGTCCCTCCCGTAACGCCAGAGTTCAAACTTACAAATGATGTTGTCGCAGCACATCTATTCCTATAAACTCTATTTTTGAACATGATTGTTTTTGCAATTTAAAATAACCTTTGTTGTCGCTCTTGATTTACTTTAAAAATATGATTTTTATTATTTCATCTAAGATACGGGTTCCTCTTTTTCGAAACGGAACCAATATTTTTAAGTTGTACGCTTTCACGCTAAATAATTTTAATTTAAAACAATATAAAAATCAGTCCCAAAATGAGTCCTAATTTAATTAATACTAGTTTCCAACTTAGATGCGAGTATCGTCATAATGACGGTCCTCAGATTTCAAACTCTAAACGATTTAGCCGAACATATTTTGCATAATACTCATGTTATAATTAGTATGTACGAAAACTAAAGACTTAAATATAATATTGATGATGATACAAAGTAGTAACAACAACTAGCATGTAATATATATATATATATATATAATATATATTATATATATATATATATATATATATATATATATATATATATATATATATATATATTATATATATATATATATATATATATATATATATATATATATATATATATATATGAAATTTAAAATCAAAATAGTAGAAATTAAAATTAATAGAATAAATAGAAACAACAATTATTATATTGAAACTCAAAACAAAAAAAGTGTAGAAAAATTAAAGAAGGAAAATACGTACTGAAAACAACGCAGTGCAGGAATTAAAAATCGGAAAACTTGAAAGAAAACTTCAGGAATTAAAATAGCGGCAAGCTTAAATAGTGAATGATTCAATTAGAAGCAGGAAACTTCAGAATTCTCAAAGCTACGGTGTACTTATTTCCCGATGTGAACAATTAAGCACTTTTACATAGTGATTTTATCAGCCTACTTAATACTAGAAAACTTGGATGCTAAAAACCTAAAAACTAATAGTGTTTCAACAACTGAATGGTTGTTGAGTTCGTGTAGAGGTCAATTGAGAAAAATATGTAGAAGTGGGAGAAGACCAAGTCATTTTGTTGCTAAATTTATGGGCACGAAGTTCATGGAGAACGCCATGGCCTCATGGCGAACGCCATGAGTTCAATGTGGGGAACATGGTTGGCAAGGGGGTCATGGAGAACGCCATGCCCCTGTGGTGAACGTCGTAAGCTAAAAAAAACCTCCTTTGACTTGCTTCATGCTTAGGTGTCCTTTTCTCCACTTATGGCGAAATTTTTCTTCATTTTCTCTTGTGTCAACTCCTACTTGGAGAATATCTGCAACACAGACAAAATACCAACATAACACTACATACAAACATAAAATGGATATAAAACGTATAAAAATGCATGTATATCGAGTCGGAAATATGATGCGTTTCATGGTTAGCACTCATTGAGGATTAAATCTTCTTAAGCGACCAGGTTGGTCAGGCTCTTGAGAAGTAAATGACCGTCAAATTTCTTAGGGGACCAGTTGGGTTAGAATTCTTAAGAAATCAGTGACAGGTTTTCGTTAAGGATTAAATCTCCTTAAGAGACCAGGTTGGCCAGGATCTTAAGGAGTCAATGACCATCAGATTTCTTAGGGGACCAGTTGGGTTAGAATTCTTAAGAAATCAGTGACAGGTTGTCATTGCTCTTGTAATCAGTTTGATTATTGGATTAAATCCTTTTCTAAGGAGAAATCACTTTGACGAGTGGGTAGGAGGTAACCTAGTTAACGGTGAACCAAGATAAAAATCCTTGAGTACTTTATTATTGTGTTCATTGCTTTAAGCTTTTGTTTTGGGTCGCAAAAAACTATCATACTTGAAACCCAATTCAAACCCCCCTCTATTTCTCGTGTTTACCTTCACATTTAACTGCAACTTGATTTCCATCCATAGATTGACTTATGATCTATATTGTACCGTGACTTATGATCAAAATTGATGCATAATCCAGGACCTACTAACGAAGAAGACCATTGGGTTAGGTAGTAGGAGTAAAGGAGTTTATATGTTTACAAAGAAATATCAACAAGGATTCTTAGGGGCGGATAAGAAGGATATGACAACTTTGTGGCACACTAGAATGGGAAACCCTTCTACTTAAGATCTGCAACAAATTTCTCACAATCTCCAATGTGATTTTGATTCAAATAAATTTGTTTGTTGTGATGTATGTCATAAAGAAAAACAATGTAGAAATTATTTCCGTTCAAGTAATAATAAAGTTGATGCAACATTCCATTTGATCCATTGCGATCTATGGAGGAAATATAACATTTTTGCACCTAATGGCACACAATATTTTCTCACCATTATTGATGATTATACTAGAGGCACTTAGGTGTATCTAATGCAAAAGAAAACATAAATGTTAATCCATTTTATCACCTTCTGCAATATCATCAAGAGACAATTCAGCAAAACCGTCAAGAGAATACGAAGCGACAGCGGTACAAAGTTTGTCAACTCCAAATTCTTATCACTTATTCAACAAAAGGGGATAATCAATGAAACCTCTTGTGTATCAACACCACAACAAAATGGAATAATCCATGAAACCTCTTGTGTCTCAACACCCTAACAAAATGAAAGAGTAGAGCATAAACATAGACAAATATTGAATATAGCGAGGGCAATACGTTTTCAAACAAACCTTCCAAGACTCTTTTGGGGAGAGTTTGTTTTAACTAGAGCATACTTAATCAATAGAACATCCATTATAGATAATAAAGGTTTCACTCCATACGAGCTTCTTTTCGAAAAAGCGCCCAACTACAATCACCTAAGAAACTATGGGTGCTTATGCTACATGAAGAATGTGACTAAACCACTTGACAAATTTGATCCAAGAGCTGACAAATGCTTATCCATTGGATATCCACAAGGAAAAAAGGATGGAAAGTTTATAACCTTCAAACCAATTCATTCCATACATACAGAGACATATCCTTCTATGAGGACATTTATCCCTTCAGACAAGAACCAACTCACCTCCATCGACACTTAAAACAATGATGCAACATCATACTTTGATGATAAAGAATCAAATCATCCTCAAAGTGAAACGGTTCCATCACTTGAAGACGTCTTTCCCCCCAATGCACAAGAATATATTAGTAAAACACATAACGTTGATACTCAATATATCGACATGTTGAACCATGATCATGGACATCCCGAACTCGAGTCCCTCACTAATACATCTGAACCAGATGAACCTAATACAAAAAAATACCATTACAGTCCAAAATATTCCATATGATCATGAAGATGATGCGATTGAGGGGGAGCAAAATGTCACCATTCATGAAGAAAATAACAATGCAGAAAAATAGTTGACACCAAGAGTAAGAAAACCACCTCAACACCTCAAAGATTTATATTGCTACAATGTGCAATAAGATATTAAGTATCATATTTCAAAGTTTGTCAAATATGATACTTTCTCACACAACCAAAAAGGTTACCTTGCAACCATTAGCAACACTGAAGAGCCTGTGTCATACACTCAAGATGTTAAGCTGGAAGTATGGAAAGAAGTCATGGCTAAATAACGTAAAGCATTGGAGAACAATAAAACTTTGGAACTAACTACCATACCCGGGCAAAAAGTTAATAGGGTGCATATGGGTGTATAATATTAAACACAAGGCCATATGAGAAATTGAGAAACATAAAACTCGATTAGTTACAAAAAAGGTTCAATCAAGTAGAAGGAAAGCATTTCAATGAAACTTTTGCTCCAGTTGCAAAGATGACAATAATTCGATGCTTATTAATTGTTGCAGCAACAAAATGATGGATACTACATCAAATGGATGTTAGCAATGTCTTCCTTCATGAAGATTTGAATGAATATGTATATATGAAACTCCCACAAGGTTACAAACCTACAAATCAAGACATAGTGTGTCGGTTAAAGAAGTCCTTGTATGGGTTGCGCCAAACTTCTAGAAACTGGTATTCTAAGTTATCCAAATCATTTATAGACTATGGTTTTAAAGAGAGCCACGATGATCATAGTCTTTTTACATATTCAAAATTGTCTATCTTCCTAGCAGTCTTAGTTTATGTTGATGACCTAATCATTGTAACACCCTAAAATCCGACACCCTTTATTTATGAAAATAAAAATATATAGTTTTTCTTAACATCAATGTTACACATTCTCAATGATGGGAATGGCGACAATGGAGGAGGAGGCTGCCATAACTGGTCAGGGGGACTAACACTTTTGGGTATTCTTGGTATTTTAAACATTCTTAAAGACATAAAGTGAATTGCAAAGCAAAGATAATAGATTTGATATAGCTTAACAATTTGAGTTGTAAATATGGTGGTGAAATTAATTCTCAAAATCTTGGGAATGATAAATAACCCGAGATTACCATTTCGATATCGATAAATTAATGTAATGTATAAAAAATAGTAAATTAATATATCAATTTGTAACATTTGAGTCTTAGTGGCGCTTCAATTACAAAATAAACTTGAAAAATAGGTTAGAATACAAATGCCGTATTTATTATTTGACTTTTTTTTAATCAAATAGGTTATCATTTAAATAATAATAATAATGAAAATAATTATGATCTTGATAAAAATAACACTAGGTCAAGCTATGACGATAGTCATTTTTTCCACATTCACGGGAGGGGTGGACAAAAAAACCGAGGTCCGACAGATCCCGGTTCATGCGTTGAAAAAACCAACAGTTTGGACGATTAAGTTTGAGCCCATGGGTCTATGGGTCTGCAAGTTGTTTTATTCACTTCGAAACGGATATGACCGGTCAAAATCGGATAAAAAATTCCATCCATTTGAACTGACACACAATGAAATTTACATTTATCTTTGAGTAAGTTACTTTATATGTAGGGTAGTTTATAGGCATCCCATCAAATTAGTCTTGACACCCACAATTGTCTTATATTTTCACGTGACTCTCTTCATCTCTTTTTTTTTCTTCAAATTTTATGTTTAAATTAATTACCTTAAACTTTATCTTCTCACTTTTTCAAAGAAAATGTCATTGAGTTTCTCTTTTCTCTCTTGCATCAAACAGAGTTCAACTTCCTTCTTTCTATTTTATTTATTTCAACAATTAAACCTCCATTAAAATGTCTTCATGTATTCTTAGTTTCTGAAACAAGAAGAAAGACATTGGAATTATGCTTTCAAGCATATCAAATTTTGTCAAAGCACAATTTTATCTCTAGAGATTTGAATAAAAGTACACCCGAGATCATTTAAGTTATTTTATTAACAAATTAATCTTTTAATTATTTTTCTAATAATTTAGTTCTTTAAATTATTATTAGAGATAGCACATTATATTGTACAGAGGACACACCTTAGCTTACACTACATAGCACTATTTTGTGTATATATAAACCAAGTTGTAATCATTATTCATCCATCAATGAAACAGTACTTTCTTCTTCTTCTTCTTGAATGTAACTAACTTCTTCTTCTTGATGAATACCTAATTGTATTTTCATCTCCTATTCATGATGAACATTTGTTCTATCGACATGGTATCAGAGCTATCCCAGCTCTGGTAGCCATTGTTCTTCCCCTTTCTTCCTTCTTGCTATTTTCTCTGCAACAATGGTTGCACAGAGTTTTACGAATTTCGCTACCAACTCTGCTAATCCTTATTATCTGCATCCGAACGAGAATCCGGCTCTTGTTCTCGTTTCTTCACCGCTCGATAACAAAAATTACCACACCTGGTCTCGTTCAATGCAAATCGCGTTGATCTCCAAGAACAAAGACAAATTTATCGACGGTACTCTTCCCAAACCCGTTGTTTCAGACGTTCTTTATGCGTTGTGGATTCGTTGCTGTCATACCCCAATTTTGTCCGGGCATATTTAAATTTTTGTAAAATCGATTTCATTTTCAATTTGCATCAGTTGTACCACATAACATGCATTTCATCATGAATAATACCTAAAATATCAGTCAGGATAAATTTATTGAAAACACAGACAAATTGGTTAATTCGTTTCTCAAGAACATGCAAAATCAGCGGGTAAAAAGTCTCAAAATTAAAATTAGAGACGCCAGTATTATTAACCTACGGTTCACGTAGTTTAACCTGGTATACTCGTTATATTTTTCAGCGACTGTTTCGATTACATTTTGACCCGCCTGATCTTTTTAACCGGTGCGAATTTATTTCAGAATTTGAAGAAACGCTGTATTTTTTCAATAAATATATTTTGCGCTGATCATTTTAGTGCATCCGATTTAATTTTTTGAACACTTTTTTGCCCGATATTTTTAGTTGCATTCAGTCATTTTTATTTTCAAAATAATCAATAAAACTAAATAAAAATAAATAAGAAATTATTTTGAGATTATCTTATTTGATTTTGAATCTATTCCTAAACTCTTTTTTATTATTATTTGTTTTTTTACTTAAACATACTAATAGAAATAATAATAAAATAGGTTGGTCTAAAGAATTATTGACAGCTGGTACCAACGGATCTATCCCTCAACGGTTACATAGGAAATAATAAAAAAAAAAGAATTTATCTCTCTCTCACCAGCAACCCTCATTTAATACACTTATCTCTCACACAGATTCACAGGTCCTCTCTTCTTTCCCACCCTTTCACTCTCCAAAAAAGAAAAGAGAAAGTATAAAAAAAAAGAGAAAAAGGAAAAGCTGTACAGCTTTCTTCCTTACCGCGACACCCCACCGTCGCCTCCACCATCCACCGTGCACCTTTCTTCTTCCCTTAACCATCACAGCCATAAACTCACTGTCACTCCCTCACACTAACACCTCATTTTCGCTTCCGCCGAAACAACCTAGAATAACCGCCGTGAATCGCCACCACTACCACTACGTCGCCGCATCATCTCTCAACCACCGTCAATTTTGAACCATCCGCCATCTTCCTCATATATTCCGGCGATAAATTCCAGACCTCACCGCTGTGTCAATAACCGAACTCCTTCACACTCAGGTGAATCCACCTTTGTTCACCGACATCGCCGCCGCCACGGTTTGCTCTTCTAAATTCACCACAACCAACCGCGACGCAGATCCTCTCTTCCCCAACAGGCGAAACCAAGCAACAAACCTTCCAACTCCGCAGTGACAACAAACGACAGCAGTGACACCGCTTCGGTAAAAATATCAATTTCGTATGCTTGTGGTGTTGTGATTTTGATATTAACTCTGTTATTACATTAAATTTTTATTGATTTCTGTTGTGTCTGTTGTGTCACAAACTGTTGCAAGTATTATAGAGTGTGGATGTTCTGAGATTGATTCCATTAGGTAGTGTTTTTTGAATATGACTATGGCCTCATTGTTTTCTACTGGTTTCCTATTGTGTTCTGTTTGTAAATTGTCTTACCAAGGTGTTGTTGTAACCAACTTTAGAAGGCTTTTGTTATTATGATAATTTTAATTGCTACTTGCATTTGTCATGTCCAATTGGTTTTCTGTTTGGAGAAGTGGCTCTTATGGGCAAGGCTTTTGTTTATTGTTATATCCAATATTTTTTAGTGTTATTCTCTTTACGTTCCGCTAATCGCATCATGTTGATTTCATAGACATATTAAACTTCGTATTGAGTTGTATTGAAGCAGTTTGGTATTGATTGCAATGAATTTGTTACATGTTTAATGCTATCATTTTCTTGCTGCGGGATTAAAGTGGTTTCGCGTTACGGTAGCAGTTTGTGTTGCGTTTTCCTTGATATTACGCTGTTGGTTATAGCCACTATTTTGATTTAGATTTGGTTGCATTAATCTATGTTGATTGTTGGTATTATAATGTCGTAATGTTCTTTTTCGGGGTATTTTTGATGTGATCGTGTTGTTGTTGTTGTATGCTTAAGTTGTCGCGTTTAAAATTGAATATCATTCGCAGCTTCGATGTGTAAATGTTTCGATTATATTTCTGTTTCAATTGCATATTTACTTCCTTTCCGATTGGGTTATACCGTTTTGGTATTCGATATTATAATGTTGAAAATACTGTTATGAACATGAACTTGTATCATATTCTGGTTCTGTTCTAGCTGTTAAATCATGCTTATAGCTCTAATATTTGTTTCGGTTTCAATATGGTTGCATTACATGTCGGCTTTATTGCATAAATCTCAATGCCGAATTTCTTCGACCGATCATTCACGACAACAACCTTCGACATCATGGTAACAACATGATTTATTTTTTGTATTATACTACTTTGTGTATGTCTTTTATTCGATTCCGCGGCGGTGTTTGTACGTCTTGTTGTTGTAGATTCGATCCCATGAAATGTTTTGTTAATGGAGGATATATACTTTTGTTTATGAATTTGATTGGTGAAGGATGACGAAGCTCTCTTTTATTTCCGGATTTTTCCTATTGGATCTGTTAGAGATTTGTCTTTTGATAGTGTGAGTTTTAAAATTTTCTGCATAATGGATACTGATATGATAGTGTGAGTTTTTATGTTTAAATTTTCTGCATAATGGATACTGATATGACAGTGAATTTTGTGTACTGCTGTAAATTTGTGTAAATTTGTGTTTATATTACTTTTATCATAATACTGATAGTGTGGATGTGTATGATGATGCATACTGTAGCATTAATAGCATTGTAGCATTAATAGTATGGTGATGGAAAATACATGATTAAATTGTCTCATTTTTTTTTCTTTCTTAAATACTATTTTCATTTCACTAAGCAATTTTGCTTTGTAAATAATAATTAACAGTTAGAAATCATTAAGTTTTTTCTAAGATAAGTTTTTATCATTCATTTATTTGTTGGGTGATTTTCTTTAGGTTTAAGTAATAGGTTAATTTAATCTAATAAATTCTGTTTTGTTTCTTATTGACTTAGGTTTCGGCCTATCAATAATTATCTTGTATCTCTTTTTGTGATGTCTTTGAACTTAAGGGTTTTATGTCAAAAGAACATTTTAGTTATTTTTTGAAATCAAAACTGTTCTTAAATAAATCGAATTTTAATCCATCGATTCAACATTTATATATATTGTTGCAATGATTGGATTTTCTTTTGATATATCAATACGGTTTCACCGCGCTTTGGTCCATTACGTACGACACGTCAATACCATTGTCGCTATGTACAAACTAACTTTGGGCACATTGTTTGTTAATTCGTTTCAATTATTTTTAAACCAATTTTGTTCTAAATATATATATTAGTTAATTAAAATTCATTTAAATTAATTATTTTTAATAATTAATTTTAATTACCTTGAATATTTGATTTAATCAAATAATTTTGATGATTAATTTTGATTATATTAATTAATTGATTTAATCAAATTTTAATCAATTAACTTTGGTAATTAAAAAATTGATCGGTTTCTATCATTTTCCAATACAAATTCAATTTCCTTCCATTTCCTCATTAATTCAAAACCATGATAAAATCATTCAAAATCGCACAACTCTTGATTCAATATCGAGACCATTTCCACACCGTTGTAAGTCGATCGCTTGTAAAAGCATCGTCATCAACCTCACATGGCTTACTCTTGGGCCTTCTTACAATGAGATCTATCCGGTTTTAATTAATCGATTAGATGATTAATTCACTAAAATCCAATTTATTCACAAAACACGAATTTAAAACCTCGATCCAATGTCGAGTATTTTCATTCAAATTAAAAATCACAATCAAACACCATTTCATTTGGAAATGAAAAGGGGGATGGCTTTGAGTTTTCAATTCCTCTCCTCGATTATTTGAATACGAGTTCTCTTACTCGGTTAGTCAAATAGTCGTCATTTCTATCCACCTAAGCACAATCAAATCGAGTTCATACTCATATTAATGAAACGAATGACTTTGAGTTTTCAGTTTTTCTCCTCGATTATTTGAATACAAGTTCTCTTACTTGGTTAGTCAAATAATTGTCGTTCCTCTACAAACTTCCAAACCCTGATTAAATCAAAACACTTTCATAATAATGAAATGAAAAAGGAGATGACTTTGAGTCTTCAACTTCTCTCCTCAATTGTTTGAATACGAGTTCTCTTACTCGGTCAGTCGAACAATTGTCATTTTTCCACCAACTTATACCATAAGTCAAATCATTCTCAATCAAAACTATACGAAAAGGGAGATGGTCTTGAGTTTTCAATTCCTCTTCTCAAATGCTTGGATATGAGTAGTCTTACTCAGCCACTCAAGTACTTGTCGTTTATTCTAAAAAATACATCAATCATACACAAACCTATTTTCATAATCACTCAGATGAAAAAGAAAGTGGTCTAGAGTCTTCTATTCCCTTTTCCGACTATTGGGATACGAGTTGTCTTACTCGATTATCCGAGTGTTCGTCATCCTTTCAAAACACCTTAATTATTATCCAATCCTTTCTATAATTAAGGATGAAAAAGAAGGTGGTCTAGAGTCTTCTATTCCCTTTCCCGACTATTAGGATACGAGTTGTCTTACTCAACTATCCGAGTAATCGTCATCCAACCAAAAATATCTTAACCTACCAAGTTTATCCTTCCTTGCCCCAGTGCAACCAAAAACATCTCAACCAATCAAAACACCCAACACGTTAATTCAACTTGTCACCCCCGTGTGACCAAAACTCTTTTCAGAAATAACACTGTTAATCCTTTCTAATGCGCACAACAAACCAATGCTTAAGCCTCCGCCGAGAGTAGACAAGCCAGCGTTTAGCCTTTAGAATGTGATTTAAAACAGTTGTTCAATAAAAAACACCAACCAACCGTAGTTCCCCGAACTACGAATGCTCTGATTTCCTTATTATACCATAAGGATACGTAGGCAGGAGATTGTTGTATCTTCGCGAGCACACTAATAAAAAAACCTCCCCTTTCTCCTTTCTGAGGTTCTCATCCATTTCTATTTTTAATAATTTTACAACCTAAAGATAACAAACAAACATAAATTAACACTCGAAACACAAATTAGAACTAAAAGGTTCTCGTTGAGTACAACGGACGTAAGGGGTGCTAATACCTTCCCCTTACGTAATCCACTCCCGAACCCGAATATGGTTGCGACGACCATTATTCTATTTCCTAAAGGTTTTATCGATATTTTCCTATCCCTTCATTGGGATAAATAAAGTTCGGTGGCGACTCTGTTCGAACATAATTTTTTTCCGCGACCATCGCGAGGAATCGTATTTTCGAGATGCGACAGATGGCGACTCTGCTGGGGATGAGAGTGAAGCCTAATTTAGTTCAGTTTCTGTATTGTGTGTTAATTTTGTTTGTTTCTCTGTTATTTTTCTATTCTGCTATTATTATTCTATCATAATTATTATATTGTGATTTATTGACTATGTCTTATTTGGGGGCCTCTGGTTGGTGATACTTTGTGAGATAGGCTCTCTACCCGAGCCTGAGAAAAACCATAAGTTTAAGTTGGTGGTTGCGTAGTGGACGCCCACAAGGAGTCTTCCTTGTTGGGAAGATACGAAGACCCCGCCTAGAGGAGATTCTCTTGAGATATTATTGCCCGACGAGTTTTCGTCACGACGATAGTACTCTCAAGTTGGATCAATGACTCTAGGGACCTTTTAACCCACTATATCCGGTGGTTATGTAGTATTAACCTACAAAGTTTCAGACTTGTTGGGTTAATACGAAAGCCCCAATCAGATGAGATCCCTTGGACGTATTACTATCTTACAGTAATATTCCCAACCTCGATCTATGACTCTGAGAACCTTGTTAGAACCCTGGACTCGAGAGTCGTGTAGTAGAATCCTCATGGAGTTTTCCTTGTTGGGACAATACGAAGACCTCACCTAGACGAGATCTTCTTAAGGATATTATTGTCCGACGAGTTTTCGTCACGGCAGCGACGTCCTCAAGAAATATCCATGACTCTGGGAACCTACCAACTGTAGAGCCTACCCATGGAGTTCCATTAATCAGAGATACATGTCGTTTACTCGTTATGTTGATCCATCTGAGAACACTTTGAACCTGTGATCTTAAACATGTCACTACCTTCATACATAAATAAATACAACATCTGCCATGACCCGCAGTTGATCATTGCATTTGCATTCATCATCATACATTTCATATCATTTTCCACACAAAAATAAATACAAAAAAACTCATCCATTCTTCGTCCATCACCTGCAGTTGAATTCCTGACACTTGTATCGGACTTGAAGTAGCTCTTGAAAGACCATGGATCCGCTAAAGCAAAGCCACATTGCATTAAGAGGAGATGTTGACTCAATGAAAAACCAGGTAGACCAACTTGTAGAAGCCATGATAGCTTTAGCGAAGAGAGATGACAACGTTCAACAGACTGCAGTTATTGAGAATGTAGTTCCGCCTCCAGTAAATGATCTTACCCAACCTCGGCCTATGCAAACCCCAGTTAATAACTCGGTTGTACAAGAACGTCATATTGTTCGAGATAAGGGTTCCTCATATCATGATGATGTTGAGTGTAACACCCTTCTACCCAAACGACATATTTAAATAGATTATCAGAGTACAACATGTAGAAGAGTTTACATTTCTTACAACATAACAATTATCGCATCACAACATAAAACATATTATTTATTTTATTAAAACTTCGCAGCGGACAACAACATTAATATTATCATTCATCATATAACAATTCATAATAATGGTTCAACATTATCTCAACAAAACATCTCAACATGTTAGTCATCATAAACAACGTAAATAATAATCAATTATCTATCGAATCCCATAACCCCGGTGTCACATGACCAGAGCATTTGACTCGACTCTGTAGAATAACTCTACACTTATTCTTCAAACCTCAACAATAGCTACTCCTCTTTATCTGCACATTGCTCATCATAGATGAACATAAACACATGCAGAAGGGGTGAGAATTACATTATTAAATAATAATATAACGACAGAAATATAAACATAAATATATTTCACATATGCCAACACAGCTCATCATAATCATCATAATCAACATATTCATGAACATCAACAAAACAACATATCAAATGCAATGCACACACCCATGCATGACTCAACACGACTCGGTATACCCATTTTGTGACCAACTACAGGATCACCACTCCCAGATTCATCACCATAGAATCCGAGTTCCCCGCAAGGAACCAAGCCTCTCAACAAGCCCGGAGTCAACAACATCATTGGAACTCAGTCCGTACATCACTAGGCATCGGCCTTTCATGAATGCATGCACACCAAGCATGCATCATAATCAACATAGCAACAACAGCATCATATCGTCATGTTATCATCATCATTAACACATTCTATCACAAAAGCATATCACATCATGCCACATAATCAAACACAGTATTATCACACTCTACTAATATCTATACCCAACCTCGGCCTATGCAAACCCCAGTTAATAACTCGGTTGTACAAGAACGTCATATTGTTCGAGATAAGGTTTCCTCATATCATGATGATGTTGAGTATCATAGCTTTGCATTCTCTGGGTCAGATTCCCATGGGATGAGCCTTGTGGTTAATACTGAACAACTACAAGATAATGAGATTGCTAAAAGATGTTGTGTGCTAGAGAAAAGACTCAAGGCCATAGAAGGACAAGATACTGTTGAACAGAGTGCCTTAGACATGTGTTTGGTACCTGGCCTAGTTATACCCCCAAAATTCAAAATACCAGAATTTGAGAAGTACAAAGGGGATAGTTGTCCAAAGCACCATTTGGTGATGTTTTGTCGAAAAATGACCTCTCATGCCCACAATGATAAACTAATGATTCACTGTTTTCAGGACAGTTTGACTGGGGCATCATTGAGTTGGTATATGAAGTTAGAAAGGAATCATGTTCAGTCGTGGATAGATCTAGCTAATGCCTTTTTGAAGCAGTACAAATACAATTTGGACATGGCTCCCGATCGCAGGCAGCTGAGGGCCTTGTCTCAAGAAAACAACGAATCCTTCAGAGGGTATGCCCAAAGATGGAGAGAATTAGCAGGTCGCGTTGAACCACCACTCTTAGACAAAGAAGTTATGGAATTATTCAGGGATACCTTGCAAAGTCCTTACTTTGAAAGGATGATTAGTAGTGCAGCATCAGACTTCGCTCACTTGGTGTCAATCGGAGAACGTATCGAGTGCAACCTCAAAAGTGGAAGAATCCAATGCGCCTCAAAAAGCCAGAGCATTGAGAGTGAATCTATTGCCAGTCCCCCAAAGGAAGAAGAGGTTGAAGTTAATGCAGTTTGGGAAATCCCACAAGCTCCATATCAGAGACCATCCTCTCCTTATCAGTATCCTACAAGTCGAGGATCTCCTCAGTATCAACAGCAGATTCCACCTCAACAGCCATACAAACGGCAGAATACTCCGCATCAGCAGCGCCAACATGCTCAGCAAAGGCCAAGGAAGCCGGAGAGACATATTGATCCGCTTCCAATGCCATACAGTCAATTACTTCCATATTTGATCAAGAGAGGACTGATAGTGCCAAAGGAGATAAAACCAGTAAGTCCTCCATATCCACCAGGCTTTGACGCCAATGCTCGATGTGACTTCCATGCTGGGGCACAAGGGCATTCAACTGAAGACTGTAAGGTGCTCAAAAGAAAGGTACAAAATCTGCTTGATTCCAAGATGTTCTCACTTGCGCCTCGAAGCTTGCAAATCAATAATACTGCGTCGCCTAGTTGTGTGGGTCCATCAGTCCAATCGGTGGAGGAGATTTCCGAGAATAGGTCTGAAGATGATTATCGTACTAGTCTCGATGAGGAGAAATACCACTACTCTGAAGAAGGCTAGCCCAGTAGTGAACCAGGCACGAGAGAGATTCCCCTGCCCTGGCAACCATTTGGCTATTCCTCGCATTTCATTTGTATTTTTCTTTGCATGTTAAGTACTTATCTGCTTTCAAGTATTGTTGATTTCCTTTAATGGTAATATTAATGAAATGATTATGCATGTTTTGAACGAATCCTTTCGTATTCACTCATTTTTTCCATTGATATAAAAAATATTTCTCCCATTCACTTATCAAATTGTTGTTTTAGCAAAGATTAAAGGGTTAATTTAATCTAATAAATTCTGTTTTGTTTCTTATTGACTTAGGTTTCGGCCTATCAATAATTATCTTGTATCTCTTTTTGTGATGTCTTTGAACTTAAGGGTTTTATGTCAAAAGAACATTTTAGTTATTTTTGAAATCAAAACTGTTCTTAAATAAATCGAATTTTAATCCATCGATTCAACATTTATATATATTGTTGCAATGATTGGATTTTCTTTTGATATATCAATACGGTTTCACCGCGCTTTGGTCCATTACGTACGACACGTCAATACCATTGTCGCTATGTACAAACTAACTTTGGGCACATTGTTTGTTAATTCGTTTCAATTATTTTTAAACCAATTTTGTTCTAAATATATATTAGTTAATTAAAATTCATTTAAATTAGTTATTTTTAATAATTAATTTTAATTACCTTGAATATTTGATTTAATCAAATAATTTTGATGATTAATTTTGATTATATTAATTAATTGATTTAATCAAATTTTAATCAATTAACTTTGGTAATTAAAAAATTGATCGGTTTCTATCATTTTCCAATACAAATTCAATTTCCTTCCATTTCCTCATTAATTCAAAACCATGATAAAATCATTCAAAATCGCACAACTCTTGATTCAATATCGAGACCATTTCCACACCGTTGTAAGTCGATCGCTTGTAAAAGCATCGTCATCAACCTCACATGGCTTACTCTTGGGCCTTCTTACAATGAGATCTATCCGGTTTTAATTAATCGATTAGATGATTAATTCACTAAAATCCAATTTATTCACAAAACACGAATTTAAAACCTCGATCCAATGTCGAGTATTTTCATTCAAATTAAAAATCACAATCAAACACCATTTCATTTGGAAATGAAAAGGGGGATGGCTTTGAGTTTTCAATTCCTCTCCTCGATTATTTGAATACGAGTTCTCTTACTCGGTTAGTCAAATAGTCGTCATTTCTATCCACCTAAGCACAATCAAATCGAGTTCATACTCATATTAATGAAACGAATGACTTTGAGTTTTCAGTTTTTCTCCTCGATTATTTGAATACAAGTTCTCTTACTTGGTTAGTCAAATAATTGTCGTTCCTCTACAAACTTCCAAACCCTGATTAAATCAAAACACTTTCATAATAATGAAATGAAAAAGGAGATGACTTTGAGTCTTCAACTTCTCTCCTCAATTGTTTGAATACGAGTTCTCTTACTCGGTCAGTCGAACAATTGTCATTTTTCCACCAACTTATACCATAAGTCAAATCATTCTCAATCAAAACTATACGAAAAGGGAGATGGTCTTGAGTTTTCAATTCCTCTTCTCAAATGCTTGGATATGAGTAGTCTTACTCAGCCACTCAAGTACTTGTCGTTTATTCTAAAAAATACATCAATCATACACAAACCTATTTTCATAATCACTCAGATGAAAAAGAAAGTGGTCTAGAGTCTTCTATTCCCTTTTCCGACTATTGGGATACGAGTTGTCTTACTCGATTATCCGAGTGTTCGTCATCCTTTCAAAACACCTTAATTATTATCCAATCCTTTCTATAATTAAGGATGAAAAAGAAGGTGGTCTAGAGTCTTCTATTCCCTTTCCCGACTATTAGGATACGAGTTGTCTTACTCAACTATCCGAGTAATCGTCATCCAACCAAAAATATCTTAACCTACCAAGTTTATCCTTCCTTGCCCCAGTGCAACCAAAAACATCTCAACCAATCAAAACACCCAACACGTTAATTCAACTTGTCACCCCCGTGTGACCAAAACTCTTTTCAGAAATAACACTGTTAATCCTTTCTAATGCGCACAACAAACCAATGCTTAAGCCTCCGCCGAGAGTAGACAAGCCAGCGTTTAGCCTTTAGAATGTGATTTAAAACAGTTGTTCAATAAAAAACACCAACCAACCGTAGTTCCCCGAACTACGAATGCTCTGATTTCCTTATTATACCATAAGGATACGTAGGCAGGAGATTGTTGTATCTTCGCGAGCACACTAATAAAAAAACCTCCCCTTTCTCCTTTCTGAGGTTCTCATCCATTTCTATTTTTAATAATTTTACAACCTAAAGATAACAAACAAACATAAATTAACACTCGAAACACAAATTAGAACTAAAAGGTTCTCGTTGAGTACAACGGACGTAAGGGGTGCTAATACCTTCCCCTTACGTAATCCACTCCCGAACCCGAATATGGTTGCGACGACCATTATTCTATTTCCTAAAGGTTTTATCGATATTTTCCTATCCCTTCATTGGGATAAATAAAGTTCGGTGGCGACTCTGTTCGAACATAATTTTTTTCCGCGACCATCGCGAGGAATCGTATTTTTCGAGATGCGACAGATGGCGACTCTGCTGGGGATGAGAGTGAAGCCTAATTTAGTTCAGTTTCTGTATTGTGTGTTAATTTTGTTTGTTTCTCTGTTATTTTTCTATTCTGCTATTATTATTCTATCATAATTATTATATTGTGATTTATTGACTATGTCTTATTTGGGGGCCTCTGGTTGGTGATACTTTGTGAGATAGGCTCTCTACCCGAGCCTGAGAAAAACCATAAGTTTAAGTTGGTGGTTGCGTAGTGGACGCCCACAAGGAGTCTTCCTTGTTGGGAAGATACGAAGACCCCGCCTAGAGGAGATTCTCTTGAGATATTATTGCCCGACGAGTTTTCGTCACGACGATAGTACTCTCAAGTTGGATCAATGACTCTAGGGACCTTTTAACCCACTATATCCGGTGGTTATGTAGTATTAACCTACAAAGTTTCAGACTTGTTGGGTTAATACGAAAGCCCCAATCAGATGAGATCCCTTGGACGTATTACTATCTTACAGTAATATTCCCAACCTCGATCTATGACTCTGAGAACCTTGTTAGAACCCTGGACTCGAGAGTCGTGTAGTAGAATCCTCATGGAGTTTTCCTTGTTGGGACAATACGAAGACCTCACCTAGACGAGATCTTCTTAAGGATATTATTGTCCGACGAGTTTTCGTCACGGCAGCGACGTCCTCAAGAAATATCCATGACTCTGGGAACCTACCAACTGTAGAGCCTACCCATGGAGTTCCATTAATCAGAGATACATGTCGTTTACTCGTTATGTTGATCCATCTGAGAACACTTTGAACCTGTGATCTTAAACATGTCACTACCTTCATACATAAATAAATACAACATCTGCCATGACCCGCAGTTGATCATTGCATTTGCATTCATCATCATACATTTCATATCATTTTCCACACAAAAATAAATACAAAAAAACTCATCCATTCTTCGTCCATCACCTGCAGTTGAATTCCTGACACTTGTATCGGACTTGAAGTAGCTCTTGAAAGACCATGGATCCGCTAAAGCAAAGCCACATTGCATTAAGAGGAGATGTTGACTCAATGAAAAACCAGGTAGACCAACTTGTAGAAGCCATGATAGCTTTAGCGAAGAGAGATGACAACGTTCAACAGACTGCAGTTATTGAGAATGTAGTTCCGCCTCCAGTAAATGATCTTACCCAACCTCGGCCTATGCAAACCCCAGTTAATAACTCGGTTGTACAAGAACGTCATATTGTTCGAGATAAGGGTTCCTCATATCATGATGATGTTGAGTGTAACACCCTTCTACCCAAACGACATATTTAAATAGATTATCAGAGTACAACATGTAGAAGAGTTTACATTTCTTACAACATAACAATTATCGCATCACAACATAAAACATATTATTTATTTATTAAAACTTCGCAGCGGACAACAACATTAATATTATCATTCATCATATAACAATTCATAATAATGGTTCAACATTATCTCAACAAAACATCTCAACATGTTAGTCATCATAAACAACGTAAATAATAATCAATTATCTATCGAATCCCATAACCCCGGTGTCACATGACCAGAGCATTTGACTCGACTCTGTAGAATAACTCTACACTTATTCTTCAAACCTCAACAATAGCTACTCCTCTTTATCTGCACATTGCTCATCATAGATGAACATAAACACATGCAGAAGGGGTGAGAATTACATTATTAAATAATAATATAACGACAGAAATATAAACATAAATATATTTCACATATGCCAACACAGCTCATCATAATCATCATAATCAACATATTCATGAACATCAACAAAACAACATATCAAATGCAATGCACACACCCATGCATGACTCAACACGACTCGGTATACCCATTTTGTGACCAACTACAGGATCACCACTCCCAGATTCATCACCATAGAATCCGAGTTCCCCGCAAGGAACCAAGCCTCTCAACAAGCCCGGAGTCAACAACATCATTGGAACTCAGTCCGTACATCACTAGGCATCGGCCTTTCATGAATGCATGCACACCAAGCATGCATCATAATCAACATAGCAACAACAGCATCATATCGTCATGTTATCATCATCATTAACACATTCTATCACAAAAGCATATCACATCATGCCACATAATCAAACACAGTATTATCACACTCTACTAATATCTATACCACTCAAAGCAACGGGAAATGATCCCTCGTATACCATGCATCAGCTAAGTTACCTCGCTCAGCCTAAACAACCAAAAACTGCACAACAACAGCCCAGGAAAGACCACAAGTCTGCCCATACGCGTATTGCCTATGCCCATACGCGTATTGCCCACGCCTGACCAAATCCATACGCGTATTGCCCATGCTCATACGCGTATGCTACGCGTATCACATTCCCATACGCGTACCAACAGAGACCAAAACACGTTCAAAACATCATCTTCCTCATCCATACGCGTATTGCCTAGTGCCATACGCGTACCAGCAATCTCATACGCGTATTGCCTAGTACCATACGCGTATGACCAGAAACCAGATTTCCAGATCTGCAATGGCTTTTTCTGCTACGAGATCTATCCAAATTCATCCTTCCACAGTCTAAATTTCACACAAAATCACTCATATCATCTAATACAAATAGTTCCCTATTCGATTTCACAAATCCTAACATCATTGCATATAATTTCTACGAATTCCTTCGATTAAAATCCCAATTTCGTTCATCCAATATTTCACCATTTTCAGCATATTATTGTTTAATAAGGTTCAGACCCCTTACCTCTTTGGATTGAAGGAAGCTCTGAGCAATCTTTGGCCTTTTCCTCTTCCTTCTCTTTCTCTTCAGCGTTTCTCCCCCCTTTCTCTGACTCTGAGGCAAAACACGTGAAAACAACCTGAGTCCTCACTTTGGCCTCTTTTATCCAATTTCCACTTTTACCCTTCCACTCTTCATATTCCCTTTATTTTATTTATTTAATTATTATTAAAATAAATAACATCTATAATAATAATAAAAATAATCCAATAATTCAACTTTATTTAATTAAATTAATAAAATAATATTAACTCAATTAAATAATTCTCTTATTTTAATCGGGGTGTTACAACTCTCCCCCACTAAAAGAGTTTTCGTCCTCGAAAACATACCTCAAGCAAATAGAGCCGGATACGACTCCTTCATCTGATCTTCACGCTCCCAAGTCAAGCTCTCACCAGCTGGACCTCCCCAAACAACTTTCACTAGAGCAATCTTCTTACCTCTCAGGGTCTTCTCTTCTCGGTCATCTATCCGAATTGGCAACACCTCAACGGTCAAATTATCCCTCACCTGGATATCATCCAACTGAACAACATGCGAAGGATCCGCAATATATTTTCTCAACTGAGATACATGAAACACATCATGCAGATTAGAAAGCGACGGCGGTAAAGCTATCCGATACGCCACTTCCCCAACCCTCTTCAAAATCTGATACGGACCCACAAACCTCGGAGTAAGCTTTTTAGACTTTAAAGCTCTACCCACACCTGTCGTCGGAGTAACTCTCAAGAACACATGATCTCCCTCTTGGAACTCAAGTGCCTTTCTTCTGTTATCATGATAACTCTTCTGACGACTCTGAGAAATCTTCATTTTCTCCTGAATCATCTTAACCCTTTCAGTCGTCTGCTGCACAATCTCAGGTCCGAGTACAACACTCTCACCTGATTCATACCAACATAATGGAGTTCTACACCTCCTACCATACAATGCTTCATATGGGGCCATACCGATACTAGCATGAAAATTATTATTATAAGTAAATCCACCAACGGTAAATAACTATCCCAAGAACCACTCTGCTCCAACACACAAGCTCTCAACAAATCCTCCAAGGATTGGATAGTTCTTTCGGTCTGACCATCAGTCTGAGGATGATAAGCTGAACTCAACCTCAACTTAGTTCCCAACGCTTTCTGCAAACTTTCCCAAAATCTAGAAGTAAATCTGGGATCTCTATCAGACACAATACTGGATGGAATACCATGCAGCCTCACTATCTCCTCAATATACAACTCTGCCAACTTCTCTAAAGAGTGATTAATCTTCATCGGCAAGAAATGCGCCGACTTAGTCAACCGATCCACAATCACCCAAATAGAATCATTACCTTTCACCGTCCTCGGCAATCCCGTCACAAAATCCATGGAAATGCTATCCCACTTCCATTCAGGAATCTTCAAAGGTTGCATCATACCTGCCGGTTTCTGATGTTCAATCTTTGACTTCTGACAAGTCAAACAGGCATACACAAACTTAGCAACATCTCTTTTCATACCAGCCCACCAAAACAACTTCTTCAAATCTTGATACATTTTAGTTGCACCTGGATGGATACTCAATCCACTCCTGTGGCCCTCTTCAAGGATACTCTTTTTCAATTCAGACACCTCAGGAACACAAACTCTACCTTTAAATCGCAGGATGCCATTCTCATCAATCTCAAAATTACCACCATTACCCTGGTTAACCATAGTAATATGATCAACTAGAGCGACGTCAACTTGCTGACCATTCCGAATATCTTCCAGAATTCCACTAGTCAACTTCAGCATACCCAACTTTACACTATCAGCGGAAACTTCACAACCCAAACTCATATCACGGAACTGTTCAATTAACTCAAGCTCCCGAACCATCATCATAGACATATGTAGAGACTTTCTACTCAGCGCATCTGCAACTACATTAGCCTTACCGGGATGATAACTCAATTCAAAGTCAAAATCCTTCAGTAATTCTAACCACCTTCTCTGCCTCATATTTAACTCTTTCTGATCAAACAGATACTTCAGACTCTTGTGATCACTGAACACTTCGAATCTGGAACCATACAGATAATGCCTCCACATTTTCAACACAAATACAACAGCTGCAAGTTCTAGATCATGCGTAGGATAATTCCTCTCATGAACTTTCAACTGTCTAGAAGCATAAGCTACAACTTTACCATTCTGCATCAAAACACCACCAAGACCCATCAAAGAAGCATCACAATAAACAACGAAGGACTCACCAGGATTAGGCAAGATCAACACTGGAGCACTGGTCAACCGCCTCTTCAACTCAACAAAACTCGCTTCACAAGCTGCATCCCACACATACACTTGACCCTTCTTAGTCAACTGCGTCAACGGCAATGCCAACCTAGAGAAGCCCTCAATAAATCTGCGATAATAACCAGCTAACCCCAGAAAGCTGCGTATCTCAGTAGCAGACTTCGGAGTCTCCCACTGTAATACAGCATCAACTTTAGCCGGATCAACAGAAATCCCACCACTCGAAATCACATGGCCAAGGAAAATCACTTCCTTCAACCAGAACTCACATTTAGATAACTTTGCATATAATTTCTTTTCTCTTAACACCTGCAAAACAATTCTCAGATGTCCTGCATGCTCTTCTTCCGTCTTAGAATATATCAATATATCATCTATGAACACCACAACAAAATTATCAAGGTACGGATGAAATATACGATTCATATATTCCATAAACACACCTGGAGCATTAGACACACCGAACGGCATCACAGTGTATTCATAATGACCATACCTCGTACGGAAAGCAGTCTTCGCAATATCATCTGACTTCACTCGGATCTGATGATAACCCGACCGCAAATCAATCTTACTAAAAACATGAGCTCCAACCAACTGGTCCATCAAATCATCAATCCTCGGCAATGGATACCGATTCTTGATAGTCACCTTATTCAACTGCCGATAATCGACACACAACCTCATCGTACCTTCTTTCTTCTTCACTAACAATACTGGTGCACCCCAAGGAGAAACACTTGGACGCACAAACTTCTTCTCAAGCAATTCTTCAAGTTGCTTCTTCAATTCAACTAATTCAGTTGCCGACATTCTATAAGGAGACATCGACACTGGACTCGTACCTGGTACTAAGTCAATGGCAAATTCGACTTCACGTTCTGGAGGTAATTCACTTACATCCTCCGGAAACACATCCTGAAATTCACAGACAACAGGCAAATCTACACTCACCACTTTCTTATTCGCTTGCAGAGACGCAAATAAAGCGAATATCTGAGCTTCATCTTTCACAAATTCCCCCACCTGCCTAGCAGATAGAAATCTTGCCTCATCATTCTCACCAACTTCAGAAAACCGCACCGTCTTACTATAGCAGTTGATAAACACGCCATAGAATTCTAGCCAATTCATTCCCAGAATAATATCAATTTGGTGCAAGGGTAAGCACACCAAATCAACTACGAACTCTCTCTCAAAGATCGTCAAACGACAACCTCGACAGACAACAGAAGTCTTCACAGAACCATTAGCAGGAGTATCTATCACCATACTTCCGCCTAGGGACGACATAATCACACCAATCCTGGTCGCACACTCATACGAAATAAACGAATGAGTAGCACCAGTGTCAACAATAGCAAGCAATTCAACATTATTAATCAAGCAAGTACCTTTAATCAGATTATCTTCTTTAGGAGCTTCAGCCCCACTCAGAGCAAACACCCTACCAGTAGTATGAGCTGCAGTAGCCGCCTTCTTCGGTTTCGAGCACTGCAAACTGATATGGCCTTTCTCGCCACAATTAAAACATGTCGGACCAGCATCCTTACATTCCGTAACTCTATGACCAGCCTGACCGCATCGGAAACATCTCAGCACTTTCTTGGTACAGCTATCAGCACGGTGGCCTGGCTCGCCACACTTGAAACATTTACCAGCTACGGGAGATCCTCCCCCACTTGGCTTCTTCGCATCTACCACTTTCTGCTTACCTTTACCATTCGGAGATGCATAAGGACTACCACGATCCTTATTCTTCTTCTCACTAAGACTCTTGTAGTGAGCAGTCCTAGCCTTGCTATCTTCATCAAATATCCTGCACTTGTTAACCAGTGTAGGAAACCTACGAATCTCCTGGTAACCAATGCCTTGTTTGATCTCGGGACGCAACCCGTTCTCAAACTTGACACACTTGGATTCCTCAGCATCAGCATTATTATAATGAGGACAATACTGTACCAGCTCCTCAAACTTCGAAGCGTAATCAGCAACAGACATGTTACCCTGCTTCAGTCCCAGAAATTCCATCTCCTTCTTACATCGCACATCAGCAGGAAAATATTTCTCCAGAAAGGCCGTCTTGAACCTTTCCCAAGTCCTCTCAGCACCTGGTACTTCAATCCTCTGTCGAGTGTTATCCCACCAGTTTTCAGCCTCTTCAGATAACATATGCGTACCAAACTGCACCTTCTGTGCTTCAGTACACGTCATCACCCGGAAAATCTTCTCAATTTCCTTCAGCCAAATCTGAGCACCATCTGGATCATAGCGCCCCTTGAATGTAGGAGGGTTATTCTTCAGAAACCTTCCCAAATTCCTAAACTCGTCGACCGGCGGATTCTGCTGCGCCTGCATAGCCTGCGCCATAGCAGCCAAAGCCTCAGCAATCGCACGGTCATTTTCTCCAGCCATACTCTGCACGACACAACTACAACCGTTAAATATCGACAGTGTCATTTACACTAATCGACCAACAGGGAAAACATCACATTATGACTCGACTGGACTGACCATGCTCTGATACCACTAATGTAACACCCTTCTACCCAAACGACATATTTAAATAGATTATCAGAGTACAACATGTAGAAGAGTTTACATTTCTTACAACATAACAATTATCGCATCACAACATAAAACATATTATTTATTTTATTAAAACTTCGCAGCGGACAACAACATTAATATTATCATTCATCATATAACAATTCATAATAATGGTTCAACATTATCTCAACAAAACATCTCAACATGTTAGTCATCATAAACAACGTAAATAATAATCAATTATCTATCGAATCCCATAACCCCGGTGTCACATGACCAGAGCATTTGACTCGACTCTGTAGAATAACTCTACACTTATTCTTCAAACCTCAACAATAGCTACTCCTCTTTATCTGCACATTGCTCATCATAGATGAACATAAACACATGCAGAAGGGGTGAGAATTACATTATTAAATAATAATATAACGACAGAAATATAAACATAAATATATTTCACATATGCCAACACAGCTCATCATAATCATCATAATCAACATATTCATGAACATCAACAAAACAACATATCAAATGCAATGCACACACCCATGCATGACTCAACACGACTCGGTATACCCATTTTGTGACCAACTACAGGATCACCACTCCCAGATTCATCACCATAGAATCCGAGTTCCCCGCAAGGAACCAAGCCTCTCAACAAGCCCGGAGTCAACAACATCATTGGAACTCAGTCCGTACATCACTAGGCATCGGCCTTTCATGAATGCATGCACACCAAGCATGCATCATAATCAACATAGCAACAACAGCATCATATCGTCATGTTATCATCATCATTAACACATTCTATCACAAAAGCATATCACATCATGCCACATAATCAAACACAGTATTATCACACTCTACTAATATCTATACCACTCAAAGCAACGGGAAATGATCCCTCGTATACCATGCATCAGCTAAGTTACCTCGCTCAGCCTAAACAACCAAAAACTGCACAACAACAGCCCAGGAAAGACCACAAGTCTGCCCATACGCGTATTGCCTATGCCCATACGCGTATTGCCCACGCCTGACCAAATCCATACGCGTATTGCCCATGCTCATACGCGTATGCTACGCGTATCACATTCCCATACGCGTACCAACAGAGACCAAAACACGTTCAAAACATCATCTTCCTCATCCATACGCGTATTGCCTAGTGCCATACGCGTACCAGCAATCTCATACGCGTATTGCCTAGTACCATACGCGTATGACCAGAAACCAGATTTCCAGATCTGCAATGGCTTTTTCTGCTACGAGATCTATCCAAATTCATCCTTCCACAGTCTAAATTTCACACAAAATCACTCATATCATCTAATACAAATAGTTCCCTATTCGATTTCACAAATCCTAACATCATTGCATATAATTTCTACGAATTCCTTCGATTAAAATCCCAATTTCGTTCATCCAATATTTCACCATTTTCAGCATATTATTGTTTAATAAGGTTCAGACCCCTTACCTCTTTGGATTGAAGGAAGCTCTGAGCAATCTTTGGCCTTTTCCTCTTCCTTCTCTTTCTCTTCAGCGTTTCTCCCCCCTTTCTCTGACTCTGAGGCAAAACACGTGAAAACAACCTGAGTCCTCACTTTGGCCTCTTTTATCCAATTTCCACTTTTACCCTTCCACTCTTCATATTCCCTTTATTTTATTTATTTAATTATTATTAAAATAAATAACATCTATAATAATAATAAAAATAATCCAATAATTCAACTTTATTTAATTAAATTAATAAAATAATATTAACTCAATTAAATAATTCTCTTATTTTAATCGGGGTGTTACATTGAGTATCATAGCTTTGCATTCTCTGGGCCAGATTCCCATGGGATGAGCCTTGTGGTTAATACTGAACAACTACAAGATAATGAGATTGCTAAAAGATGTTGTGTGCTAGAGAAAAGACTCAAGGCCATAGAAGGACAAGATACTGTTGAACAGAGTGCCTTAGACATGTGTTTGGTACCTGGCCTAGTTATACCCCCAAAATTCAAAATACCAGAATTTGAGAAGTACAAAGGGGATAGTTGTCCAAAGCACCATTTGGTGATGTTTTATCGAAAAATGACCTCTCATGCCCACAATGATAAACTAATGATTCACTGTTTTCAGGACAGTTTGACTGGGGCATCATTGAGTTGGTATATGAAGTTAGAAAGGAATCATGTTCAGTCGTGGATAGATCTAGCTAATGCCTTTTTGAAGCAGTACAAATACAATTTGGACATGGCTCCCGATCGCAGGCAGCTGAGGGCCTTGTCTCAAGAAAACAACGAATCCTTCAGAGGGTATGCCCAAAGATGGAGAGAATTAGCAGGTCGCGTTGAACCACCACTCTTAGACAAAGAAGTTATGGAATTATTCAGGGATACCTTGCAAAGTCCTTACTTTGAAAGGATGATTAGTAGTGCAGCATCAGACTTCGCTCACTTGGTGTCAATCGGAGAACGTATCGAGTGCAACCTCAAAAGTGGAAGAATCCAATGCGCCTCAAAAAGCCAGAGCATTGAGAGTGAATCTATTGCCAGTTCCCCAAAGGAAGAAGAGGTTGAAGTTAATGCAGTTTGGGAAATCCCACAAGCTCCATATCAGAGACCATCCTCTCCTTATCAGTATCCTACAAGTCGAGGATCTCCTCAGTATCAACAGCAGATTCCACCTCAACAGCCATACAAACGGCAGAATACTCCGCATCAGCAGCGCCAACATGCTCAGCAAAGGCCAAGGAAGCCGGAGAGACATATTGATCCGCTTCCAATGCCATACAGTCAATTACTTCCATATTTGATCAAGAGAGGACTGATAGTGCCAAAGGAGATAAAACCAGTAAGTCCTCCATATCCACCAGGCTTTGACGCCAATGCTCGATGTGACTTCCATGCTGGGGCACAAGGGCATTCAACTGAAGACTGTAAGGTGCTCAAAAGAAAGGTACAAAATCTGCTTGATTCCAAGATGTTCTCACTTGCGCCTCGAAGCTTGCAAATCAATAATACTGCGTCGCCTAGTTGTGTGGGTCCATCAGTCCAATCGGTGGAGGAGATTTCCGAGAATAGGTCTGAAGATGATTATCGTACTAGTCTCGATGAGGAGAAATACCACTACTCTGAAGAAGGCTAGCCCAGTAGTGAACCAGGCACGAGAGAGATTCCCCTGCCCTGGCAACCATTTGGCTATTCCTCGCATTTCATTTGTATTTTTCTTTGCATGTTAAGTACTTATCTGCTTTCAAGTATTGTTGATTTCCTTTAATGGTAATATTAATGAAATGATTATGCATGTTTTGAACGAATCCTTTCGTATTCACTCATTTTTTCCATTGATATAAAAAATATTTCTCCCATTCACTTATCAAATTGTTGTTTTAGCAAAGATTAAAGGGTTAATTTAATCTAATAAATTCTGTTTTGTTTCTTATTGACTTAGGTTTCGGCCTATCAATAATTATCTTGTATCTCTTTTTGTGATGTCTTTGAACTTAAGGGTTTTATGTCAAAAGAACATTTTAGTTATTTTTTGAAATCAAAACTGTTCTTAAATAAATCGAATTTTAATCCATCGATTCAACATTTATATATATTGTTGCAATAATTGGATTTTCTTTTGATATATCAATACGGTTTCACCGCGCTTTGGTCCATTACGTACGACACGTCAATACCATTGTCGCTATGTACAAACTAACTTTGGGCACATTGTTTGTTAATTCGTTTCAATTATTTTTAAACCAATTTTGTTCTAAATATATATATTAGTTAATTAAAATTCATTTAAATTAGTTATTTTTAATAATTAATTTTAATTACCTTGAATATTTGATTTAATCAAATAATTTTGATGATTAATTTTAATTATATTAATTAATTGATTTCATCAAATTTTAATCAATTAACTTTGGTAATTAAAAAATTGATCGGTTTCTATCATTTTCCAATACAAATTCAATTTCCTTCCATTTCCTCATTAATTCAAAACCATGATAAAATCATTCAAAATCGCACAACTCTTGATTCAATATCGAGACCATTTCCACACCGTTGTAAGTCGATCGCTTGTAAAAGCATCGTCATCAACCTCACATGGCTTACTCTTGGGCCTTCTTACAATGAGATCTATCCGGTTTTAATTAATCGATTAGATGATTAATTCACTAAAATCCAATTTATTCACAAAACACGAATTTAAAACCTCGATCCAATGTCGAGTATTTTCATTCAAATTAAAAATCACAATCAAACACCATTTCATTTGGAAATGAAAAGGGGGATGGCTTTGAGTTTTCAATTCCTCTCCTCGATTATTTGAATACGAGTTCTCTTACTCGGTTAGTCAAATAGTCGTCATTTCTATCCACCTAAGCACAATCAAATCGAGTTCATACTCATATTAATGAAACGAATGACTTTGAGTTTTCAATTTTTCTCCTCGATTATTTGAATACAAGTTCTCTTACTTGGTTAGTCAAATAATTGTCGTTCCTCTACAAACTTCCAAACCCTGATTAAATCAAAACACTTTCATAATAATGAAATGAAAAAGGAGATGACTTTGAGTCTTCAACTTCTCTCCTCAATTGTTTGAATACGAGTTCTCTTACTCGGTCAGTCGAACAATTGTCATTTTTCCACCAACTTATACCATAAGTCAAATCATTCTCAATCAAAACTATACGAAAAGGGAGATGGTCTTGAGTTTTCAATTCCTCTTCTCAAATGCTTGGATATGAGTAGTCTTACTCAGCCACTCAAGTACTTGTCGTTTATTAAAAAATACATCAATCATACACAAACCTATTTTCATAATCACTCAGATGAAAAAGAAAGTGGTCTAGAGTCTTCTATTCCCTTTTCCGACTATTGGGATACGAGTTGTCTTACTCGATTATCCGAGTGTTCGTCATCCTTTCAAAACACCTTAATTATTATCCAATCCTTTCTATAATTAAGGATGAAAAAGAAGGTGGTCTAGAGTCTTCTATTCCCTTTCCCGACTATTAGGATACGAGTTGTCTTACTCAACTATCCGAGTAATCGTCATCCAACCAAAAATATCTTAACCTACCAAGTTTATCCTTCCTTGCCCCAGTGCAACCAAAAACATCTCAACCAATCAAAACACCCAACACGTTAATTCAACTTGTCACCCCCGTGTGACCAAAACTCTTTTCAGAAATAACACTGTTAATCCTTTCTAATGCGCACAACAAACCAATGCTTAAGCCTCCACCGAGAGTAGACAAGCCAGCGTTTAGCCTTTAGAATGTGATTTAAAACAGTTGTTCAATAAAAAACACCAACCAACCGTAGTTCCCCGAACTACGAATGCTCTGATTTCCTTATTATACTATAAGGATACGTAGGCAGGAGATTGTTGTATCTTCGCGAGCACACTAATAAAAAACCTCCCCTTTCTCCTTTCTGAGGTTCTCATCCATTTCTATTTTTAATAATTTTACAACCTAAAGATAACAAACAAACATAAATTAACACTCGAAACACAAATTAGAACTAAAAGGTTCTCGTTGAGTACAACGGACGTAAGGGGTGCTAATACCTTCCCCTTACGTAATCCACTCCCGAACCCGAATATGGTTGCGACGACCATTATTCTATTTCCTAAAGGTTTTATCGATATTTTCCTATCCCTTCATTGGGATAAATAAAGTTCGGTGGCGACTCTGTTCGAACATAATTTTTTTCCGCGACCATCGCGAGGAATCGTATTTTTCGAGATGCGACAGTTGCAACACGGTGGTTCTTGCATGGATACAATGCTTAATCTCTGCATCAATTGCACGATCGATTCTATGGATTGACACAGCTGCGGGTGTGGGGAAGAATCTGCAGGTTCGGTTTTCTCATAGTGATATTTTCCGCATATTTGACATTCAAGAAGATCTTTACAAGTTCCGTCAAGGTACCTTAGATGTATCCAATTATTTTACTCATTTGAAAGTTCCGTGGGATGAATTGGAAACTTATCGTCCAATTTCATCTTGTTCCTGTGCGATTCCATGTTCTTGTGGTGCTTCTGCATCGATTCGCCGTTATAGGGATCAAGACTAGGTGATTCGATTCCTTAAGGGTTTGAATGAGAAATTCACTCATTCCAAGAGCCAAATCATGATGATGAACTCGCTACCTGATATTGATAAGACTTTCTCTTTGGTGATTCAACAAGAAAGAGAAATGAATCATGCTATTTCTGCAGTTCTTCCTGTTGTTGGCAACACTGAAGAGAGTATAGCCTTGAATGTATCTCATGATGCTCAGCCAAACAAATCCAATTCGTATAGAGGAAAATATCAGGGTGCAGCCGGTTCAAGAGCTCAAAATCGTGTCTGTACTCACTGTGGAAGAAATAACCATACCATTGATACTTGTTTCATCAAGCATGGGTATCCACCAGGCTTCAAGAACAAGACCAAAGGCAATGGATTCAGTTCTCAACAGTCTGCAACAACCAACAATGCATCAGAGACACCTGCATCGGGTTCAAGTTCCATTAATCCCTCTTATGGCTTGACTCAAGAGCAATACAACAACATATTGGCACTGCTTCAACATTCTAAACCTGTTTCCACAGCTAATTCAGTGTCTACATCTCCTCTTGTGCTAAATTCTTTGTCTTCCACTGCCAATGGTAAATCTCATTCTTTGTGGATTCTTGATACAGGAGCTACATATCATATATCCTTTAATCTATCAGCCTTTACTAGTTATCACAATATTGTTCCTATCTCTGTCACTTTACCTAATGGTTCCCAATTATCTGCTTCAATTTCTGGCTCTGTCAAACTTACACCATCTTTAACACTGCACAATGTCCTTTACATTCCCTCTTTCAATGTAAATCTTATCTCTGTAGCAAAATTGTCTCAAAGCAACAATTGTTTTGTTCAATTCATTGCTAACTCTTGTTCTATTATGCAGAACCCTTCCATGGAAACGATTGGTATAGCTGACTTGCAATATGGCTTATATGTCCTTCATTCCAATGTTTTCCATGCTTCTTGTAATTCTGTATCTACTAATGATGGTGATATATGGCATATGAGGCTAGGCCATCCATCTCATAAAGGTTTACAAACCATAGCAAAAGTTTTTCCTTTTGTTTCTTGTAAAGACAATGTTTCCTCTTGTGATTCTTGTCATTTTGCCAAACAAAGAAAACTTCCCTTTCCTGATAGTGTTACTTGCACTAATGATGTTTCTAACATTCTTCATGCTGATTTATGGGGTCCCTTTTCTACTATCTCTATGTTAGGACACAAATACTTTCTCACTCTAGTTGATGATCATTCTAGGTTCACATGGGTGATTTTTCTTAAAACCAAAGATGAAATTAGAAATAGTCTTATAAACTTTGTAGCATATGTTGAGAAACAATTTAATAAACATATAAAATGCTTGAGGTCTGATAATGGTACAGAAACTCTAGCCTTACACAGTTTCCTATCTGCTAAGGGCATTCTACATCAAAAATCTTGTGTTGAAACCCCTCAACAAAATGGGATTGTTGAGAGGAAACATCAACATATCCTTAATGTAGATAGGGCCCTACACTTTCAATCCAATGTGCCTTTAACAATGTGGAATTTTTGTGTGCAACAAGCTATCCATGTTATTAACAGACTCCCTACCCCTTTGCTTAAACTAAAATGCCCTTATGAAATTCTATACCAAGAGCCTGCCTCCCTTATTCTCCTTAAAGTGTTTGGATGTCTAAGCTATGCTACCTCTCTTATGGCCCATAGGACCAAGTTTGACCCTAGGGCACGCAAGGTTGTCTTTATAGGCTATAAAAAGGGAACTAAGGGCTATATCCTATATGATTTGACCCATCACAGTATTTTTGTCTCAAGACATGTTATCTTTTATGAAAACATATTTCCATTCAAATCTCAACTTTATTCCCAAGATAGACAAAGTTCTGCTCCTCCCTGTGATGTTAGTACAAACCCTGACCTTCCTTTATGTGATGAAACATCCCCCATTGAACCATCAGACAATAACTTGCCTACCCTGCATCCATCAGACAATACATTGTCCAATGTCCCTGATACTCCCAACTCAGGTTCTCCTTCCAGCCTTCTCATTAATGATAATATCAGCCCTAGCTCTCCTGTCCATAACTCTCCACCATCCTCTTTATCCATCAGTCATACTCCTGCTCCTATGAACACTAATGACAATAATTCTCCACATTATGATCAACCTCCTATAAGACATTCTACTAGAGTCTCTAATCCTCCCTCATACCTTGCTGATTATCATTGATTTTCTACTTCTGCCAATTCTTCTTCCTCTAAAATTCTTTATCCCCTCTCTTCAGTTCTGTCTTACAACAACTGCTCTCCAGATTTTCATAATTTTTGTTGCTCTATTTCCTCTAATCCTGAACCATCCAGTTTTCTACAGGCTAACAAATTTGAATATTGGAAGCATGCTATGAATGTTGAATTGCAGGCTCTTGATGATAATCATACTTGGACATTAGTGGATCTTCCACCTGGTAAGGTGCCAATTGGATGCAGATGGGTCTATAAGGTGAAATATATGGCAGATGGATCCATAGAAAGATATAAAGCCAGGCTTGTGGCAAAGGGTTATACACAAATGGAGGGAGTAGACTACTTTAATACCTTTTCTCCTGTGGATAAGATTACCACAGTTTGAGTTCTTTTGTCTATAGCTTCAATCAAAGGTTGGCACCTAGAGAAATTAGATGTTAACAATGCCTTTCTGCATGGAGATTTACATGAAGAAGTGTATATGACATTACCTCTTTGCCTAGTTACTTCTAATTCCTCACAGGTCTGCAGACTTCACAAATCTTTATATGGCTTGAAGCAAGCTAGTATGCAATGGTATGCTAAACTTTTTTTTTATATCTCTTGGCTATTCACAATCTCAAGCTGACTGTTCTTTGTATGTTAAATCCACCTCCACCAGTTTCACAACTTTACTAGTGTATGTGGATGACATAGTTTTAGCTGGTAATTCCCTTGATGAAATTCATTCTGTTAAGCATCTTTTGGATCAACAATTTAGCATCAAAGATTTAGGCAAGTTGAGATATTTTTTAGGCTTTGAGATTGCTAGGTCAACTAAAGGTATTTTCATGAACCAAAGGAAATATACCCTCCATTTGCTTGAAGACACAGGTTATTTGGCAGCCAAACCATCTTCTGTACCATTTGACCCCAATCTGAAGTTGTCTACTTCAGCTGGCCAACCTCTTGTTGATCCCTCCTCTTACAGGAGACTTATTGGTCGACTAATTTACCTTACAAATAGCAGGCCTGATATATCTTATGATGTACAACATTTGAGTCAGTATGTTGCAAAGCCTCTTGCCCCTCATTATCAGGCTGCCACTAGAATCCTAAGATATCTCAAGTCTGCACCTGCTAAGGGAATTTTTTTTTCTGCTGCTAGTCCTCTCAAACTATATGGCTTTGCAAATTCAGATTGGGCCAGATGCCCAGAAACTCGAAAATCAATTACAGGGTTTTGTGTTATCCTTGGATCCTCACTCATTTGTTGGAAATCTAAGAAACAAAATATTGTTTCTCGTTCTTCCACTGAAGCCGAATACAGAGCTTTGGCCTCCTTATCTTGTGAACTGCAATGGCTTCAATTTCTTTTTCTTGATTTCCTCATTGAGTTTCCTCAGGCTGCTTCTGTTTACTGTGACAACAAATCAGCAGTGTACCTTGCTCACAATCCTACATTTCATGAAATGAGTAAGCACATTGAGTTGGAATGTCATGTTATTAGAGAAAAGATTGTGTCCAAACTCATTCACTTGATGCCTATCTCTACTAAAGAACAATTAGCAGATGTGTTCACTAAGCCTTTACACTCTCCAACCTTTACTTCTCTTTTATCCAAGCTTGGTCTTTGTAGTATCCAAAGTCCACCTTGAGGGGGGATATTAGAGATAGCACATTATATTGTACAGAGGACACACCTTAGCTTACACTACATAGCACTATTTTATGTATATATAAACCAAGTTGTAATCATTATTCATCAATCAATGAAACAATACCTTCTTCTTCTTCTTCTTGAATGTAACTAAGTTCTTCTTCTTGATGAATACCTAAGTGTATTTTCATCTCCTATTCATGATGAACATTTGTTCTATCGACAATTATCAAAAACGTATATTTTTACCCTTTTTAAAAAAATTTGTTTCAAAAATGAATACCAAATACTACCGTATGTGAGATGTCAGTAATAACGGTGACATGGATTTTTTTTTATATTTAAATAATTACCCAAATGCACTTTCAGATCTATTCTTCTATCTGTTTAGATTTCTTCTATGTGTTTAAATTTCTTCACTTTTTCAACAAATACACAAATAGATCTCTTCTCGGTCTCTTTATTATCTTTAATTTGTATATTCTATGTATTACTGTTACAATTTAGTTTATGATAATTTGGTTTACGAATTACTAGATCCAAATCGCATGTCTTCACATAGTTTTGCCACTGTTTACAGAAGTGTTTGTTAGGGATAATATTGTGATGCTTCACCACTGTTTTACCTTCAAATATAAACAAAATAAATAAATGAGAAAGGTCTAAATTTTAAAAGTTCTATAATTTACAACAATAATCACAAAATAATATAAATCATATTTTTCATATTCATCAAACATAAATATGGTTACTATACTCATCTAGGCTAACATATCTAAATTCAATCTAAAAATTTACAAACAAAATTGAAATAACCGTCAAAGCGTAATTTATGTACAGAGTTAAGATCCGAAAAAGAACAACTTAAAAAATGTGACTAGAACGTTTAAGAAGTTAAAAAGAGTCCAAAGACAAGAATCTAGAACAAACCCTCAAAAAAACAAGAACAAAAGTCAATTGATCTAATCACATCTTCTTTTGATCTCACATCTCCTACCCGTTTCCACACTCAAAAGACTAAGGGCATGTTTGGATCTCTTCTCAATTTTAGTTTTTAAAATCTGTTTTACAAATCTATTTTGTAAATTTGTTTTTGAGAAAATAAAATAAAAAGAATTCATTTGGTTATTCAATTTTTGAAAACTGTTTTAAAAATTAAAAAGTGAAAAAATATGTTTGATAGTATAATTTGTAAAAACTGTTTTTTTAAAATAGGACAATATAGCTTGTTTGATAATCTATATTTTAAAAATCTATTTTACTAAATAAAAATAATTGTGATATATTTTTTGAAAATATTAAAATTCAGCTAATATACATTTAAGTTTATTAAAATATTTTTAATAATTAATGATAAAATATACAATTCACTTAATGTATAAAAATTATATTTTAGTGTTGGTTTGAATATATATACACAATTCATTTAATGTATAAAAATATATTATTCACTTAATGAGGATTAATTAAAGAGAGAATAATTGAGACAGAGAATTTTAATTTTCATTAACAATATATGAGGATTAACAATAGATTGAGAGTGAAATATTACAATTAAAAAATCTTGCAAGTAATTACTATAATCCGATTAATGAAACCGTATTTTTTTTCCAGCTTACCTCAATTGAAAATTAAAAAGTAAAAGTGAAAATTGAAAATCAAAACATATTTTGATAGTTTCAGTTTTTTAGATTTTAAAACACTAAGGGCTTGTTTGATTCAATTTCAACTTTTTGTTTTTAAAAACTGTTTTATAAATTAGTTTTAAGAATTGTTTTTAGGATGAAAACAAAATAAAAATTTATTTGCAAGCTTTGTTTTGTAAAACTATTTTTGAGTTAATAAAAGAA
Organism: Lathyrus oleraceus; assembly: GCF_024323335.1. NCBI lineage: Eukaryota > Viridiplantae > Streptophyta > Magnoliopsida > Fabales > Fabaceae > Lathyrus > Lathyrus oleraceus. The sequence continues at coordinate 234,714,464 of NC_066584.1, read as the reverse complement.
AAAACTTGTTTGGTTGATTTGTTTTTAAAAACTAATTTAAATATTGTTTGATTTTTACTTTTAGAAATAGTGTGATTATAAGTAAATGATAAAATATTATATATATATTAAAGAGTTATTAAAAAAAGTATAAAATTATTTAAGTAATTAATTAAACTAATTTATTTTTTTAATTTAAAATTTTAAACAATTATTTTGCAATTGAGAAAATGGATGATACGTTGATAGTGTAAATTAATTTTACACTTTCGATCAATAACGATTATATCCCACTAAATCATATTAATTTTTTTTAAAATTATTTATATGATATAGCAAAATGATATACTTTTATTGAATGATCGTGCAAATTGTTTTTACTAGGTTAGTACATCTCCAAAAATCTCTTTATAATTTATTTTAATTTATTATAAAATACTATTTGCAAATTAATTTTATTTCAATCATATCATTTTCTTAAAAGAGATAAAATTTACAAATTATTATCTTACAATTTTACAAATTTTCATTTGTTTTCTATAAGTTAAATATTTTTTAATGTAATTTTACGGAATGTTCATGTAAAAATATAAACAATCACATAATGAATACATAAAAGAATGATAACTAAATTTTATTAAAAAATAAAAAGTAAATAAATATATAATGTACATGTTATAAACATGAAAATATCCGACCAATTAAAATGTCTTCTCTTGTGTAAACGTAATATTTTTTATTTGTTGAATTTTTCCGATGCAAATAATTATCTGACGCATATGAGTATAACAAAAACATATTTTCTATTGCAAATTCATATTTAAGAAATCAACGTAATTACTATTAATAATAAAAATTTATAAATTTTTCATGTGTTTTCAGTTTTTGTGTTTTAAAAATTCAAAAGTAAAACAACTTTTAGTAGTTTTGGTTTTTTAGTTTTTAAAATTAAAAAACAAAAACAGTTTTCAAAATCACTTTTTTAAAAACTATTTATCAAATGAGTTTTTAATTTTTAAATTTTCAAAAACTAAAAAACTGTTTTTAAAAAGGGAATCAAACAGACCCTAAATAAGCTTCTACATTAAACTAGAAAAAACCATAAAGAATCTATCTTCATCCGCAACAAATCTTTCCGCAAACAATTTTGTTAATGAGTCACTAAACATACCATCATCCGATTTCAAAATCACGTATTCATTTTTGAAACGGATTTTTTTAAGAAGAATATCTGTATGTTTTGATAATTTAAAGGATCAATTTTTTTTTTAAATTAAAAGATCAATCTATTAAAAGAAAATAACTTTGATGTAATTTTGCCTTTAAACAATTATAAGTTAAAATATGATATATTTTAATGTTATTTAGAAGTGTGATATGCGTTTTTGTAGAATTATTTTTTAAAATAATCAATTTTTCAACAAAATTTCTCAAATAACCAATTTTTCTCATAAATTTTCAAATATCATGTTTTATACAAAACAAAAATTATATTGCAAAGCATTAATCAATCCAATTGACAATTGCATTGAAAAATTAAATATCCTAGCCAAATAAATTCGCGACTGCACCTAATCTAGGCAATTGAATTGGCGACATTGTACACCCTATAGAAGTGGTCGCCAATTTATGTGTTGGATATTTTCTTTAGTATAAATAGTGGTGTGCCTTTTCACACCTCTTCTCATTTTCGTCTTAATATTTTTTTTACTTCTAACATGCGTAGTAAAAGAAATGAACATGTTTTTTTCGTGAACTAAGTCTCCGATGAAAATGTATTTTTGGAACATCTGAAATTTCGAGTAACTTGAGAGGAATTTGATTCTTTATTTAGACAGAGAGATTAATAATGGTGATAGAATTAGAAGTATTGAGAGATTTGTTTCATACATCTCTATTGTGGATGACAATGATGGTATCCATCGTATGTGAGTGCTAGTGAAAAATGACAATGATGTTAGGAATATGATGTCTACATCAGATGATATTATTTTAATTGTTGTAATCATTTAGATATGTTATCGTGTTAAGTCTTTTTATTTGTTGTTTGTGTTGTTGTTTTAGAGGTATATATGTTTGTATGTTGTTGTTTTAAGGATGTTTATATTTGTTTTAAGGTAACTAGAAGTAGTTATTTATATTAAATTCTATGGTTACAAAATTTTAATAACATAATAAATTATCATGCAGAAGTTGTTCAAACATTAGAACAACGTTTTCGTGCGCCTAGTAGGATGACGACATATACAACACAATCTTACCAATTTGTTAGTCGTATCTATTTCAGTTCTTATACACATGTTGTTTGGACGGTTATTTTTCTTCCTTCTCATATTTTTGTTGTGTCCAAATTATATTCCTTTGATATATCTAAAAATTGGAAAGCTATTATTGTATACACCGAATACGCTTACAACTTTGCAAAAGGCGGATAAATGTTTGGAAACGTCCTGGCGAGCACTTGAACATGTTGCAATGACATGAGAGCAAAGCATAAGGAAGATTTGAAACTTTCCGCAGTCACACCAACCTCAAATTAATGACTGATTCTATGGATTGTATGTTGTCGTCAATTCATATTTGTTAAGTGCAGTCGCCAATTCAATTTGTTAGAATACTTATTTTTTCAATGCAATCACCAACTAAATTGATTAATGTTCTACAATGTGATTTTTATTTGTTTGAAATACGAGTACTTTAAAAAATTATGGGAAAAGATTATTATTTGAACAATTTTGTTGAAAAAATTAATTATTAAAAAAAAATCCGCTTTTGATTTTAATAATGTTAATTATTATAAGTTGTTGTCTTATTTAAATTTGACAACAAGAAAGTCACATACACTATTGTGAAGTTTCGCATATGAATGTGAAGCATGATATATAATCTAACAACATTGATATTTGTCAATTGAGATAGGACATGCGATCATCTTTATTATTATTTCTCAAGATATTATAAAATCGTGTTGAACATCATCGATCATCTTTATTATTATTTCTAAGCAACCAAATCAAATCAAATTATACATAAATTTACTTATTTTATAAGTTAAATTTTGAACTTAAATTTGATTTTTTTTAAGTTTATATAAAAAATTAATTATCGAATGGAATCTCGAACACATTTTTTTTAAATAACCACTTTTTTCAAAAATAATACAAAAATAATCACAATTTCAAATTATTTACTAATATAATCATTTTTTTTTAAATGAACTATTTGTTATGGCGTATGTGTTGATGAATTTGTACTCATGCGTAATTGCAATTGGCGCATGCATGTAAAATATAAGAGCATGTGCCACTATAATTGGCATATATATGTGGCTACTCTATTTTTTTTACATGCATGCGCCAATTGTAGTGGCACACGCTTCTACATTTTACATGCATGCACCAATTGCAGTAGCGCATGCTCCTACATTTTACATGCATGCGCCAATTGCAGTGACGCATTCTCCTATATTTTACATGTATGCGCCAATTGTAGTGGCGCATACTCCTACATTTTACATGCATACACCAATTGTAATAGCGCATGCTCTCACAAACATGATTAGTTTGATAAATAAATTAAAAACATAATTATTTTGGTATATAATTTGAAAAAGTTGATTAATTAAAAAAAAGAAATCTCAAGATTTTCTATTGTGTGTCAATCCAATTGAAACTTAAATGAAAGGCGATTAAACGGATATGAAGTTGCTTGATAGCATCAAGCTTGCTTAAGTGTCACGTTTTCTTCAAAAAGATTGAATACTCCGAATTTTCATTATCGTTAGTTATGTTTAATCTAATTAATTACGTTTTAACTTATTGGTTAACAAGTTAGTGACATAGTAGTTAGTTAGTTACTTTAGTTACTCAAAGTTGGTTAAGTCTATTATTTAATCAACAAATTACCTACAAATAAAATTAAATATAATGTGAACTTGTATACAACATATTCGTCATGTTACTGCATTACCTAGAGTATGGAGAATTAATTATGTGAGACAAAATTGTCACATTGCATCTAAATATCATATAAACAATCTAAATCAATTTTATTCAAATGGTGATTTGAATTAGCAAATCATACGTGGCCCAATAAATTTATATTTGCTCCCACCAATCATCAGAATTAATATTATTTAATATTAAATAACACATTTTCTGAATTGTTTCATGTGACTGATTTATACAAATATTTAAGCAACAAAACCGTCACATGTAACTACTCTAATGATAAAAATGTTAAGTTCAAAAACTTATCAATCTTAGTGTGCATTAATCAACATTTATTAAAGATAGTCTTAAACAAATACTTAAGTAACAAAAACATCACATATATCTACTTCAATAACAAAAATACTAAATTCCGAAATTTATAAATCTTAATTTGCATTAAACAACCTGAGATGCTCTAAAAATATTTTTAAGATTGCATACATAGCATAAACTCTATTACGTTAAAAATTGGTCTGGGTTGTGAAAAATCTTGAAAGCATAAGTGTAGTATAAAAATATGGGAAACACAAGTGAATGAGTGATTCACATAAATCTGCAAGAATCATGAATGGTAACGAAAATTTTCCCTTAAACCTTCTAATTCTCGATGGAGATGAAGACGTCTACTACTGTAAAATATATTTACGATAACACTATTATTATTATTAGGGGTGCAAAACAACTAATAACCATGAACCAAATTCCTATTCAAATTAATCTAAATTTTAAAACACAACCCAAAATTATATTTTGAAATTGGTGGTCCATTTATCAAATTAAAAAAAAAACGGTAACCATTGTTACAAACCGGATCAAGTAAACGGTTACCATTTTTCAATAATCATTTCAAATCAACCCAAAACACAAATTTCAGAATCCCTAATTCTCAAAAATCCAAACTTTTTTCATCTTTTTTTCTCTTCATCATTCTTCAAATTCCAAACTCTAATCCTCTTTTGTATCTTAATTCTCCAAACCACAATCATGGGGTTATCGAAATAGTTGTAAAACCTGCATCGTATGATTTTTCAGAAGCTCAAACAAAGATTGTCCGGTGTATCTTCTACCAAATCCCTACCCTAACCCTTTCTTCTCAAACCCTTCAACTTGCAACTCAGAATTAGGATTTTAGGGTTTCATGGAATCATCTCAATCAAAGCTTTGAAGTAAGTCTCTCGATGACGGCATTGATTCCCCTAAGAGCTACAAGGGTCATATCACGTTGTGAACGAAAACTCTAATATAAAAGATTTTTCACTTCAAATTGTGTATGATTCGCCGTCGCCCCAGGAAGAGTTTCCTTTAACTTTCTTACAACCTCTCCTTTAAATTTCATTTAGTATTGTTATTCACTTTTAAAATGGGTTATTTTACTCTAATTTATGAATTTACTAATGATTGTGATCTTTGGAACTTTATCTTCCCATGTGAGTTTCATGTTAGGTTTTGTTCGAGACATGGTCTTAGAAATCGAGTCGTCCATGTCTTAAAATGTAAAATAGACTTGTAATTTCACTGTTTTCACTTTTGAATATGCTAATATTCTTGTAATTTCATTTTATTTTATGCAGCATTAAGTTTATTGTAGAAGAAGCTGATTAATTGCTTATGGAACTAGAAGTGAAAAAACATAAAGATTCTTCATGTTTCATATTTTGTTATATTCATAGTGTAGGTTGAAGAATTTTATTGTTGTTAATTAGTCTAGTAACAAATTCAATGAAATTATTTTTGTTTTTAATCAAGATATTATTTGTGGAGATTATGATATTATTTGTGGAGATTATAAGAGTTAAATTTAAAACAATTTTTTTAAATAACTATTTTTAACATAAACTAAATTTAAAACTAGTTGAAATAAAAAAGCAGACTAAAGAAATTAAAATTATTTTTGCTATAAAATTAGTTTTTTTAAACATGATTTATTTTTTAAAAAAATTTAAATTGTTTTTTTTATAAAATTGTTTTTTTTTCTAAAACTGTTTTTTTAAAGAAAATAAAAAACTGGTTTGAAAAATACCGATTTAAAAGTCTTTTTTAAAAAATGATTTTTTTTCTATGTTATAGGTAATTACTTAATTTTGATTTTTCAAATTGAAATTTAAAAATAGTGATTGATTTCAAGAGCGATTGGATAGAGTTAAGAAATTATTTGAATGGAAATTAAATTTGAGGGAAATTTGGTTTAAAAATTGGTCCAAACAAAAAATTAATTTTTTTAGTACAAATCGGTTATTAACCAAACCGATTTTAAAAATATAAACTGGTTTTATCAAAGTGGTTTTAAAAATCAAACTGATCCATATATTTGGTTCAATTTGGTTTGGGTTTTGAACCATACACACCCCTTATTATTATTATGATCATTTTGTCAACCGTAATAATATCTCATTTTTAACGTGCATGTTTTTTTAAAGTAATTACTTTTCATCAAAGTTTCTAATAATAATTATGGCAAAAAATGGCGTTTGATCATTGGTTCAAATTTCGGCACTAACATTTTTTATCTATTTTTAAGTCATTTTTCACGATAGTTGGAATTTCAACCATGATGAAAAGTGGCGTCTGGACATTGATTTGAATCCCAACACCAACATACATTTTTTATTTTAACCCACTTCATCAACCAAAGTGGCGCCTTCTTATTTTTTTAAAGATATATAACACTTTTAGTTCATTCACTTTTGTCCTAGACGTACTTAGACAAACTTCATATTCTACCTCCAAACTTCTTGCACGTATGACTCTTCCTCCACTAAAATCAAACTTGAAAACATCATTTGTTCCATAAACAAAACTCAAAAATATTTCTTTCATTAACGAATTTCGGAACTCCATCTCTTCTCCAAATTGAACGAAGCATGAAAAACATGGATTCAACTAAGCAACGTTAGTTGTTGTTGGGTCAGGTAAAATGTTCTTGTTTAACGATTTCATTTATTTATTTTATTGTTGTTTTGTTCTTGTTGTTGCTCTTGTTGTTTTTTCTTGTTGTTGTCGTTGTTATTATTCTTGTTGTTCTTCTCGTTGTTGTTATTGTTATTATTGTTGTTCTTGTGTTGAAAATATTTAATATTATATAAAGTGTTGAAAGCTATCAATGTAGTCAGACAAAACATGTGGTCAAAATAAAAAATGTTGACATACCTTTCACCACCGACATTTAAAACAATCGTGATTAAATGTAACACATTTTTCAATTTTCTTCTACAGACCATGGACCGTAGTTGAAAATAACTCACATTCAATCACGTCCTATCTAACAACAGTTGTTCAACCGTTCTTTCACAACTGTGATTATATGGATTTTTTGTAGTGATCATTTAAAGCTTATGAAGTGTTTGGAATATCTTAAAATGTGTATGAAGAACTCGACATGGATACAAAGAACAACATTGAAGGAAGCAAACAAAAAATCTCTTCTAGATTCAACAAAGTGTTAATCCAACATTTTTGAAAGAATCTCGAAGGTTGCAAGGTTCAAAAAAGCCTGAGACATACTAGTGAAGTATCATTATGGTGGAGATAAGGTCAATAATGCAAAATTTTAGTTATTGAAAAGGATATATGAGTTAATACGCAAAAAAGAAAATTAAAAAATAATAGAGATTATTCCATAAATCTGATCACACTTGTTAATCAAATGAAGATGTGTGGTAAAAGTTAAAACTGATCAAAAAGTGATTGAGAAGGTTATAAGGATCTTGACTCCCCAGTTTGATTGGGTTGAGGAGACAAAATATGTATGTACCTTGAAGATAGAGGGACTATAGAGTTCTTTAGAAATTTGTGAACTCAATGATTGAAAGGAGAGTTGAAAGATCCTTGCAACAAGCATTGGAAACCCATACCAAGAAAAAAGATAATCATGATAAAAATAAATGAAAGAAGAGTTAAGAAAAGTTCAATAAAAGTGGAAATTGGTCCAACTACAAAGAAATGTCAAGATTAATGACAAAGATGCATCTTCCAAAAGAAGAACACGATTTGCCAACAATCAAAGGAAAAAGAAAGAATTTGACAAGAAAAAGATTAAGTGCTTCAATTTATGAAAAATTTGAACATTATGTTATTTAATGTTTGGCATGGTAAATGCAAGTAGGGGGTCAGACTTTCATATAATATTATTGATGACCCTAGATTAGAGCTCTTATTTTGATATAATACTATTGATGACTGCAAACTGTGAAGGCAATCCTATGTGTGAGGATTATTATTGATGACCCTAGATTAGAGCTCTTATTTTGATATAATACTATTGATGACTGCAAACTGTGAAGGCAATCCTATGTGTGAGGATTGGTATCTTGGTATCTTGATACAGACTGCTATAATCACATGATCAGACATAAGAAATGACCGATCAACTTGAATAAAAGCAAGAAGACAAGTGTGATATTTGATGATAGCATTCATCTTATTGTAGAAGACATTGGGAACATTGCCATCACGAGAAAAGATGACAAAACAACTCTAATAGAGAATGTGTTCTTAGTCCTTCACATGAAGTGCAACTTGATGAATGTAGGAAAATTTGATAATAAAAGTTTCTAGGTTGTCATGAACAAAAACTCCCTGCAAGAGTTTGATCCAAGAAAAGGTTAGTTTTAAAATGCACATGTGCTAAAAAAAACAAAGTTCGTATGGTATCAAAACTGCTAAGATGATGTGCATGTCATATGATCCAAACTAGTTATTGCACATAAGATAATGCCATCTAAATTTTAGAAGCTTAAGTCATTTAAGGTTTAAATATTTTAGTGTAAGAGTGCCGAAAGTAGATGTGGATGGAAGGCTTGTGAGTTCTACCTTAAAAGAAAACAACGTACTATATTTTTATTCACTTCTAGTGTACTAAAAAGAGTAACTAAAACCCTAGATGTAATACATTCTAATATTTTTTGACCCTTTGAAGTTCCATCTTTAAGAGGGGAAAGTATTCTATTGTATTTTTTTTACAGATATATGTACTATAATGTCATGGCTTTACACCATGAAGCTCAAAAGTGAATAATTGTAAATCTTGACTGAGAAAGAGAGTGAAAGATCAATCAAGATTAATTGTAAATCTTGATTGAGAAAGAGAGTGAAAGATCAATCAAGATCTTGAGAAGTAAGGATATACTTTAAAAGAGTTTAAAGCATATTGTGAAGGTCAAAGTATTGTGCATTAAATTACCTCACCATATACTCCTAGATTGGAGTAAAGAAGAAACAAAACAATACTTGATATGGCCCATAACATGTTGAAAGAAAAGAAGATGCCTCATAAGTTTGGCGGAGAAGTTGTGACCACAACAAATTTACATACTCTACATACTCAACAAAGTCCAACCAAGAAATTGTCTATGAAGGTACATCAAGAAACTTGGTATAGAAAGAAGCCTAGTATGACTTACCTAATATTTAAACACATGTGTGATGCTAGAAGGAGTAAACCAGATGATAAAAGATAAACCATGATGTTAGTAGGGTATCACCCTAGATAGTAGGGTATCATCCCACATGTTCATATAAGTTGTAAAATTTTGGAACCAACAAAATGTCCAAAAGTAGATATGTTGTAATAAAGGAGTAAAACTAATTAAATTAGAGATAATGATTAGGAGGACACCGTGTCACAAATAAGATCAATTGGAAAGAAAGAAACGTGGGAGTTGGCGTAGCTTCTAGAAAACAAAAGACTAATTGATGCCAAGTGAAACTTTAAGGTCAAGTTGAATCCAAATGGCACTGTTTCAAAACATAAAGCAAGATTGGGGTGGCTAGAGGATTCCTTAAGTATTTTCTCTTGTGGCTAAACATGAAACAAATAAGCTGATGGTGGCTCTAACTATACATTATATATCAAATCCGCTTTTCTCAATGAATCTCTTGAGAAAATTATGTTTGTCGAAGGAAGAAAAAAATTATATAAAATTTTATATGAACTTTTAAGCAAGCACCTAGAGTTTGAAATAGAAGAATAGATCATTTTTTTATTCAACTTGAATTCAAGAAGTGCACAATGGTCTAGGTGTAGGTGTGTGTAATAAGTGAAATATTAGCCAGTTTGAATAATCAATCCATTCCATTAAATAGAAACCTTCAAAATGATGAAGGATAAGTTTTGAGGGTTTGGAGGACCTATCTATTTTTGGGATGTATGAAGGAAAAATCTATTATGTTTTGGTTTTGAGTGTTGATTATGTATTATTCTAAAAGATTATAAAACCCATTAGATTACCTTAACCTGTACTATATTAGAACAAAAACATCAGCATCCAACTACAATGATATAAGTTCCCATGAGTAAAACACCATAGCAAATTGGAAACTCAAATTACAACAACAAAAGACAGTAAAAAGTTGTTAAACTTGAAACCCAAAGAAACAACAAGGAAAAGGAAAACCTCATTATTTTAATCAGTTGCTCCATAAGCCTCCAGATTCTCCCCAGTGAGTCTGCAAAGCCTCCATTCCTGCAAGATCTTAGCACCCAGATCCTCATAAAACTTAATAGCATTAACATTCCAATCAAGCACAACCCATTCCACCCTTCCATACCCCATCTTCACAGCCTGTTTCGCCACAGCAGTAAGCAACATTTTCCCAAACCCTTTTCTCCTATAACTCTCCCTCACAAACAGATCCTCCACATAGAACCCAGGCTTCCCCAAAAAAGTTGAATAATTAGGGAAAAACAACACAAACCCAGCAACAATAACTTCATTTCCATGCTGAGTTCTGAAATTTTCTTTCTCTGGGTCATCGATTGGGAGCTCCAAGTTCACGACTTTGGTTAAGGGTTTATAAAAAGGGTCGTTGTCGAATTGGGTATCAGTGAAAGGGTTTTGAGAGACTTCAAGGATTAAGACGGTGAAAGAGTGGAAAGGCTTGTTGTCGGGAGAGAAGAGGGTGGAGGAGTAGGAAGACTCCGTCGCGGTGAAGAGGTGAGTCAGGCGTTCAAAAACGGCCATTTGATGCATTAGCTTGTGGATGTAAGGAACGTCGGAGGGGGTGGCTAAGCGGATGCGTGTGAACACTGGATGCCGTGGAAGGGCGGTTTCTGGCATCGTTGTGGGAGGTTCCGTCGGTAGTGGTGGCGGTGCTGCGGCGGCCATTGAGTTGAATGGATGAGGGTTTTTCTTTTTCGCTGTGTTTTGTTGGAGAGTTCTAGAGATTACGTGTATCTGTCTGCGTATACGTGAATGATTAAAGCATGGATAAACATATAATACACGGTGAATTTCATTTTAAACTATCACTTTCATCAATTTATTTTGTATTTAAAATATTTAAATCAATTAAAATATTTTTAATTTGTTTTCATCCAATGTTTTGATTTTTTTTAAATAATCATAATTTTTAATTTAAATTCTAAAATAATCTACTTTTTAAAATAATTACGAAAATAACCACATTTCATTATTTATGTGCTAGTTGAACTGATGTATCTATCTTCCAATCAACATGAGACGTCCAAGTCATTGGCACATATATTGGATCATGCATGTGAAGGCGCTACATGTGAAGGTGCCACATGCATTGGCGCGTGCATGTAGTCATGTGTGTGTGCGTCAAAAACATTGGCGCATGCATGTAGGCATGTGTGTGTGCGTCCAAACCAATGGCACATGCATGTGCACTCATCTATAAATATACAATATTTCTCCCATAACTTTCACATAACTTCTTATCCTTCTTTCATTTTCCTTCCATTTTACTTCAATCTCCTTCAAAAAAAAATTAAATGTTTGTATATTCATATATTCACAAGAGAAATGTCGATTTAATCTTTTCAGTAGTGCAGCCTCAGACAAAGATCTAACTTTGGAATGTATATACGTTATAACATCTTAACAAAACTTTGAATCGTTGGTTAGATGGAGACATTGCAGATGGTGAAAGGATCAGAAGAATTCAATGGCTTGATACGACGTTCAACCAAAATGGACAAGTTCGTTTCTGGGTGGATATTAAGACTGATAGAGACGTTCACAGGATGATGTATACTCCTTACAAAATTGTTTTTATGGTTGTAATCGCATAGTTATGTTGTTTATGTGTTGTATTTGTTAGTGATGGTATTTTATTTGTTGTAGTTTGTTGTGTTGTTGTTTATGTGTTGCTTATGTGTTGTATTTGTTTGTGATGGTATTTCCTCACAAAGTTATCATATGAAATGAATGTTATTTTAAATATAAAGCAAAAGAGTTACAATTAAAATTATCTTGTTGTGCTTGTTCCAACACTACGACAGTTAATATGATTATGATCGGGTTGACGACATGAACTACATAATCTAACCATTTTATTCGTCGTATCCATTTCGGTTCGAATACGAGTGTTGTTTGGGCAGTCTTTTTTCTTTCTTCGTATTATTTCATTGTGTCAGAGAATGTTCCCTTGATATGCATACCAATAGTCCTCTTTTGCTACCACTGAAAAGCTAATTTTGTAAACATTGCAAAGGCTTATGACTTTGTAAACGTCGGATAGTAAGTTGGATGGATCTCGTCGAACCTTTGAACATGCCGTTATGACATGGGAGCAAGGCATACGAAAGGCTTTGAACTTTACGCAGTCGCACCAACCTCTATCTAGTTCGACCCGATAGTGTGATCCATGGACTCAGTAACACTGTTCCAACCTTTAGTACGGTCAAACATCGTGACCACATGTGTGTTAGCTTTGGCAGTTTCCTCTTTAATGAATTTCATTGAAGCATCATTGAACAACTGCCCAAATTGTAACATTGAACTCCATTTGCAATATCTGGTCTCAAACAGCGTCTCTAGCCTGAAATAGGTTGCTTACACTAAAGTGGTTATATGTAGGTTTCTGATGTCTTTGAAGACAAAGTTCATTAATTTCATAAGATTTGTTGTCATGTGACCTCATCGTTGATCATTGTCGTATGCCTTAGTCCAATTCTCTAATGTAATATTGTCGATCCACCTTATTGCATATGCGTTTGACAATCTAATGTCTTCGCGGTAGTGTTTGAAATAAGGTTTTATTAATGCATACCCTACATTGACAACCTTCTTCCGCAATGTTTTGTCTTTGATCTCCCGTATGAAATTTTGAGTGATATGTCTAATGCAATAGACATGTGTTGAAGGAGGATCTCGCCAGTCATTATCAATGTTTTTGTAGGCACTCACTATTGAAGGGTGTCGGTCTGAGATCAAACATAAGTTAGGTTGAGGAGCAACGTGCAATCAGAGAATTTTTAGGAAAAAACTCCATCTTCCAGCAGTCTCCCCTTCAACTAGGGCAAAGGCGGTTGGAAAAATATTGTTGTTTCCATCTTGTGTCACTACCATCAGTAGCGTTCCTTTATACTTATAGTACAACCATGTACCATTAATTTGTATAGTAGATTTACAGAAAGCAAAACCTTTGATGCATGGTTGATACGTCCAGAAGAGTCAGTGGAATATTCCATTACCAATAGCATAAGTCTTGTATGTGTTAATATATATAACTATATGTCATTGTACCCAGATTGTTCATGACTGAGAAAAATATGGTGAACATCGTCATCATCTTTAATCTTCAACCGATAAAACTTTACTTGGTTGTCTGTAAAAAAAACACCGGATTTTTATAGATGATTTGTCTCACCGGACTACACTACAATTTCTTTTCTATTCTTTGTTTTAAATGTAAAAAATTTGATCATCTATTTATTGTAAACCGAGTTACTTCTGTATTGCAAAAAAAAACCGAATAAGTGACACTCAAATATTTCACCATCGGTATAGGCACTAATCATGTAATGTGGTGATGAAGACATTTTTTAAGATGTAAGTTTAGTGTTTGATAGTGAGTGCATTGATCATATATTAGCATGCAGTTAAATAGGGTAAATGGTGAAGGCAACGCATGCATAAGACAAAGCAAGTGAACTAATCACGTATCAACTTTTTTAAGATTCTCCTAGGATTCTTGCATGCAAATACAAGACAAGGCAAACGCCCTTACCAATGGCGCTTGAAATATTCTTCTACCCCAATAAGCCAAGGCATGTGCTTGCATGATTCTCTGCAAAGATGTTTCTGCCCTAACAAGACAAGGCATGCGCCCTTATCAATGGCGCATGTCCACATGTCTAAAGCCACTCATACGCCCTATTCAATGGCGCTTACTCACATGCATGCAAAACACATAAGGCATGCACCCTTACCACTGGCGCATACTCACATGCATGCAAAAACACAAGGCATGCGCCCTTACCAATGGCGCCTTGACATACATCACATGCAAAATACAATTTCCCGTGAATGCAACTTACCATCAAACTTACTTTCAACTTACTTTTTCATCTATAAATACTGCAACACTCAACATCTCTGCAACACTCAACATCTCTGCAATACTCAACCTCTATGCAACACTCATCTTATCTATAACACTCAACCTCTCTGAAATAATATGTCTCTATTGACTATGGGTGATGAACATCGAGGAACAATCGATAATATTTTGACATTTGTATGTTATTACTTAATCTATATTTTTTATTACTTATTCTTATTCTTATTCTTACTCCCTAACAAAATATTTCTATTGTTTATTACTTCTTCTTACTTATTTCTTACTTATCTTTTATTAGGACCCAAAGAGATTTTGATGTCGTGTACATGAATATGTACCACACGATCCTTTGATAGATCCATATATTTGAGGATGCAGTTTTGGTAATCTGCTCAACATAGTCTCATACTCAGTTGACTACAAATTTATTCTTGCTTTGTTAGAAAGATGGAGACCTGAGACCCACACATTTTACCTTCCTTTTGGTGAGTGTATCGTCACACTTGAGGACGTCTACATGTTGTTAGGTCTACGTATCGATGGTAAGGTCGTAAATGGTAGAGTTAACCAAGATAACTCTATATGAGAGGAATTGTTGGATGTCCCTTTGTGTGAAGACACAACTACGGGATAGATTTCGGGTCAACCTAGGGGTCAAGGTATTAATTTAAAATATCTTAAACAATATTATTCAAGTATAACATTAAACGAATAATCTACCGAGTAAGAAAAGATAATTAAAGCTCGGTGTTATATTATGATTCTATTTGGTAATTTTTTATTTCCTGAAAGTACTGGTAATACGGTAAAAATTATGTATTTACCATTGTTACGAAACATAAATAAGGTAGGCACATATAGTTGGGGTTCAGCTGTTTGTCCCGTGTATATAGTTCGTTGTGTAAAAATGGAAAAAAATACTTGTATGTTTTATTCTTGCGCCTATTTGCTACAAGCATGAGGTTGGTCAAGACTGTCATCACTCGCCCCGGTCAATGAGAAGCCATTCACATTGCCCTATGCAACAAAGTAAATTTATATTTAATCTTCTAATTTATTAGACTTTATACTACGACTAACTGTAACTAATATATTTTCAATCTTTTCGATCTAGGTGGTCAATTAAAGGGATGAACTACAACAAGTGTCCCAAACACGCTGTAGTAGTTTATCGCAATCTTTTAGACCACATTGGACCAGATGGTGTAATACTACTAAACAACTCTACATTTGATTTTAAAAAAATTATCCAATTACATATCCTCTAATCATGTCATATTCTTGTACAGTTTATCTGGAGGCCGTATCTGGGTCTTGATCATCAGGTTAACTATGACGCCGCTACAGTTTGGACAACAAAAACACCAATTATCCGGTTCACTACTATGGAGATGCACCAGAGTGGCCGTGTAAAACTGCAGTTCGGCATGCAATAACAAATTCCAGAATCTCTTACGTGTTCGGAAGATTGGCATCAATAAAGAGTCGATGGCCAATGGGATTATTCTGATTGGAGAGACTTCGCAAAAGAGATGTGTCATCATTGGAGGAATCGACAACAACATATCTTAAATGAACCAGTCATACATAGTGCTAGACCAACTCAACATTATATGTCATGGTTTAGGTCGGTTACAACGCCACAGTTTGTGTCTGAGCCAAGGTATTTGATTGATCTATGCCAACGAGCTTTGTCATCAAACACCCAACAACAAATTCCTGCCCAAGAACAATGTCAACCCACTCAAATCCAACGACCAACCTCATACCATCACCCTACCATATACACTTAACCACCAAACATCCAACCTCACAACCAATTCATGCCACACACTCAAACTCAAAACCAGGAACCAAACCCTAACCACGAACAACCATATGCAGCCACCACAACAGTCTATAGTATGGATGATTCATATGATATAGCATCATGCCATCGTAACCCCCCACCAATGAACATCTAAACATCTCATCGCCATAACACCCAACCATTGTTTGACTTTAGTACACCACAAGAATCATTGCTTCGTTTCCAAAACGATTCAATGTCCCAATTTAGGCAACCACACTATCCACAATCTACCCAACTACAACGATCGAACTACGACAACATGGGCACCGAACTCAATTACGAAGGTGTCGTTGGCGACAACCCCAAAGCTATTGGGGAGAAATGATGACAAATCTATCAAATACCGTTGGGTCTTCCACCAGACCTTCACACCAGCTACCATTCATTCATGTCAGCACTCAAAGATCCCAAACACCTCAGGAAAATCGTGGGAGACCTCGAAGACAGGCTAACACACCTGGATGTGGAATAGGAGGGCGTTTCAATTAGGCGGGTCATTAATTTTCTTGTCAATTGTTATGTATTTTAACTTTATATTATAATATTATTTTTCATTTAAGTCTTTAATTTAATTATTTATAAATATTAAATATAAAATTAAAAAGAAAACATGTAGTGCATGCGCCACATGCAATGGCGCATACACTGATGTAGTGTATGTTGCGTCAATGCATGTGGCTTCAAGGCATGCATGCGCCAAACCAATGACGTTTATGCTTATTTGGAATTTTGCAAGGCATGCATGCGCCCTATCAAATGGCGTTTGTGTTCATTGAAAATTAGATGTGTCAGTTCAACTGACGCATATGTAATGAAAGGTAGTTATTTCAGTAATTATTTTTAAAAATAGGTTATTTTAGAATTTAAATTGAAAAATGTGGTTATTTAAAAAAGAAATCGCATGTTTCTTATAACTTTTAAAAAACTAAAAATAATATTTATACTTTCAAAAATAATTTTTGTGGAAACATATTTTCAAATGCTAAAAAAGTTAAATTAATTTTTTATTAATTAAAAAATTAATTTTACATCTAATAACTTAAATATATATTATTAAAAATTAAAATATAATCAACATCACATATTTTTTTTAAAATATATATTTTATAAATAATTTTTACAAAAATATATTCAGAATAATTTCAAATTCATTTTTTTATTTTAATATTTAAAACAAATTATAAGAAAATATAAAATATTTAAAATAACTTAATTTTTTATTTTGAAACATTTAAAAAAAAAATTAATTTTTTAAAAATCAAAATATGTAATAATATAAAAATTCTTTTAAAAAAAAATTGTTTTGAGCATTTATATTCTTAAACTATAAAAATACTTCAATTTTAAACTAAAAATTTTCATAAATTTGTTGTTAAGTAGTTTATTTATGCTATTTTGTAATTCAAAATCTTTTTTTCTCTCTTTCTAACATCTTATTTTCAATTGATAAATAGTATTTTATTTTAATTATAAATAATAACTAAATTAATCAAATTCCTGCAAGCTTAACTGATTTAGACCAATTGATTCAATACGACCAGTTTAAGTTGGAGGCTCAATCTAATCTTATGAACACTTAACTTGAAAAACAAGGCTCTCTCACGAGGTAGTTATGCATTAGAGCAAGGAAAACATTCTACCTCAATTGTTGGGCTCATCCAACAGTACCCGCGTGTTTACTGTGGAAGTTGGTAAACAACCGTTGGTCATCCCTAAGCCTTAAAACTAAGGGTTACTTGCAGGATTGACCAGTTGATCCTAAGACATGTGCTAATGTAACAGGGTAACTTGCTCAATTCGACAGACTATTAACTTTGTGAGAAACGGCTTCTGACAAAGTATTGAACAAGCAAAGGTTTTTCCATACGAAATGATGATGTTATAGACTATGGGTGACTCGTGACCGACAACACTATAACATTCAAAAGACATACGCAACGAACACACTTTTGGTGAATTCTATTATCGTAATAGAGTTAGTGTCGCCAGCGTAGACGACAACAAAAAAGGATAATTCAAACGTAAAGGAAATTAAAATAAAGTGTTCAACGGGAACAATTGAAAAATAAGGAAGTTGCATTGAAGTAAATGTGGTGATTCACGCACATATCACTCTTAAAAACTCTTGCTTCCTCGCGCTGGGAATGTGAAGTTTTTTACAAGTGATTTTGGTACAAAGTGAACACCCGGAGTCCTCTGTGGGATCCCTTATTTATAATGAACTAAAGAAACTGTCTACAAGCAAAAACTACTCAAAAATAACTGTTTGTAGACAGACGTCGTGTCACACTATCTAAAAACTGCTCCATATTTTGGCGCTTGTTCTCCTTGTAACTGCTAGTTATTTTGAATTTCAAACTTATCCCGCTCAGGTATTTATGTCGACATCATCCCCTATGTGTTTGGTACAATCAATAATTTCTTAAGTCCCAATCTCTGGTTCAGTCGACATAACGGATTTCGACCAAACATGCTTCTTCTGTCGATTTCATCTTCTGGTAACTTGTGGTTTTCCCAGCTCTTGCTTATCTTTGGCTCAGCTTTCTTTCACCCCCCCCCCCCTTGGTGGGGTATAATCCTTAAATCCATAAGGCACTTTCATTAATTACTTGTGGTAACAAAATGCCCCCCAGAGATGTCATTTTCGAATGTCGACTTTTTATGAGATAATGGCATCTTTCAGATGTCGAATTGTTCTTTACTGTTTCCACTTCTACTTGGTGGTACACCTGTTTGTTCCACGCTGCTGACGTCATCTAATCAGGACAAACATCTCATTTTTCTCTCGAGACTCACAAAATCACGTCTCCATCACTTCACGTCTTTATGATGGAAACATGTTTCCAACCATGACTGCCTCTTCGCCTCCACGTGTCTGCAGACGTGGGAAGATGGGTACATGTGTCAGAAAAGGAAAACCAAACGTCCAGTTTTCCTTTTCCTAGGGTTTAACTCTTATAAAACCCTTGTTTCTTCTTCTTCTTTCCTTTTTTCGCCCTCTGCTTCAGTAAACGAAAACAACCTTTCTTCTTCAAACCTTCAACTTCTTCCATGGCTAGCTCAAGCAAAAACAAAACACTTCTCTCCGCTGCGTAGCTCACGCAACCACTCACCATTGATGGCAAGGAATATGTTCCTGAACCTCCTTTTGCTGAAGAAAAAGCCAAAATATGGCGTTCTAAGGTATTAATCCCTTTCTCCCTATCTGACAAACCTCTAGCATTCTTAGGTCCACTCCCAGAAAATCGCCAACCTGAGATAACTAAGAAAAATCCCTTTTCCCTACCAGTCATCTTTCTGAACCACTAGTTTCTTCTCAAAAACCTTTCTCCCTCCATTATGTCGAAAGGAATTTTAGAACTGCTCCTCCCAAGAACTGTCCTAAGTTTTGCGCTTGGATGGATCGTTTAGAAGAAGAGAAAATCGACCACTGGAAACAAATAGGTATATATACCCTTTTGCAGATTGCCTGTTGTGGCCCCCCTCAATCCTGTGGTATGTTGCTGGCTGCCCTCCAATTCTGGGACAGTTCGACCAACTCCTTTCATACAAAGTGTGGCATGATTACGCCAACACTTTTAGATATTGCTGCCATTACAGGCCTAAAACCGACCGGCGAAGTCTTCGATTGTGAAGTCGTAGCACCAGTCTCTCTAAGGTTTGACGTTGGTGATTCTCGCAAACCAACGTACAACAACTCCATTGATCATCATGCTACATCTTCCGGCCCTGTGACCACTGAAGAACATGTGGCCTTTCTAACTCTTTGGCTGTCTCGTTTTGTGTTCTGCTCTCGATCAATGCAGATAGCTAAACACTTTGCTATCTTGGCAACTCAGCTACACCAAGAGTGTGACATCGCTCTTGGACAATTAATATCGGACTCTCTTTCTGAGTCTTTATCCGAAGTTGTCTTCCAAATCAAACTCTTTGACCCTGAGAACTAAAAAAGGAAGAATGTCTTGGCTCACGGTCCCTTTTGGTTCCTACAACTGTGGCTCAACGCTACTTTTTCTAAAGATATAACGTCTCATGGGATGAGAAGGGTCGCGTGTCCCCCAGAAGAGCAACACCTTTTTTGGAAGCGACTGATCCCTCCGACCCCCATCGACATAACCTTTCCTGATGTCAAGGTGTTTCGCCTTTTGTTTGACATTATGTTGACTCACGCTGACTTTCACCCCTCTATGGCTCCTTTCAGTAGTCAGATTGAAGGTCCTGGACGGCTCACCATAGATTTTCCTTCGATTGAAGATGAGCATAAGAATGAAACCTTTGTTATCTGGAGACGCTTTTTGGTCCCCCAGTTTCTGTCAGCTGTAACATCCGGCGTCAACCCTGGACTAGTTGCTTACCAACCCAACTTGGTAGCTAGACAATTTGGACTTTGTCAGTTTGTCCCCAAGTGCCTATATTCTTCTCTCGACATACTCACAAACATCCTTTGTGATCAGCCCTAGAGTATGATCCAAGAAGATATTAAGGCCCTTTAGGAAAACCGACCAAGGCTCCATTCCATCCCGTTTCAACCATCCTTCTTCTGCACCAAAGAATTTGATGATTGGTGGCAATCATATCTTGCTGCTTACGTTGGTGCTCCTGAGGCCAAATTATCTGACTAACTCAGGCTCTTGTCCATTTGCAGGCGAAATCGACCAAGTGTAAGGCTCTCCATATCAAACAAATTCAAGCTTTCCAGAAATATTTCCGAGTTGTGTATCGACCTGATAATCTTCGTCGGACCATTTCTGAGGCCGCATATGAATTAAAGGAGAAGGTAACCGACATGCTCCCAAAGCTTAAAATCCCTGGTTACGCGAAAGACAAGTATCTTTACGCCCTTCATTTCGGAAACATCAAATTCCCTCCTTTTCCATCTAGCCCATTGGCTTTGGCCTTCGGCTATTCAATTCTAGATTGGTATTATTGTCCCTTTTCAGACGTCCAAAATGCTTATAAGAAAAAGGCCGACAAAGTGGTACCGACGAAGCATTATCTGCCCTACTACTCGGGGCCACTTCATATTGATCCTCAATATGTTAGAGTGCTCGATACCACACAAGTTGGTAACAATTTTCTGGAAAGGTAGCATCTCCTTTTATTTGGATTTTGTCGCTTACGTGATTTTCTATGTTTTCTTTACAACAATCCCCATAGACCTTGTGGATCACGCTTATGTCAGTGAACCTATCATTTCGACAGAAAAACTCAAATTCAAATCTGGCTGATTTGCCGTTTTCTTTTACTTTGGTTTATATTCTTAACTGTCATTTCCACTCTTGCAGGCTGCTCCTGAGAAGTCCTCTGATGATGATGAGCAACCCATTTTCAAAGTTTTGAAAAAATCCAATTCTCCGGTATGCAACTATACGTAGCAATCTCATTCAACCCTGTGATTTCTCTAAGAAAAACAATACATGGTCTCTGACCTTTTACTTATGTGCAGGGTCGAACATGTTCGACAGGTCTACATGTCCCTTCTCCTTAGTCCAAGAAATCCAAAATACACAAGCGTTCTGCTGCCACATGACCTGAGGTATTTCTTGTCGGCTTGTCCAATCTTCTGACTAGAATAACTGCTTATAACCTCTCTTCCTGTCTTCAGTCGACTCCACAGCCGACTCAGCCATCTTCTCAACAATCCCACAAATCCAAAGGCCACCAGGGCCATAACAGGAAGAAGCATGATTCTCCCTCTATGGGTGGTGAAGCAAAGAAGAAAAAACAACACAAAGTGCTTCCTACAGAGGCTCCTTCTTCTCTAGACACTGGCACCATTTTGGTCGACATGTCTATCCTCAATAAAGTCCCTGATCCAGCTGTGGGGACTTCGAAGCCGACTAACATCCCTGCTACTGCTATCTTGGAGGAAGGGAATCCGGATATTGTTCTTCCTACACCGACACAGGTAATCACTTGTTTTACTATCTTTTTCCTGGAATTGCTGGACTTTTCTTACAAACATCCTTTTGCTCTAAAACAGGCTGATGCTTCTGGTGAGAAACCTCACCATGTTGTAGACTATACTCCCCTATCGGCGACTTCTTCTCCATCTCACCAAGCAGCCTCTATCGACCATGCTGGTGAGTTCACTGGCTCCCATATCCAGATTAGTGATAGTGATATTGGTTCAGTCACTAGTCCTGCAACGCACACGGATTCCAGTTCGACTATTTCTGACTCTAGTCTTTCTTCAGCTTCCTTGCCTTTGCAGGATTCAAGGGGACAAGGAAATGCTGGCATTACAAAAATCCAGCCTCCTCTAACTGCTCCTCTACCAACTGCTTCCCCTTCATCTTCCCAGGGGCTAGCAATAAAGCCTTCTGCACTAGAAGCAATTGCTAGGCTTCGTAGCCTAGTAAGATCACGTGATGCTTCTTCAGATTCTGAGCAGCTTCACCAACTCCATTCTGATAAGATGGGTCCTGAAGCGACAAAGGTCAAAGCTCTGATGGACAGGGTTCATTTTTACGCCTTGAATCCAGATCTACCCCGTGTGCTTATGAGTGAACCTGTTGTCGGCCCCGAACTCTTGCATGTGCTTGTCCAACTCATGGAGCTTCACCTTTCTGAGTATGCTAAGTGTGCGATGAACACCTTTGAAAAATCTTGGTTCCCATGTTGCGTCATCTCGACGACGTTAGGGAAAATGAACACCAGATTGTAATCACAAAGGCCTTTGTGAAGGAGAAATGGGAGCTGGTGATGAAAGCCGACGAAGAGGTCACCAAAATGCTGGGAATGATTGAGGAGTAGAAGAAGGAATTGGCCTCCAAACAAATAAGAGCTGTTGTGATACGCCTCCAAATTGATGACCTTCGGCGTCAAATTGCTGCTCTGGACAGTGAATTGGGGTCAATCACTGAGGAGGAATCCCGTATTGTCGACAAGGTTGTGAAGCCGGCCCAAGATACTGTCGAGCAAACCACCACATATGCCTGTGTCGTAGCTGAAGAACTTTCCAACGTTGAAAAGAAACTTGAACAGCTTAAGGTCCAGACCGACAACTTTGAACCTAAGTCTCTACACTACAACCTTGAGCTTCAATCATTTCAGTCTAGATTCAGTCAACTTTAATCGATTTTATTTTGATGTAATATTTGAACAATAGCTTTTGCCAATTTTTATGCCACTACTTTATTTTCCAACACTGTGTATGTTTAATTTTCTGTGCTTTTATAGTTGGTTTCAAACATAGTTTTCTCCAACCTAGTTTATTCGACAACCATTTAGCCTGTCGAAATATTGACCTCTTGAAGGAGAGGCATATACTTTTTAAGTATTTTCCATTTACCCACAAGATTCGCCTATCTGGTGCCAACTCTTCAACTTCGTAGGTTATATTAGAGAAAATCTACACAACCTTAAACGGTCCTTCCAAATTTGGGGACCATTTGCCCAAAACTCTATCATTTCTATCCATAGGTAAAATCACTCTCCAAACTAAATCATTGACAACAAACATTTTGCCCTTCACCTTCTTATTGTAGGCTATGGCGACTTTTTCTTTCTGCCTTTGTAATGAATCCAAGGCTAACATTCTTTCCTCATCTAACTCGACCAGTTCATCTGCCATCATACTCCAATAATCTTCAGAAGGTATTTGTTGCCTCTGGATTTTGGCTGCATGAACCTGAATCTTTACTGGTAACACTGCATCGTGCCCATATACCAGTCGAAATAGAGTTGTTCCGGTTGCTTCTTTTGGCGATGTTCGACATGCCCACAAAGCTCGATCTAACGTCTTGTGTCAATTTCTTGGCTTCTTGCCTACATGTTTCTTTATTAGGCTAATGATCACTTTATTGGCCGCCTCGACTGACATTTGCCTGTGCGTAATATGGGGTAGAAGTCAATAATTTGATTCCAATCTCTTTTGTAAAATCTTGCATCTTTCGACCAGTAAAAACTGACCATTGGTCGGTTGTAATTGTTTCTGGGATACCAAATCTGCATATGATGTGACTTTGGACAAAGTCTATCACAGCCTCTTGATCCACATTTGTCAATGCTACGACTTTGACCCATTTTGTGAAATAGTCGATACCGGCCAAAACATACCTTTGTTGTTTCGACGAAGCTGGTTTTATTTCTCCAATCACATCTAATGCCCATCCTCGAAAAGGAAGGGGTTCACAATTGTATGCAACTCGCTTGCAGGCATATGATGTATGCCCCCATGCAATTGGAATTCCTGACAACTTTTAGCAAATTCAATGCAATCTTTCAACACTGAAGGCCAATACACTCCTGAACGCATCAAAAGCCATTTCATCTTCAGTCCCGCTTGATGCGCCCCAGACGCTCCACTATGTACACTAGACACAGCCACATATGCCTCACTTTCTCTCAGGCAGTTTAGCAAAACTCCTTCAGCTGTCTTTTTGAACAATTCATCATTCACCAGGACATAACTGAGGGCCCTATATTTTACCTTTCGATCTGTCGACCCTATAGGATTACGTAAATAATCGACTAACGGTTTGCGCCAATCATTTTCTCCCTCGTGGTCGACGGTCAGAATTTCAAAATGATATCTATCTACAACTCCTAACTTTATAATTGACAAATCTGATGGTGATAACAATATTGCTCGTACCTTCTCTCTTACTTGAACCTCTTCTTCATTTTGGTCTTTCGACGCTTTATACCCTGAAGCTTCCTGCGCCAAATCGTTGGCTCTCTGATTCTCTTTCCGGGGTATATGCTGGAGGCTTACTTGCTCAAACCTTTTGAGTAGTCTGATGGTAATCACAAAATACATGATTAAATTTTCTTTGACACACCTGTATTCTTTTGATACCTATTTAATTACTAACTCAGAGTCTCCCATAATTTCAACATTTCTTGCCCCCAATTCCAGCAGAAGTTAAAGTCCTGTGATCAAAGATTCCTATTCTGCTTCATTGTTTGTGCATACTCCTTCTATTCTGTATTTGAACTCTGCTGGAATTCCATCTGGAGAAATGATGACTCCCCCCATCCCAGATCCGTTCTTATGTCTTGAACCGTCGAAGTACAATCTCCATGGCACTATGTCTACATAATTTTGAGCCATTTCGACCATTGAATGGTCGACAAGGAAATCTGCCACCACTTGCCCTTTCATCGCTTTTAAGGGCACGTACGTCAGCGAATACTCAGTTAACGCCAAACCCCATTTACCAATTCAACTATGCAAAATTGGTTTAGATAACATGTGCTTAATAATATCAAAGTGAGAAGATACATACACATCAACAGGCTTAATATATTGTTTTAGTTTCATACAAAAAAAATACAGGCATAAACATAGTTTTTCTATATCACTATACCTAGTTTCAGGATCATTAAGCATTCGACTAAGGTAATACACAGGTCTTTCGACACTTTTTCCATCCTCTTGGACTAACATACTTCCTATAGTCGATTCTGAAGCTGTAATATACAACCTCATTGGCCTATTCCTAACAGGAGGGGCTAGTACTGGAGGCTTAGTCAAATACTCCTTAATTTTGTCAAAAGCCTCTTGGTGCTCTTCTTGCCACTTAAAATCCTCATTCTTCAGTCGCAGGAGTGGTGAAAAAGCTTTATTTTTACCACTTAAATTGGATATAAATATTCTAAGAAAATTTATCTTGCCCAACAAAGATTGCAGTTCCTTTTTGGTCGACGGAGGCTTGACGTCCATAATGGCTTTTGTTTTGCTTTGGTTTACTTCAATACCTTTTTTTGTGCACCACAAAGCCAAGGAAATCACCCGCCTGCACTCAAAAAGCACACTTTAATGGATTCATTTTCAATCCATATTTTCTCATCCTCACAAAGGCCTTTCGGAGATGTCCGACATGAGTAAGTCGACCATTTGATTTTATCACAATATCATCAAAGTATACTTGCATGAAATCTTCAATAAAATCATGGAACATTGAGTTCATTACCCTCTGATATGTCGCTCCGGCATTTTTCAGGCCGAATGGCATGACAACCCACTCATATGTACCTAAGGCTCATGGGCATCGAAACGCCGTCTTCGACACATCTTCCTCTACAATAAAAATTTGGTTATATCCAGAATAACCATCTAACATACTTAAATATTCAAAACCAGTGGCAGAATCGACCAACATTTCTGCTATGGGCATGGTATACTCGTCTTTGGGTGTAGCAGCATTTAGATCTCTAAAGTCAATGCATACTCGTAAAGACCCATTTTTCTTAATTACTGCACAATATTGGCCAACCATTCAACATACCTTGCAGTTTGTATAAACTTGCTTTTGAGGAGCCTTTCTATCTCTGCTTTTATTTTTGCCATGATATCTGGTGCGAAACGCCTAGGCGTCTGCTTTACTGGCTTTCTTCCAGCTTTTATTGGCAGTTTTAGCTCTACCAAATCCCTACTTAAACCAGGCATTTCGTTATAATCCCGAGCAAAGCAATCCTTAAATTCTTTAAGTAAAGATATTACCTCAGATTTTAACTCTTTGTCGATGTTATCGCTGATGTATGTTGGCCTTTTGTGGCCATTTTTGCCAAGGTCGACTTCTTCTAAGGGGTCTTGTGGTCGCATTTTTTCTGGAGCCTTTGGAACTTTTTCAAACCCTAAAGGTTCATCGTCATAAATGCAGTCCAAACGTTGCATGTTGATGTTTCCTTTAGCCACAACTGACTTATCTGGAGGCTCTGGCTCAATAGCCAAAATATCTTCTTTCTTTAAAACATAGGCTTCGACAACCATGTTTTCTTCAGCCTCTAGGGCCGATTTTATTTTGTTCTCGGCAACGTATGCCGAAATCCTCTTTAGAGATTCTAGCTCAGTCATCATCAGTGACATCCCCCCAGCCTGTCGGTCGGATATCTGCATATGGTGGTTCCTCTAAACGTTCCATATCCCAAATGAAGCCATGAGTTTCGTGCAAAGTTAGAGAAACAAAAGTTTCACTCAGATTAGCATACACATCCTCAGCTGGTAAACAAGGAGAAATGTTAGCTAACTTTCTCTCAAATTCCTTCTTGCCGACATTGTTCACGTCAGCCAGGAAGTAGCCTTGATCAGCTTCAATGTTTTCGACCACTCCATCTTCTCTTCAAATTACCAATCTTTGATGTGCTGAAGATGGTACAGCTCCGACACCATGGAGCCATTCTCTTCCGACTAGCAAATTGTAACTTGGTTTGGCATATATTACCATGAACAGTGTCGGCCTAGTTATTGAACCAACAATGATGTTCACCATGATCACACCCATGGTGCTTTTTGTTTTGCCCCCGTAGTCAGATAAGACCACGTTGTTGGATCTAACATCAGTATCATACTTGCCAATTTTCTTCAAAATATGGTGTGGCATGATGTTAACAGTAACACCACAATCTACCAACACTTTGTTGATAGTCACACCTTCCACTTTGGCCCTAATAAACAGAGGTTTCAAGTGACTCTTCATAGTCATTGTGGGCCTCTCAAAAATTGCTTCTTGGCTCTCAACAGAACTATCATTCAGCACAAAGTAACATCTTGGCTTATGTAACGCCATTTCTTCAGCGTCGACATCGTCTACCGAATCCTTCACCTCAGTAACACAATTTTATTCTTCTGGTAGAATTGACACCATGTTGACTAAGATATCCAAACTTGCTTCTGATTCTGAATTGGAGTCATCAGTAACCTCATAAGAACATTTTTCACTTGGTCGACTTACATACTCCTTGATCCGTTCTTTTGCTGCAGTGTCGACCTTCACAACAACTCTTTTTCCAGAATCAACCCCACTAGCCATGCCTTTTCCATCCATTTCCCTAGAAGCCTCTCTTTCAGCCTGCTTGCGACGTTGAAAACATCTCCATTGAGTTCTGGACATGAAGTTCTTCCCCAAATAATTTTCAAAAACATGAGTCCTTTTCTCAGACTTGAACTCACGCCTGTAGTTGATTGCTAAACCTCCTCTGGCAGCAGCAACACCTTGTGGGGTTTCTTGTTTTCCATGAGGCTTGATCCAGGTGCCTCTAGGAGCACTTGCTGATGGTACGAAGCTCTTAGGCCTTGCTTGAGCATTTTCCATAACTTTCCTTGGGATTCTTTCATTTTGGAGTGCTCTGTTCAGCCCACTTCTTTTGCTTTTTCCCAATTGTAGCTTCTGGAAATTTTCAGCAGCAACTTTGTCGGTGACAGCGCCACATCTAGGGCATAAGCAGGCTTGTGAACCCTTATTCTTGCAGCGATACAGGAAATATACCAAATCTTCATCAGCCCTTGGATAGACTTTAGCTATGTCGACATCTGGGCTTTCACCAGTTTCCTCTAACATGTCAGCCTCATCATATTCAGTGATCTCAACCATGTTGATCTCGACTGACTCAACGAATAGAGCTTCCTCCTGGTGGAGAGGGTCAGCGTCGATCTTCATTTTGCGGCCAGCAAGTTTCAGCCTGCCTTCTTGAATTGCTTTCTGAACCAGATCCCTGAAAAGATAACAATTAGAGGTATTGTGACCAAGATAATTATGATACTTACAAATCCTCTTTTCTGTCTTTGTTCCAATGATGGTATTTTAGTACCAGGTGGCATCACCATTTGACCATCTTTAACTAACAAATCAAAAATTTCCTCACACTTTGTCACATCAAATGTATAAGTTTTTGAAGGGAATTTTGTATTTTTTTCGACCGGATTTTTCCCTTGTGCAGGAAGTAATAATCGACACTCATAAGCAGATCCTGGCTTTAACTCAACCACGTCAATTTCTAATTCGGTCGATGATGCATAATCAGCCTCATAGATTGGATCTGTCGCGTCATAATCAACGAAAGCTATTTTTTCTTTCTTAGCCTTACTCTGTCTAACCTTTTCTAACCTTAGCTGTTCGAGATGTCGAACTCTATCAGCCAATTGTGACATACTCTTTACAAAGGTTGGGTCTATTTTCTTCCTAATGGAATAATCTAACCCCCTAGCAGCCATTTGAACAAGTTCATGTTCCGGTACTTGCGTAAAGCACCTGGCCTTTAATGATCTAAATCTATTGAGATAATCATCAATACTCTCAACAAACCTTCTCTTAATGCTAGACAATTCTGCCAAACTGATTTTGGAGTGTCCTTCGTAAAACTGTTCATGGAACTTCTTTTCTGACTTGGCCCACAAATCAATCGAACTTGGGGCCAAAGAAGTGAACCATGTGAAGGCAGCCTTAGTCAATGAGGAAGGAAAGTTTTTTACTCTCAAACCCTCATTGTGAGCCAAATCTCTGGACTCTGTTAAATATCTGGCAATATGTTCTATTGTCGACTCACTAGATTCTCCCCCAAACTTAGTGTATTTAGACACCTTCATTCCTCTAGGTGCCTCGGTTTGGAGAATAAATTCAGCCAATGGGGAAGCATATAGCGGCCTTTGCAATGTGGCACTCATACCATTCCTAGCCACAATTCTTTCGATAATAGTTGTAAAATTATTTTTCACTGCTAAGTCTTCTTGCCGATGTTGATCGACAATTTGATCAGCATCCTGATGTCAGTTAACTAACACCATCTGGTTACGTCCTGCTACTCCTGACTCAACGCCTTGATTTTGTTGGGGTCTAAGGATTTGGCCCTCATGGACTGTCTCATCTTCTGCTGCCCCTATCTCTACTTGAACAGGAATGGTTTGCCTAACCACTTGTGCCATCTGTCAAGCCGGTTCCCCTAGGAAGTTACACAAGCGTGTCAATTGATTAGCCACCTGCCTATTTGTTTCAGCAGATTCCTGTATCACAGGATTAAAAACTTTACCCATTTGATTAGTTAACATATTAACCAACTCATGATTACTATCATCCATTTCCCGCCTCAACGTCGCTATTGAAGTATTCGACAATGGCATGGTTCTATTCTGAGTATAATTCCTATTCTAAGCATTACCCCCTTGCGCTAATCCTTGTAAGGAGGGATTCATATTTTGAGCGTTGTCTGAAAACAATGTTGCACTTGATCTTGACTGATATCCTGGCGTTAAGGAATACGACATTCCATAAAGAGGATTTGCGGTGCCAAAGCGAGGCACATAAGGTCTGAACGTTGTTATCGTTGATCCTGAACCTCCCGGTGGAGGTAAAGGAATTGATGCTCCAACCGCACCCGTAGTCGACATCGTTGAGGCTGCACTTGTCATCGGAGGCAAAGTTGCAACCTGTGAAATTATTGTTTCCGTCGTGGATAAAGTCCCTTATGGCACTTCATCCGTATTGGAGTTTGACATTTTCACAGTTTCTTGTGGCCTACTATATAGTTTTCCACTTCTAAGTTTCATGCAATTGTGTAACTACACTAGCACTGGTCCCACTGGGCGTGCCATTTTGTTTACTGTGGAAATTGGTAAACAACCGTTGGTCCTCCCTAAGCCTTAAAACTAAGGGTTACTTGCAGGATCGACCAGTTGATCCTAAGACATGTGCTAATGTAACATGGTAACTTGCTCAATTCGACAGACTATTAACTTTGTGAGAAACGGCTTCTGACAAAGTATTGAACAAGCAAAGGTTTTTCTACACGAAATGATGATGCTATAGACTATGGGTGACTCGTGACCGACAACACTATAACATTCAAAAGACATACACAACAAACACACCTTTGGTGAATTCTATTATCGTAATAGAGTTAGTGTCGCCAACGTAGACGACAACAAAAAAGGATAATTCAAACGTAAAGGAAATTAAAATAAAGTGTTCAACGGGAACAATTGAAAAATAAGGAAGTTGCATTGAAGTAAATGTGGTGATTCACGTACATAGCACTCTTAAAAACTCTTGCTTCCTCGCATTGGGAATGTGAAGTTTTTTACAAGTGATTTTGGTACAAAGTGAACACCCGGAGTCCTCTGTGGGATCCCTTATTTATAATGAACAAAAGAAACTGTCTACAAGCAAAAACTACTCAAAAATAACTGTTTGTACACAGACGTCATGTCACACTATCTAAAAACTGCTCCATATTTTGGCACTTGTTCTCCTTGTAACTGCTAGTTATTTTGAATTTCAAACTTATCCCGCTCAGGTAATTATGTCGACATCATCCCCTATGTGTTTGGTACAATCAATAATTTCTTAAGTCCCAATCTCTGGTTCAGTCGACATAACGGATTTCGACCAAACATGCTTCTTCTGTCGATTTCATCTTCTGGTAACTTGTGGCTTTCCCAGCTCTTGCTTATCTTTGGCTCAGCCTTCTTTCAACCCCCCCTAGGTGGGGTATAATCCTTAAATCCATAAGGAACTTTCATTAATTACGCCTTCAACATGTCCTATTAATTTCTTGTGGTAACAAAATGCCCCCCAGAGATGTCATTTTCGAATGTCGACTTTTTATGAGATAATGGCATCTTTGAGATATCGAATTGTTCTTTACCGTTTCCACTTCTACTTGGTGGTACACCTGTTTTTTCCACGCTGCTGACGTCATCTTATCATGTCAAACATCTCATTTTTCTCTCGAGACTCACAAAATCACGTCTCCATCACTTCACGTCTTTATGACGGAAACATGTTTCCAACCACGACTGCCTCTTCGCCTCCACGTGTCTGCAGACGTGGGAAGATGGGTACATGTGTCAGAAAAGGAAAACCAAACGTCCATTTTTCCTTTTCCTAGGGTTTAACTCTTATAAAACCCTTGTTTCTTCTTCTTCTTTCCTTTTTTCGCCCTCTGCTTTAGTAAACGAAAACAACCTTTCTTCTTCAAACCTTCAACTTCTTCCATGGCTAGCTCAAGCAAAAACAAAACACTTCTCTCTGCTGCGAAGCTCACGCAACCACTCACCATTGATGGCAAGGAATATGTTCGTGAACCTCCTTTTGCTGAAGAAAAAGCCAAAATATGGCGTTCTCAGGTATTAATCCCTTTCTCCCTATTTGACAAACCTCTAGCATTCTTAGGTCCACTCCCAGAAAATCTCCAACCTGAGATAACTAAGAAAAATTCCCTTTTCCCTACCAGTCATCTTTCTGAACCACTAGTTTCTTCTCAAAAACCTTTCTCCCTCCATTATGTCGAAAGGAATTTTAGAACTACTCCTCCCAAGAACTGTCCTAAGTTTTGCGCTTGGATGGATCGTTTAGAAGCAGAGAAAATCGACCACTGGAAACGAATATGTATATATACCCTTTTGTAGATTGCCCGTTGTGGCCCCCCTCAATCCTGTGGTATGTTGCTGGATGCCCTCCAATTCTGGGACAGTTCGACCAACTCCTTTCATACAAAGTGTGGCATGATTACGCCGACGCTTTTAAATATTGTGGCCATTACAGGCCTAAAACCGACCGGCGAAGTCTTCGACTGTGAAGTCGTAGCACCAGTCTCTCTAAGGTTTGACGTTGGTGACTCTCGCAAATCGACGTACAATAACTTCATTGATCATCATGCTACATCTTCGGGCCCTGTGACCACTGAAGAACATGTGGTCTTTCTAACTCTTTGGCTGTCTCGTTTTGTGTTCTACTCTAGATCAATGCAGATAGCTAAACACTTTGCTCTCCTGGCAACTCAGCTACACCAACAGTGTGACATCGCTCTTGGCCAATTAATACTGGCCTCTCTTTATGAGTCTTTGTCTGAAGTTGTCTGCCAAATCAAACTCTTTGACCCTGAGAACTAAAAAAAGAAGAATGTCTTGGCTCACGGTCCCTTTTGGTTCCTACAACTGTGGCTCAACGCCACTTTTTCTAAAGATATAACGTCTCATGGGATGAGAAGGGTCGCGTGTCCCCTAGAAGACCAACTCCTTTTTGGAAGCGACTGATCCCTCTAACCCCCACCGACAAAACCTTTCCTGATGTCAAGGTGTTTCGCCTTTTGTTTGACATTATGTTGACTCACGCCGACTTTCACCCCTCTATGGCTCCTTTCAGTAGTCGGACTGAAGGCGTGAATGGCTCACCGAGGATTTTCCTTTGGGTGAAGATGAGAACAAGAATGAAACCTTTGTTATCCGGAGACGCTTTCTGGTCCCCCAGTTTCTGTCGGCTGTAACATCCGGCGTCAACCATGGACTAGTTGCTTACCAACCCAACTTGGTAGCTAGACAATTTGGACTTTGTCAGTTTGTCCCCAAGTGCCTGTATTCTTCTCTCGACATACTCACAAACATCCTTTATGATCAACCCTGAAGTATGATCCAAGAAGATATTGAGGCCCTTTGGGAAAACCGACCAAGGCTCTATTCCATCCCGTTTCAACCAGCCTTCTTCTGCACCAAAGAATTTGATGATTGATGGCAATCATATCTTGCTGCTTACGTTGGTGCTCCTGAGGCCAAATTATCTGAACTAACTCAGGCTCTTGTCCATTTGCAGGTGAAATCGACCAAGTGTAAGGCTTTCCATATCAAACAAATTCAAGCTTTCCAGAAATATTTCCGAGTTGTGTATCGACCTGATAATCTTCGTCGGACCATTTCTGAGGCCGCATATGAATTAAAGGAGAAGGTAACCGACATGCTCCCAAAGCTTAAAATCCCTGGTTACGCGAAAGACAAGTATCTTTACGCCCTTCATTTCGGAAACATCAAATTCCCTCCTTTTCCATCTAGCCCATTGGCTTTGGCCTTCGGCTATTCAATTCTAGATTGGTATTATTGTCCCTTTTCAGACGTCCAAAATGCTTATAAGAAAAAGGCCGACAAAGTGGTACCGACGAAGCATTATCTGCCCTACTACTCGGGGCCACTTCATATTGATCCTCAATATGTTAGAGTGCTCGATACCACACAAGTTGGTAACACTTTTCTGGAAAGTCAGCATCTCCTTTTATTTGGATTTTGTCGCTTACTTGATTTTCTATGTTTTCTTTACAACAATCCCCATAGACCCTGTGGATCACGCTTCTGTCAATGAACCTATCATTTCGACAGAAAAGACTCAGGTTCAAATCTGGCTGATTTACCGTTTTCTCTTACTTTGGTATATATTCTTAACTGTCATTTCCACTCTTGCAGGCTGCTCCTGAGAAGTCCTCTGAGGATGATGAGCAACCCATTTCCAAAGTTTTGAAAAAAATCCAATTCTTCGGTATGCAACTATACGTAGCAATCTCATTCAACCCTGTGATTTCTCTAAGAAAAACAATACATGGTCTCTGACCTTTTACTTATGTGCAGGGTCGACCATGTTCGACAGATCTACTTGTCCCTTCTCCTCAGTCCAAGAAATCCAAAAAACACAAGGGTTCTGCTGCCACATGACCTGAGGTATTTCTTGTCGGCTTGTCCGATCTTTTGAGTAAAATAACTGCTTATAACCTCTCTTCCTGTCTTTAGCCGACTCAACCATCTTCTTAACAATCCCACAAATCCAAAGGCCACCAGGGCCATAAAAGGAAGAAGCATGATTCTCCCTCTAAGGGTGGTGAAGCAAAGAAGAAAAAACAACACAAAGTGCTCCCTACAAAGGCTCCTTCTTCTCTAGACGCTGACACCATTGTGGTCGACACGTCTATCCTCAATAAAGTCCTTGATCCAGTTGTGGGGACTTCGAAGCCGACCAACATCCCTGCTGCTGCTATCTTGGAGGAAGGGAATCCGGATATTGTTCTTCCTACACCGACATAGGTAATCACTTGTTTTACTATCTTTTTCCTTGAATTGCTGGACTTTTCTTACAAACATCCTTTTGCTCTAAAATAGGCTGATGCTTCTGGTGAGCAACCTCACCATGTTGTAGACTATACTCCCCTGTCGACAACTTCTTCTCCATCTCACTAAGCAGCCTCTGTCGACCATGCTGGTGAGTTCACTGGCTCCCCTATCCAGATTAGTGATAGTGATTCTGGTTCAGTCACTAGCCCTGCAACGCACATGGATTCGAGTTCGACTAGTTCTGACTCTAGTCTTTCTTCAACTTCCTTGCCTTTGCAGGATTCAAGGGGACAAGGAAATGCTGGCATTACAAAAATCCAGCCTCCTCCAACTGCTCCTCTACATACTGCTTCCCCTTCATCTTCCCAGGGGCTGGCAATAAAGCCTTCTGCTCTAGAAGCAATTGCTAGGCTTCATAGCCTAGTAAGATCACGTGATGCTTCTTCAGATTCTAAGGAGCTTCACCAACTCCATTATGATAAGATGGGTCCTGAAGCGACAAAGGTCAAAGCTCTGATGGACAGGGTTCGTTTTTACGCCTTGAATCCAGATCTACCCCATGTGCTTATGAGTGAACTTGCTGTCGGCCCAGAACTCTTGCATGTGCTTGCCCAACTCAAGGAGCTTCACCTTTCTGAGTATGCTAAGTGTGCGATGGCCACCTTTGAAAAACTTCTGGTTCCCATGTTGCGTCATCTCGACAATGTTAGGGAAAATGAACACCAGATTGTAACCACAAAGGCCTTTGTGAAGGAGAAATGGGAGCTGGTGATGAAAGCCGACGAAGAGGTCACCAAAATGCTGGGAATGATTGAGGAGTAGGTGATGAAAGCCGACGATGACCTCGCCGATTCACCATTTATTTTTCTATTCCGATCAAAAATTGTGGCACTATTTATGGGAATCGTCTCTTAATTCTCATTAAATTCCATATCAAATTTCTCGGATTCATTATGTTACACCCCCACAATCGTTTTTGTTAGTCGATCTAAGGATCGTTTACTTTCATAATTGTCAACAACGGTAACCTCCAAAGAAACTCAATCCATAATCCATCACGATGCATGCCCTACACCCAACACTCAATCATCCATCTAGGGGATCCATTCCGCCATTGCACTACTGTAACCGTAATCGACGGAGTCAATTATTATTTGGGGAGAACATCAATTTGAATGGTCTATAAAGGGAGGTTAAATATACCATCCCAGAAAATATATCGATTTGAAAAATTTCTTTCGAAAATTAGTGTTTAAAAATAATTTTGCATATCAGAAGTTTAAGTACAAAATTCATATACTTTTTGGACGGAATGGAAAGTAGATGAGAAAAATACCAATACAACAAATATATCAATTAAATCAAAATTGACTTACACAGGGTGTGGAAAGAGAATCTAATCTATTACGTAAGAAATCTAACATTATAGTTTTTCAGGTGTAATCAACAATAAGAAAGTTTCGAGTTCTCAATCTAACAAAGCTTAAAACTTATTAACAAAATCACTATCGATACGATAAACCCTATTATCATGAGATTCTAAGAAAATATTAAATCTCATATACAATCCTAAAACAAAATGTAAAGAGAGAGAAAAGGAGAAAAAGATAGTACGCCAAATGTATAGTGGTTCAGAAATTTGTCCTTGTTATGCCCACTTCACTCTCTAATGGTTGTCCATTGAAAATTTGTTGTTCTTCCACTATGATTTTGACAAATTTGCACATAGCTGTTTAGTACAATTACAATATGAATAATGTTAAAAATAAAGATCTTCGATCTAGTCCCTCTTTAAATGTACATGGCTTCTGAAATTGAATCCTTACGAAATTCTTACTCGACTTCGACTTAAATCTTTCAGCTTCAAAAATGTTGCTCCAAGTCGCCATTCTGCAGTGAACTTTACTTAGCCCTACCGGTTCCTTGAGTCTTAAACTGTTTGAAGATGCAAAAAACTCTAACTATGTATATAGGCTTCAACACAACTCTACCAAAGTCATCCTAGAGAGAAAAACCTATTTCTTTTTCTGTTGAATTTATCGATCTCATCCAAAACCACACATATAGATGCCAACCTCTGAAATCCTTAAGAAATATTCACATAATGTTAAATAACAAAATGATATTGCTCGCAGATCCCACACCATAAGATGAGAACTTAATCAAGAAAATAATGAATGATATTAGAGGATGAAGATGAAGAGATTTCAGCTGCAAAACTCAAAATAAGATTTAAAAACCTTTTCTGAAAGTTGAGAGAAAATGTGTGTTGTGGATCATGTTCTAACAAAACCGTGTGGTTCGGTTTCGTTTGCAGTTTGTATTTTACAAATCAAACCAAGCCAAAACAAACTGCATTATGTTACAAAATGTTTCATGCCAATATATATATATATATATATATATATATATATAATATATATATATATAATATATATAATATATATATATATATATATATATATATATATATATATATATAATATAATATATATATATATATATATATATATATATATAATATATATATTCTTTAAGAAATCAATAAGTACTATGTGTATATTTTATCGTATTCATTGTATAATATTTATTTTAATCTACATATCAACTAAAAACAAAATATTATTTATTTATAAATACAATTGTTTTTATTTAAAATAAAATTACTATATACTTACTTTTATTTTTATTTTTAATTTGTTGACGTTAATAAGGATAGGATTAAAAAAATTATATATTGATAATAATAAAAATTATAGTGTTATCAAGCTACCACACTCAGATGCATACACTTACCTATAACTACATAATGTATTATTTCAAATTTATTTATGAATGAAATATCGTGTATATTGTTTGTCCTTTAGACATAAGATGAAATTTTAAGATACAATTCATATTTTTGTATCAAATTATAACATTATTTAGACAATTATAAACTTATTTTATAGTAACGTATAAATGTCTAAAAATATTATAAAAAACCAACCAACCAAACCAATTCAAGCCGCATTTCTTAGGTTTAATTTGGTTCGGTTTTACTTTTAAAAATAAATTGAACCAAACCGAACCGCATGTTTTTCTCTTACAATTCAGATGACTTTTAGTGTCAAAGCCTCTAAAACGTACTGCGAGAACCCCTAGTGTTGTGTGTTCTAAATTATAAAATGGAAATCTATGTTATGAACCTTAGAAAAGCGATTTGAGAAAATGATTTTTAATATGTGGTTGAGATCTAGCACAAAAATGAGAGAAAAATGTCATTTGATTTGAGTCACAAATAAGAATTATGAGACGAGTCAATAAAGTGAATGATTGGAATTAAGATCCAATAACTAAGAAGATTTTCTTCTATGATTCAAATCAATCCTTTTATGATTCAAATCAAGTGATTCGAGTCAAATAGATCTCTGATTTGAATCAAATTCACATAGTCAAAATCCAAAATTTATTGTTTGTATTTAATTCGAGTCAAGAAAGTCGGTTATTTGAATCAAACATTTGTGATTTGAGTCACGCACTACTATGATTCGAATCAGATTGATAGAAACAAAATCTTATTTTTCATAAATATGTTTGATCCGAGTCAGGAAGTTCTTGTGATTCGAATAAGGTTCACATAAGCAAAATCTTGATTTTGCCCAAAGTTTTATTCGAGTTATGACATCCTATAACTCAAATCACAGTTCTAAAACTTTAACTTTTCATTAAAATTAATTGTTATTCTGAAATAGAACCTGGTATGACTTGAATCATTCTCAAATGTGGTTCTTCATTCAAAATTCAATTATTTGACTAAAAACATATTGCTAAGACTATAATCAAAGAATTTGATTTATGCATGTGTAAAAACGACTAAGAACTAAATCCTAGGATGCACAACTATGTGAGGACACTCAATTATTACAAAAAAAAATAACTAAATTGACAAGCAACAAGACATAGACAGGTAAACTCTAGGAGGCAAAGGCAACTTCAGTATCCCCCTTTTTGATGTTTGGTAAGCTTGTAACTTTTGTAATTGGAATTGAGTCAACTTTGTGCAGAAGCATACTATGATCTGTGATTTCCTCCTTTTGTTAATGCTCCCCCTAAAACATTGCACAATACCACAAGAAACATAAACATATAAATCAAATATATACTCACATTACAACTTCTCCCCCTTTGGAAAGATTAAAAAGAGATATATGCAAACGGGTCTAAATGAAAAATTATCAACAACAAAGAAAATAATCCATAAAAAAACAAATATATACATAACTGAGAAGGATATACACCAAATAGAATAATATATCATAGATACACGAGATACAACACATGGCAAATGCAAAAAATATGCACAATACGACATGAAACTAATCAACAACAAAACTATACATGATCAAGATATACTTAAATGGAAGATAAATAATGCATGAAAAATTCAAAAAGATGTTTTAAATGCACAATGAACAATCACTCAATGACTTACAAATTATCAACTTAAAGTGACATATAAGAAGTAAACATATAGACATATAGAATTTATTATGAAGATAATACAACTAAAGATAAGAGTTGAAAGGATTATACAATAGAGTTGTGGTTTAAATGTAACGTCTTGCACATGAAATGTTAGTTTACAACAAAACAAATATAGCAAGAAGAAATGAAATAGAGATATAAATCTATTTATAACATGAAGTATCCAAGATTCTCAATTCCCTAAGAATATTATGAAAAGATTATGAGGATAACAGTTTTGTAAAAATATCAACTTACTAATTTGTGTATTCACATACTCAAAAACAACATCTCCCTTTTCAACATGATCTCTGAAGAAATGGTGTTGGATCTTTATATGTTTAGTTCGTCAATGTAGCATCAGATTCTTAGTAATACGTATAGCATTAGTGTTATCACATTTGATTGGAATTTTAGCAAGTTTTAAATCGTAAACATCTATCTAGTACCAATGAAGGTTTTATCTTTAGGACATGGAACAAGGTTCCAAACATTGTTACATTTGAATTGAATGAGCTCGTATTTCATAACAAGGATACATCCATCATCAAGTAAAGCATCAAATATAGTTTTATGTTTGATTTGGGAGAATACTTATATCAATTATTAATACGAGATCTAGTACTTACACCATTTTTGATATTTTTGAGTATGTGATCTAACGGGTGATCCTTTGCCATATTCTATTCTTACTGGGTTGAGGTCTCTTATTTTTCTTCCTCATGTTTTCTATTCTCTTTATCATTCTTAATGTTCTCATCTTTAAATAATCCTCTTTACGAGTGTTGTCTTTGACCAATTCTTCCATTATTACACCTCAAACATCAAAACCAAAAAGATCACATTTCCCTAACTTTTGGGATTTGGTCTCATCAAAAGATGCATGAATATACTCTTCAACAATAAACGTTATATTGTTGATAAATATATACGCCTTACTCGATGATGATTACCCTATAAAATTCCTTCATCAAACTTTGTATCAAATTTGCCAACTTTATCCTTACTGATATTTAAAATAATGCATTTGTGGTCGAAAATGCAAAAGTATGAAGTATTAGGTTTCTTACGTTTAAGTAGTTCATAAGATATATTCTCTAGGATGGGTCGAATGACCACCCTGTTTAAGACATGACATGCATTATTAATTGCCTATGCCGAAAAGTATTTAGGAAAACTCATTTCACTTATCATTGTTTGGGTTAATTCTTCTAAAACACGTTTTTACGATCTACAACACCATTTTGTTATGGATTATGCAAACTTAATTCTTATAAAATACATTTTTTAAGATCTACAATATTATTTTTTTAAGGATTACGCAAACAAGAAAAATTATGATTTATCTCATTTTCATTGCAAAAAATTTCAAATTGATGGTTTACAAACTCGCCGACATGATCATTACGGAGAGCGACAATTTTAAAATTAAAAAGGTTTTGTACAAGTTTAGAAAACTTAACAAAATCTTTAAAGTGTCCAAGTAAATATAAAATAGTCATATACGATAACAAAGTTGTAATAATTACTACCAAGGGGAAAATTTAACTAGTAATTGGTTTTATCCCCAATAACATCATTTTCTATTTTCTTGAAAACACGCTACTTTTTTCTCACAATGGTAAAAATAATCGAGGTGATATATATATATAATATATATATATATATATATATATTATATATATATATATATATATATATATATATATATGTATATATATATATATGTGTGTGTGTGTGTGTACGCGTGTGTTGTGTGTGTGTGTGTGTGCACACGCGCATTGTGTGTGTCCATGTATGTGTGTATGCGTGTGTGCATGTGTTTTCTCTTATGGGACCAAAAACTAGTTCATTATAACATACTATTTAGTAGGCGTGCAAGAAGGGAAGCTGTTAGATGTATTTGGGACTTGGATTACCTGTATTCGTCTGTAGGATAACTCTTATGTATTGAGAAGGTTCTAGAAAAACTACATGCCTTTATGAATGGTCTATTATGGACCCTTACGGGCGGCCCAAAACAGTTGCCCCTCAAGCCCTTGTCTCTGCATGGTAATGCAAGGCTTTATACTACTATCTGCCTCGATGGTCAATTATTCTTCTGCTCATGTTGTAAGTCAAGAAAAGGCTTTACAGTCTTGGGAATTCGTGCCTTTAATGCTTCTCGTGCTTCAAACATAGTTTTGGAGGTACCCTTATAATGACTCTTGGAAACTAGAATACTTGAATGTTGTGTGTAAGTGATTTAAAACATTGAGAAGGCTTATTTTACTTAGCATGGCAACATACGAATTTTGAAGAGTCGGTTTCCCATTTCTTTGAGTTATCTTTCACAACTTGTTGTTACCTCATTTCCTTTGATATTTTCTTTCTTATGTCTGGAGAAAATAGTATCCTTCATGAGCCAAAAGTCAAAGGAATAAATTCGCACTTCGTGGGTGGATTCTATTTATTCTTTAACAGTTTATGTCTTCAACCATGATGGTAATCTTGATAGGGCCTTTCTTGATGTTGGTCCATCATTGGATTGAGGTGTCTTGACCCCTGATGAAAATTATAACATATGCAGCGAATATGGTGATTTTACCATCCCTTTTTATGAATGAATTTTCTCGGTTTTGGGTCTTCGACTACCTTTGGGTGTCTTTTACATGGAAGTTCTTAAGCATCCCATAATGGCTTCATCACAACTTCATCCTACGAGTTGGACATATGTGAAAGTCTTCCAATCCTGGTGCGAATATTTGAATGGGAGGCCTTCTTTGACCCTTTTCTTTCATCTCCTTAGAGTTCACTGTCTATGGCCATGAGACTCAAAGTTGTCAAATCTTTCGTTTAAAGAAACAAGAAAAAGGAAAACCTTATTACTTTAATTAATAAATCTATAATCCTCAAGGTTATCCCTAGTGTGTCTGCAAAGCCTCCACTTCTGCAAGATCTTAACATCCATATCCTCATAAAGTTTAATAACATTAACATTCCAATAAAGCCAACCCATTCCAGCCTTCCATATCCCATCTTCACAACTTATTTTGCAGTTGTAGTAAGCAAATAACACTCCCTCATAAATAGATCCTCCACAAAGAACCCAGGCTTCCCAAAAAAAGTTGAATAATTAGGGGAAAACAAAACAAACCCAATAACGATAACTTGATTTCCATGCTTAGTTATGAAATTTTATTTCTCTAGGTCATCAATTGGGAGGTCTAGGTTCATGACTTTGGTTAAGGGTTTATAAAAAGGATCATTGTCAAATTGGGAATCGGTGAAAGGGTTTAGAGAGACTTAAACGATTAAGACGATGGAAGAGTGGAAAAGTTTATTGTCGAGAGAGAAAAGGGTGGAGAAGTAGGAAGACTCAATGGTGGTGAAAAGGTGTGTGGGAAGTTCAAAAACATCCATTTGATGCATTAGCTTATGTATGTAAGGATAGTCATAAAGGATGTCTAAGAGGATATGTGTGAACACTAGATATCGTGGTAAGGAGGTTTCTCGCATCATTGTTGGGGATTGTCGTGGCGCAAAAAATACCTGAGTGCATTGCATGCTCGAAGATACAACAAAGTCGCCACCAAACTTTATTTATTCCCAAAGGAAAGGGAAAATATCGATAAAACCCATGGGGGAAGAGAAAAAGGGTAAGGAAGCCGTTTATGCAAGGGGAGGGTATTAGCATCTCTCACATCCGTTGTACTCAACGAGAACCGTTTTGATTTTTCTTTGCACAGATGAGTGTTTTATCTAAAGGTTACTTGGGAATGATAAATGGCAGAAAAATAAGTTTAATAATTATCGTGTTCGCCAAAGATTCGAACCCCCGTGCCTACATATTCTCATAGTTGCATGAGAAAATCAGAGCTCCGTAGTTCATGGTAGAAAATACAAATATGTTGGTTACTTTTAGGGAACAATAATAATCGTATCCTAGAAGTGTGTAGATGTTATCTGATTCTTATCCTTGTTCGGATGCTCTAAGATTTTAGTCATACCACTAAGGAACAAATTATAACAGTTATTTTATGAAAAGAAAGAAAATTATTTTAAAAAAAGGTTTGTATGATAAAAGAAAAGAAATAGTTGATTGAATAGAAAAATAAAAGAGAGAATTGCTTGAATTAAATTAAAAGGGTAAATAGTTTGCTTAATTAAGAAAAGTGTTGGGAAGGTGTTGTGAAAGTATAAGAAGAAGAGTAGGAAATGAAGAAAGTGTTATGTGTTTAAACCAAATGATGTGTTGTTTGAGTCCATAGGGTAGACGTGTCTGAACTAGAAGTGCAATGTTAAACAATAAATGGTGTGGCCAATGCAAGGTTGTAGGATTTTTCCTAGGTCCAAGGATCAAGACCTACAAGAGAGGGTTGTCAGAGCATGAAGCTCCATAAGGCAATGCATGATGGTTGCGAGAGCATGAGGCTCCATAGGTAAATGTGTGATGGTTGTCAGAGCATGAGGCTCCACGGGGAAATTCATGAGAGTTGCCAGAGCATGAGGCTCCACATGGAAAAATAAAATAAAATGGTTTTCCATATAATGAGGCTTCACAGGGTAATGCATGAAGGTTTACCAGAGCATGAGCCTCCACAGGGCAATGCATGAAAGTTTTCCAGAGCATGAGGATCCACAAGGTGATGCATAAGGGTTTGCCAGAGCATGAGGCTCCATATAGCAATGCATAAGGGTATTTATTCAGAGATGGGTGCTTGACCATGAGGTGCTTAACCCAAAGAATATAGATTCCAAATAGAGTGTGTG
Organism: Lathyrus oleraceus; assembly: GCF_024323335.1. Taxonomy (NCBI): domain Eukaryota; kingdom Viridiplantae; phylum Streptophyta; class Magnoliopsida; order Fabales; family Fabaceae; genus Lathyrus; species Lathyrus oleraceus. The sequence continues at coordinate 234,670,489 of NC_066584.1, read as the reverse complement.
TTTGGTCCAAAGAGACAAGTATTATTAATGAAGATTGTTGAAATGTTGAGATGTTGTTTATGGAGAAGAAGATTTGTCAGCTATTCAATTTGAATTGCACTAGAATCTATGAATGAAGGTGAATACTTTGAACAATTGGGTCAGGTGTCCCGTATCTAAATATATTCAAAATGAGGATAAGAATACTCCCTCTCGTTCCTTCTCCACTACTTTAAGGCTCGTGGTGCATAATTCGCATCATAACTAACAAGTATTCACAGGAGAATCTTTTTGTTGTGCTTGAATGAAGCAGTAATCCAATTTTGATGTCCCTTTGTCTTCAAAATGTTGACTGTGAAGTATTGTTTATGGGGGAGAGGAATTGACAATTATTCGACTTGAATTATACTAAAGTCTATGAATATATATGAATACTTTGAACAACTGGGTCAGGCGTCCCGTATCCAAAGATACTCAAAATGAGGATAGGAATACTCCCTTTTATCCCTTATCTACTACTTAAGGCTCGTGGCATACAACCCTCATCATAATTGACAAGTGTTGAAGATGGATCTTTTTGTTGTGCTTGATGTCAAAAATCTTCAACTTTGAGGTCTTACATGATGTCTTCTTGAACTTGTGTTTGATTTAAGGTCTAGTGTGATGCAAGTACAGAGGTCTAATTCTATCAAGTGATCAAGGGACTTATGATCACTTGACTGGATCGGGGAATCAGATAAAATAAAGTGATTAACTGATCAAAATTGATTATGACCAATCAATCAGGGCATGGATCAAGATATCAAGCACATGGACTTTATTTTGAAAGATTAAAGTCATGAAGGAATTAAAATGTTAACACCTATTAACTTCTAAAATTAAAACTAAAAGGCTAATCAAAATCTAATGTAAATATGTTTATTAATTTCTGAAATCTAAATTGAAAATTATCCTAAAACTAATCCTAATTAATCTAATATGTGATTATCTTTTATTTATTTTTCAAAGTATTTTTCCTTTTTAAAGCAAAATAAGGTGTGTTAAAAAGGTATTAAAATATGTATATTATAACAAAGTAAAATGTCAAAAAAAGGTTTTAAAAAATATGTGCTAATTAAGATGTATTAAAATGTGACAACAAATGCTAAAACAAATAAAACACAAAGTAAAAAAAACTAGAGGCAATGGGGGTGCAATGCTGTTTAGGGGTGCATGAGAGTAATGATATTGGCACTGCATCATTGGGCTCAGCAGGGAGCCCATTATGCTTGTTGTTGCTTCAGGAAAAGGGGTGTGGAAATTGCAGTGGGGTGCCTGAGAGTAATGCACTTGGGCCAAAGTATTTGAGCCCAAAGAAAGAACCAAGAGATAGGGGACACAGACTAGAAAATTCATTCAATTCTCATTTAGTTCATGTTTCATTTAAAACATGTCCACAACTAAGCCTTGCTTGAGACACAAACCTCGCCGCACCGGAAATTGCCTCCGATGGTGGTAGAGGTCAAAACAACCCCAAACTTACCTCAAACTACTCGTATACTCTCCCTCTTTCACAATCTACCAGTGGATTCTCCTAATTCCTATCTATTACTTTAGACCGAAGTAAAATAAGTCATGAACCCTAAGAAAGAGAACTTGAATTAAATGGTGATAACAAGTTAAACATAGTTCAAACCTTAGGGGCTTGGCTTCTTTGAGGGGATACTACATTGTGGTAACAATTATTGTGCAAATCAAAGAAGAAGTGGTGGAGAGCTTACCTGCCAGAGCAATTCTGGCGATTCTTTAAGTTGGTTGATGCTGAGAACGAAGGTCTAGAATCTTATATTCCCTCAGGTAACTCTTGCTCTGATCTTCAAATTTTTTGCATGCGTAACTTCTTCTCCTCCTCCTTTTAGTCTGTAGGATGAACTTTGTGTGGTGATTGTTGTTGATTATGCAATGAAAAATGAGAGTGTGAGGGTGATTTATAGAGGGAGATGGATTGAGAATCAGAGAGAATTGAGAGTGGTTTTCAGTGTGTGATTTTGATTCTATAGAATGTGATTGTTGATCCATGTGAATGATGGAGTGATGAGATTATATAGGGAGATGATGATGCTAACAAAATTGGGCCGGTTGGGTAGTGGTTTAAGAGGTGCTAGGGCAAGGTTAATTCCAAGTGGAATGGAGAGGATAATTTTTTAGGAGTTACCACTCTGTTAATTTATGTTAGTTACAGTCTGTAGTTTGAATTAGTTATAGTTATGTGAGTTTGAGTCAATGAGTTAATAAAATATGAGTTAGTAGTTATGTTAGTAACTCACGATTAATGTTAGGATAGTTATCACAATTGAGTTGTTAGTGTTACAACAAGATTTGATTTTGCATACATACGCTGAGTTTTAATGATAACAATGGTGTATTTGTGTGAGAAAATTTTTGGTACACTAATGGTTTGTTATTATGTAGCTTTAACAACCAGTTCTGATTCTGAGTTTATGACGTGCAACATCATTAGTTTCGGAGCATTATGTTCCAAATTCCGCTTATGCGTTAATCATAAGAAGTTCTGAAAGATATCAAGTTCCTGCTGCAATGATCTTTCTGCTTCTATACTGATCCACTCTTGAGAAGTTTCTGAAGAGAAACTATGTTGCTGCTGCAACATTCTCTCTGTTTTTGCTTCTGAATGTGACTCTGATCATCAAGCTTTTGAAGAATGATAAGCTTCTAAAGTTTTTGTTACTTAGTTGGAGATTCTGAAGATCTCAAGCCAGACGTTGAGGTTATAAAGGTTCTGACTGAAGAGTCTGAAGATTCTGAAGATACTGAAGATCCCAAGCCAGCCTGCTGACGCTGTCAAGGTTCTGACTAAAGATTCTGAAGTTTCTTAATCTAGTTGTATGTTTATTCATTTCACATGTCATCATCTATTCATCAGAAGCCAGTAAATTTAAAGATAATATCAAAATGGATACATGATTAAATAGTATATGATACAAATTAAATATTACTTCCACTACCTGAAATTATGGGTAAAGGACAATACTATACATCACACATGTCACTGATATTATGGGCAAAGGATGGTACTGTGTATCACTCCTTTCACCAATCTAATCGTGGATAACTGCTCTATTTGTATCCCCATTTTACCGTCCAATGATCTCTTTTATGCTATATAAGTGGAACTTGGAGACTTGAAGAAGAGAAGAACTACAATAATTATACTAGACTGTTTTCTATGTGAAAAAGCTATAAACTTCGTGCATACTTTTCTTTAAGTATTTGTTTTTCATTTGTGTAAAATTTTCTTGTGTAGAAGCAACTTGTAAACACAAAACCTTTGATTCAAACTTGTTGTTTGTAATTCCTTAAAGAGACTAGGGTATAGTCAGATCCTTGAGAAGACAAAGAAAGTTGTTCTTTGTGATTCCTTAAGGAGACTAGAGTATAGTCGGATCCTTGAGAAGACAAAGAAGGTTATTATTTATGATAATTTTAATCAGTTGATTATAATGGACTAAGTCCTTGTGTATAAGGCGAAATCACCTTGGCGGGTGAACTGGAGTAGCTTTGAGTTTCAAGCGAACCAGGATAAAAATACTTGTGTTTTTTATCTCTTTATTAATAATATTTGTGTGGTGTTCTTGAGTTGGTAAAAAACTTTTATTTTTAAAACTTAATTCAAACCCCCCTTTCTTGTGTTTTTCACACCTTCAATTGGCATTAGAGATCCGGTTCTGATTATGCTAAAAAAATCAACACTTCACCATGTTCAGTACCAATCCAATTTGTGTGAGAAATAATGGTTGTAGCTAACATTGTTAACAAAAATGAGAGAGATCACTATAGTGTTAAACCACCGGCTTTTATGGTGAGAAGTTTCAGTACTTGAAATATAGAATAGAAAGTTTCTTTCTTGGATATGATGTTGATCTCTGGGACCTTATAGTCGATGGCTATGTTTATCCAATTAACGCTGAAGGAAACAATATAGAAAGAAGTGCTATGACAGATCAACAGAAGAAGGATTTCAGAAATTATCATAAGGCTAGAACTATATTGCTAAATGCTATCTTTTATATTGAGTATGAGAAGATAACAAACATAGATTCTGCTAGGTCCATATTTTACTCTCTGAGGATGACTCATGAGGGGAATGATCAAGTAAAGGAGACAAAGGTTTTGGCCTTCATCCAGAAGTACGGGGCAAAAAGAATGGAAGATGATGAAACCATTGAGACTATGTTCTCAAGATTTCAGATGTTTGTTATAGGACTGAAAGGTCTGGACAAAGGATACTCTACGGCTGATCATGTCAAGTAGATAATCATAAGTCTCCCTAAAAAATGGAGACCTATGGTAAGTGCTTTAAAGCTGGCAAAGGATCTTAATAGTATTAGTTTTGAAGAACTTGTTAGTTCTTTGAGAAGCCCCAATATTGAACTCAAGGAAGATGAACCTCAGAAGTGAGGTAAATCTGTTGCTCTAAAGTCCAAGCCTGAGAAGACGAGAGCTTATCAAGATGAGGAAGAATCAGAAGTTTCTGATGAAGACTCAGAAGATGATGATGAGGTGTCTTTGATTTCTAAGAGGCTCAACAGACTCTAGAAGAATATGCATAATGGTCAAGGAAAGTTCAAAGGAGCTAGAAGGACTGTTGGTTGTTCTGATTCTTCGTCTAGATAGAAGAAGCAAGGTTCTGATAAAGAGGTTATCTGCTTTGAGTGCAAGGAGCCAGGCCACTACAAGAATGAGTGTCCTAAGCTGAAAAAGGACAAAAACGGCTAAGAAGAATCTCTCTTAAGGCAAGAAGGGGCTGATGGATACATGGGATGACTCAGAATCCGAAGAAGAAAATTCTGATGAAAAATTGGCCAACGTTACATTAATGGCAACTACAACTGATCTAAAAGGTTCTGAAGAATTAGAAGACAAAGTGTTGTCAAAATTAGAATCAAACTCCGATTTTTAAGAGGTATTTTCTAATCTATCTCGTTCTGATTTAGAGTCATGTCTTTCTGAAATACTGGAAAAGTACTAGAGTCTTTAGAATAGGTACAAAGACCTTAAACAAGTCATAGTAGTTGCTTCTGAAACTCGTAATGAGCTTGAGAAAGATATTTCTTCCCTAAATGAAAAAATATTTTCTTTATAAAGTAACAACTCTTCTTTTAAAAGTAAAATTTTAAAACTAGAGGAATAAATAGTCTCGGAAGCTTCTGGTACTGATTGTGTCATTAGATATGATAGAGCATTCCTGTACTTTCTGGCTAAAAGCATAGATAGAAGAAAAATGGCTTCCATGATCTATGGAGTTAGCAGAAATGACAAGAAAGGTTTAGGTTATACAAAAACTATAAAACCCGACTAAAGTCAGAAGGTAAAATGGAAACCTCTCTATGATCATTTCGTGCATACTGACACTGAGCTTGATTTTTCTGCACAGGCACAAAAACATACAAAGGGTAATAACTCAATTATGAAATCTAACTATCATGCACAAATTCCCCTTGATTATCCTTCTGCACAAAGACCCAAAGTTGTAAGAAACTCTAGGAAAACTAATAAGAAATGACCTTGAAAATGGGTACCTAAGGATAAGACCATCTATGTTACAAACATCCTTAGCAACTCAGTTGAAACACTAGTCATCGTACTTGGATAGTGGATGCTCACAACATTTGATGGGTAGAAGGTCTATGTTCCAATATTTGGAACTTAAGCCTGGAGGTTTCGTTGGTTTCAGAGGAAACCAGAAAGGGAAGATCATTGGCTCAGAAACTAAGATAACAATAAACTTCCTTCTATTACTAATGTTCTTTTGGTTGATGGTTTGATGGATAATTTATTGTCTATTAGTCAACTTAGTGACAATGGTTATGATATCACTTTTAAACAAAAGTATTGTAAGGCTGTTAGTTAGAAAGATGGTACAATCCTTTTTAACGGAAAGAGAAAGTACAACATTTATAAAATTAAACTTTCTGATATTAGGGATAAAAATGTAAAATGCTTAATGTTTGTTAATGAGGAGAAATGGGTATGGCATAAACGTTTGGACCGTGTTAGCATGAGAAAGATTTCTCAGCTAAATAAGCTTGGATTAGTCAGACGCTTACCCAACTTGAAGTTCACTTCAGATGCTTTTTGTGAAGCTTGTCAGAAATGCAAGTTTTCTAAAACATCTTTCAAATTAAAAACTGTTGTTTCTACCTCTAGACCGTCAGAACTTCTACACATTGATTTGTTTGGACTAGTGAAAATTGCCTCTATCAATGGTAAGAAGTATGGATTGGTCATAATTGATGACTATAGTCGTTGGACATGGGTAAAGTTATTGAAACACAAGGATGAGTCACATTTTGTGTTCTCTACTTTCTGCTCACAAGTGCAAACAGAAATGAATTTCAAAATAGTCAGAGTCAAAAGTGATCATGGTGGTGAAGTTGAAAATAAACATTTTGAAAATCTTTTTGATTCAAATGGCATTTCCCATGATTTCTCCTGTCCTAGAACTCCACAGCAAAATGGAGTTGTAGAAAGGAAGAATAGGACTCTACAAGAAATGGCCCGCACCATGATCCAAGAGATTGATATGGCTAAGCATTTCTGGACAGAAGAAGTTAACATAACGTATTATATTCAGAACAAGATTTCTATTAGACCTATTCTGGGTAAGACTTCCTATGAATTGTGGAAGAGCAAAAAACCCAACATTTCTTACTTTTATCCTTTTAGTTGTGAGTGTTTTATGTTGAACTCTAAAGAGAATCTTGGCAAGTTTGATTCCAAGGCACATAAGTGCTTATTATTAGGATATTCTGAACGCACTAAAGGTTACATAATATTTAACACTGAAACATGAATTGTTGAAGAATCAATTCATGTTAGATTCAATGATAAGCTTGACCCTGAAAAATCAAAGTTAGTTGAGAAATTTGCAGATATGAAGATCAATCTTTCATAATCTAAGGATAACGATTATGTAGATAAAGAATCATAAGGAAAAGCTAAAGAATCTTAAGTAAAAGACTCAGAAGCGACTTAACCAGAAGTTTTCGTTGGTCCAACTCATCAGAAGAAGAGTAGACCAATAACTTCTCATTCTCAAGAATTAATTCTGGGAGATAAAGATGCACCAGTCAGAACTCGATCTTCATTTAAGCCTTCTGAAGAAACTCTTATGGGTTTAGTATCTCTAATAGAGACCATATCAATTGATGAATCTCTTCTAGATAATGAATGGATTCTGGCTATGCAAGAGGAACTAAATCAATTCACCATAAATGACATTTTGAATCCTGTTCAGAAACCAGAGGGTTTCCATGTCATTGGAACCAGATGGGTATTCATAAATAAGCTCAATGAGAAGAGAAAAGTTGTCAGAAACAAGGCTCAACTGGTAGCACAAGGTTATAGTCAGTAAGAAGGTAAAGGTAATAACTCTGAACCAAAGACTAAAGCAGGTGTCAAACCAAAAACAAAGGGAATGAAATGTTTTCCTATCAAGACAAATAACTCTTGGCTTAAAGGTGGGCATTGGTTATTTGCCCAAAAAGGGTATATATGGAATCCAACAGGAGTATGGTACTTGTCCCAAGAAGACAATATATCGCTGTTGGGGAACAAGAAATATGAAACCAAAAGATAATGGTATTATTAAATCCATGAAGGAATAAACTCTGATCCAAAGAATAAAACAGGAATCAAGCCAAAAACAAAGGAATTAAAAGTTCGCCTATCAAGAAAAATAACTCTTGGTTCTAAGGATGAACACTGGTTATTTGCCCAAAAATGTATACATGAAATCTAAAGGGAAAGGGTATTGGGTTCCAAAGGACAGTATATCACTAATGTAAAGGGTTATGGCATTGGAGATACTGGGTAGTGGATAATGAGAGATATGAAGGTCTCCCTAAGACAAAAGAATCTCTTTTATTTTATTATAACTATGATGTTTGTCTTACGAGTTTAATAATTGGTACTTAGAGGGAGACAAACATCTAACCATCGGATAAGTACGACCAGTAATCAGAATACTCGGGAGTTGAGAGGACAATTTCATCCTAACCAATCTTTTACTCTCAGAGCAATGGATTAGACTCACGTTTATTTGTTAAGTGTTTTGAAGGGATGACAAGCATCAGGCCACAAGCTAGGTATAACCTACAAACCAAGTACTTGAGTGTTATGCACAAGTACGTACACCCCACTTTTTCATCCAGTTTTGTTATGAAAATGATTTTCTGAATAGGAATGGGTTAAGGATAGAATATGAGTGAAATGGATTGAATGGAAACGTGAATGGAGGATGAGATACTTGATGTTGGATTAAGCACTCACGTTGCATTTGATTTGATTTAATTTGGAAAATACTTGACGTTGGATAAAGTGTGTTTTTTTGTCTTTTGAAAAAGATCTTTTTATCGTTGATTTTATATTTTTAGTTAGAATGCAATTGAAATAATTTAAGGAAATTAAACCTAAGCTATTACACTTTCATGGGAGTGGGGGACATATGATCCATAATAGGTGGATGATACCAAGCAATATAAGGAATGGAAATGGAATCATACAAGTTACAAACCAAATGCCATGCCTAAAATAATCAAGTGGCACGGTATCCTTAAGTGTAAATAAACAATACAAGGCAAATGAAAAGTGTAACCAATGGTGATAATGGAAACACATGGTGAATTAAGGTTCAAGTCAAATGATCTAAGTAACCACACAATGCAAATGGAGTTAGGATGGACCAATGAGAATAAAAACATGCATCAAAGTTAAACACATCCAATGGCATTTTCAATCAAAAGGAAATGGGTTCAAAGTGGAAAATTGGTAAAGAATAAACTCATGAACAAGATAAGACATGATATCTAAACAAGGCATACATCAAGGCAAATTAAAATGGAATTTTCAATTTAACAAGAATCACAATCTAAAGATCAATTAAAATGTGAAAATCATGCATGGTATACAATTATGAATTAAACTATCAAGGTTCATGGATCCATATTAATATCATTACATCTCTAAACCTAATCAAACCTAGGATAAACATGTTCATCATGGTAATTAAAAAGGCGATTAATATGATATTTACCATTAACAATCTAAAATGGACTAAGAAAAATCACATTGAAACCCTAGAAAATTAACACTAATCATGGCCAATTTTAATCAATGTTTATCACAAAAATATTGACAAATAAAAGAGAAAATAAAATGGAAAGAAGCTAAATAGAAATAGGCAAAAAAATGGAAAAAAATAGTAAAAACAAAGGGGGTTCAAGATGGAAATAGGGTGCAGAACTGAATCTGGCCAATGGCCCATGTGAAGGCCCATTGCCAATTCAACCATTGGAAGCATGGGGTGCATGGGTAAATTGTGATGACATTCAGAAAAAAGATGCTAGGCCCATCCATCTGAGTCCAAATGTGTCACAAGTATAGCAATGAAAGAAGCATTCAGCCAAAATGAAAATTCCAATGTAAATAAAGATTCAAAATCATGCGCCAACATGAAAATAAGAACATTCAAAGCTAAGGTCATGAAACCACCACTAACCATCGCGTCGGAGGCAGCCTCTGACAGTGGTGGTCTTCCAAACATCAAATTATGGACATCACTAAGAGCGCAATGACGAGTTGAGCATGGATATGAAGATGGTTTCATGAAATTCTTAAACACCAGTCTAAATCAAAGGCAAAAGCGTCAAGAACCCTATGGGCTATATGTTAAATTAAATAAATTTCACGAGGAATGAAGACCAAGGAAGTTGGGGCTTTGATTCCTCTCGCTATTCACTATATTTCGGTAGGAAGAAATTGAAGAAACAATGGAAATTTGAAATTGGAGGAGAATAGAGATCCAAAACACAGTGAAAATTTAAAAAAATCTCCTTTAAAGATCCTTACGAATGGACATGATCAGTGATAGAATCGTTACCTCTTATGGAGATTGAAACCTTTGATGCAAATCTAAGGAGCGATCACGAACAATGAATGGTGACAACGCCTCTACTCAGTCCACACGAACAGATTCCTTCAATCTCAGTGCTAGCTTGAAACTGATTAAAGGCTTTAAGTGTGTGAGAGAGAGAGACGAAATTTCAACTGCGCAAATGCTTCTGCACAAGGGTTCTATTTATAGAACCACTTGTGTGGGCTGCAAGCTAAAAGCCCACTAAAGTGTATGTGGCCCATATCTTATGATATGCTAAAATCACTTAAGCGCGTGGTACCTTACCATATTTCGTATTCTACTTAAGTACATCGTACCTTACGATGTTCTACAATTCACTTAAGTGCACGGTACCTTACGGTGTTACTTAGTTACTCTATCTCTCATCAATCCTTCCTTTTGTGTGTGACCCTGTAGGTTTTCGCGACATTAGCAATTATATTAAATCACGTATTTAACATGATAAACAATGAGTGGTATCTAGCAACACATCACTGCTACCCAAGACATGAAAACGTCATATGATCTGACAAATCCTTTTGTGATAATACTTATGTGTATAATTACGCTTTTTCCCCTATGTCTATATTGAACACAAGACATAAACTGTGTCATCCTTGTCCAGTTCAATATTGGGTACGTAGACATTTATCCTGTTACGCAGGATGGGCAAATTCCATCTAGGTCACTCATGTCCCTCAGCATGCTTCGTGGAGTACCCATAAACTGTCTTTATGGTTATCCAGTTAAGGACAATGTTTGATCAACAGTAAGACACTCGACTCTACATCTAGGGTCCATAGTGGTTTCAGGTCGAAGGGTGGTATACACCACTATCACCATGATAATAACTTATGACACTTTGCATAACATTCTATATTGTATTCTCATAGCGGGTCAATCCAGTATAAATATTACTCTTAATATTCATACCTATGTTTAAGACTTGATAACTCCTTATCCATGATCCATGAGACGTGATCATCAGTCTATATACATAATAGTCTTAATGCTTTAATGTTATCCCACTTTACAACAAATCTCGACTACGGATACTTTAAGAATTGCGTCCTTATGTTTAATGGGATCTCATGATTAAGTCATACTTGATACATTAAATAGACTAACTATTTTAGGGACTTTATTAAACAGACATAATAAAGAAAAAGCCTTTTATTATTAATAAATAATTCGATAGAAGTACCAAAAGTATTGGCCTCTAGGGCTTACACCAACAATCTACCACTATCACTAGAGCCAATCAGGCATACCCCTAATGCCCATAGATCTAGGATGGCCATCATGCTTATGCTGTGCAAGAGGCTTTGTTAGTGGGTCAACAATATTGTCAAGTGTAGGTACTCTGCATATTTTCACATATCCTCTATCTATTATCTCTCGAATGAGGTGATAATGCCTAAGTATGTGTTTGGATCATTGGTGAGATCTAGGCTCCTTATCTTGTGCGATAGCACCATTGTTATCATAATAGAGACCAATAGGATCCACAATGCTAGGAACTATGCCAAGTTCACTAATGAATTTTTTGATCCAAACGGCTTCCTTTGCTGCACTTGAGGTAGCAATATACTCGGCCTCGGTTGTAGAATCAACAACTGTATCTTGCTTTGAAATTTTCCAGCTCACCTCGCCACCGTTTAAACAAAACACATAACCAGATTGCGATCTAAATTCATCCTTATCTGTCTGGAAGCTAGAATCGATGTATCCAATTACATCAAGCTCTTCCTGACCTCCATATATCAAGATTTAGTCCTTAGTCCCTCTCAAATACTTAAGGATATTCTTGACATCTACCCAATGAGCATCACCGGGATCAGATTGGTACCTACTCGTTACACTTAAAGCATACGAGACATCTGGTCGAGTACATAACATGGCATGCATGATAGATCCTATTGTAGATGCATATGGAATCTTATTCATGCGATCCCTTTCTTCCTTAGTTGTAGGGAATTGTATTTTTGATAGACACATGCCATGTTGCATAGGTATGAATCCTTTCTTGGAATCATGCATATTAAAGCGTCTCAGCACTTTGTCTATGTATGTACTCTGACTTAGGCCAAGCAGTTTCTATGATCTACCTCTATAGATCCTGATTCCTAATATATAGGCTGCTTCGCCTAGGTCCTTCATAGAAAAGCATTTCCCCAACCAAGACTTTACTTGTTGCAGGATAAGGATATCGTTTCCAATGAGTAATATGTCATCTACATATAATACCAGGAAGATGATCATGCTCCCATTAACCTTCTTGTAGACACAAGGCTCATCTTCATTCTTGATGAATCCATATTGTTTTACTGTTTCATCAAAACGAAGATTCTAGCTTTTGGAAGCTTGCTTCAATCCAAAGATTGATCTTTGTAACTTACATATCTTTTGGGCTTCTTTTGGTATGTCAAATCCTTTTGACTGTGTCATGTACACATCCTCAAGAAGATACCCATTAAAGAAAGCAGTTTTGACATCCATCTGCCATATTTCATAATCAAGATATGCAGCGATAGCAAGTAAAATCCGAACAGATTTAAGCATTGCAACTGGTGAAAAGGTTTCATCATAGTCAACCCCATGAATTTGTTTATATCCTTTTGAAACTAGTTTTGCCTTATAGGTATGTACCTTACCATCCATGTCAGTCTTCTTTTTGAAGACCCACTTGCATCCTATAGGGTTAACTCCTACATGAGGCTCTACCAAGGTCTAAACCTGGTTTGTGTACATGGAATCCATTTCATATTTCATGGCTTCTAGCCACTTCTCAGACTCAGGACCAGTTATGGCCTCTTGGTAGGTCAAAGGATCATCTTGATCCATGAGTAATACATCACCTTGATCAGTTATGAGACATCCATATCTCTCAGGTAGGTGACGTATCCTGCTTGACCTACGCTGGTCTTGTTCTACTTGAGCAGGTTTCTCTTCCAGAACTACTTGTGTTTCCTTCTTTAATTCCTCCATAAGTGTATCAATGCTTTGTGATTCTTGAATTTCTTCAAGTTCTTATTTCCTCCCACTGATTCCTTTGGAAATAAAATCCTTTTCTAGGAAAACTCCAGTTCGAGCGACAAACACTTTTCCTTCAGAAGGATTGTAGAAGTAATACCCTCTTGTTTCTTTAGGATACCCTACAGATAAGCATTTGTCAGATTTGGGCTCAAGCTTAGTTAAAATTTGTCGTTTCACATAAACTTCGCAACCCCAAATCTTCATGTAAGACATATGTGGTTTCTTACCACTCCATATCTCATATGGTGTCTTCTCAACCTTTTTGGATGGAACACGGTTAAGTGTGTAAGCTTCTATCAATAGTGCATGTCCTTAAAAGGAGTTTGGAAGATCAGCGTGACTCATCATGGATCAGACCATGTGTAACAAGGTTCGATTTCTTCTCTTAGATACACCATTCCATTGGGGTGTTCCAGGAGGAGTAAGTTGGGATAAAATCCCACACTCTTTCAGATGGTCATCAAACTCTAGGCTTAAATGCTCACCACCTCGATCTAATCGAAGAGTTTTAATATTCTTACCTATTTGATTTTGTACTTCATTCTTGAATTCCTTGAACTTTCCAAAGGTATCTGATATGTGTTTCATTAAATACACATAACCATATCTACTGAAATCATCAGTAAATGTGATGAAGTACTGAAAACCATCTCTGGCAGGTATGTTCAATGGTCCACATACATCAGTATGTATGTGTACCGGGGTATTCGTTACCTTTAGATTTATTGACTAAATCAAAAGTAAATCATACAATTCGAGTCTCCACCGCACTTCTATTTATCCAGAGGAAAGGTTAGAAAGCGAACAAAAACCGAGAAGTTTTATCAAATCAAAAACTAATAAAAATGTCAGAGATCTGGGTAAGGGGGTTGGTTATGCAATGGGAAGGTTTTAAGCACCCAAAACATCCTTAGTACTCTAAGGGAGCCCTTTTTACAAATGTTGTAAGGTAGGTTGGTATTTGTGAAAAATATTTGTGCAAACATGATTGGGGAGATGAGAGAAGAATATACAAATTATTTACAATTTTATGTATGAATGGATAAACCCATTGCCTACGTACCATCTTAAAAAGGTAGGATCAAAACCTCGTAGTTCGGGGTAAAAATATCATAAGAAGTTGGTGAATTGATTGGTCAAAAGCCTTAAGGTCTTTTGTTATCAAAGGGAGAAAACTCAACCTAAAAACCACAAATCCACCATGTGAGGAGAGCTTCAACATGATAGTGAGGGGTTAACCCTATAATAAGCATGGAAGACTTATAGTCCATCACTAAGGATATAGGTGAGTATTATATCAACCTCTAGGATAACTCAAACCTAATAGCTAATGTTTATGAAAAGCTTTAACACAAATGGTCATTGGAACCACAAAACAATTGAATGAGTTGTATTTACAAATGAAAAGTATTCACAAAGTAAGGTCAAAGTTGACTTAGGATTCAATTCAAAATAAGTGTTATGAAAAGAGTTTGAAAAATCAAAGGCATAATGCCTAGGTTTCTAATTTGTAAAACAATGTTAATGTTTGCACAAAATTTTGGCTTGGGTTAGAGTGGAGAGAAGAAGATAAGGGCTAGGTCCTAAACATGCAAAGATGAAGGAAGAGAAATAAAACCACATTGGAGTTCCCTTCTTGAGATCATAAATATGATCCAAGTTGCTCCATTCCTTTGGACTTAGCAAGCAATAAGCAAATAACTCAAGCAATCAAGCAAATAATCAAACAAGCTCCTAGGAATCTTCCAATTGGCTTTGTCTCTCTCACTTTGGATGCTCATGACAATGGTTCTTCTACTTGGCTCAAGTTTAGGATCCCTAGCACACAAGAACACACAAATAAAAAGGTTCCACAATGCAATGGAAAGAATGGACAAGAGTGAGTTTAGAATTAGGTCCTTTCAATGTCTTCTTCAAGATTAAGCATTCTAAAGGCATGAGGCCTAGTTGCTCTTTGACAATTTTTCTTTTTATCATTCTAAAGGCATGAGGTCTAGTTGCTCTTCAAACTCCATTAGCATAGGTAAGGTCCTAAACTCTAAGTCCTTTCTCCATTTGCATTGGGTTCACACAAACAAAATAAAACAAAACAAGCACAATATTATATACATAATAATGTGCTCAAGTGAGCAAAAGGCAAATTGCATTAACATAAACATGAGCTCAAGTGAGCAAAGGGCAAAGACAAATGAATTAATATGCAAGAAATTAAATTGCACTAAAGTAAATTGCAAGAATTAAATGCTTGAATTAAAAGTTAGTAATTAGTAGTTAGTGTTAGTGTGCCATAAGGCAATTTAGCGCTATGTTAAGCAATCGTAAGTGGACTAATGTAGTAGTCACACCTATCTGAGGCCGGTCAATAAAACTATAGACAAAAAACACAAGTTAGAGACCATGACTAGTAAGCCAAGCTCCTACAACTTGTCATGCCAAAAGAAAAGAAGAATGATCTTGTATGGATTTAGGTTTTTTGCTTGACCAAGAAGCAACCTATCTCTAATGCAAAGCAATTCACTTGATCTTTGATCAAGATGAATTTGATTTGGATTAAATAAGGTTAAGCCCCTCATATGTCAAGGCTAACCACCAATCATTAACTCATTGATCAAAAAGAAAAAAAAGAAGAAGAAGAAGAAATGGAATGTACACAAATTGAAAATTAAATAACATAACCACCACACATTGATCAAACATGAATGGAATCAACATCAATCAATGGTAAACAGAAGTGAGATGAATCTTAGAAGTCAAGAAACAATAAAAATATTTTTGGTATTTTTTGGAATTAAAATAATACTTGAATTAAAATAAACAAATAAAGGTCAAACTTCAAATCCATTTCAAATCAACTTGGAAAAGTCCAAATGGATCATCCTAAGTTCAACAAGGTCAAACAAGGTCTAACAAAAAATTTCATCATTTTTAGAAACCAGAAACTAATTTTAAACAATTAAAAATGAAGAAAATATAACATAATTGAACTAAAATCTCAAATAAATCTCAAATCAATTAAGAAATTGATGAGAATATTTTTCATAGATTCATCATCATTCAAAGATGTTAAGAAAATATTTTTGGCATTTTTGAATATTGGAAACTATTTTAAATGAATTAAAAATAACCACAAAAAGAGAAAATTTACAAAAAAATATTAAATGGACTCATAAAAAATATTAAAAATCATTTTCAGAAACTAGAATTAAAAAGGGAAATAATGCAATTAGTCCCATATTTTTTGGATTAAAAATGAAGAAGTTATGAATTTTTGAAATAAAATGGAATTAAAGAAAATAAAATGAAATTCAGAAATTAAGAAAAATCATGGAGCGTCTGATCTTGCCTCATTAAATGACGTGGCTAATTAGGAGGCTGTAAAGCGCGCGCTGATGGTGATCCAAAGTCAGCAGCGAAACATGGAACCTTAAATGAGGTCAAACAAACCAAGCGCCAGGATTAGATTAGAAGCCAAGGATCCAATGGCCATGGACTCGTTCACGTGGGGACGGTGGTGGAAACCACCGTCTTCTCCGGTGAGACTCACTGTCCGTCCAGAATTTGCAGGTTTTTAAACCTTCATCATTTTGCACGATCCTTACATCTTTGGAAAGCTGGGGTGATGTACATCACCCATATACCATTAGTTTCTACTATAGACTCTCATAGAAGGAGAAATCTGAGATAGAAATTTATGATGTTCAATCTGAGTTTGCTCAATTCATGAAATTAAATGCACAGAGCAATTGCCTCTCACATGAGGACTTCAGAGGTACCAAGCAATGCAAGAAATGATCAGTATCCAAGGAGTTTTGAATAAAAAAAGTTTGAATAACAACCTTTGAAGTGCAGCTTTCAAACACTTGATCTACTGCAGTTCTTTGATGTAGTGTGATTTTGAGATGGCAAGGAAGCAAGGTCTAGGAATTGAAGCTCAATGATCAACAAATGAAGTTTAAAATTGAACTTGAAAATTGAAAGAGAAAAGTAAAATTCCTTTTAATGGAGGTTGGGATTTTACTTCTGCAGCAATTCAGGCGCCTTGAGGTTGGTTTTAAATGAAGCCAGGCATGTGTATTTATAGCAAGAGATGATGCAAGCAATGGAAAACTCGTGTGTGCATGAGCTTGGGTCCTCCATGCATGGGCTTGTACAGGCGCATGGGAGGCCCAAACTTGATTGGTTTTGCATGATGATGATGAAACAAATGAAATTGGACGTACATGGCAAGGCAATGTGGTGTGCAAGCAATTTAATCATGTTATGCATAATTGAACACAAATCTTATCCTCTTCGAAAATGCCCTTTGCCAAATTGAAACATAGCCATGTGGGTAATGGTTGGAAAGGTCTTAACATGAGGAACATATGTTATGTTGAACAAAAATCCATTTGGTGGTGGGAAATTATTGAAAACAGGCCATGAAGTTCAAGGTACAAAACATGTGTATGGAAATTTTGCCAAAATGGACCAACTTAAAGCCCTTCTGTTTTAATGATACAAGCCTTAAATGACAAAACCTTCAACATCAACGTTTTAGATATTTTCAAGAAAATCAATTTGGACTTAAATTTTGCATCATTTGGATTTTGGATGAGAAAGTTATGGGCACTTGAAGTTGGACTTTTTCATATTTCAATGACTTTGGTCCAAAGTGACCTATAATGTTTTGTATTATCACATGTGTTTCTTTTAGAATTATGAAATTTTGTCCAATATAACAATTGAATTAGACATCTCAAACTTTCCAATGCATTTGGCCCCACCTCAAAATCATGAAAAATGAAGGAGTTAGGTCCTTGGGAAGTTGACCTAAAATTAGGGTTTCAGTCAAAATGACCTATAATGTTTTGAAATGAATGATGACCTTCCAAGTTTCAAATGTATTTTTTATGAACATGAAAGTTGTTCATATGGTTCTTAAGAACAGTTTTTCTATTGGGTCCATCTTCATTTGACAAACACATCAAAAGTTAGATCTCAGTGGATTTCAAATAGTCAGATGAATTGACTGATCAACTTCTCAAGTCCAAACTTCAAATCTTAATGAATTGATGATTGAGGACACTCACATAAGCTCAAATATGCATGAAATGATGAATGAAATAACTTCCCTTGATTTTATTTGATCATGGGTTGAGGTTGCTTCATGAGCAAGGCACGATCAATGCACAGTTGAATTAGGGTTTCCTTGGGAAACAATCCTCAAGCCCTTTGGCTTATCTTGGTCAAATTGATAAATTGAGATACTTGGGAGGCATATATGATGATTGAGATCTTTGTAAACCATTGTCATGCTTCCTTTCAACTTCATCTGGCCATTTTAATGAGTATAGGGGCCTCCTAGGAGCCTTGGATCACATGATTGTTCAAGCTACAAAACAAACAAAGTTAGTGACATATTTTTGTGCTTTTGGTTAGTAAAAAAAATAAGAAAAGAAATAATATACAATTCAAGCATGCTTGGTGGTCTTAAACCAACTCACACAAGTCCCAACCCAAGGGTTAAGGAGCCAAGATGCTATGATCCTTGAGGCAAATGCAATGTGCAATGATATGATACCATGAGGGATCTTAGGGTCAAAATTAGGGTCTTACAGATGCCCCTATTTAAGGTCATTCTAGCCGGAGATATGAAGGTTAAAATCTTCGTTTTGACGAGGTAGAATGGGCTTAAATAATAACAAAGAGACGAATTTTGGTCCCTAAGAGACCTCATGATGCAAATGTATGTATGCAAAAGTTAATGCTCTGTGGGGATATATGTCCACAAAGGAAAAAAAGAAATCAGGAGAAACTGGAAATCCATATGAATAATACACTCATAAATGGGACAAAGACTCTAGGTACTTTACTAGGGAGTAAAGGGGAAAAAATGCGTGAGCAGGTCACGACTTAAAACTTGCTGAGACACGAGGGGATTCCATGAAAATAAATCAATGGAAAGACTCGAGATGACGCAAAGATGCATGTATTGGGGAATATGCCAATACAACAAAACTATCCAAAAAGGATACTTCAGATAAAAAGACGGACCCGGATGGGGAAAACCCACTAAGGGACTCAGACTGGGAACATCCACTAAGGGACTCAGCTGAGGAAGAAACAAGTGAGGTATTACCGGCTACTGGGTAATAAGCTCAAAGAGACATGCGATCAAAACACCGGTATAAGGGTGAGAGAACAACACGCTCATGGAGAATGAATATCTAATACCGGTATAAGGGTGAGAGATATCAAACACCCAAACCTCTGAGGAAGACCTAAAAAAGGTATATTTCAACTCAGGAAATCTGACTCCACAGGGGACACAAAGTCATAATAGGGAGCAGAAAGGAAGGAACACCAGAGATACCGGTTACTAGGCATATAATAGGTGACCAACCAGGCGTGAATTGGCGAATATTTCCAAGACACTCATCATCCGAAAGGGAGGGCTGAACAAGCAAACTCGATTTTAGGATGGGCATTCGATTCGATAGGGAAATACGAATCTTACTCAACTCGGGAAGAAACAGACTTCGACTGATGAGCGCATGAGATATATTATCTATTACCCTCAGAACGTAGATAACACACTCGCATTAAAGATTATCCATAACCGGCTACTGGGTTGATAAAGGATAAATCGACCGAAAAGAAAGGACATCGGGATACCGGTTACTGGGTATAAAACGATGGCCAATCAAAGGGGAGAAATAATCATTACCAAATAAAGGGTAAATGAGAGATGACTCACTGGGGATTTATTGACAAAGCAATGATCTTGGAGATATATCACCGGTTACTGGGAGATATACTCAAAATGAAGGAATATCAATACCGAATATTGGATAAAGATAACCAACAAAGGGGGGATTACATCTACCGGTTACTGGGTAGAAAACCGCAGAAGAGAGTAACCGTCATCAGTTAGGATGAACAAAATCAAGGGTTAACTCTGCAAGGGGACCAAATGGGGTTTACAACTACCGGTTTCTGGGTAGAAAACCACAGAAATAGGACTTACAACTACCGGTTACTGGGTAGAAGGCCATAGAAACTCCGCCGGGGAAAAGATGGACAATTACTGGTTACTGAGCAATCATTCATCTAAACTACTGGGAAGTGCAGAGGATATAACAGGAGTAGTCAATCTAGGAACAAAATAGAGAGACACAATGAAATAAGACTCAACCCGATGAGGATATAACTCAGGGGAGTAATTCCATCCCAATACATGTTTTGGGAGGAAACTGAAATAATAATCATCCATGAGATCATAGCTCAGTGGGGAATATGGAAGAAAGGATAAACACTTTCTGGCTATGGGGTTGACTCTATATGGAGAGATCAGACACCAACATCTGCTTGGGGAAATATTATCACCAATTAGCAGGAGACAACAAACAAAGATATATGGCAAAAAATGCAACATGAATATCCGAATGTTATAATTATACATGTATATGCATGGTTTATGTATGATTAATGATGACAAACAGACATATCTAACACAACCAGGTCCAAGAATCAAAGGATGGGACATCCGGTACTACGTCTCAAAAGAGAAAGCCAGGCCCACTAGGGAAACATCCAATCTGGTGGGGGCAAAAGATACCAGCAAACACCGATCTCTGCAGGGGATAAGGCCAATGCTGAGGATCGAGCGAAGTCGCTGCCAGGGACAAAGATCACTGCTAGGGGAACAAGCAGAGGATCAATGGGGATCAGAGACCGCTGTTGGGAATAAGCAAGGGATCACAATCACCAAAGCTGGGGAATCTTCCAACAGTATGCAGAGACAAGGATAAGGTCAGTCAAAGAGGAAGTCTACTAGGGATCTTATCAGGGGGTGATATGGAGTTCTGTGAGGAACAACCACCTAAACAAAAGCACATCAAACAAAATTCACTTCTAATCACGGAAGGAAATATCTCTGCTATGGAGAAGGAGAACCAGTTACTCCGCTGGGGAAGGAAACAACGCATCCCCCTCAGAAGTTTCATTGCCAGACTAAAATCAAGTAAAGCCTTAGCTGGGGAAGCTACTTCATCACCACTAGGGAGCTTAACACAAGTAAGATCCACTATAGAAGTAACTCTACTAGGGAATAGCCAAGGAAGGATAAGAAACTCTTCGGGGAATAACCACCGAACAAAAGTTTCAATAACCATCACATCTCCTCAAACTGCTGGAGAAACAAATCTCTGTCGAGGAGAGAAGAAACACCGCTCCGCTGGGGATAGGAAAATAAACATTTTCATCACCCGCTCTACTAGGAGGAAAATTATCTGAGAAGGAGGAAGCAACAACAATCAGACTCCGATCAGGAAACTCCACTAGGGAACAACTGCTGAGGACTGAACTAGGAACAACCTATAGGTGATCAGCTGGAAATAACCTGCTGGTGACCAAACTGGGTAAGTCTAATGTGAGCAATCTGCTGAGGATGAACAAGAGGCAAACCTGTTGGAGATTAATGTAGGCGAATCCACAGGGGATAAGCTACAAACCGACTTCCTCAAAAAAAGATAACATGCCAATTTATCAATCTATAAGGGATTTTAGGTCAATCCACACAAGGGATGACAACCATATAATTGATAACACAAATGCTAGATCCAGCCTCACTGGGGAGCTAGAAGATCAGGACCAAACTCCAGACTCTCGGGGGATATGGATGGTGTATCACTTTCTCTATGCTTACTGAGGAGACAATCCTGAAAGATGATGAAGAAGATAATAGATATGCTAGGAATATGAACAAATATCTTACCCTTTTGGAGATCAGACTATCCTTGGGAGAGCACTGAGGACATCCCATTTATTCTTTCAGTCATTGTGAATGTTCACTTTGTTAAAAAACAAATTTTATAAAAACTTTGTTTATTTAAAACTATGATATTTATCAATTAAAACATGCAAACATTTGTTGAACAGAAACAAATAAGAGTACAAAGAATTGGATAAAGGCTCAAATTTATTTGATGGAATGGTAGTCTGCAAATGGCAAGACTCCATGGATCTTTACAAAATTTGAAATTGGTGATATATATTGGAAAAAGGCTACATTGAACATAATGACCATTTCTCCACCAACTCTGAATCCAATGTATTTGAAGCTTCAGTTGACGATGACTGAGCGAAATTCTATGACAGATGACGGTTGAAAAACAAAGTCTTGTCAGGATGCACTTACTTGCCAAATCCCTAATTTTTGCCTAGATTGCCCCAGGGTGAGGTACTCAATCTAGCGGGATATATATATATATATATATATATATATATATTCATTTTTTTTATGTCTCTAACTTTTGCCTGGATCGCCCTTTTGGGTTTTCAATCCACTGAGACGCTCATTTTTGCCTAAGTCGCGCTTTCGGGTTTTCAAATTAGCGAGCTATTCTGTTTTTATTTTAGGCGAAGTATTTCTTGACTGCATCTGAATTCACAGGACGAGTGAAATCCTCCCCATCCATAGTTGTAAGTATTAAAGTACCGCCTGAAAAGGCTCTCTTAACAACATATGGACCTTCATAGTTTGGAGTCCACTTGCCCCTGGAATCGGGCGCGAAAGACAAGACTTTCTTGAGCACGAGGTCACCTTCTCGGAAGACACGAGGCTTGACCTTCTTACCAAAGGCTTTCTTCATCCTTTGCTGATATAACTGACCATGGCACATGGCAGTCAATCTCTTCTCTTCAATTAAGTTCAACTGGTCATAACGACTCTGAACCCATTCAACCTCAACCAACTTGGCTTCCATCAAGACTCTCATTGATGGGATCTCAACCTCCACTGGGAGCACAACCTCCATGCCATATACAAGAGAGAAAGGGGTTGCCCCTATTGAAGTGCAGATAGATGTACGATAACCATGCAAGGCAAATGGCAGCATCTCATGCCAATCTTTGTACGTAACAACCATCTTCTAGATAATCTTCTTGTTATTCTTGTTAACAGCTTCAACAACCCCATTCATCTTGGGTCTATAAGGAGAAGAATTATGATGTGCAATCTTGAACTCGCTACATAGTTCTTTCATCATCTTATTGTTCAAGTTAGATCCATTATTAGTAATGATCTTATCTGGCGCACCATAGCGGCATATGAGTTGATTCTTGATAAACTTCACAACCACCTGCCTGGTCACGTTTGTAAGAACAAAAATTGTTCTACAACAGATTCCTTGATTTTGATGATAACAAAGGATGAAACCAAAAATGGCACCCTAACGAAAAGTTTCTAAGTGTGCAGGATTCTAAAGAAAGAAGGAAGAAATCTGATGATGTCATCAGATACAGAACCAGATCAGATACAAATTACCAAAATGATCAGAAGCATCTGAAGTGGAAACACGTTCAAGAAAGTCTAACTCTGAGCAAAACAGCAAAGTATCAAAAGCATCTGAACAAGAAGTAAGCTCTAGATGTTCTGACTCTGAACAACGCTATCTCTAAATTCCAGAAGTTATCAGCGCTGTCTGAAGAAACTATCTGAACTCAAAAGAGATCAACATCAGAAGAAAAATTCCAAGATTCTCAGATACACGAAGACTCTGATCATGGAATTGCTAATCATGAAAGAGTAACGTTAAAGTCAAGTAAAGTTTTGCAAATGGATTTCCTAATACAGAAAGAGACGTTAATCTCAAATTTCAATAAAGAAGATACTATATGTGGTAAGTAGTCATTTCAAGGAGAGAAAGTTATCCTGCAGAAGCTATTTAAGTGATGGCGTAAATTCATTTTAATATCCACCAGTTTCAACCACTACCTCACTGATATATAAAATGGGCTGCAATCAACATTGAAATAAGTAAGAAACAAGCAAAAATTATACTGAAACATCAACGCACAAGAAAACATTCTTGCTCTCTAAATCTTCACGAAGCTTTTGCTTATAACGTGAATCACTTTGTTCTTACTAATTGTAATATTTGCTTTCTTAGAAGCACTCTAGATTACATAAATCTTTTATCTATTGTTTGTTTATTTCCTCAAGTGACTCTGTGTAGTCTGTATACTTGAGAGGACTAAGAGATCTTTTTCTTAGACGTTGTTTGTAATCTTTCAAGATTAGTGGATTAAGTCCTTGTTAAAGGCGAAATCACCTCGGCCGGGTGGACTGGAGTAGCTTTGTGTTATAAGCGAACCAGTATAAAATCATTGTGTGGTTTTTCATTTTGAAAAAGCGCTTATTTTCCAAACAATTCAAACCCCCCCTTTCTTGTTTTTCTCACCTTCAATTGGTATCAGAGCTCCGGCTCTGTTATTGATTTTCTAATCAAACACTTAACAGTGTAGAGAGATCCAGTACGAGAAAAACCATGGCCCACACAAATGAAAGAGATAGTTATAATGCTAAGCCTCCTGTTTTTGATGGAGAGAAATTTGACTACTGGAAAGATAGAATCGAAAGTTTCTTTCTGGGTTATGATGCTGACCTCTGGGACATTGTCACAGATGGATACACACCTCCAGTCTTAGAAAATGGAGCTGAAGTTCCCAGAAATAAGATGTCAGAAGATCAGAAACATGTCTTCAAAAATCACCACAAGGCCAGAACCATACTTCTCAACGCTATATCGTACAACGAATATGAAAAGATCACCAATAGAGAAACAACCAAAGATATACTTGACTCTCTGAAGATGACTCATGAAGGAAACTCCCAAGTCAAAGAGACAAAGGCTCTGGCGCTTATCCAGAAATATGAAGCCTTCAAAATGGAGGATGACGAAGCTATAGAGGCAATGTTTTCTAGATTCCAAACTCTTATTGCATGTCTCAAGGTTCTAGACAAAGGGTATACAACTGCAGACCATGTCAAAAAGATAGTCAGAAGTCTGCCAAAGAAATGGAGACCTATGGTTACTGCTCTGAAGCTGTCAAAGGATCTGAACAATATCAGCCTTGAAGAACTTGTCAGTTCTCTCAGAAGCCATGAGATAGAACTAGAGGAAGATGAGCCTCAGAAAAAGAACAAGTCTGTAGCATTAAAGTCCAGACCTGAAAGACGGAAACCTGACAAAACCAAAGCTCTCCAGGCAGAAACTGAAGATACTGACGACTCTGAACCAGAAGACTCTGATGATGAAGAAGAATTGTCCCTACTAACCAGAAGAGTTAAACAACTCTGGAAAAAGAGGAACAACAACTTCAGAAGACCAAGACCCAGAGGGGATCGATCAGAATCAACTTCAAAAGGTAAAGCTAACAAAGATATTACCTGTTATGAATGTAAAGAAACAGGTCATTACAGAAATGAATGCCCCAAGCTAAAGAAGGACAACTCTAGAAAAGAAAACTTCAAGAAAAATACCTTCAGGACAAAGAAAGGACTGATGGCTACCTGGGATGATAGTGAATCTGGATCATCAGAATCTGACTCTGATGAACAGGCCAACGTGGCACTTATGGCTACCACCTCCAGGAGTAGCTCGGATGAAGAATCTGAAGAGGTATTTTCTGAACTTTCTCGATCTGATCTAGAATCATGCTTGTCAGAAACTCTTAGCTCATATCAGAAATTAAAACAAAAGTTTAAAAACATTAAAGGCTGTCTTAAAGCAAAATTTGAAGAATGTAGTGAACTTGAGATGACAATTCTAGCACGAGAAGATACAATCAGATCCTTGACATTAGAAAGAGATGGAGCAAAGAGAAAAAGCTTAGAATTAGAAGAAGCGTTGTCTCAAGCACCACAAACTTCAAATAAAATAATTCATAAATACGAAGAAGCCTTTCTAGAATTTCTGAAAAATGGGATAGATAGGAGTATTATGGCATCCATGATTTATGGAGTAAGTCAGAACAATAAAAAGGGAATTGGGTATGATCCTAAGGAAGATAAAACTTCTACCAGTAACCAACTTAAGTCTCCCTTTTCATATCACTATACACACACACAAGAACAAAAATTTAAAAATGCTAGAAAACCCAAAGTTATAAGAAACTCTGGGAAAACTAATCTGAAAGGACCCAAGAGATTCTGGGTACCAAAGGATAAGATTGTCTATGTTGCAGATATCCTATGCAGCAAAGTTCAGACACCAGTCATGGTACCTGGACTCTGGATGCTCGCGACATATGATGGGAAGAAAGTCTATGTTCCAAAGTCTGGAACTTAAAGACGCTGGATTTGTAGGCTTCGGAGGAGATCAGAAAGGAAGGATCAGAGGCTCCGAAACTATTGGTAATGGTACTCTTCCCTCTATATCTGATGTCCTTTACGTAGAAGGATTAATGCATAACTTGTTATCCATAAGTCAATTAAGTGATAACGGTTATGATGTAATCTTTAATCAAAAAACATGTAAAGCCATTAATCAGAACGATGGCTCTGTCCTTTTCACAGGCAAGAGGAAAAACAACATTTATAAAATTAATCTTTCTGATTTAAAAGAACAGAATGTTAAATGTCTGATGTCAGTTCATGAAGAGCAATGGGTATGGCATAGACGCTTGGGCCACATTAGCATGAGGAAACTTTCTCAGCTAACCAAACTCGAGTTAGTCAGAGGCCTACCTAAACTGAAGTTTTCTTCAGATGCTCTGTGTGAAGCATGTCAGAAAGGAAAATTTTCAAAAACATCCTTTAAAAAGAAAAATGTTGTTTCTACCTCTAAGCCTCTGGAACTTCTTCACATTGACTTATTTGGTCCTGTGAAAACAGCATCAGTCAATGGAAAGAAGTATGGACTAGTAATTGTTGATGATTACAGCCGCTGGACATGGGTGAAATTCCTAAAGCACAAGAGTGAGTCTCACTCTGTATTCACCAGTTTCTGTTCCAAAGTGCAAAAAGAATTTGACTCTAAAATTATTAGAGTCAGAAGTGATCATGGTGGGGAATTTGAAAACAAAGATTTTGAGGAATTATTTGACTCTAATGGAATATCCCATGATTTCTCCTGCCCTAGAACTCCACAACAAAATGGAGTTGTAGAGAGGAAGAATAGGACACTCCAAGAGATGGCCAGAACCATGATCAATGAAACTAATGTGGCAAAGCACTTTTGGGCAGAAGCTGTAAATACAGCGTGTTACATTCTGAATAGAATCTCTATAAGACCTATTCTGGAAAAGACTCCCTATGAACTGTGTAAAGGAAGAAAACCAAACATTTCATATTTTCATCCTTTTGGATGTTCTTGCTTTATCTTAAACACTAAAGAACATCTGAACAAGTTTGATTCCAAAGCACAGAAAGGTATTATGTTAGGATACTCAGAACGCTCTAAAGGCTACAGAGTATACAACACAGAAACCAAAATTGTGGAAGAATCTATTCATGTCAGATTTGATGATAAGCTTGACCCTGAAAAGTCAAAGCTAGTTCAAAATTTTGCAGATTTAGAAATCACTCTTGCAGGATCTGATAAAACTCCAGAAGCAACTGTCACTCAGAACTCTGAAGAAATTAAATTCCTAGAAATCCCAAAGAAAATTAAAAGTCGTATCAACGTATCTGAAGATTTGATTCTGGGAAACAAGGACGAACCTGTCAGAACCAGATCTACCTTCAGGACTTCTGAAGATACTCCTCTGGGACTAGTCTCTCTGATCGAGCCTACGTCTTGTGATGAAGCACTTCAGGATAACGACTGGGTGGCAGCTATGCAAGAAGAACTAGATCAATTTACAAAGAATGATGTCTGGGATCTCGTTCCTAAACCCAGAGGCACTCACGTCATTGGAACCAGATGGGTTTTCAGAAACAAGCTGAATGAGAAAGGAGAAGTTGTCAGAAACAAAGCTCGACTGGTAGCTCAAGGTTACAGTCAACAAAAAGGTATTGACTATAATGAAACCTTTGCTCCAGTTGCGAGGTTAGAATCTATTCGTCTTCTTGTATCTTTTGCTATTAATCACTCTATCAAATTATATCAAATGGATGTCAAGAGTGCATTCCTTAATGGTTATATTTCAGAAGAAGTGTATGTCAATCAACCTCCAG
Organism: Lathyrus oleraceus; assembly: GCF_024323335.1. Taxonomy (NCBI): domain Eukaryota; kingdom Viridiplantae; phylum Streptophyta; class Magnoliopsida; order Fabales; family Fabaceae; genus Lathyrus; species Lathyrus oleraceus. The sequence continues at coordinate 234,642,578 of NC_066584.1, read as the reverse complement.
GTTTTGAAAATTCAAACTTTCCAGAACATGTTTTCAAACTTAAAAAATCTTTATATGGACTTAAACAAGCTCCCAGAGCTTGGTATGAACGTTTAAGCAATTTTCTTCTGGAACAAAATTTTATCAGAGGGAAAGTTGATTCCACACTCTTCTGTAAGAACCTTAATAATGATCTCATGATATGCCAAATTTACGTTGATGACATTATTTTTGGTTCTGCTAATATTTCTGTTTGTCAAGAATTTTCTAAGTTAATGCAGGCAGAATTTGAAATGAGTTTAATGCAAGAACTAAAGTTCTTCCTAGGAATTCAAATTAATCAAACTTCAGAAGTCACGTACGTTCATCAAAGCAAATACATTAAAGATGTTCTGAAGAAATTTGATATGGCTGAATGCAACTCTGCAAAAACTCCTATGCACCCAACTTGCATTCTTGAAAAGGAAGAGGTAAGCAAAAAGGTTTGTCAGAAGCTCTATCGAGGTATGATAGACTCTCTTCTTTATCTGACTGCTACTCGTCCTGATATTCTCTTTAGCGTCTGTCTTTGTGCCAGATTCCAATCAGATCCTAGAGAATCTCATTTAACAGCAGTTAAGAGAATTCTCAAGTATCTGAAAGGAACTCCTAACCTGGGCCTGATGTATGAGAAAACATCAGAGTATAGACTCTCGGGTTTGTGTGATGCAGATTATGCAGGAGATAGAATAGAACGAAAAAGCACTTCTGGAAATTGCCAGCTTCTGGGAAACAATCTGATATCCTGGGCTAGCAAAAGACAGTCAACAATTGCTCTATCAACTGCAGAAGCAGAATACATCTCAGCATCACTGTGCACAACTCAGATGCTCTGGATGAAGCATCAGTTAGAAGATCTGCAAATCTTTGAGAGTAACATTCCTATCTTCTGTGATAATACTGCTGCTATTTGTCTTAGTAAGAATCCCATTCTACATTCCAGAGCCAAACATATTGAAATAAAACATCATTTTATCAGAGACTATGTTCAGAAAGGGATAGTAACATTGAAGTTCATTGATACAGAACATCAATGGGCAGATATCTTTACTAAGCCTCTAGCTGAAGATAGATTTCTTTTTATCTTAGAACATCTGAACATTAAAAATTGCCCTGAGTGAAGTATGGCTCTGAAAATGTAAAATGAGACTCTGATAAAAACAAATATACTTCTGCCTCTGACTCTGATACTTCTACCAGTTAAGAAGATATCTGAGTTAGAAATCTCCAGGAACCAATCCTTTGGTATTCCTGAAGATCAGATACATCAAAACACGTGGAGCACTGAGCGTCTAACCCTAGAACTTCTAGACAGCTGTCAAAAGAAATTCAAAGGACAGACGTTTGAAATCTCCTCGAGCAGTGTGCTTACTATTGGGATTAGACATTCATTAATTAGCCTTAATCATTTCTCCCCCAAGCGTGCAATCTTGAGCTTTGTGCTAACGCAATATTATGTGTCGTTTTGCATGTGTTTTAACTTAGGGTATTTAAACACTTTTCTCACATTTCACACACTTATCACTCTCACTCACTCTAAAACCCTAAACCTCTCTGAAGCATTCTCTGAAAACTCTTCATCTTCATCAATCTTCATCTTCTTCTTCACCATGGACGCTCAACAACAACAAGTTTTCAACTTTTCTCAACAAATGGAATCAAGCTCTACTGCTCAAACTTCAAGCATTCCAACTCCAACGGTTACAGGCGTCTCCATCACCCCTGTTTACAAGGAACCCCATGTTCTTGACCGTGAACCCCATATTAACTTATCAACTCCTTTTGAAGGACTGGAAGTGTTGTGTGAAACTCTAGTAGATTTCGACAACTTGAGGAGAAATGGCGTTGATCTTACTGAAGAACTTCGTCAACAAGGTTGGGGAAACTATTTCCAAAGGCTTTATGGCCCTGTTTACCCACTTCTCATCAAGGAGTTCTGGAGATTTGCAGATGCTGATGACCATTTCATCGTCTCCTATGTTTTGGGGGTAAAGATAGTAATCACTGAAAAGTCAATTGCTTCTTTACTGAACATGGAGAGAGATGGAGGAAAAAGGATTTACAACATCAACCCTAGATCAAGGCGCGTTGCTGAAGTAATCAATCCAACCATTTTCAAACCCAACACTGAAGGAAATCCTTCAAAGAACAAAGAGCTGCATCAGAATCTCAGAGTGTGGCTCAAGATCATTCTGGGAACTATTCACCACCGCCCAGCATCTAACTCCTCTGATTACATCAATGCAGATCAGAAGTGCATTCTGTACTGCATTCACAAGGGTGTGAAGATCTGCCTCCCTGCACTTCTTTTCAGATACCTCAGAGACTCTGTCAGGGAGACCAGAAATAACATGAAGCCCAGAACCTACATCCCTCTGGGAAGATTGTTATTTGATGTTTTCATCAAGAATGGGCTGGTAGATCATCTGGAGAAGGCCAAACTGATGGAGGATCTGGAAATAGATACTGGGAAGCCTCTGAACGCCAGAAATCTCAAGAGTATGGGAATAATAAAGAAGATTCAAGTCAGACCCACGCTGGACACCTCCTGGGATTCCTTGAAAGATTAGAGGAAGCTGCCTCATGGTCTTGCTAGGTTCTACAAGAATGAACCCAGAGATGCGGTTGCTATCTATCTTCAGCGTCTGCTAGATGAAGGTGTTGACATCTCTGACTTCAGCCTCGACGATTGTCTAGATTCAGAAGAAGACTTCGTCAGATACAAGAGAGGTCTCTCTGAGAAGAAGATAGCATCACAGGCAAAGAAGGCAAGACTTGGAGAATCTTCTAGAAGCAGATCTCCAGCTCCTCTGCAAATTTCTACTGGTACGTCTGTTCCTCCTATTCCCTCTAAACCTCTGATGGTTTCCTCTACCCCTTCCTCTAATCCTCTCCCAACACCACCTATTTACACAACCTCTGACATCCCACCTTCTACAACCAGATCCCCACTACCTAAATTTGATCTTTCCCGTACAACTCTCCCTATATCTGAAGCCCTAGAAATGAACCAAACCACTTCTTCTTCCACAGCCCCAGAATCACCACCATACTTCAACATTTCCTCTGACCCAGAACACTCTGACCCATCTTCTCCAACCTTAGCCCAACTTCAGGCTCTAAACCAACAAACACAACCTGAACAGGAAGTTACTTCACCTCCTCCAGAACCTGAAGTAACTTCACCACCACAACAAACAACCAACATCCCTTTTGAAGACCAACCCTCTGACCTCCACACCTCTGATATCACCCCTCCAAACACCTCCGCTGAACCTGAAGCTGAAACTGAACCTTTAGACTTAAACCATCTTTACGCTTCACCCCAAAGATCTGAACCTCAACCTGAAGTAGAATCTGAACCTCTAACTCTAAACCTCAGCCCTCCAACCTCTCCACCTCATACCTCTAAACCTGACCTTTCTATACCTACCCTTGAGGAAGCCATCATGCTGGTAGCAGGGGCTTCAGTACAAAAGGTCAAGTCTCTGACCACTAACTCTGAAGTCAGTGATGATCCTGACTCTGTAAGGACACACTGGAACAGAGTCATTGGCTGGATGACCTCTGAGGCTTTTAGACTGAAGAACATCTCTGAACAAGTCAGAAATGGCTACATCAAAGATGCTGAGGCAAGACTCCAGGAAAGACTTGCCAGAGAAGCTGCTGAAGAAGCCAGGAGGCTAGAGGAAGAGAGACTTGCGAGAGAAGCTGAAGAAGCCAGAAGGCTGGAAGAAGAAAAAGCTCGTCAAGCTGAAATCCTAAGGGAAAAGGAAGCTGAAGCTAAGGCTCTGGCAGATGCTGCTGCTGCTGCAGAAGCTGAAGCACAGGCCGCTGCTGAAGCACATCAGGCTCTGACTCAGGGGGAGTCCTCCTCTGTTGTTCCTATGGTTCTTCAGACTCTGGAAGAATTGAAGAAAGATCAGAAGGAACTCCGGGCCAGAATGGACAAGCAAGATACTGTCAACGACAACATCCAGAACATGCTTGCTCAGTTGCTTCAGAGAATGCCTCCGCCTCCGAACCCCTAGGCACTTAGGATATTTTGCTTGCCTGTTATTTTTGTTTTTTTTTGCTTTCTGATGTTTACTTGCTCTTGTTGCCTTTGTGCCTTTTATCTGAATACAATGTTTTTCTCTTAATTTATTTATTTTTTGCTATGTCTTTTTGATTCTGACAAAAAGGGGGAGAAGTCATTAATTGCTCTGATGAAAATACTGTCTAAATACCTTAAGCACTCTGTAACATATTTTTTAAAATAAATTTATCTAACAATAGACTTAAGAAATTGCAGAAGGTATCCAAAAATTTCATCGCTTGGAAGCTCTGGTAAGAACTTCTGAACTCCCTAGCACTATCTCAGGGGGAGCTCTTATCTATCTGATCTGATATTATTCATGTTTCATCTGCTAATTAAGTTTGTTTTGTCATCATCAAAAAGGGGGAGATTGTAAGAACAAAAATTGTTCTACAACAGATTCCTTGATTTTGATGATAACAAAGGATGAAACCAAAAATGGCACCCTAACGAAAAGTTTCTAAGTGTGCAGGATTCTAAAGAAAGAAGGAAGAAATCTGATGATGTCATCAGATACAGAACCAGATCAGATACAAATTACCAAAATGATCAGAAGCATCTGAAGTGGAAACACGTTCAAGAAAGTCTAACTCTGAGCAAAACAACAAAGTATCAGAAGCATCTGAACAAGAAGTAAGCTCTAGATGTTCTGACTCTGAACAACGCTATCTCTAAATTCCAGAAGTTATCAGCGCTGTCTGAAGAAACTATCTGAACTCAAAAGAGATCAACATCAGAAGAAAAATTCCAAGATTCTCTGATACACGAAGACTCTGATCATGGAATTGCTAATCATGAAAGAGTAACGTTAAAGTCAAGTAAAGTTTTGCAAATGGATTTCCTAATACAGAAAGAGACGTTAATCTCAAATTTCAATAAAGAAGATACTATATGTGGTAAGTAGTCATTTCAAGGAGAGAAAGTTATCCTGCAGAAGCTATTTAAGTGATGGCGTAAATTCATTTTAATATCCACCAGTTTCAACCACTACCTCACTGATATATAAAATGGGCTGCAATCAACATTGAAATAAGTAAGAAACAAGCAGAAATTATACTGAAACATCAACGCACAAGAAAACATTCTTGCTCTCTAAATCTTCACGAAGCTTTTGCTTATAACGTGAATCACTTTGTTCTTACTAATTGTAATATTTGCTTTCTTAGAAGCACTCTAGATTACATAAATCTTTTATCTATTGTTTGTTTATTTCCTCAAGTGACTCTGTGTAGTCTGTATACTTGAGAGGACTAAGAGATCTTTTTCTTAGACGTTGTTTGTAATCTTTCAAGATTAGTGGATTAAGTCCTTGTTAAAGGCGAAATCACCTCGGCCGGGTGGACTGGAGTAGCTTTGTGTTATAAGCGAACCAGTATAAAATCATTGTGTGGTTTTTCCTTTTGAAAAAGCGCTTATTCTCCAAACAATTCAAACCCCCCCCTTTCTTGTTTTTCTCACCTTCAACGTTTGCATACGATGCCACTTTAACCCATTTGGTGAAGTAGTCAATTGCTACGAGAATAAATCTGTGACCGTTGGACGCCTTTGGCTCTATCATGCCAATCATGTCAATTCCCCACATGGAGAAAGGCCATGGTGATGAAATCACATTCAGAAGTGTCGGGGGAATATGAATCTTATCCGCATAAATCTGACACTTATGGCATTTCTTCACATATTTGCAACAATCAGACTCCATTGTCAGCCAATAGTAGCCTGCTCTCAACATCTTCTTTGCCATGGCATGTCCATTGGAATGAGTACCAAATGAACCCTCATGGACTTCAGTCTTCAACAGGTATGCTTCATGTCTATCCACGCATCTGAGCAGAACCATGTCAAAATTCCTCTTATAAAGCACATCGCCATTGAGGTAGAAACTTCCAGATAATCTTCTCAAAGTCTTCTTATCTTTAACAGATGCCCCAGGCGGGTAAATCTGACTCTGAAGAAAACATTTGATGTCATAATACCATGGCTTATCATCTTTCACTTCTTCAACTGCAAATACATGAGCTGGTCTATCCAAGCGCATTATAGTGATATTGGGGACTTCATTCCAGAATTTCACCATAATCATAGAAGCAAGCGTAGCAAGAGCATCTTCCATCCGATTCTCATCTCGAGGAATATGATGGAAGTCAACCTCAGTAAAGAACGTTGAAATCCTCCTTGCATAATCTCTGTATGGGATGAGACCAGGCTGATTCGTCTCCCATTCTCCCTTAATCTGATTAACAATAAGGGCCGAATCACCATAAACATCAAGATGCTTGATCCTAAGATCAATACATTCTTCCAAACCCATAATACAGGCCTCATACTCCGCCATATTATTCATGCATTTGAAAGTTAGCCTTGCTGTGAAAGGAAAATGTGTGCCTTGAGGAGTAATAATCACTACCCCAATACCATTTCCATATTGATTTACAGTGCTATCGAACACCATACTCCATCGGGAACCAGGCTCTGGTCCTTCATCGAGCGTAGGCTCATCGCAATATTTCATTTTAAAATACAGAATCTCCTCATCTGGGAAGTCGTACTGAACAGATTGATAATCCTCAATTGGTTGATGTGCCAAGTGGTCAGCCAAAATACTACATTTAATAGCCCTCTGAGCTCGATACTTAATATCATACTCAGACAACAACATCTGCCAACGGGAAATCCTCCCAGTTAAAGCAGGCTTCTCAAAGATATACTTGATTGGATCCATCTTGGATATCAACCAAGTCGTATGATTCAACATATACTAGCGTAAGCGCTTAGCAGCCCAAGCCAAAGCACAACATGTTTTCTCAAGCATTGAGTATCGAGACTCACAATCAGTGAACTTCTTACTCAGATAGTAGATGTCATACTCTTTCTTCCCTGATTCATCTTGCTGACCCAGGAGACAACCCATTGAGTCTTCAAGAACAGTTAGATACATAATCAAGGGTCTCCCTTCCACAGGCGGAGACAGAATCGGAGGCTCGGACAAATACTCTTTAATACTGTCAAAAGCTTTCTGGCAATCCTCGGTCCAATCATGATGCTGATCTTTCCGGAGGAGCTTGAATATTGGCGCACATGTGGCAGTCATGTGGGATATAAATCTGGAGATATAATTCAAGCGGCCAAGAAAACCTCGGACTTGCTTCTTAGTTTTGGGCGCAGGCATCTCTTGTATTGCTTTGACCTTGGCAGGATCAACTTCAATACCTCTTTCACTGACGATAAAGCCCAATAACTTGCCGGAACAGACTCCAAATGTACACTTGTTCGGATTCAGACGGAGTTTGTACTTCCTGAAACGCTGAAAAAGCTTCAACAAGTGCTCTACATGTTCAACTTCCGTTCTCGACTTTGCAATCATATCATCAACATACACCTCGATCTCCTTGTGCATCATATCATGAAACAAGGTAGTCATAGCTCGTTGATACGTGGCTCCGACGTTCTTCAAACCGAAGGGCATCACTCAATAACAGAATGTTCCCCAAGGTGTGATGAATGTTGTCTTCTCCATATCCTCGGGTGCCATTTTGATCTGGTTATATCCGGAAAATCCATCCATAAATGAGAAGATATTGAATTTAGTTATATTATCTACCAACATATCAATGTGTGGTAGAGGAAAATCATCTTTCAGGCTAGCCTTATTCAAGTCTCTATAGTCCACACACATTCAGACTTTTCCATCTTTCTTAGGCACGGGCACAATATTGGCCACCCATTGAGGATATGTAGAAGTCACCAGAAACCCCACATCAATTTGCTTATGAACTTCTTCTTTAATCTTCACTGCCATATCAGGATGAGTTCTTTTGAGCTTCTTCTTTACAGGCACACACTCAGGCTTCAAAGGCAGGAAATGTTGCACGATATCAGTATCCAGACCAGGCATGTCTTCATATGACTAGGCAAAGACGTCGACATATTCTCGTAGCAACTCAATCAACCCCTTCTTCACAGATTCTTCCAGGAGTGCCACAATCTTCACTTCTCGAACACAATCTTCAGACCCCAAGTTGACTGTTTCCAGATTCTCAAGATGTGGCTGAATGATCTTCTCTTCATGCTCAAGCAGACGGGTAATCTCATCAGGAATCTCTTCAACATCATCTTCTCGACCTCAAATACAGGGAACTCGAAGTTGGGAGATGGTGTTGGATCATTATGTTCAATGGGTTTGATTAACCTGATAATGATTTTGGATATAAAAAAGAGTTTTTAGAATTCAAACAAGGCAAATCATTATGCAGATGAAAAGATTGATTTTATTCTCTTTTTAGGGTTTTATGTTATCACCAATTTCATGCAAAAAAGCAAAAAGTGAAAATAATTTGGAAAAATAAACATTTAACATGAATTTATTGAATGAATATCATTGTATTTATGGGCCAACAATGTCATCACTTCTCCTTTTGGCATGGGAGAAGGGTTTTTTAAATAAAAATGAACATTACGTGGACTTATGGACAACTGTTGGAACACCAACAGCGATCCAATTATTACAGACTCCTCCAGGGATGACAAAGTTGCCAGAATCTTCCTCTGCATCATCTTCCACTACAACTTCAGCCTCTTGGTCTTCGACCGTGTGGATGAAACCACCACTCTGAAACAACCCATGCTTGTTGAAAGTGCATGAAGAGTACCCTATGCCAGACCGAGATTTATTATCTTCCAGCTTGATCATTTGTCCTAAACCAGTAGTTGCTCCATGCTCAATGGCCAACTTCGCATCATTGTAGGACGCAAATGAAGAAGTTCCTTTCTTAGAAGGCTCAACAATAGACAAGGCTTGGAACGGTGTCCCAACCTCATCCTCAGCATCAATGTAAGAAAAGGAAGACAGATGGCTAACCAAGAGAGCCTTCTCTCCCCCTACTTCCACCAACTTCTTGTTCTTTACGAACTTCAACTTTTGGTGTAAGGTGGATGTCACGACGCCTGCCTCGTGAATCCATGGTATGCCCAACAAACAGCTATATGATGGGTGAATATCCATGACCTGAAAAGTGATCTGGAAATCACTAGGTCCTATCTTGACTGGGAGCTCAACCTCGCCAATCACAGTCTTGTGCGATCCATCAAAAGCTTTGACGACCACTCTACTCTTCCATATGGGAGGCCCCTGATATGAAAGTCTGGAAAGAGTGGACTTTGGCAACATATTCAACGATGATCCTGTGTCTACCAACACATTAGACAAGGCATCATCTTTGCAATTCATAGAGATGTGAAGTGCCAAATTGTGGTCTCTTCCCTCCTCGGGGAGATCAGTATCACAGAAAATCAGGTTGTTACAAGCAGTAATGTTTGCAACAATGCTATCAAACTGTTCTATGGTGACGTCGTGATCCACGTACGCCACGTCCAACACCTTCTGCAAATCTTCACGGTGTGGCTCAGAGTTCATTAACAAAGACAACACTGATATCTTTGAAGGCGTTTGTAGCAGCTGATCTACAACATTGTATTCACTCCTCTTGATGAGCCTCAACATCTCATCACAGTCCTCTCTAATCATGCCGTTCTGGCTAGCAGGGACAGGAGCTCTAGCAACAGCGGTAGGTCTGTCAACAGCAAGTGCCGGATTCCGACAAGAAGAAGAGTTCCCCATAGGATGGGTAGCACTATCAGCAACATCAGCTCTTCTGGTGTCAGCCTGGGTTTCGGCGGCGTCGAAAAAACACGACCACTACGGGTCAAACCATTGACATCAGCAATATTGGCAACAGACGTGGAGGGAAAAGGAACCTCCTTCCCATCTTCTAATGCAAACGCATTATATCGATAGGGAACAACCTTATCGGAAGAGTATGGAACAGGGCCAGCTGGCTTAATGATAAGAGAGGGAGAAGCCTTCTGCTTGCTGCCATCATATCTGACGACAACAGGCTCAGGTATCCTGAAGACAGGGGATATAACATTATCCTCATCAGGATTCTGAAGTATCTCAATCACACCCTGATCTAGCATTTCTTGGATGTCTTTTCTGACTTGACGACATCCCCTCTAATTGACAGTGGATACACGGCAACTGTCGTGGTCATGCTCATAGTGACTGTATCCACATAACAGTCTATGCATCTCGACCAATGATTGTCTAATATGGCTGACATACCTAACCTTGTATTTTCCAGGGCAACCCTGAACCATGTTGACAGCAGATTTCCCATGCTCCGACAATTGGTTCTTCTTCACATTAAGACCTACTTCCTCGAAAAACAAAATACCACTTCTAACAAGGTCCTGAACCTTGGTCTTGAGAGGGTAACAGTTCTCCACATCATGTCCGGGAGCACCAGAATGATAAACACAGTGAAGCCCATGCTTATACCACCACCGAGGGTTGGTAGGTATAGCAGGTGGATCACTTGGAGTAATCAATTTCCTTTCAATCAATGAAGGATATAATTCAGCGTAGGTCATTGGAATAGGATCAAAAGTGACCCTCTTCCTATCATAGCTAGTGCTGGTTTGATTATTGTTTCGAGGCTGGTAGGCCTGCCGTTGAGGACGATGTTGTTGTTGTTGGTACTGTTGATGTTGCTGTTGCCGGTTCTGATGCTAATAATGTTGGTTCTCTCTAAATACAGGTGCTATATGAGCCACCTGGTGTTGGTTACTGGCGAGACGCACAGTCTTTCTCTTCACAGAGGGTCTTCTTGATTTGACATGGGAGGTCACAGCATGTGCCTCACCATCATTCTTCTTAGCAAATGCCCCATAACATTTGGCAGAAGAGCCTTCTTCTCTAGTCAGGCGCCCTTCCTTGACTCCCTCTTCTAGACGCATCCCCATGTTCACCATCTCGGTGAAGTCAGAAGGAGCGCTAGCAATCATCCGCTCATAGTAAAAAGAGCTTAAAGTCTTGAGAAAGATCTTCATTATCTCTTTCTCTTCGAGTGGGGGCACAATTTGTGCAGCCAATTCACGCCACCTCTGGGCGTACTCCTTAAATGTTTATTTCTTCTTCTCGGACATGGCCCTCAGTTGGTCCCTATCGGAAGCCATATCAACGTTGTATTTGTACTGCTTGACAAAGGCTTCGCCAAGGTCGTTGAAGGAGCGGATGTTCGCACTATCCAGGCCCATGTACCATCTCAAAGCGGCACTGGAGCAGTCTGTCATGGAAGTAGTGGATCAGGAGTTGATCGTTGTCATTCTGAGTCGACATCTTGCGTGCATACATCACAAGATGGCTGAGAGGGCAAGTGTTTCCTTTGTACTTTTCAAATTCAGGCACTTTGAATTTAACAAGAATCTTGACATTAGGTACGAGACAAAGCTCAGCAGCAGATTTTCCAAAGAGGTCCTTCCCTCTGAGAGTTTTAAGTTCCTTGCGAAGCTCAAGGAATTGATCATTCATAGCATCCATTTTCTCATAGACATCTGGGCCCTCAGATGGCTCAGAGTGATAAATGGTGTCATCTACTCTCGGCAAAGTATGCACGACTGGAGGTGGCACAGCAAGGACCGAGCTAAATGCCGGAAGAGAAGCAAATGTAGGGGCGAGACCCTCTAGAACAAAGTTAGCGGGCATCCCCCAGGGAAACCCGGCTGGCATAGCAGACGGCGCAAAGTGAGCACTAGAAGCAGGCACGGTAGAGGAAGTAACCTCTGAAATGACCGTCCTCTGGGGAGGAGTTGAAGGCGTTGGAGAAGACTGGCTTTGGGCGGCCAAGAATGACTCCATCAGGGCAGTCAATCTTGCCATTTCCTCTTTGAGTTCTCTGTTCTCTTGCTCGAGGTGATCCATTAGCTTTGATGAGTTGGCTCTGGTGTAGTACCGGTGCGTCAACTTGTCTTCAAAATAAATGAAGAACACAGAGTTAGACCACTGAACAAGAAGCCCTGGAACAAAACCTGCTTATGCACATGATGCATGCAATGCTTGTGCATATGATTTTATTTTTATCAGAGGAACTTTTAGAGATCTATTTGCAAACATTTGGAAATATTAATCATTTATACATATATGGAATAATCATATCAATAATATATGGAAAAAAGTTTACACCAAAAAAGTACAGTCTTGGTAACCAAATACAATACAAAAGAGAAGGAAAATGAACATCCTATGGAACCCTAGAAACAATCATCCAAAGCTCTCGAGACTGGAAGATAAGCTGCACGAAGCCTCTTCACCTTTCTCTCATAGGCTGCCTCCATATCTGCCTTCTCCTTGGCGAGTCGATTGTACTTCCTCTTCCAAGACCTGGAAGACTGAGGAAGAAGAGAAGTCACCACATCATCAGGCTCGTCGATAACCTAATGCTCCAGAAACTCTATCAAAGAATCCTTATCTCTAAGCTGCTGAAGTAGCTCTTCTCGCTCACGGACCCAAGCACGCGAACGGTCTTCATCTCTCAACTCCTCTGCTCCTTGGTCAGGGAGGGCTGAAGGCCCAGCCATAACCATAGGTGTAGGTCTCGGATAATCATAGGGCATGCGGTACTCAAAAGCTCTCCTCCTCACCCACGAGGTATAGGGTTCCAAAGCAATACAATTCTTCAGACCAAGCTCTTTCCTTCCATCCCTATGAATCTTGCGCCAAGCGTGAACCATCCTGCCCTTCAAGTCTTGGGGATCTTTACCCTCTTGAAAGAACACACCTTCTAACAAAATGTTATTATGTTTATCCTTTAAGGGGAACCCAAGCTGACGACGTGCCAAAATAGGGTTGTAGTTAATTCTACCACATGTACCAAGAAGAGACACATTGGAGAATTCACCACAAGAGTCGATAATCTGCACACCATCATACATAGGTTGTACCAAAAGATATTATCATTAGTGAGAGACATAAGTCTCGTGGACCACCGTGGACATCCTTTGTTCTCCTTGAAGGCGAACGTCTGTGGCAAGTGCGAAATAAACCACTTGTACAACAGAGGCAAACATCACACAATGGTACCACCACCCTTTGCATTCCTCATATGCAAAGAGAAATAAGTGTCACCCAACAGGATAGGAACAGGATTAAGAGTAGAGAAAATCCTAATAGCATTCACATCCACAAACTTGTCGATGTTGGGGAATAACACTAGCCCATAGATGAGAAGTACAAATATGGCCTCAAAGGCGTCCTCACTCATGTCCTTCCCAAACATATTAGCTTGAGCAATGAGGAAATCAGATGGGAGACCTTGAATTCCACCTTTGGTAGTCATATGAGCACCAACAACAGATTCATCTATATGCAATAGATCAGCAATCTCTTGAGAAGTAGGAACTCTCTCCAAGCCACTGAACGACAGCTGATCTAGAATAGGTATACCCACAAGATATGCACACTCCTTAAGCGTAGGCAAAAGTTGGAAATCCGAAAAAGTGAAGCAACGATACAAGGGATCATAAAACTGCACCAGCACACTCATCAGACCTTCGTCCACCTGAGTAGCAAGAATAGACAGAGGCTTCCCATGGCGAGATTTGAACTCCAAGGGATCTAATACATAGGATGTTAAATTCCTTAACTCTTTCAAGTCGGGTTGTCTGAAACTGTACTTCTTTGTATTCCTTCTTCGCTTATCCATATCTGAAAATTTGCAAATAGACCTCTTAAGTTCCTTGAAAATTTTCTCATTGTTGATGATATGGATGTGTATGAATGCATGAATGCAACAATCACACTCAAGGATCAAGCAAAACATACCACACAAAGGTCATGGGATGGATCAAGTCATCCTTAATATCAATCATCCATTTTGGTGGATTATGGTTTACACCTTATCAACACCCAAGTTCCATTGATATTAAGGATACACAAGAACGAATCAACCGCGAATCAAGGGTTTGTTGCAAGTCACGAGCATGGAGTCTCGGTTAAGAACCACCCAAAGGGAGTGTACTATGGTTAAACCTGACAATCATGTTCTACAAGAGGTTCCCATAGTCATCATCCCATCTTTCGGATATTATCGGATAAACGACTACTCGTATTCCAAAAATATTCTCAAGAGAGACTCTTATGAGTGTAGTATCGCGTAACAATCGTATCAAATCTTACACTTGAACGACCTTCGTACTACGTCCTAAAATAGGCCAAGATGGGCTTGGTAAGCTAAGGTCCTTGGCTTCTAAGGCATATATTGGAAAGAGTAATGCCTAACCACGACTACTCGTGTGACATTATTGATCCCAACATAACCTCCACCAAGTGAATGGGCTTGCAAGTCAACTTGCTAAGGAATAACTCCACACAAGTCAACAAGACTATGCCATCCTCCTATCATAAGTGCACTCAAGTTCGGGTATAGAACTCATCTCACAAGAGACCACCAAGCACACAAGCAGTTGATATATATATCAAGCAATTCATACATTACAAACAATACAGTCATCCCAAATTTGCACAAAAATATGTCACAAATAAATATAAGCATACAATACAACAAAGGTAAAAAAGTAGGCAAAACCCACTAGGCAAAAGACTTCCCCAGCAGAGTCGCCACTTTTCTATAGCGGGATATTCGTTACCTTTAGATTTATTGAATAAATCAAAACTAAATCATACAATTCGAGTCGCCACCGCACTTATATTTATCCAGAGGAAAGGTTAGAAAACGAACAAAAACCGAGAAGTTTTATCAAATCAAAAACTAATAAAAATGTCAGAGATCTGGGTAAGGGGGTTGGTTATGCAATGGGAAGGTTTTAAGCACCCAAAACATCCTTAGTACTCTAAGGGAGCCCTTTTTACAAATGTTGTAAGGTAGGTTGGTATTTGTGAAAAATATTTGTGCAAACATGATTGGGGAGATGAGAGAAGAATATACAAGTTATTTACAATTTTGTGTTTGAATGGATAAACCCATTGCCTACGTACCATCTTAAAAAGGTAGGATCAAAACCTCGTAGTTCGGGATAAAAATATCAAAAGAAGTTGGTGAATTGATTGGTCAAAATCCTTAAGGTCTTTTGTTATCAAAGGGAGAAAACTCAACCTAAAAACCACAAATCCACCATGTGAGGAGAGCTTCAACATGCTAGTGAGGGGTTAACCCTATAATAAGCATGGAAGACTTATAGTCCATCACTAAGGATATAGGTGAGTATTATATCAACCTCTAGGATAACTCTAACCTAATAGCTAATGTTTATGAAAAGCTTTAACACAAATGGTCATTGGAACCACACAACAATTGAATAAGTTGTATTTACAAATGAAAAGTATTCACAAAGTAAGGTCAAAGTTGACTTAGGATTCAATTCAAAATAAGTGTTATGAAAAGAGTTTGAAAAATCAAAGGCATAGTGCCTAGGTTTCTAATTTGTAAAACAATGTTAATGTTTGCACAAAATTTTGGCTTGGGTTAGAGTGGAGAGAAGAAGATAAGGGCTAGGTCCTAAACATGCAAAGATGAAGGAAGAGAAATAAAACCACATTGGAGTTCCCTTCTTGAGATCATAAATATGATCCAAGTTGCTCCATTCCTTTGGACTTAGCAAGCAATAAGCAAATAACTCAAGCAATCAAGCAAATAATCAAACAAGCTCCTAGGAATCTTCCAATTGGCTTTGTCTCTCTCACTTTGGATGATCATGACAATGTTTCTTCTACTTGGCTCAAGTTTAGGATCCCTAGCACACAAGAACACACAAATCAAAAGGTTTCATAATTCAATAGAAAGAATGGACAAGAGTGAGTTTAGAATTAGGTCCTTTCAATGCCTTCTTCAAGATTAAGCATTCTAAAGGCATGATGCCTAGTTGCTCTTTGACAATTTTTCTTTTTAGGATTCTAAAGTAATGAGGCCTAGTTGCTCTTCAAACTCCATTAGCATAGGTAAGGTCCTAAACTCTATGTCCTTTCTCCATTTGCATTGGGTTCACACAAACAAAACAAAACAAGCACAATAGTATATAAACAATAATGTACTCAAGTGAGCAAAAGGCAAATTGCATTAACATAAACATGAGCTCAAGTGAGCAAAGGGCAAAGACAAATGACTTAATGTGCAAGAAATTAAACTGCATTAAAGTAAATTGCAAGAATTAAAAGTTAGTAATTAGTAGTTAGTGTTAGTGTGCCATAAGGCAATTTAGCGCTATGTTAAGCAATCGTAAGTGGACTAATGTAGTAGTCACACCTACCTGAGGCCGGTCAATAAAACTATAGGCAAAAAGCACAAGTTAGAGACCATGACTAGTAAGCCAATCTCCTATAACTTGTCATGCCAAAAGAACAGAAGAATGATCTTGTATGGATTTAGGTTTTTTGCTTGACCAAGAAGCAACCTATCTCTAATGCAAAGCAATTCACTTGATCTTTGATCAAGATGAACTTGATTTGGATTAAAGAAGGTTAAGCCCCTCATATGTCAAGGCTAACCACCAATCATTAACTCATTGATCAAAAAGAAAAAAAAAGAAGAAGAAGAAATGGAATGTACACAAATTGAAAATCAAATAACATAACCACCACACACTAATCAAACATGAATGGAATCAACATCAATCAATGGTAAACAGAAGTGAGATGAAGCTTAGAAGTCAAAAAACAATAAAAATATATTTGGTATTTTTTGGAATTAAAATAATACTTGAATTAAAATAAACAAATAAAGGTCAAACTTCAAATCCATTTCAAATCAACTTGGAAAATTTATGGTGTTCAATCTGAGTTTGCTCAATTCATGAAATTAAATGCACAGATCAATTGTCTCTCACATGAGGACTTCAAAGGTACCAAGCAATGCAAGAAATGATCAGTATCCAAGGAGTTTTGAATCAAAAAGTTTGAATAACAACCTTTGAAGTGCAACTTTCAAACACTTGATCTGCTGCAATTCTTTGATGCAATGTGATCTTGAGATGGCAAGGAAGCAAGGTCTAGGAATTGAAGCTCAATGATCAACCAATGAAGTTTAAAATTGAACTTGAAAATTGAAAGAGAAAAGTAAAATTCCTTTTAATGGAGGCTGGGATTTTACTTTTGCAGCAATTCAGGCGCCTTGAGGTTGGTTTTGAATGAAGCCAGGCATGTGTATTTATATCAAGAGATGATGCAAGCAATGGAAAACTTGTGTGTGCATGAGCTTGGGTCCTCCATGCATGGGCTTGTATAGGCGCATGGGAGGCCCAAACTTGATTGGTTTTGCATGCTGATGATGAAACAAATGAAATTGGACGTGTACATGGCAAGGCAATGTGGTGTGCAAGCAATTTAATCATGTTATGCATAATTGAACACAAATCTTCTCCTCTTCGAAAATGCCCTTTGCAAAATTGAAACATAGCCATGTGGATAATGGTTGGAAAGGTCTTGACATGAGGAACAAATGTTATGTTGAACAAAAATCCATTTGGTGGTCGGAAGTTATTGAAAACATGCCATGAAGTTCAAGGTACAAAACATGTGTATGGAAATTTTTCCAAAATGGACCAACTTCAAGCCCTTCTGTTTTAATGATGAAAGCCTCAAATGACAAAACCTTCAACATAAAAGTTGTAGATATTTTCAATAAAATCAATTTGGACTTAAATTTTGCATCATTTGGAGTTTTGATGAGAAAGTTATGGGCACTTGAAGTTGGACTTTTTCACATTTCAATGACTTTGGTCCAAAGTGACATATAATGTTTTGTATTATCACATGTGTTTCTTTTAGAATTATGAAATTTTGTCCAACATAACAATTGAATTAGACATTTTAAAATTTCCAATTCATTTGGTCCCACCTCAAAATCATGAAAAATGAAGGAGTTAGGTCCTTGGG
This sequence comes from Lathyrus oleraceus, assembly GCF_024323335.1. Lineage (NCBI taxonomy): Eukaryota > Viridiplantae > Streptophyta > Magnoliopsida > Fabales > Fabaceae > Lathyrus > Lathyrus oleraceus. The sequence goes on along the minus strand of NC_066584.1, from coordinate 234,624,762 downwards.
AAGTTGACCTAAAATTAGGGTTTTAGTCAAAATGACCTATAATGTTTTGAAATGAATGATGACCTTACTAGTTTCAACTGGATTTTTGATGAACATGAAAGTTGTTCATATGGTTATTAATTACATTTTTTTAGCTTGGGGTCATCTTCATTTGACAAACACATCAAAAGTTAGGTCTCAGTGGATTTCAAAATAGTCAGATGAATTGACTGATCAACTTCTCAAGTCCAAACTTCAAATCTTAATGAATTGATGACTGAGGACACTCACATAAGCTCAAATATGCATGAAATTATGAATGAAAGAACTTCCATTAATTGTATTTGATCATGGGTTGAGGTTGCTTCATGAGCAAGGCACGGTCAATGCACAATTGAATTAGGGTTTCCTTGGGAAACAATCCTGAAGCCCTTTGGCTTATCTTGGTAAAATTGATAAATTGAGATACTTGGGAGGCATATATGATGGTTGAGAGCTTTGTGAACCATTGGCATGCTTGCTTTCAACTTCATCTGGCCATTTTAATGAGTATAGGGGCCTCCTAGGAGCCTTGGATCACATGATTGTTCAAGCTACAAAACAAACAAAGTTCGTGACATATTTTTGTGCTTTTGGTTAGTAAACAAAATAAGAAAAGAAATAATATACAATTCAAGCATGCTTGGTGGTCTCAAACCAACTCACACAAGTGCTAACCCAAGGTTTAAGGAGCCAAGATGCTATGATCCTAGAGGCAAATGCAATGATATGATGCCATGAGGGATCTTAGGGTCAAAATTAGGGTCTTACAGTATGAGGGCCAAAAGATCATTAGCTCTTTCACCTTTTCCCGTGAATAGGGACTTTGTCATCTTTCCAATTAAACAAGATCTGCATGTCTCATATGATTCATAATCAAAAGAGTCCAAGAGTCCATCTTTATGGAGTTTGGAAATGTGTTTCTCATTTATGTGGCCTAATCGACAATGTCAAAGGTAAGTTGGATTTAACTCATGAGGTTTCATCCTTTTAGCATTAATGTTATAAATAGGCATTTCAAGATCAAGGACATATAGTCCATTGTTCATTTGTGCATTAGCATAGAATATATCATTCAAATAAATGGAGCAACAATTGTTCTTTATTATAAATGAAAAACCAATCTTGTCTAAACAAGAAACTAAAATAATACTCCTGCTAATTGCAGGTACATAATAACAGTTCTCTAACTGAATTATTAAACCACTAGGTAAAGTCAATACATAAGTTCCTACGGCTAAAGCAACAACCTTTGCTCCATTGCCAACTCGTAGGTCAACTTCCACTTTTGCCAAATCTCTACTCCTTTTTAGCCCTTGCACATGGGTATAAATGTGAGAACCTCATCCAGTATCAAATACCCATGACGCATAAGTAGATAAATTAATTTCAATAATAAAAATACCTGAAGTTGAAGTCTCTACTCCATTCTTCTTAGCTTCCAGGTACTTTGGGCAGTTTCTCTTCTAGTGTCTGGTCTTACCGCAATGGAAGCATGTGCCTTCCTTTGCTATGCCTCCACTAGGCTTCAAAGCAGGAGCAGTGGGTTTGGGTTTGACAACTTCCTTGCCTATCCCTTTATCACCCTACTTGGTGGGTCTTTTGTTTTGTCTCTTTCCATTTCCGATCATCAGAATGGACTTCCCTTTTGACTTCAGATTCTGCTCAGCAGTTCTTAACATGGCTAGCAGTTCAGGAAGAGATTTGTCCATATCATTCATATTGAAATTAAGGATAAATTGACTAAATCTATCTGGCAATGATTGCAAGATCAAACCAGTCACAAGTTCCTTTCCGAGGGGAAACCCCAACCTCTCTAGGTTCTCCACATACCCAATCATCTTGAGCACATGGGGACCTACAAGGGCTCCTTCAGCTAACTTGCCGTGAAAAAGGGCTTTTGAAACTTCAAACCTTTCATGCTTTGCCTGCTCTTGATAGAGCATCTTCAGGTGTTCGATCATATCGAACGCTACCATGTTCTCATGTTGCTTTTGCAACTCTGAGTTCATGGTAGCTAGCATGAGGCAAACAGTTTCATTGGCATCATCGACATGCTTCTTATAAGCATCTCTTTCTGCCTTAGGTGCCGAACTAGGAGGTTCCTCTTCAGAAACAAGTTTCTCCAAGACATACAACTTTCTATCATGTTTAAGGGCAATCCTCAGATTTCGGTGCCAATCTAGAAAATTTGTCCCAGACAATTTTTCCTTATCAAGGATTGATCGTAAAATGTTTTTAGAGGTGTTTGTTGTCATGGTAATCTACATGAAAATATAAGTATCAATAACATATTTAATTAGGCATTTAATTAAATATGCTCCCACCATTTTACTCAAAACAAATGACCCTCACCATTTGATTCGGAAAATCACGTTGAAAGATTTTCTAGTGGGTCGAGATCCACATTTCACTTTGTTTTAAGTCCGCGTAGGCGGATTACACAAAACTAGGTTATTTAGGTAGGAACTCCTTCCAATCGTATCTAATACAACTCTCGAATATTTTAGTTGAGTGAATAACTCCTTATTCTAATCCATCACATGGATCATTTCCAACTCTTGCTTCTAAACATATATAATCTTATTATAGTTTGTTTAGTTAAGTTTGACCCATTGTTTTAGCAATTGGATATTACAATTATCCCATCGCACCTTACTAATAAAGAATATGCACCCCGCGTAGGCGAAACCTACATTATTCGATACTAGTCTTGATGAGTGCTAAAACTTGGAAAGCATAAACTTAATATTTAATTTGAGGGAATTTGCAATTATTCTGATCTCACCGACTTATTTATCATATAAATCGTCTCTCACATTCATTCACAATGAAACAGTTATGGCCCCTAGCGCAATTATTCTCCCAAGCCAATGAGAGAACCCAAACTAACCTAATAACGATCTAAGCTTCTCCAAGCAAGATCTTCAAGGTTGTCATCCTTTGATATTGTATTCTTCTCTTTCTTCATAATAATACATTACATAAAAGAAACTCGTTTTACATACGAGGGAGTGAGGTGAGAAAAGAAGTTACATTAAGAGATAAAAAGAGAGGCACGACACGTAGGTCGTATTTTAAAATCCTAAAATAAAATAAAGGAAAACTAAGGCCATAACCGATCACCACAAGACAATAATAATAAACAATTTATTATTATTAATTTAAATTCTGTCAATTAAATAAACCAAATTAAATTTTAGCGACCGATCACATTACAGAGAGTTAGCCGGGGGTTCCGCTGCCCGGTCAGCGAACGGTGGTTCCGCATCAACACTTGATAATTTAAAGTACAACTCTTGCGCAATCACAATCCTAATTGCATAACTCTTTGACAACACAACCCTTGTACCGTCATGAACCCTAATGCACCAATTTCAGACCGTCAAACACACCTCGACTGTTATGTCAGTATGATTGATTAACACATCATTGCTTCACCATACTAATGTCGGATTAAGAAGCAAATGACCATTGATAGCTCAAAGGAAAACAACCATTAAGTGTTTGAATGAACAAAACAAAAACAATATATCATATATACCGTATTTTGCATCAACATTACTTATATCATATATATACTTGATCGATCTCAATTGCATAACCTATGGCTGATCGATGTATCGCTACTTCACCTTACTAACATCGGATTCCGAAGCATAGTCAACATTAATCATCCGAATTGTACACACATGATGCCAAACTTAATCACTCGTTTATTCTTTGATTCATTCTGTCTTTTAATCTTATTAATACAGAAAATACAGAAAATAAACAGTTATCAGATACATGGTTTCGTAAGTGGCTCTGATACCACTGAAGGAGAATAGCGATCCAAAACGCATCAGAATTTTAAAAAAAAATCTCCTTTAGTGATCCTTACGAATGGGCATGATCAATGATAGAATCGTTACCTCTTATGACGATTGAAACCTTTGATGTAGATCTAAGAAGCGATCACGAACGTTGAATGGTGACAACACCTCTACTCAGTCCACACGAACGAATTCCTTCAATCTCAGTGCTAGCTTGAAACTGATTAAAGGCTTAGAGAGAGAGAGAGAGAGAGATAGAGAGAGAGAGAGAGAGAGAGAGAGAGAGAGAGAGAGAGAGAGAGAGAGAGAGAGAGAGAGAGGAGAGAGAGAGAGAGAGAGAGAGAGAAACGAAATTTCAACTGCACAAATGCTTCTGCATAATGGTTCTATTTATAGAACCACTTGTGTGGGCTGCAAGCTAAAAGCCTACTTAAGTGTATGTGACCCATATCTTATGATATGCCAAAATCACTTAAGTGCGTGGTACCTTACCATATTTCGTATTCTACTTAAGTACATTGTACCTTACGATGTTCTATAATTCACTTAAGTGAACCATACCTTACGGTGTTCCTTAGTTACTCTATCTCTCACCAATCCGTCCTTTTGTGTATGACACTGTAGGTTTTCGCGACATTAGCAATTATATTAAATCACGTATTTTACATAATAAACAGTGAGCGGTATCTAGCAACACATCACTGCTACCAAAGACACGAAAATGTCATGTGATCTGACAAATCCTTTTGTGATAATACTTATGTGTATAATTACCCTTTTTCCCCTATGTCTATATTGAACACAAGGCATAGACTGTGTCATCCTTGTCCAGTTCAATATTGGGCCCGTAGACATTTCTCCTGTTACGCATGATGGGCAAATTCCATCTAGGTCACTCATGTCCCTCAGCATGCTTCGTGGAGTACCCATCAACTGTCTTTATGGTCATCCATTTACGGACAATGTTTGATCAACAATAAGGCACTCGACTCTACATCTAGGGTTCATAGTGGTTTCATGTCGAAGGGTGGTATACACCACTATCACCATGAGAATAACTTATGATACTTTGCATAACATTCTATATAGTATTCTCATAGAGGGTCAATCTAGTATAAAGATTACTCTTAATATTCATACCTATGTTTAAGACTTGATAACTCCTTATCTATGATCAATGAGACATGATAATCAGTCTATATACATAATAGTTTTAATGCTTTAGTTTTATCCCAGTTTACAACAAAGCTCGACTACGGATACTTTAAGAATAATGTCCTTATGTTTAATGGGATCTCATGATTAAGTCACACTTGATACATTAAACGAACTAACTATTCTAGAGACTTTATTAAACAAACATAATAAATAAAAAGCCTTTTATTATTAATAAATAACTAGATACAAGTACCAAAAGTATTGCCTCTAGGGCTTACACCAACAGAAATTACCTCATCGGAGAAGAAGCTCAAATCAGACTCATGTGATCTTCTAACCTTTTCTCTCTATACTTTTCTTGATGCAAATCTTTTTCTCCTTCTACCTTCCATATTCTTCTTCTTGAATTCGTGAATGAATATGAGTGTTTAGCTGAATCAAATGTTCTGAGTTTGTGGCTTAGAGGTTGAAATTGAGGTTCTGATGAATTAAATTTGATGGAGGTTGAAGATGATAATGGAATTTGAAGATTGAAGGTGTATGTGAATGTGTGAATTCTGATAAAAAAATGGTTTTTTGTGATGATTGGAAGATGCTTGGTGTTTTGAGATGAAAATAATTAACCATCCCCATGATTGGAGATATTTAGGTTTATATAGTTGGTTAGGTTGTGGGATTCATGAGAATTTTGTTAGGGAAGTGTAAGTGTAATTGCTGAAATCGAGGGTGATTTTGTTATTTTCTATTTGATGATTCATTGATATCGCGACATCCAGTTAGGTGAGATGTCAATGATTACTTAGTTGATGACCACTTAGTTAGGTGAAATGTTCAGTTAGGTCATGATGTGGTTATTTGATATGGTGATTTTTATACTGCTTAGCATGGTTAGTGATAGGAAATGTTACTGATTGTTTGGCTTGGAATGTTTTAGCTCTAAATTTTTATGATGCATTAGTTGGTCTGCATGTCATGTTAAACTGATGCTTGATTGGAAATGCATTACAAGCTGATTAATGTTCTAATGGTGATATCAGTTGGGATGTCTTAATTCAATGGCTTATGATTGATTGCAGACTTGGTTGTTAAATGTAGGCCAGGTCCATTTGGTTTGTTCATGATGACTTAATGCAATGGTTGTATGAGCAAGGCCAATGTTTTATGTAGAATGGTGAGCCCTTGCTACAATGTCTGGTGGTTGTAGACTGACTTGCAGGTATGTGTTGGCATGTGGATGTTGGATTGATGATTTTTTACCCTACAGGTTTGCTTATGATTACTTGGATGAAGATTGTGCATGGTGTGCATTTGGTGTAGGTTTGCCACAGACTGGTTGGTTGCTAGATGTTGCAGGTTCTGACTTGTTGTTAGCAAGGTTTTATGGTGCTTGCTACAAGGGTCATTTGCAGGTCTTGATGTATTGTTGATTGGCTTGTTGCTAGATAGATGTAGGTGATGTTGCATAGGCTATGTCCATGGCTTGTTGGGTAATGGTTGCTTGGATGGATGTTGTAGGTAGGTTATGAGTTGGTGCAGGCCTGTTCACAATTGTTCATGTGCTAGGTTGTGAAATGGTTTTGCTGAATGATGCAGGTTGACAAAATGTGTGGAGTTCAGGTCATGGTGACTTGCTGAAGGCTGATGCAAGGCAAGCTACAAGTTACAATGGTTCATATGCTGACGTAGGGCCAGGTTTGTAGCAAGTTGACAACATGGTAAGCTTTGATTTTTGCTAAATTTTGTAAATCGCTTTCAATGTGTTTTAGGCAATGTTTATGTGATGCATTTTGTTTGGATTTATTGTGATAACATGACTTTTTTGGACATGTGGAGGGCAATATGCAAGCTGTGTAGCAATACTTGGTTCATGGCAAATGCAAGATGACCTAAGTTCAAAGATATGGTGACCAAGTTTGTACAATTATGGGATTCTTGATTGTGAAGCAAAATGGCACATCAAGAAATCAAATATGGATGAAGATGTAACTAAAACTAGGTTTAGGAGGAAAAAATGCAATGGTTAACTTTGGTCAACTGGTTGACCAAAAAGTCAATAGTTGACCAGAAAGTCAATAGTTGACCAGAAAGTCAATTTTTTTTAAAAATGTAATTTTTTATTTCTTTTTTTTTTGTAATGAACTATTTATGTATTAATAAATGGATGGAAAGATCAATGATTGAAATGGAATGACTATGCATGATCGTGAATAAAAACTTGACTTTTGAATGAACTTTAACAAAGAACCAAATTGATTTACGAATGAAAAAAACACCTCCAATCACTTGAATCATAAGGACCATGAACATATGCTAACACGCGAGCCAAATGGACTAAGATACATGGATGAACCAAGAATAATTTCCCCTATAAATCACAATGGATCAAGGGACAAATAATGGACCAAATGACCAATGCAACCATGAATCAATGACCAAAGACCTATGAATTTGAAAGTACCATAGGCTTAGAATCAATGGATTAGGAGTGTACAAGTAGAATGCATATGTATGGATTCTTGAACACAACCATGAACCAGATGAAATCCCAAGCGTATAAGCATGTAGGTCAAATTAATAGTTCTCATGCACAAAGCAAGTTTAATGATTAATGATTCATGACATGATGTCCGAGAATCTCCTCCCCATGAATTAGAGTTTCAGTCAATCCAATGGTCAAAAGTCAAATCAAAATGGCATACAAGTACTAATCATCCTTGATCAGGGTTTCATGATGCACACCTCCTAATCAAAGTCTTCAAACTAAGGATAAAATATCCACAACCAATCTCCCAACAAATGGGCCAAAAGTTAGGGTTTAGTGGTCAAATCAATGCTCAAGAGGTCAAACATAAGATCCCATATGTGCAAAAGTCCAAAATTAGGATTTTTATGCACAAATGAATGCCATGTTGTGGTCTATTTGATTCAAGGTCCCAAAATCAATGAATTAGGGTTTCACCCTACATGACGAGCAAATGATGGACAATACCATAACCCTAGGGCTTGATCCACAAGAAAACCCTAGATCATGTTAACCACAAACTTTGAATATGTGATGATTATTAGCAATTATTAATATGAATGAATGATGCACATGACTGAAGCATGAATTAGTCCAAATGAATTCTCAAGCCAAAGGTTAGATGAAAAGTGGAAAAGGGGGAGGGTAAGTTTTGGGGTATGACAACTTCCCCTATTTAATCATCTTAAACTTGAACGTGCAAATTGTGATAACTTCTCGATTATTCAAGGTAGAAGTGGATTAAATACCAAAATATCCGAGATTTGTCCATTGAGAACGATTGTAATATGAGAGATGTAGGTGGCATGTATACTTTCATAGGTTCATCTGTTGGGAGTTTATTGAAGATATTTTATGGGGAAATATATCAATCATAAAGGAAAAACATGATATGTATGCTATATGAAATGTATGATTCACTTTTTTATGATGCATGAATGCTATGTGGCCACATGGATGATATTTACAAGGTAAGGTTTATGGTGTAGGGTAGACTTCGACTCACTACTAGGCATGGCAACGGGGCAGGTCGGGGACGGTTTTTACCTCCCCCAAACCCAAACCCGAATCCCCAAACAATCTCCATTCCCCGTCCCAAACCCAAAAGGGGATGGAGAATTAAAACCCAAACCCGTCCCAAACGGGTTCGGGTTGGGTTCGGGTATCCCCGCCCCGCTACCATTCATTTAGTGAAATCAATTTTTTTAATAGAAATATTTAATTTTTTAAAAGTCAAATTACATTACAAATAATAAAATTAAACAATCTAAAAAAATTCCATACGTATATTTTGAATACTTTAAATAATTAATACAAATCAAAATATTAAAACATTGACCACTTATTTAATATTCTAAATCATCAAAAATAAATAATAATGTACATGATAAAATAAACGGGGCGGGTTCGGGGTGGGTACTAGTGTCCCCATTACCCGACCCGTCCCCATATTTTATAATCGGGGAAAACCCAAACCCAAACCCAAACCCAGTCAAAGCGGGTTTTCCCCGTCAACTTCGGGGTGGGTTTGGATGGGTACCCGCAGGTATGGGTTATGTTGCCATACCTACTCGCCACTAACTGCACCAAAGAAACTGTATTGACGAAATGCTTCACGTTACCACCACTGTTGGAGATTTTAACTCGGTCCGACCGGGGAGGAAAATATATATGATCCAACCGGGAAGTCATTAAGATGCTTCCGGATATCAAGCAATTACTATAGACTACCGATTTCCCTTTAGAACTTTTCAGGTAATCAAAGCAATGCATAAAGTTTTCCTTTAATGTAGCTTTTATTATGCTCAAAGTATTATAGCATTATGTGATCAAAATAAACAGTTAGTTTGAAAATAAAATGCGAGGGAAATGAAAAGCAATTGACAAAGAAAAAATGAATTTTATTGATTAAAAAACTGTACATATAATGTGTGTACAAGGATGCACAAATCCTTAAAGAGGAAGTTGTAGAAATTGAAAACCAAAGCAAATGGCAGTGGGATTTTTTTTTTTTTGTATTTTTCCATTGATTACAACATCGACTATTATCCATTGTAAGATCTAGGTTCCAACACTTTGCTTTAGTTGGCGATGATTGGATCAATCTTTGACCGTTTGAGATCAAGCTCTAATGAGATAGGCTCAAGGGTTGTAGTCAAATGCCTTTATCCCTAACTTTTGCCTGAACATTTTCTATTTTTTTCGTCCACCAGGATACTCATTTTTACCTAAGTCACCCTTTTGGGTTTTCAACTTAGCGAGTTTTTTTCTATTTATTTGATCTCTAACTTTTGCATGGACATTTCATTTTTTTGTCCTTCGAGATACCCCTAGATTGTCCTTGCGGATGTCAATCTAGTGGACTTTTATTCATTTTTTCTAGGCATAATATTTTTTGACTATATCAGAGTTCACTGGCAATGGCAAATCTTCCCCCATCAATCGTGCTGAGGATCAAAGCTCCACCCGAGAATGTCTTCTTGACAAAAAAAAGGTCCTTCATAATTAGGAGTTCACTTTCCCCGTGGATCCGAGTGTATAGCGGAATATCTCTTGAGCATGAGTTCCCCTTCACGGTACACACAAGGGAGAACCTTTTTATCAAAAGCTCGTTTAAGGCGTCTTTGGTACAAGACACCATGGCAAATAGCTGTCAAACGCTTCTATTCAATTAGATTCAACTGATCATATCGAGATTGAACCCACTCAACTTCATCAAGGGCAACTTCCATGATAACCCTAAGCAAAGGAATTTCAACCTCAATTGGAAAAACAACCTCAATCCCATACACCAGTGAGAATGGAATTGACCTAGTGGAAGTACGACTCGAAGTTCTATAGTAATTCAAAGAAAAAGGTAGCATCTCATGTATATCCTTGTAAGTTCTGACCATCTTCTGGACAATCTTTTTGATATTCTTATTCGCTGCTTCTACGGTGCCGTTCATCTTGGTTCGATATGGTGAAGGGTTGTGATGCTCGATCTTGAATTCTTGACACAACTCACTCATCATTTTGTTATTGAGGTTACTGAAATTATCAGTGATAATCTTACTAGGAACACCATAGCAATAAATTTAATCTTTATTAATGAATCTGGTAATCACTTGTCGAGTGACATTAGCATATGAAGCAACTTCAACCCACTTGGTGAAGTAATCAATAGCAACTAGAATGAATCAAAGACCGTTGGAAGCTTTCGGCTATATTATTCCAATCATATCAATACCTCACATAGATAAGGGCCAAGGAGAAGTCAAAACATTCAATGGAGTTGGTGGCACATGGATCTTGTCATCATATATCTGATACTTGTGACATATTCTAACGAAGTTGTAACAATCGGCCTACATTGTTGTCTAGTAATAACCAACTCGAAGGATCGTTTTGGATATGGCGGTCCCTTTAGCATGTACACCTTCACAACCCTCATGTATGGACCTTATGATTGTGTTTTCCTCGTGTCTATGCACGCATCTGAGTAACACATAATGATAATTCCTTTTGTAAATCACATCACCATTTAAGAAAAACATTGAGCAAATCTTCCCAGAGCTTTCTTTTCAGTAATGGGTACACCCTCAGGATATTCTATTTTTCCAGATATCTTTTTATGTCATAGAACCAAGGTTTATCATCAGAATCCTCCTCAATTAATAGACAATATGTTGGTTCATCCAAGTGTTCAATGCGAATAACAAGTGCTTCATTCCTCCAACTGACTTTAAACATGGATGCAAGAGTAGCTAGAGCACCTACCAGCTGATTCTATTCCCTTGGGATATGATGAAAAGAGATTTCATCAAAATAGGGAATCAACTTCATGATATGCTCTATATAAGGAATCAATTTACTATCCCGAGTCTCCTAGTCTCCTTTAACCCAAGTGATTACCAGAGCAGAATCTCCGTACACTTCAAGAATCTTGATTCCCAAATCAATGGTTGCTTCATTACTGTAGATACACGCTTCATATTCTGCCATGTTGTTGGTGTAGTAAAAGCATAATCTAATAGTAAATGGAAGATGGAAGACAGTTGGAGAAGTAATGATTGCACCTATTCCATAACCTCAAGCATTAGAAGCACCATCGAACACGAGCGTCCATCGTGATTCTGGTTCGGGGCCTGGAATATTGCAGTCTTTGATAAACATGATATGTTCATCTGGAAAGTCAAACCTTATTGGTTGATAACCTTTCATAGGTTGGTGAGCAAGGTAGTCATAAAAACACTCCCTTTTATTGCTTTCTGGGTCACATAATGGATGCCGTACTCAGTTAACAACATATGCCAACAAGAAATTCTACCTATGACAACAAGCTTTTCAAAAATATACCTTATTGGATCCATCTTGGATATCAACAAAGTGGTACGGAAAACCATATGTTGTCTTAGGCGTCGAGCAACCCAAGCCATTGCATAATAATTTTTCTCCAAGAGTGAGTATCTGGTCTCACACTCAGTGACCTTCTTCCTCAAATAGTATACTACATGTTCTTTTCTACCTTTGTCGTCATGCTTACCCAAAACATAGCCCATAGATCCATCTAGTACCGTAAGATACATAAAAATAGGCCTACCGAGCATAGGTAGTATTAAGATTGGTGGTTCTTGCAAATACTTTTTTATATTGTCAAATGCCACTTGACAATCATTGTTCCACATGACCGATTGATTTTTCCTCAACAATTTGAAGATTGGTTCACAAGTAGCCGTTAAATGAGAGATAAATTTGGAGATGTAATTAAGCATACCAATAAAACCTCAAACTTCTTTTTATATTTTGGGAGGTGGTATATCTTGGATTGCTCAAACTTTATCGGGATCAACCTCAATGCCTTTCTGACTCACAATAAAACCCAAAAGTTTACCAGACCGGACCCCACAAGTACATTTTACTGGATTCAAACGTAATGTGAAATTTCGGAGTCTGGAAAATAATTTCCTCAAATGTTCTAAATGTTCGTTCTCAATTTTGGACTTGGCAATCATATCGTCAACGTAAACCTCAATCTCCTTATGAATCATATCATGAAAGAGGGTTACCATGGAATGTTGATATGTTGCCCCTGCATTCTTAAAACCAAAAGGAATGACTTTATAGTAGTAAGTTCCCCAAGGCATGATGAAAGTTGTCTTCTCTATATCATCTGGAGACATCTTTGTCTGATTTTACCCTGAGAAACCATTCAGGAAGGAAAAGACGGAGAACTAAGTTGTATTATCAACCAAGACATCAATGTGAAGTAAAGAGAAATCATCCTTTGGACTCACTTTATTGAGATCTCGATAACCCACACACATTCTAACCTTCCCATCTTTCTTCGGAACTGGGACAATATTAGAGACCCACTGAGGATATTCAGAAATGGATAAGAAGCCAACATCAAACTGTTTCTTAACTTCCTCTCTAATTTTAAGTTCCATGTCGGGTCTCGTCCTTATGAGTTTCTACTTGACCAGAGGACATTCAGGCTTGAGTGGTAAGTGATGCTCGATAATATCGGTGTCCAACCTAGATATATCTTGATAAGATCAGGCAAAGACGTCAACATATTCATGAAGTAACTTGACAAACTCAGAGTGTACATGCTCGGTAAGGGATGCCCCTATTTTCACCTCTTTCCTGACTTCTTCAGAACCCAGGTTGATTACCTCCACTGGCTCTTTATATGGTTGAATCTCTTTCTCTTCATGCTCAAGGAGCCTCACTAGCTTAACTAACAATTCACAATCTTCCTCACTATCGTCTTCAGCTTGGTTGATTGGAAGTCCAGATTTACAATGGATATTTTCCGAGTTATTACCAATGGATTTAGTTGCTCTGCATGTTATAAGCTTATTTTAGTATGCTTTTTGAAAAGTGGAAAAAAATAAAAGGAACTTTTGCCATTTTATTTTTAGTGAAAAAGTAAAAATAACAGAAAGGAAATGACCAAAATTTTGAATGCAAAACACTTTCTTTATTAATCACATAATGTTTTTAAAATAGGGAAGCCCTTACAAGCTATCCTCTTATCTCGGGAGAAGACAAGGGATTAAGAAAAAAAATGCATTACATTTTTTCCGGATAGACCAAAGGGACCACAAAGGTCGTCTAGTTTCTAAACTTGAATCCAAGAGGACACTTGTGTATGAAGCTGGGAGATTCCTTCTTTCTTCAACTAGCACCACTAATAACTGCCACAATATGATCATTATGGAAGCCCACACTGTTAAACCTCATAGGATTGAACTTCTTCTGCTTCCTCAAACCTGATTAACATGATGAAGGATGATAACCTATACCAAATCGGTCATGCTTCTTAGCCACGTTAACAATCTGACCCCAACTGGAGAGAGGACCCTTCCCAAGGGTTTCCCTGATGCTTCTCACTGAATACAAAACCATTGTTGATGTCTGGTTTTGATTAGAGGTTGAGAAACTAACATCTTCAAACTCTAAATAGTGGAGCAGGACCTTAACTATCCCTTCTTATGTCTCAACACATCTGAATAATGATAACTCACAAACCAACAAATCTTTCTCACCACAAACAATAACCATCTTATCTTCAAACACGAATCCTAACTTCATATGCAATGTGGAAGTCACTTCCCCAGCAACATGAATCCATGGCCTACCCAACAAGCAGATATAGGCCGAATTAATGTCCATTAATTGGAAAGTGATGGTGAACTGACGTGGCCTCACACAAATGGGTAGATCAACTTCTCCATTGACCCGTCTTCTAGAGCCATTAAGGGCTCTCACACAATCAATGCACTAGCTCTTATCTCGGATCCCTCTACTTGCAACTGACTTGATGTATTTTTGGGAATTAAATTAAGTGAAGAGCTTGTATCAACTAGGACTCGAGAGAGTAAGGTATATACACATGTGACTGATATATGCAAAGCTTTACTATGAATATATGATCTCCCATGAGTCCCAAAAGTCGAGATAATTGCAAGATAGCAAGTTGGTTGATGGTGGTTGACCGGAAGAATTCATTTGATCAAATCTGGGGTCCCCTAGACCCTATATCCTACAATATTTATCATATGAAAATGATTACAAGAGAAAAGTTACTTTAAAAGACATTCCAAACAACTTTCATGTTGAGGTCTAGAGCTAGTTTTGCTTGTAAAGTCATTTTTTATGGTGAAAGATTATAGGTCATTTTGTCTAAACCCTAATTTGGAGATCAACTTCCCAAGGCCATAACTTGCTCAATTTTTATGAGATGAAAGATTTACAAGTTTCAAAATCAAATTTAAGGTGTCTAATTCAACTTTTATGTTTTGAGGAAGAGCTAATTCAACTTTTATGAGCATGTGATATGAGGATCCATTATAGGTCATTTTGGACCAATACCATTGAACAAGTGATTTTCCTCAACTTCAAAAATGCATAACTTATTCATCTCAAACCCAAATTAGGTCAAATTTGTGACCATTTTTAAGGACTTTGAAAGAGATACAACTTTTATGAAGACACTTTTCTCATTTGAAGCTCACATAAAAAGTTAGCCAAGGTGGAATAAGTGGACATATGGCTTGACACTTAGAAATTGTTTTGATATGTTAAAATTTCCAAAACTTCCACCTCAAAATTCATCATGATAAAAGCTTCAAATGGAAAAGTGTTCAACATAAGAGTTGTTCCTCTTGATCTAAACTTTCCAAAGAGTCTAATTTTATCTATTTTGGACAAGGTTTGAATGGTCTGTGCATGGCTTGAACATGGCATCATCATTTGGAAAAATCAAAACTTGAAACAACTGTGCCTTGCATTCCAAGTTGCTTTCAGACTCATTCACACTTGATTATGGACCTAAATGAGTGACTTTATGGGCCTGTACACGCCTATTCAAGCATGCATCATCCATTGCCAAATTTGGAAGTTGAACTTGAAGGTGCAAATAACATGAGCTGCAGCTATAAATAGAGACCTCTAGCATCAGAATTGAGGACCCCTTCGCGCCTGCTATGCTCCAATACCCCAAACCCTTACATTTGAAAGGATAAACCTGAGAATTTTATTTGAAAATTAAGTTTGAATCTCACTATTTTGAGATTCAAAACTCTAGGGATCGAAAGCCTTTGCTCAATTCTAATCTACTTCTGCAAGCATCCTAAGTGAGATCAAGCAAGAACCAAAGCAAGAGCAATCGAGTTCTGCACAACATTGAAGGTATTTTCCCAAATTTTTCTTCTCTTTGATTCTCTCTCAATTCACATCAATTCTCTTGGATCCTTAGTTGTATGAAGTCCTACTAATGTAGGCAAGAAGTTTGAGTTGCTTTGAGGTCAAATCGAAGCAACTCAAATCATGTACCTCAAATTTCAACTCCATGTATCTCTTAATATACTTGGAGTTATGATGAATTGAGGTCAGATTCGTGATCAGTGTCATTTTTACTTTGAAATCATGTCTTTATTTTTTATTTTTGTGATGGTGATGAGTGAACCAGTCCGGCGAAGCTCCCCTGAGGAGATGACCGATGTTTTGCTCCGGTGATGAGATGGCATGGTCCAGAGCCACATAATCACTCCAATTTGTTTTAATCAAGAGCGTTGGTTTTGCATTCCATGTTTGTGGCGCGCTGACTCAAGTTCATGGTGGAACGTACGTTTGGATCCACTTGATCCGCCACCTCAATTAATGAGGGAGATCAAGTAGTCCACGTTTTTTCTGAATATTTGAATTTTATTTTATTTGTGTTATTTTCATTAATTCATATTAAATTTAATATTGATCCAAAAAATATGAGAGTTTCACCAATTTTTTAAAAATAAAATAGTCTTTCATTTTCTGATTTAAAATAATTTTTGGACCATTATTAATATTTTTCATGATTGAATTGATTTTGTGAATATTTTTAATTGTTTAAAAATACTTTTAGATCTCCAAAAATTATGAAATTTTATCTCCAAGGTCCTTTGACCTTGTTTGACCTATGATAAATCTCATCGCCATTTCTTTGGTGTTTTGATGAGGTTTTAGGAAATTGACCAACCATTATTTAATTTAATGCATATTTTTATTATTTTTAATTGTTTAAATGCCAAATAAATTGTGTAGAGCCATTTTAATTGACTTGTTGAGTTTGACTTGTGTTGTTGGGCCTTGGTCAAGG
Organism: Lathyrus oleraceus; assembly: GCF_024323335.1. Classification (NCBI taxonomy): domain Eukaryota; kingdom Viridiplantae; phylum Streptophyta; class Magnoliopsida; order Fabales; family Fabaceae; genus Lathyrus; species Lathyrus oleraceus. The sequence goes on along the minus strand of NC_066584.1, from coordinate 234,608,126 downwards.
TTGATTTGACTTTGCTAGGTTAAGATCATTGGATTTAGGGGATTGATGGAATGTACATTCCATCTTCCAAAATGAATGAATGATCTTAATTTGGTAAAAGTCCTTCTTTGACCAATTTGTGTTAAATCTATTCCCCTCCCTCTTCATCTCATTCCCCTTCTTTATTCATTCATATCATGGACCTATGATATCTCTATATCCTAAGGCTAGTTGATTGCAAAATCAACCTAAGTATGGATGAGATTAGGTCCACCACTTTGCATATTCTTTTTGTGTGTGGTATGTTTCATGAGCATAGTTCATTATCAAATGTATCTAACATGCATTAACACCAAAATTCTATTGCCCGACCTCAAATAGTTAGGACTTCTACATAAGTCCAATTACGATTGCTTAACATAACGCTAAATTTGTGACATAAAAGGCATAGCATTCTAGTTAGTAAGATTGTAAGTCTTCCCTCTTCCATGGTATTGTGTGGAAACTTGGCCTTTTTTCCTTCCTTTCTAAGATGTCTTGGTTCAAGGATCCATGCTTGTGATAAGTGGGTTGAGTGTTCTCCAAAGAATGACTTAAACAAAACAAAGCAAAAGCAACACTAACTTCTAATCAACTAACAACTAACATTTAATTTCAAGCCATTTACTTTTATGCACTTTAATTTTTGAGATTTTAATTCATTTTCCATTATTCATACCATTCAAGTTGTTTACTTTAAAGTCATTTTCACTTTGCCCACTTGGGCCATATTTTGTGGTATATTGTGTTTGTGTATGCTTGTGTGTTTGTGTGGTCTTTTGACCTCAATGTACATAATAAGAACAAAAACCCTAAAAAACATCTTGTGTGGACTGTTGTTTTGATCTGAGACTATTGGACTTAGAATTTAGGCAAAACTCCATATGCAAAGGATTTGGCCAGTGCCAACTTTCATGAAACAATGTGCTTGTGAAGTGAACATTCATCTGATACAATATTGAATATCCATTTGAGTTCATCTGCAACATGATCATTGTGAAGTTGTTATTTTGAACTTGTGTCTTATGCCATCTTTGAAGTCATATGGTACATGGGAAATCTTGAAGAAGATCACGAAGTTACTAAGCTTGGATGTGGCTATCTTTATTTGATGCCTTGCTCTTCAACTTGCTATTTGTGTATTGGTTTTGCTTGATTCTAAAGTCCAAGGGAAACTTGGGTTTCTATATGACATTCTTGTCTATTGGATTGCAGCCCATTGGTCAGATCTTTTCAACTCTTAACTTTCAAATTTTGCTTAGGATTAGTCTCTTCATCTCCTCCCCACTTCTTTAATTTCAAAATCTCTCCGTCCTTTTAAAATCTTCTTTGCTTGTGTTTGGTTTTCAAAACTTTGACCATATTGCAAACTAGAAACTTTGGCCTTATGCCATTGCATTTTCAACTCATTTTCTTAAACAAACTTGTAAATAAACTTAACTATACTTGACTTAAAATTTCAAAAGCCAAAAAGAACTAACACTCATTCAAACCATTTTAGGCCTTTTGTGCCTTTGTTAAACTCAATTTTTTTAAAAAGCAATGCACTCATTTTGAAATTGATACCACGAACTGCGAGGTTTTGATCCCTCATTTTTATGTTGGTACGTAGGCACAAGTCCGAAGGTCTTATCAAACACAAAAATATAGTTAATGAATTCTTTTCTCACCCCTCCACTACATTTTATTTTAAACATCATTTGTACAAAAACACATATGCACACAAAAAAGGGCTCCCTAGTAGTACCTAGGACACTTTGGGTGCTAACACCTTCCCTCTGTGTAACCAACCCCCTTACCTCTAATCTCTGGAATTTTATTAGTTTTGATTTGAAAACTTCTTATCTCTTGGGTTTTGTTCGTACTTTTCCCTTTTCCCTTGGAAACAATAAAAGCACGGTGGCGACTCTGGTTTTATTGACGTCTAGCTTATCCATAGCTTGATGGTCATGAATTTACTGCTACACCATGCCACTTGATTATATTAGGCATGGTATTTGGTTTGTAACTTGCATGATTCCATTTCCATTCCTTGTACTGTTTGGTATCATCCCTCCATTCTGGGTCATATGTCCCCGACTCCCATGAAACTGTAATTGATGAGATTTAATTTCCTTTAATGATTTCATTTGCATTCTAACTAAAAAGATAAAATCGAATGATAAAAATATATTTTTTATAAGACAAAAATCACACTTGAGATTACCTTACCGGAGAAGAAGCCCAAAGCAGACTCAGATGATCTTCTGACCTTCACTCCCTATACTTTTCTTAATGCAAATATTCTTCTCCTTCTACCATGTGTACTCTTCTTCTTGAATTTGTGAATGAATATGAGCATTAAGCTGGATTGAATGTTCTGAGTTTTTGGCTGGGAGGTTGAAATTGAGGTTCTGATGAATTGAATTTGATGGAGGTTGAAGATGATAATGGAATTTAGAGATTGAAGGTGTAAGTGAATGTATGAATTCTGAGAAAAAAGATCTTTTGTGATGATTGGAAAATGCTTGGTGTTCTGAGATGAAAATCATTAGCCATGCCAATGATTGGAGAGAGTTGGGTTTATATAGCTGGTTAGATTGTGGGATTCGTGAGAATTTTGTTAGGGAAATGTAACTATAATTGCTGAAATCGAGGGTGAGTTTGTTATTTTATGTTTTAATGATTTGTGGATATCGAGGGTGAGTTTGTTGAAATGTTTTAGCTATGAACTTTTGTGATGCATTAGTTGGTCTGCAGGTCATGTTAGACTGATGCTTGATTGGAAATGCATTGTAGGCTGATTAATGTTCAAATGATGATGTCAGATGGGATGGATTAATGCAATGGCTTATGATTTATTGCAGACTTGGTTGTTGAATGCAGGTCAGGTCCATTTGGTTTTTTCATGATGACTTGATGCAATGGTTGTGTGAAGCAGCATGGCACACAAAAATTCAAATATGTACGTAGATGTAATTAAAAGTAGGTTTAGGAGGAAAAATTTCAATGGTTGACCAAAAAATCATTAGTTGACAAAAAAGTCAACTTTTAAAAAAATGTAATTTATGATTTTCTTTTGTAATGGACTATTTATGTATTAATAAATGGATGAAAAAATCAATGATTGAAATGGAATGACTATGTATGAATGTGAAAAAAAAACTTGACTTTTGAATGAACTTTAACAAAGAACCAAATTGGTCTATGAATGAAACAAACACCTCTAATCACTTGAATCATAAGGTCCATGAACATATGATAACACATGAGCCAAATGGACTAAGATACATGGATGAGCCAAAAATAAATTCCCTATGAATCATAATGGATCATGGACAAACAATGGACCAAAACACCAATGTAACCATGAATCAATGACCAATGACCTATGGATTTGAAAGTACCATTGGTTTAGAAACAATGGATTAGGAATTTACAAGTAGAATGCATATGTATGAATGCTTGAACAAAACCTTGAACCTGATGAAAGCCCTAACATATAGGCATGTATGTTAAATGAATGATTCTCATGCACAAAGCAAGTTTAATGATTGATGATGCATGACATGATGGTTAAGAAACCCCTCCCCATGAATTAGGGTTTAAGCCAATCCCATGATCAAAAGTCAAATCAAAATGGCACACAAGTACCAAGTAGTCTTGATTAGGGTTTCATGATGCAAATTAACGAATCAAAGTCTTTAAACCAAGCATAAAAGCTCCATAGTCAAACTCCCAACACATGGAGCTAAAATTAGGGTTTAATGGTCAAATTAATGATCAAGAGGTCAAACACAAGATCCCCTAGGTGAAAAGGTCCAAAATTAGGGTTTTGATGCATAAATAAATGCCATGACGTGGCCTCTTTGATTCAAGGTCCCAAAGATCAAGAAATTAGGGTTTCACCCCACATGATGAACAAATGATGGAAAATACCACAACCATATGGATTGATCAACAAGAAAACCCTAGCTCTTGTTAACCAAAAACTTTGAATCTTGATTATTATTAGCAATTGTTAACGTGAATGAATGATGCACCTGAATGAGGCATGAATGAGTGCAGATGAACTCTCAAGCCAAAGGTTAGATGAAAAGTGGAAAAGATGAGGGAAAATTTTGGGGTATGACACCAGGTCTCTGCTGGCATTAACAATGAGCTAGTTGTGTCCCAATTTAATTAATTATGAACTCGTTGTATCTTCAACCTCACCATAGTGAGTACTACGTTAGCATCGGAAAGTACCAACAATGTTATATCAGAGGATGGATCACGATTCTTCGGCATGATCTTCATGGAAATTGCCTTTAGTGTAACACCCTAATTCTTGATTTATAGAATTATTTGAATTAGGATTTAAGTTAATTATTATGTGCGATAATTGATTTAGTATGGGTGTCAGGGTGTGTGGTATGAGGTGGGAGTGTAGAGAGTGATTAGAGATTGGTTGAAGTGGGATAGAATTATTAGAGTACATTTTTAATAATTAAATAATAATATTTTAATTGAATTATATAATTAAAATGAGAAAATAGAATAATAGAAAATAAGGAGTATTAGTAGTATTTTTATTAAAATAAAACTAGAGATGATAAGGGCAGTTTGGTGAATAGGGGAATAAGTGAGGGTAATGTTGGAAATCTCTAATTGAGGGATTAAGTTACTAATAAAAAGGTTAGTAAGGACTTGTGAGAGGTTTCATACATAAAAATCAGAATTTAGTGGAAAGAGGAAGAGGCAAGGGCTAGGGCATATAAAAAACATCCACGGAAAGAGCTTTGAAGAATTTTGCTGGAGAAATCTAAGGCAAAGGGGGATAATAACTTTCAATAAGGGTTGATGCACGAGGGGTAGGGTAGAGAAGTCCTTAACCTCCAATAGGGATGATGTTTGTGATAATTTATGCATGTGTTCTTGAGAAGGGTATTTTCCTGATTATAATAATGTGAATTTCATATGAATTGATTTTTGAAATTCAATATTGTGTATGTATGTGTGTTTTCTACCATTGTTTCAATAGAGAAGGTTTTAGAGATGTGATTTGATGATGATTTGATGAATTGGTGATTGAAGTGGTATGTTAATTGGGAGAATCAGGGCTTAATAAGAGCGATGTTTTAATATGAGAAAATAGGTGTTTTCAATAAGTGGTTTTTATGTTAAGAATGTTTGGTTGGTTTTATAATAGTAAAAGATTTTCAAAATACGTAAAAAAAACTGGTTTTCAGGAAAAAAAGTAGTTACAGTTGACTCAAATGTGTTTGGAGTCGACTCAAAACCAATAAGAAGTGTTTTTTTAAAACTTCATAGTTAGATTCGACTCATACGTGCTTGGAGTCGACTCCAAACTGCCAGAATGTCTGTTTTGTCTTTTGTTGCACAGTTTGATGATTTTGATTGTAACTTTCATTTTGTAAGTCCAAATGCGACGTCGTTCTAAGGCTTGAAATCAAACACGAATTATTATCAATTGGTAATAATTTCATATGCTTAATGTGTTGTGATAACTTGAGTATTTGATGGGAATGATTAAAAAAATTATTTGGTCGAGCAAATGTCGAGTTGTATGAGTTTGAGGAATATGCTTTATGAGTTGTGGAAATGTTTGAATATATTGCTAATATGAGAATACTGTGAATATGGATAGTTTTTTAGTGATGTTTGTTGTATTATTGCATGTTTGAAACATCATTCTGTTGAGATGAATTATTAGCATGCATGTGTTGCACTGTTGGTTGATAATGTGCATTTTGTGATTTTGGTGTGTTGTAATCCAGAGAGGGGATTACTTGAGTTGTCAATGAATTTATGTTAGTATTAGAGATGAGTCTTAATGCATTGATTTGATGATATGATCATGCATCATAAGTGTAGCGGTGTATTCGTCACTTTATGATTTATTGATTAAACCAAAAGCAAAGCATACAAAGAAATCGAGTCGCCACCGCACTTTTATTTATCCAAAGGACTGGCTAAAAATCGAACAAAAGCCTAAGAAGTTTTACACTTAGAAAACTAATGAAAAGATCAGAGATCTGGGTAAGGGGTAAATTACGCAATGGGAAGGTGTTAGGCACCCAAAACGTCCTAGGTACTCCTAGGGAGCCCTTTTCACACTTGTTGAATGAAATGTTATTTGTTTATGAAATATTTATTGTGCAAACATGATTGGGAGGATGAGAAAAGAATATACAAGTTATTATTTTTGTGTTTGAACGGATGAACCCGTTGCCTACGTACCTTTCCATGGAAGGTAAGGATCAAAACGCCGTAGTTCGGCTAAAAGATTTCCAAATTATGAGTGGGTTAATTTTAAAACAAAAGCCCTAAGGTCTTTCGTTATCCACGGGAGAAAACTCAACCTGAAGAATCCACAGGTCCACCATGTGATGACAGCTTCAACATGCTAGTGAGGGGTTAACCCTATAATAAGCATGGAAGACTTACAATCAAATCACTAAGGACAAGGCGAGATTAACATCAACCAACTAGGAGAACTCAAACCTATGGCTAATGCATGAAAAACTTAACAAGAATGGACAAAGCCACAAAACAATTGAATGAGTTGGACTAACCAATTAGAATTTATTCACAAAAGATGGTCAAAGTATGGTTAGAGTTAATTCAAAAGAAGTGTTATGAAAATGGAGTTTGAAAATCAAAGGCTTAAGGCCTAGGTTTCTAATTTGAAAAGAAATGAGAATGTTTGCACAAAGTTTTTCAAGTTTGGGTTAGCATGAAAATGGATGGTTTAAGGAACAAAAGGGTGAGGGTGGGGAAGTAAAACTCCTTAGATGTTCACCTCTTGAGATCATATATAGATGATCCAAGTGTGTCCTTTGGAATAGGCAATGAGCAATAACAAATGAACAAGGTAACAGAAGAAAGTCAACAAAAGCGGATACCGGATGCCAATCAATGGTCTTATACCAGTCTCCTAAAATAGAACTGGATATCAGATGCCAATCTATGGACTTATACCAATCTCCAAATGATGATCATAGGAAAACAAATGCCAATAAAATAGGCTTACAATTGAGTCCTCACATACAACAAGCAAACCAAATGCAACAGCAAAAAGGAAACAAGGTGCCAATAAATGGGCTTACCCTCGACTCCAAGGAAATAGGATGCCAATAAATGGTCTTAGTCCCACTCCTTCCAAATCATAGGAAACAAATGCCACTTAATGGACTTATAATTGTCTCCTCCATGGACAAACAAGGATGTCACAGAGATATGAACAATACTCATGCAATGATGTACCATTAATGATGATAAATGCACAGAGGCACAATCAGGAAAACATGCACAGATGAGTCAAGTAATCAGACAAACAAGTCAATCAGCACACACTATATACAACCAATCAGGCTCAAGCAAGGTTAGACTTTATAGTCAATTGGAATGGGGTAATTTGTGCTCTTAACCCTAACATTGAGAGTTATGGTGAAGCAGATGAAATGGAGATGAGGGGTGTGCCTCATAGCTCTTATCCCTGGCCTGGGAGAGCTTTAAATGATAGAAGGTGTGGGAGTTCAGAAAGTAGGAACTCTTATCCACAAGTGATTGACTCTATAAGATCTTGGGTTAATATCCACAATGCATCAACATGTTATGTGAGCAAAGGGATGACACACTGACTAGCAGGAGATGGATTACACATCTCTTTTATCTGCCAATTGCCTCATAAGAGGACTTTTCCTGCTTGGCACAAAAAGTAAACAAACACAAGCATTGCCTCTTAAGGAGGACTTCAGACAGGTGCCTACCAAGTAACAGTAGGTCTTCTAGACTACATGAAGAAGAGAGGTTATACCTAAGTGGTTAAGCAACCAAGCAAAAGCAAAGTTCAAAAGAACTTAAGCAACTAATGTACCTATGGAAACATCAAACAAATCAGTTAAACTGTACAGACAACCAAACAACATCAATATCAACAGTCAAACCCAATAAGCAAAGGCATAAGCCACAAGTCAAACTCAAATGAGTTAACAACCCTACAAAACACACAATGTTAGTAGTCAAAGGTAAACATCAAATGCTTAAGTGATGAAGCATCAACAACTATGGAACTTGGATGATCAACCTGAAAACAAAGCTCAAAGATGAGTCACAAACCACTAGGTCAAAGCCTAGGGTCAAAGATGGAGAAAAAATCCAAAACAGAAGATGAAATTTAACATGAATCAACTTCAAACACATCTTAAGACAATCCAAAAGGTCTCACATCAATATCATATACCAAAAGTATTTCACAATCAATTGAAGTTCAAAGCAATTTCAAAGTCCAAATGTGACCAACCAGAATGAAAAATCTCAATTAAATCAGAAGTGAATCAAATAATTCCAAGAAAATTCATGCTCATTCACAACATCCGTAATATGCATCACACAAAAAATCAGAGCAATTAGAGATCATTTGGCATGGTAATCACATCACATAAGTTGGACAAGCAAAGGTGTGACACAAATTGTCACACCTACATTCACATGATCATAAAACAGAAATGACACATGGTAAAAATACCAAATCAACACCAAAATGTCAAGCAAAGTGTCTAGTTTCATCATGCAAATTTTCAGATTCATTGGATAAAAGCTCAACATTTCACAAATGATATGGCAAGGCAAGGTACAAGATGCATACATGGGCACAAACCCTAGCAAAAAATAATTTCCAGCCATGCACAATTTATGGAACAATGATCAAAAAATAATAGAGAAAACAAGGAATGCAATGCAAAAAACCTCATATTTTTTGGAGCAATTTTCAATTATATATGAATTTTTAAAGATGATGAAAAAATAAAAAAAAAGTATGAAGCAAGTAATAGAAACAATGGAGGGAAAAGGAAAATCATGAAGCACATTTGAAATAAATGGAACCGGCTGGAATCGAACACCAGACCAATTCAAAAAGCGCGCCTTGGCCTTGAAACGATGCGTTTCACTAATCCTATGTGGCAAAGAAGAACGCTGTGAGCCAATAGAAACGCTGGCATGGCAATGCATGGGCCAATCATGTGCTAACCCTAAACAAACACATGCAGGAACGGTAAAGTGTGGCCTATGGAATCAAAAGCGTTGCCAAAAGAATTCGCAGCAAACGTCAAGAACATCACAACAAAATCCGCAGGAATCTGGAAAAGTTGAAGAACACATGAAGGTTGAAGATGAAGATCATCATGATCTTCATCTGGATTTTCCAGAAAAAATGAAAATGTCCAGAAATCAAAATGGCGCATAGCATTGTGTAGGTCTTGCTTCATACATCATGAATCCACAAACAAATCAACAAGAAACAATCAAATATGCACGGATCGAAGTGAAGAAGATTCATCATCAAAAATTCAAATAGCCATATCTCACTCAAAACAGCATGGATTCGCACGATTCAAAGCCTAAATTACTCAGCATACTTAGATCTATCAGAATATAACAATAATTTTGAGAATTAAGAGGATTGATTCATGACCTCTTGAAGAGCAGATCTGGAATTCTTGAGCTATAGGCCTTGGCAATGCTTCCAATCTCTTCTATGATGCTTGTATAAGTGTTTGGGAAGAAGATTGAAGCTCAATTGTGCACGATCTCACCAAATTCTGAATTCACCATTATTGTTCAAAGCTTCGAGTATGCCTCAAAACACACCAATGCTCTTGATTCCACGTGCAAAATTGATCAATAACACTTCAAGACCAAGGATTAAGCAATGGAAATGGTTCTTGTTTGAAGAAATTGGAAGAAAATTTTGTGAGAAAACTTTTGTGATTTTGATCTAGATCTGAATTTGTGATTGTTGTTATGAAAAACAGTTAGGGTTTGGCTTTTATACCTCTCCCTAATCATGTTTAATTAAGCTTAAACCAAGTGCAAATGAATTTGATTAAGTTTCAAGGTGTTTTGGCAAATTTGGTTTTTCACCTCTTTATGCATGGGGTGCATGTGAACAGTGCATGAAAATTGCTCATTTCCACTTAAAAAATCATTTTGAAGCCAATGGTATTGGTAGAATGTTCAAACAATGCACCAATTTTAAACTTCAATTTTTCCCTCCAAAAATCAAGTGAAATGGCAAATGTTCATATGATGATAATGCATGTCATGTAATGCAAGATTTGGAAACTAGAGATCAAAATGAGAATTTAGCAAAAAGAACCACTTGAATTGGAGCTTTGGTTGAGAAGTTATGCCCATTTGAATCTTCAGTACACTTGGCCATGTTTTGATCACATCCCCTTAACCACACATGAGAAATTGATGATCTTGGACTTTTTGGAAATGGGAGAGAAAGATCCACAACTTTCATGTTCAACAAAATTTCATTTGAAGCTTTCTTGATGATGTAATTTGAAGTTGAAGTTAGGTTAAAACCTTTCCATTTTTGGCAAGTTTGAATTATAGGTCACTTTCTATTTTTGGAAAGTTTTGACCTGACTTTATTTTCTTCAATGTTGATGTTTGAAATGTCAAATGAGACTTGTTTGAACATGAATGAGGTATTTCTAATCACTTCCCACCTCCAAATCCATAGTTGACTTGGCAGTTGACTTTTCTAGGTCTTCAGATGACCTGGCAATGTTCTGATGAAATTCAAGCCTCTACCACTTGGGCCTTTGCATCAAAATGATATAATGGCTCATATAAACTCTTGTGAATGATTGTGGGGTCCAAAATCTCAAGCATGACCACCATCTATTTCTCAATGACTGCCTTTGACTGCTTTGACCTGTGATTGCTTCATCTGCAAGGCAAAGGTTAGATGACAATATTTTTGTACTTTTGGTTAATGGTAAAAAGAAAAGCAATGATATACAAATGCAAAACATGCTTGGTGATCAAGAATCACACTCAAAAGATAACCCACCCATAGGGAAGGAGCAAGGTGCACAATGATCCTTGAGGGAATGCAATGATATGATATGATGCCATGAGGGATCTTAGGGACAAAATTCGGGTCTTACAGATGCCCCTATTTAAGGTCATTCTAGCGGGAGAAGTGAAGTTTAGAAATCTTCATCTCGACGCGGTAGAATGGGCTTAAATAACAGTAATGAGACAAATTTTGGTCCCTAAGAGACCTCATGATGCAGATGTATGCATGCAAAAGAAACAAACTCTGTGGGGAATATGGTTCACACAGAAGAAAAGACGATCCGTTGGAGTAATACACTCACCAGGAACAAAGAGTCTAACATGACTCTCATGGGGATAAGAAAAAGAAAAAGAATGCGTGAGCAGGACACGACTCTGAATTAAGGGAAAACAAACTAGACACTGCATGAACAGGACACGACTGGAGACCTCACTAGGGAGTGAAGGACTCAAACTGGGGAAAAGAAGAATTCCAAAGGAAAACACATCCATTGGAAAGACTCAAGCTGACTCAAGCTATCCACAAAGGATACTTCGGATAAAAATCCGGACTCGGACTGGGAAAAGATTCACAAAGAACCTCCCTGCCGGGGAAAATGCATATATTGGGGAAAACGCCAATACAACAAAAGGGTAAAAATCACAACAGAAAACTCCACTAGAGAATGTCTAACAAAGAGACTCCCCTAGGGAAGCAACAAATAATGAGGTGTTACCGGTATAAGGGTAACAAACTCAGGAAGAATGAATATCTAAGACCGGTATAAGGGTGAGAGATATCAATCAACCAAACATCTGAGAAAGACCTGAAAAAGGTACATCAACTCAGGAAATTCTGACTCCACAGGGGACCAAGGTCATAATAGGGAGCAGAAAGGAAGGAACACCAGGGATACCGGTTATTGGGTATATAATAGGTGACCGACCAAAGCGTGAATTGGTATATATGCCAAAACACTCATCATCCGAAAGGAGGGCTTGAAAAAAAGCAAATCGACTTACAGGATGGACATTCAAATCCACAACGGGAAAACGAATCTTACTCAACTGGGGACACAAACCCAAAGAGCGCATGAGACATAATATCCATTACCGTCAGAACGTGGATAAGATACTCGTATGAGATATATTATCTATTACCGTCAGAACGTAGACAATATACTCGCATGGAAGGAAACACCAGGGATACCGGTTACTGGGTATATAATAGGTGACCGACCGAAACGTGAATTGGTATATATGCCAAAACACTCATCATCCAAAACGCAAACTGGTTAAAGGATGGATATTTGATTCTACAAAGAATACGAACCTTACTCTACTGGGGAAAATCAACAAAGGACTCCAACCAAAGAGCACATGAGACATATTATTCATTACCGTCAGAACGTGAATAATATACTCGAAAGGAAGAGACACCAGAGATACCGGGGTATATAATAGGTGGCCTACCGACAAGAGAGACAATCGTTACACACAACAACAGGGTAAACGAAAGACAACTCACAGGGGATAAATTGCAAGCATCCGGAAATTATCCGAGAAACAAAGAATATTCGATTCCACAAGGGAAATAACGAATCTTACTCGACTGGGGAAACACAACAGGCTTCGACTGAAGAGTGCATGAGATACATTATCCATTACCGTCATAACGTGGATAACATACTCGCACGGGAGATTATCCACAACCGGTTACTGGGTTAATAAAGGATAAATCAACCGAACAGAAAGGCATCGGGATACCACAACTAGGTATATAAAGATGACCAATCAAAGGGAGCAACAACATTACCAACAAAAGGGTAAATGAAGAATGACCCGCTGGGGATGAATTGCATAAACAACAATCATCCAGAAGAACTTGCTAGGGATACAAATGCTTACTCAAGAGCAATTACCCAAAGGCAAGGAGGGAATATCAACATCGAATATTGAATGAAGATAACCACAAAGAGTAACCATCATCGGTTAGGATGAACAACAAGGTTAACTCTGCAAAGGGGAGAACTTAGGGTTTACAACTACCGAATACGGGGTAGAATACCGAAACTCCGGCTAGGGATAAAATTGCTAGCAACCGACAATTATCCACAAGAAAGCACAGACTCCATTAGGGGATGAAACCACAACACCATAGGATTTACAACTACCGAATTTTGGGTAGAAGACCACCAAATCCACCATCAACCAGAATGAACCACAAAGGTTAGCTCTGCTAGGGGAAAAGAGATAGGACTTACAACTACCGAATACGGGGTAGTAGCCAACAACTCTGAGGAGGATAAAAAGTAGGGTTTACAACTACCGAATACAGGGTAGAAAACCACAACTCCGCGTGGGGAATGAAAGAATCACAACTCCATACGGGAAACAAAATAGGGTTTATAACAAACCACCAATTGCTGGAGAGCAGGAAAAAACTAGGATTTACGACTACCGACTACTGGGTAGAAAACCAAACGACTCTTGCCGAGGAATAAAAGGTATATAACCCCAAATTCCGCCAAGAGGGCAAGAAGCATAGGACTTACAACTACCGGTATAAGGGTAGAGGCCCAAACTCCGCTGGGGATAAGATGAACTATTGCCGGTTACTGGGCAATTCATTCATTTATTCCACAGGGAAACACAAGAAACAACAGACAAACAGCCAATTCGGGATCAAACCAAAAGGCAAACTGAATCAAGACTCGTCCTAATGAGGATATAACTCAATAGGAAGCTCCATCCCAATATATGTGTTGGGAGGAAACGGAAACAACCGTCATCCACGAGGATATATCTCAGTGGGGAACTGCGGAAGGAAAGACAGACACTTTCTTCTTATGGGGCTGACTCTATATTGAGAGATTAGACACCCGACACCTGCTTGGGGAGATCTATAAAGGAGATCTATATCGCCAATAGCAGGGAACAACAAACAAAAGATATATGGCAACAAATGCAACATGAATATCTGAATGTTTATGACTATGCATGAATATGCGTGATTTATGTTTGATGAATGCTGACAAAACAGACATTTCTAACACAAACAGGCCCAGGAATCAAACGCCCGATACTACACTTCCAGAGGAAAAACCAACTGGAAAGCCAATCTGTTGGAGATCTGCATGCTAAAAAGCAAAGATCTGCGGGGAGCAAACACAATCAGAGATATCAAAGAAATCACAAAATCTCTGAGTGATGGATCGTCAATCAACCCAACTGGAGGAACAGAAGTATCACAACAGGCAAGAAACTGCCACCAAGACAAATCTGTTGGGGAAACGGAGAAATCCCGAGGTTTCTGCAGAGGGATCCTCAACATCAACTGGGAAACAAGAGTTCACTGCACAAGCAGGAACTTGCTGAAGAGAACAGGATACACAAGTAGAATCTGGCCGCACAAGCAACTCTACTGGGAACACTGTCAGCCACTCCATTGGGGATAAACCTACTAAGGGAAAAATAGACCACACAAGTAGATTCTGCAACAAGCCACTCTACTGAGGATCAAAAGCATCAGGAAATCAACCAAACCTCTGGATGATAGATCACCAACCGACCCTACTGAGGAAAACAGAGACTTCAACAGGCAAAAACTGCCACAACAACAACTTTGTCGAGAGTACCAATTCCGGCGGGGACTCTGGGGGAAAAAATCACACAGATATAATTCACCATACCACCAATCTACCGGCGACTCCACTGAGGAGGAGGAGGAAAGCTGGGGATCAACCACCAAATACTGAACCTTCCCGAAGAAAACCAACAACTGCTGAGGAGGAAATAACCACTGCTCTGCTGGAGGAATAAGACGTGAAAACCTCAACAAGCACTCTGATGGAGACAAAACACAAATGCCGTATATCCACAACAACTCTGCCAGCGACCGTGTTGAGGAAACAGATGAAGTACCGGGATATCAATCCTACCAACCACTGAATCTTCCAAAGGAAAACATCCATGCTGAGGAGAGACTACTGCTGGCGAAGAAAACTGAGTTTTCAACAATCACTCTGCTTGGGGAACAACCCCAACAAAAGCTCTGCTTGGGGAACAACCCCAACAACAAATTGGAGAAAGGGGATACACCCAAGCCAGGAATATGAACAAATGTCTTACCTGTTGGAAATCATGCCACCCTTGGGAGAGCACTGAGAAATTCTTAAGTATCCTTTCATCATTGTGAATGTTCACTTTGTTTAAAACAACAATTTAAAAATTTTATTTGTTTAAAACAATGACATTTTATCAATTAAAACATGCAAAACATTTGTTGAATTCAAACAAATAAGAGTGCAAATAATTGGATAAAAAGCTCAAATTCATTTGATGGAATGGTAGCCTGCAAATGGCAAGACTCCATAGATCTGTACAAATTTGAAATCAGTGATGTATATTGGAAGAGGGCTACATTGAACGTAATGATCCTTTCTCTACCAATTTGAATCTCGATGTATTCGAAGCTTCAGTTGACGACGAATTGAGAATCTCTGACGAAAATACAGCTGCGGAACAGAAAGTCTTGTCAGGATGCAGCTACTTGCCAAATCCCTAATTTTTGCCTAGATTTCCCCAGGATGAGGTACTCAATCTAGCGGGAGAAGTGAAGTGTAGAAATCTTCATCTCGACGCGGTAGAATGGGCTTAAATAACAGTAATGAGACAAATTTTGGTCCCTAAGAGACCTCATGATGCAGATGTATGCATGCAAAAGAAACAAACTCTGTGGGGAATATGGTTCACACAGAAGAAAAGACGATCCGTTGGAGTAATACACTCACCAGGAACAAAGACTCTAACATGACTCTCATGGGGATAAGAAAAAGAAAAAGAATGCGTGAGCAGGACACGACTCTGAATTAAGGGAAAACAAACTAGACACTGCATGAACAGGACACGACTGGAGACCTCACTAGGGAGTGAAGGACTCAAACTGGGGAAAAGAAGAATTCCAAAGGAAAACACATCCATTGGAAAGACTCAAGCTGACTCAAGCTATCCACAAAGGATACTTCGGATAAAAATCCGGACTCGGACTGGGAAAAGATTTACAAAGAACCTCCCTGCCGGGGAAAATGCATATATTGGGGAAAACGCCAATACAACAAAAGGGTAAAAATCACAACAGAAAACTCCACTAGAGAATGTCTAACAAAGAGACTCCCCTAGGGAAGCAACAAATAATGAGGTGTTACCGGTATAAGGGTAACAAACTCAGGAAGAATGAATATCTAAGACCGGTATAAGGGTGAGAGATATCAATCAACCAAACATCTGAGAAAGACCTGAAAAAGGTACATCAACTCAGGAAATTCTGACTCCACAGGGGACTAAGGTCATAATAGGGAGCATAAAGGAAGGAACACCAGGGATACCGGTTATTGGGTATATAATAGGTGACCGACCAAAGCGTGAATTGGTATATATGCCAAAACACTCATCATCCGAAAGGAGGGCTTGAAAAAAAGCAAATCGACTTACAGGATGGACATTCAAATCCACAACGGGAAAACGAATCTTACTCAACTGGGGACACAAACCCAAAGAGCGCATGAGACATAATATCCATTACCGTCAGAACGTGGATAAGATACTCGTATGAGATATATTATCTATTACCGTCAGAACGTAGACAATATACTCGCATGGAAGGAAACACCAGGGATACCGGTTACTGGGTATATAATAGGTGACCGACCGAAACGTGAATTGGTATATATGCCAAAACACTCATCATCCAAAACGTAAACTGGTTAAAGGATGGATATTCGATTCTACAAAGAATACGAACCTTACTCTACTGGGGAAAATCAACAAAGGACTCCAACCAAAGAGCACATGAGACATATTATTCATTACCGTCAGAACGTGAATAATATACTCGAAAGGAAGAGACACCAGAGATACCGGGGTATATAATAGGTGGCCTACCAACAAGAGAGACAATCGTTACACACAACAACAGGGTAAACGAAAGACAACTCACAGGGGATAAATTGCAAGCATCCGGCAATTATCCGAGAAACAAAGAATATTCGATTCCACAAGGGAAATAATGAATCTTACTCGACTGGGGAAACACAACAGGCTTCGACTGAAGAGTGCATGAGATACATTATCCATTACCGTCAGAACGTGGATAACATACTCGCACGGGAGATTATCCACAACCGGTTACTGGGTTAATAAAGGATAAATCAACCGAACAGAAAGGCATCGGGATACCACAACTAGGTATATAAAGATGACCAATCAAAGGGAGCAACAACATTACCAACAAAAGGGTAAATGAAGAATGACCCGCTGGGGATGAATTGCATAAACAACAATCATCCAGAAGAACTTGCTAGGGATACAAATTCTTACTCAAGAGCAATTACCCAAAGGCAAGGAGGGAATATCAACATCGAATATTGAATGAAGATAACCACAAAGAGTAACCATCATCGGTTAGGATGAACAACAAGGTTAACTCTGCAAAGGGGAGAACTTAGGGTTTACAACTACCGAATACGGGGTAGAATACCGAAACTCCGGCTAGGGATAAAATTGCTAGCAACCGACAATTATCCACAAGAAAGCACAGACTCCATTAGGGGATGAAACCACAACACCATAGGATTTACAACTACCGAATACTGGGTTGAAGACCACCAAATCCACCATCAACCAGAATGAACCACAAAGGTTAGCTCTGCTAGGGGAAAAGAGATAGGACTTACAACTACCGAATACGGGGTAGTAGCCAACAACTCTGAGGAGGATAAAAAGTAGGGTTTACAACTACCGAATACAGGGTAGAAAACCACAACTCCGCGTGGGGAATGAAAGAATCACAACTCCATACGGGAAACAAAATAGGGTTTATAACAAACCACCAATTGCTGGAGAGCAGGAAAAAACTAGGATTTACGACTACCGACTACTGGGTAGAAAACCAAACGACTCTTGCCGAGGAATAAAAGGTATATAACCCCAAATTCCGCCAAGAGGGCAAGAAGCATAGGACTTACAACTACCGGTATAAGGGTAGAGGCCCAAACTCCGCTGGGGATAAGATGAACTATTGCCGGTTACTGGGCAATTCATTCATTTATTCCACAGGGAAACACAAGAAACAACAGACAAACAGCCAATTCGGGATCAAACCAAAAGGCAAACTGAATCAAGACTCGTCCTAATGAGGATATAACTCAATAGGAAGCTCCATCCCAATATATGTGTTGGGAGGAAACGGAAACAACCGTCATCCACGAGGATATATCTCAGTGGGGAACTGCGGAAGGAAAGACAGACACTTTCTTCTTATGGGGCTGACTCTATATTGAGAGATTAGACACCCGACACCTGCTTGGGGAGATCTATAAAGGAGATCTATATCGCCAATAGCAGGGAACAACAAACAAAAGATATATGGCAACAAATGCAACATGAATATCTGAATGTTTATGACTATGCATGAATATGCGTGATTTATGTTTGATGAATGCTGACAAAACAGACATTTCTAACACAAACAGGCCCAGGAATCAAACGCCCGATACTACACTTCCAGAGGAAAAACCAACTGGAAAGCCAATCTGCTGGAGATCTGCATGCTAAAAAGCAAAGATCTGCGGGGAGCAAACACAATCAGAGATATCAAAGAAATCACAAAATCTCTGAGTGATGGATCGTCAATCAACCCAACTGGAGGAACAGAAGTATCACAACAGGCAAGAAACTGCCACCAAGACAAATCTGTTGGGGAAACGGAGAAATCCCGAGGTTTCTGCAGAGGGATCCTCAACATCAACTGGGAAACAAGAGTTCACTGCACAAGCAGGAACTTGCTGAAGAGAACAGGATACACAAGTAGAATCTGGCCGCACAAGCAACTCTACTGGGAACACTGTCAGCCACTCCATTGGGGATAAACCTACTAAGGGAAAAATAGATCACACAAGTAGATTCTGCAACAAGCCACTCTACTGAGGATCAAAAGCATCAGGAAATCAACCAAACCTCTGGATGATAGATCACCAACCGACCCTACTGAGGAAAACAGAGACTTCAACAGGCAAAAACTACCACAACAACAACTCTGTCGAGAGTACCAATTCCGGCGGGGACTCTGGGGGAAAAAATCACACAGATATAATTCACCATACCACCAATCTACCGGCGACTCCACTGAGGAGGAGGAGGAAAGCTGGGGATCAACCACCAAATACTGAACCTTCCCGAAGAAAACCAACAACTGCTGAGGAGGAAATAACCACTACTCTGCTGGAGGAATAAGACGTGAAAACCTCAACAAGCACTCTAATGGAGACAAAACACAAATGCCGTATATCCACAACAACTCTGCCAGCGACCGTGTTGAGGAAACAGATGAAGTACCGGGATATCAATCCTACCAACCACTGAATCTTCCAAAGGAAAACATCCATGCTGAGGAGAGACTACTGCTGGCGAAGAAAACTGAGTTTTCAACAATCACTCTGCTTGGGGAACAACCCCAACAAAAGCTCTGCTTGGGGAACAACCCCAACAAAAGCTCTGCTTGGGGAACAACCCCAACAACAAATTTGGAGAAAGGGGATACACCCAAGCCAGGAATATGAACAAATGTCTTACCTGTTGGAAATCATGCCACCCTTGGGAGAGCACTGAGAAATTCTTAAGTATCCTTTCATCATTGTGAATGTTCACTTTGTTTAAAACAACAATTTAAAAATTTTATTTGTTTAAAACAATGACATTTTATCAATTAAAACATGCAAAACATTTGTTGAATTCAAACAAATAAGAGTGCAAATAATTGGATAAAAAGCTCAAATTCATTTGATGGAATGGTAGCCTGCAAATGGCAAGACTCCATAGATCTGTACAAATTTGAAATCAGTGATGTATATTGGAAGAGGGCTACATTGAACATAATGATCCTTTCTCTACCAATTTGAATCTCGATGTATTCGAAGCTTCAGTTGACGACGAATCGAGAATCTCTGACGAAAATACAGCTGCGGAACAGAAAGTCTTGTCAGGGTGCAGCTACTTGCCAAATCCCTAATTTTTGCCTAGATTGCCCCAGGATGAGGTACTCAATCTAGCGGGAGAAGTGAAGTTTAGAAATCTTCATCTCGACGCGGTAGAATGGGCTTAAATAACAGTAATGAGACAAATTTTGGTCCCTAAGAGACCTCATGATGCAGATGTATGCATGCAAAAGAAACAAACTCTGTGGGGAATATGGTTCACACAGAAGAAAAGACGATCCGTTGGAGTAATACACTCACCAGGAACAAAGACTCTAACATGACTCTCATGGTGTCATACGGTGAACTGACTTGGGGTATTTTGCTTTTTATCGCAATGTCGCGGATAGCAAGAGTCGCCACCGACTTTTCTTTTATCCAATAAGGAAAGGTGGAAAAGAACAGGAAAGACCTCAATAGATTTTGGGTTCGGGAGGTACATTATACAAAGGGAAGGTATTAGCACCCTTTGTATCCATGGTTATCCATGGGCTCTTAATTGCTGGATCACTTATATTTTTGTCTGAAAAGTGTTGGTGAATTGTTTAAAAATGTTTTGAAAAGAGAGTTTAACTTTGTAATGATTCTCGTATGAATGTATACAAAGTATTTATCTCGTTTGATTTTGAAAAAACAGTTTAGAAAAATATAACTTGGTAATGATTCTAGTATGAATGTATACCAAGTGGTGATTTTCTAGGACTTGCAAAGTGTGAGGGGTGGAGAATGTTTTAGGTTATGATCCAGTAATTGAGAGTTATACCTTCCTAAGGTCGTTATGGGCATTTCCTATCCTTATGAGGGTAAAACTGTCCTTACTATTGAGAAGTAAGTAGTTTTATCCTTTGGATGTAAAAGGGTCATTGTAGGGTCATCGATAGGTCATTGAAGGCAACAGTTGTAAGGATACCTTAGCATTCGAAGGGACGATCATCATTTAACCGTAGGCTACACCGAAGGGTCATCGAGGGACAAAATCATATATTCGAAGGCAACATCCGAGGGACTATGATTTATTTTAAAGGGACATGATGATTTAATCGAAGGGTCTTTGCTAAGGGTATCCCCACATTCGCGGGACATGACCGTAATACCGTAATATCGTAAGGCAATAAAGAGAGGTCCAAGATCACATATTTAGAGGCCGTATTTTACAATCGATTAGGTAATTAGGATGAATCTCCACATTAAAATTAATACATTAAAATTAATACATTAAAATTAATACATTAAAATTGATTAGGTAATTTAGGGTGAAACTCCACAAGGGTATCCCACAAATAAAGTGGAAGACCTAGACAGCAATCTTTTCCTGGGAAAGGTGAACCTTTACAAAATTCAGCAAACGGGTTAGAGTACCAAGTCAGGATGCAATCAAGGATTGCACCGCAAAAGAAACCAGAACAGCAGTAGGGTCAGATAAACAATGCATGGCTATGATAAAAACATGACAGGTTAGCAAATGACAGAACAGAAAAATCAGCGACTGTCCCGGTCGCCGCTGCCTCGCCTAGCGAGGGCTTAGCGAATACTCGCTGTATGCTCGCTTAGCGATGTGCTAGCGAGCGGCTGCGGATTCTGGTTTTGATAACAGCATAATGTCAGCAAGCTTCACACCTTATAGCATCCATTACAGAGATTATGTGGTTAGACATTCAGGTGTTCATGCATACTTAAATTCATATGTAAAACTTAAGATAGTTTCATAAATTCAATCATGATACCATATGCAAATTAAGAACATAAGGTAGTAATAGCAATGCCAACCTGTTTGTAATTGAATTGTAACCTTGAGTTGGCCGATCGGATCGAATTGAGCGCAAGTGACCTTGCTGCCGCCGGCTTTTCCTTTAGGGTTTTCCGTCTGTGAGCGCTAGGGTTTGCGTGCTAGGGTTCTCCTTTCGTCCGTTTTCGTCTCCTTTTCATTACTGAAGTGCTGGTATTTATAATGCTCTTTTTTGTGACCTAATGGGCTCAGAGTGAAGCCCAGAATTTTCTGTTATCTGTCAGCTTCGCTAGGCGAGCGTGTAGCGAACATTCGCTAGGCGAGCGTGTAGCGAACATGTAGCGAACAGGCCAGTTTGGGCCATTTTCTGGATTGGGCCATTCGTGAGCTGAGCCTTCATTCCTTTAAGATCAGTGTCATATAAATGAGTCGGAGTGCCCTGAAAAATGTCTTAAAATATTAATGGGCAAATTTTGGGGTATGACAGCTGCCCCTGTTCAATATTCTTGAACCGAGAGAGTCAGAATGGTATGTACGCCATTCATGGTCTGGAGGTGGAAGATTATTGAACACTTAGAACGCCCCAAAAATTTGCACTTGTCAATTAGTTAGTCTTGATGGAGATGGGCTTAAAGATGCCATCTAGGAAGTTTGATGATGAGAGCTTTAGAGTGCGTCGTACGTTAGAAGATATCTGAAGTCATGGGTGTCACTGGGTCATACGCCAGACCGTATAGTGAGTCATTCATTAGGCCGTCGACTTCACTGGGGAGTTAGAATGGGTCATACGCCGCTGGGGATAAAGGATCAGAATGGATCGTACGCTAGATCGTATATGAGTTGCGGAACGAGCCGTCCGTTAGGCTGTATCGTTACTGGGGGTGAAGGATCAGAATGGATCGTATGCTAGATCGTATCTGAGTTGTAGACTGAGCCGTCCGTTAGGCTGTACCTGATGATGAAGGGGGTAGTCATACGCCAGACTACACTTCAGAATGTACCGTACGCTAGGTAGCATTTGAGGGGATGAACCTCCAAGCGGGTCGTAAGCTAGACCGTCTTTGAGTAGCAGAACGAGCCGTCCGTTAGGCTGCATCTGATAATAAAGGGGTAGTCATACGCCAGACTACACTTCAGAAGGTACCGTACGCTAGGTAGCCCCCGAGGCCTTGAAGGTCCAAATGGGTCGTATGCTGGACCGTATTGGAGTTGTTGAAGGTCGGAATGGATCGTACGTTAGATCGCATCTGAGTTGAAGGAGTCATATGTTGAGATGAATCAGGATGGACCGTATGCTAGGCAGTACCTGAGAAATGAAGGTCCAACTGGGTCGTACATTAGACCGTGTTGGAGTAGTTGAAGATCAGAATGGATCGTTTGTTAGATCGTATCTGAGTGGAAGGAGTTATATGTTGGGCTGAATCAGAATGAACCGTACGTTAGACTGTATCTGATCGTATTTGTAGATGCTGTATTTGCAATGAATATCTGGGGTGGGCTTAAAGATGCCACCATTAGGAGGATATCAGAGTGCTTATCAGAATGAATGTATTTGAATCTTGAATGTAATCGATAAAGATGTCCGTCTGAATGGATCTTCATTTTGACTGTATCAGGAGGATAATTAACCTGAAAAATAAAGTTAGCTTCATGCCATGTCATGATGCATGAGATGTTTTATGCTTCTGAAACTAAATGCGAACAATGTATGCATGCGTATGTTGTGAAATGATGTAATGAATGAATTATGCATCGGAAAAGTTCTTCCAGGGGACTCTGGGGAAAATAAATCTCAATCTTCTGGTTGGGAGATACTGGTATCGATGACCCTTTCTTAGCTGGGGATGCTTGATTTCTGTCTGATGGTAGAAATGTTCAACAGAAGCCTGGCTGGGGGTGGAAGAGATGACCCATTTGTCTAGTAATGCCACTCTCTTCTGGGAATGACTGGCTTTGCTGGGGAATAGGATTAGCAACGGATTCATTGGAAAGCATGATTAGAACTTCTCCTCGATCCTGAAGCCTAGTAGTAATCGCTATTTCTATTTTATGCACGCATTTTTGGTAAACATCGATCACATCCAAATGCATATATTAATTCGAATTAAATCAATGGACGTTTATGCAAACAAAACAGAGAAAGTAAAACAAGAGCATTTTTTTTTTGAAACTAAAATTATATTGATTTCGAAAGAGGGCCTATAAACAGGCAATTTGTGTACAAGGAGACAAAAATCCTAGTAAGAGGAAATTGTCAAGAAAACAAAGAGAAAGCTATGCCGAAAACGTCCTATTGACTTTAATTCCACTACTGCCATTATGTCTTCAAGCCTCTCATCTCCTGCTGTCGGATAGAAGTGATTAGCTTGTTCAGACCTTTGAACTTGGATGAAGCTGTCTGAGAACGGGACATAGTCATACGCTTTGATCCCTAATTTTTGCCTGGACCGCCTTTTCAGGTTTTCAATCCACCAGGATACCCCTTTTTGCCCAAGCCGCCTTTTCAGGTTTTCGACTTGCCGGGTGTACATTTTTTTTATGTTTATCCCTAAATTTTAACCGAACCCTTTTGGTTCGCCGGGATGCCCTTACTTTTGCCTAGGTACGTCGACCTAGCGGGTCTCTTTCATGCGTAGTATTTTTTGACTATGTCTGCGTTCACGGGATGCGGGAAGTCTTCGCCGTCCATTGTAGCTAGTATCATGGCTCCACCAGAGAATATCTTCTTAACTACAAACGGCCCTTCGTACGTGGGAATCCATTTGCCTCTGGGATCACCTTGTGGTAGAGTGATGCGCTTTACCACCAAGTCGCCAATTTGATACACCTGTCTCTTGACTCTTTTGTTAAATGCCTGGGTCATGCGTTTCAGATATATCTGTCCATGACAAACAGCCGCAAGTCTCTTCTCATCAATCAAGTTTATCTGATCGAGTCGAGTCTGAATCCATTCATCTTCATCTAAGCCCGCCTCTTTCATGATTCTTAGAGAGGGAATCTGAACTTCCACTGGTAAAACGGCTTCCATTCCGTAGACTAAAGAGAAAGGAGTTTCTCCTGTCGAAGTGCGTACTGAAGTGCGATAACCGTGAAGAGCAAACGGTAAAATCTCATGCCAGTCTTTGTACGTCACCGTCATCTTTTGTATGATCTTCTTGATATTCTTATTAGCAGCTTCTACAGCGCCATTCATCTTTGGTCGGTACGGAGAAGAGTTATGGTGTTTTACGTTGAACTGCGTGCAGAGTTCAGTAATCATCTTGTTGTTCAAATTAGTACCATTGTCGGTGATAATCCTTTCAGGGATACCATATCGACAAATAAGACTATTCTTGATGAACCGTGCCACCACATTCTTGGTGACAGAAGCAAATGAGGCGGCCTCTACCCACTTTGTAAAGTAATCAATAGCGACAAGGATGAAGCGATGTCCATTAGAAGCAGTAGGTTTAATCTCCCCAATCATATCAATGCCCCACATTGCAAAGGGCCAAGGTGCGGTCAACACGTTCAATGGAGCAGGAGGTGCATGTACTTTATCCGCATATATCTGGCACTTGTGACAGGTTCTGGAGTGATGGTGGCAATCAGCTTCCATGGTAGACCAATAATACCCTGATCTCAGAATCTTCTTGGCCATCGTATGTCCACTAGAATGAGTCCCAAAAATACCGTCGTGCATATCTCCCATAATCTTTTCTGCTTCCTTTTTATCCACACAGCGAAGCAAAGTCGAATCGTGGTTACGTTTGTATAATACTCCATTACTCAGAAAGAACTTAGCGGAGAACTTCCTCAGGAATTTTTGTCATTGATGGATGCCTCTTCAGGGTATTCCTGAGTTTCCAAATATCTTTTTACTTCGTGGAACCAAGGTTTCTCCTCTACTCCATCAGCGTTAAGTTCATAACAATACGCTGGTTCATCTAACCGTTCAATGGTGATCATGGGAGCTTCGCTGCCCCATCTGACTCTGAACATAGATGACATGGTAGCCAATGCGTCTGCCAACTGATTCTCTTCTCGTGGAATGTGTTCGAATGTAATCTCTTCGAAGTATGGGATTAATGTCATCACCCGTTCTCGGTAAGGGATGAGATTCGGATGCTTAGTGTCCCATTCTCCTTTGATCTGACTGATTACTAATGCTGAGTCTCCGTACACACTCAAAAACTTGACCCGCCGGTCTATAGCAGCCTTGAGTCCCAAAATACATGCTTCATACTCAGCCATATTATTGGTACAATGAAAACATAGTCTAGCAGTGAAAGGCGTATGGTAACCCTCGGGAGAAATGATTACCACACCAACACCATTGCCCAATGCATTAGAAGACCCATCGAAAACCATAGTCCATCGGGATCCTAGTTCGGGTCCTTCATCCGGTCCAGGTTCTTCATAATCAGTAACAAGCATGACATCCTCATCTGGGAACTCAAAATTCATAGATTGGTAATCATCCACTGCTTGATGAGCCAAATGATCGGCTAGTACGCTTCCTTTGATTGCTTTCTGGGTAGTATACTGGATGTCGTACTCTATTAGAATCATTTGCCATCTTGCTATTCTTCCGGAGAGAGCGGGTTTCTCAAATATGTATTTGATAGGATCCATCTTAGAAATCAATAAAGTGGTATGATTCAACATGTATTGTCTTAGTCGGCGAGCAGCCCAGGCCAAAGCACAACAAGTTTTCTCGAGCAGTGAGTATCTTGTTTCACAGTCGGTAAACTTTTTGCTAAGGTAGTATATGGCATGCTCTTTTCGGCCAGACTCGTCATGTTGTCCCAACACACACCCCATTGAATTTTCTAACACGGTCAAGTACATGATTAAAGGTCTTCCTTCAACTGGTGGCATCAGAATGGGAGGTTTTTGAAGATACTCCTTGATTTTGTCGAAAGCTTCTTGACATTCATCATTCCATCTCATCTCTTGATTTTTCCTCAGTAGTTTGAAGAGGGGTTTGCAGGTAGCAGTCAAGTGGGAGATAAATCGGGCAATATAATTCAAAGTCCCAAGAAACCTCTGACCTCTTTATCTGTACGGGGAACTGGCATTTCTTGAATAGCCCTCACCTTAGCCGGGTCAACCTCAATCCCTTTACCACTGACAATAAAGCCCAAGAGTTTGCCGGATCTTACTCCAAAGGTGCATTTGTTCGGGTTCAACCTCAACTTGTATTTCTTCAACCTCTCGAACAGTTTGTATAAATGATCGAGATGCTCTCCCTCAGTATGAGATCTGGCTATCATGTCATCCACATACACTTCTATTTCATGATGGATCATATCATGGAACAAAACCACCATAGCACGCTGGTACGTTGCCCCTGCATTCTTTAAACCAAATGGCATTACTTTATAACAGACGTGCCCCATTGCGTTACAAACGTAGTTTTCTCCATGTCCTCAGGCGCCATCTTAATCTGGTTATAACCTGAGAATCCATCCATGAATGAGAATACCTTGTGTTGAGCGGTGTTATCTACCAGAACATCAATGTGCGGAAGTGGAAAGTCGTCTTTGGGACTCGCTTTATTCAAATCTCTGTAGTCTACACACATTCGCACCTTGCCATCCTTCTTCGGCACTGGTACCACATTAGCAACCCATTGAGGATAAGAAGTAACAGCCAGAAAACCTGCATCAAATTGTTTCATAACCTCGGCTTTGATTTTCTCAGACATTTCAGGACGCATGCGACGAACCTTTTGCTTAACAGGACGACAATCTTCCCTCGTTGGCAGCCGATGTACTACTATATCAGTATCCAGTCCTGGCATGTCGTCATAAGACCAAGCAAAAATCTCTACATAGTCATGTAACATCTGAATCAACCTTCTTTTGACACTGTTTTCCAAGCCTGCTCCTATTTTGACTTCTTTCTTGTCTACTTCGGTACCCAGATTTACAATCTCAACTGACTCCTCGTGCGGCTGTATAGTCCTCTCTTCCTGCAGTAATAGTCTGGCAAGTTCTCCAGGTACTTCACAATCTTCCACACTTCCATCCTCGGCTTGGTAGATCGGATTTTCAAAGTCATAATGAACAGTAGTAGAACTATTGTCAACAGGATCCAGAGTGGGTATGGATCTGCAATTTGTTACGTGAGTGTGTGTAAGAAAACATAGCTTGTTTGGAAGATGACAGAAAAGACAAAGAGCGCAATATTTGAATGCAAAAAGTTCATTGATTTATTGAATATGAATATGCTTATGAAAATGCCAAAACCCTTAACAAGTTAGCTATTGTGCCCCGGGCATAGACACAACGCTTGGAGAAGTTCAATTGTAAAAAAAAACAAAAATTTGCAACACTAAAATAGACAATAACAATTACTCCTGACTAAAGGAAATCGGGATAGTGTCTTCAGCCTTCCAATTATTGAGTCTGTCACCAATTGTTGGGAAAATCCAACTATCCAGGTCGCAATCGTTGTCAGCATCTTCTACAGCATTAATTTGACTCTTGTCAGAGCTGAACCCCAGGCCAAATTTGTCAGACTTGTACGGTACGTCGATCAATTGACCCCAGCCAGTACGACCACCATCTTCAACCACGGCTTGAGCGTCCTTCAGAGAAATCATAGCAGGAGGAGCACGAATAACCTTGGGTACACAGGAAGTTGGCTTAAGGACAGGATTGGTCGGAGGAACTACTTCAAATGACTGACAAGGAGTCTCAATGAATTCACCATCCATCTCGACGTATCTGAAGGTATGCACACTACTGACAATGTACTCTTCTTCTCCACACACGGTGACAATTTTGCCCTTTGTGGGATACCTCAACTTTTGATGGAGAGACGAGGCTACAGCGCCTGCCCCATGAATCCAAGGGCGTCCCAGTAAGCAGGAATAGGCAGGACGAATGTTCATTACATGGAAGGTAGTGTTGAAGACTTGAGGTCCTATCTTGATAGGAAGGACTACTTCGCCATGGACAACACTCTTCGCACCATCGTAAGCACGTACCACAATGTCACTAGGTTTCAGTTCAATGCTTTTACAATCCAACTTATCCAGCACAACTGTCGGCATCACATTCAAGGAAGAGCCATTATCGATCAACACATGAGACAAAGTGATTCCTCTACACTCAATGGAGATATGCAGGGCTTTATTGTGATTCTTTCCCGCTGGTGTCAGGTCAGCATCGGAAAAGCCTAGGCCATTGTCAACAGCCAAGTGAGCAACATAATTTTCGAACTGATCGACAGATGTTTCCTGAGGCACATGAGCAGTCTTCAAGAATTTTATCAATGCATTGGCATGAGATTCAGAAGATAACAGCAAGGATAACATCGAGATCTTAGACGGGGTATGCCCCAACTGTTCTACCACATCGAAATCACTCTTGCGGATGATTTTCAGCACTTCTTCCATTTCCTGTTTGGCAACATCTTCGGGAGTAACTTCGACCGGTGTCTCTGACTGAGAAGGATTGACTGGTTCCTTTCCTCGAGTTTCAAGGACAGGAGGTGAGATTTCTGGAGAGAAGATCCTTCCACTTCGAGTAATTTTACTAGTCCCAACGATGCCATTAGGATTAATAGAATTGTCAATTTGCTTTACGCCATGGACGTAAACATCACCGCCATAATTCCACGGAATAGCTTTGCTTGAGGAATACGGGATCGGGCCAGGTGCAGTAATGATTAGGGGAGCTACCCTGGGCTCAACAGTAATTTTCACAGGCGCCCTAGTAGCGGTAATCTTCACTGGAAATTTGGACCTAGCAATCACAGATATTTCTTCAATAGGGTTTTCCACCTTAGGAATCTTTTCGAAGAGAATTGTACGATCGTCCATCAGCCGTTGAATACCATTCCTCAACTTCACGCACTCGTTGGGTCGAAGTATGCAGCGGTCGCAATTTTCAGCACAGCCTGGAAATAAACCAGCTTGCAATAAATTCTTCTTGATGATCAGGAGAGGAGATGTTAAATCAGCTACATTAGAAATGTGAGAATTGTCATCCACAGCATTAACAGTCTTGTCATGGTTAGGCATAGGTGCCGTGATGACATTAGGAGTCTCCAGAGGCTCAAATTCAATTTCCCCCGCATCGATCATATCCTGAACCTTATTCTTCAACGACCAACAATCGTTTGTATCATGCCCGGGGCTATCGGAGTGATATGCACACCTGGCATTGGGATTATAACGAGAAGAGGTAGTGTTGGGATTTGTAGGAGGATCTCTAAGGGTGATCAAATTTGCCTTTAGCATTCCCTACAGTGCCTGTGCCAAGGTCATATTGATCCTGGTGAACTGCCTTCTTGGCCTGTCTTGTTTGGGCTGGAAGTTTTGAGATGGTGGTGCTGCAATCGTAACTGCTCCAATGTCGTGGTCACGGTTTTTCTTGTTACGACCCTTTTGACCGTACACAGCATTTGATTCGTTCCTCCCCTGATAGGACCTTTTGGTGCTTGCAGAGGTAGCCGCCTGTATCTTTCCACTTCGGATGCCGCTTTCAACACGTTCACCTGTTAATATAAGTTCAGTGAAACCTGATGAAGAACTTCCCAGTAGATGGCTGTAGAATGGGCCGGTCAGTGTGCCCATGAACATGTCCACCAATTCTCTGTCAGTCATAGGGGGTTGACTCTGCCAGCCAAATCTCTCCACTTTTGAGCATATTCTTTAAAGCTTTCTTTAGATCCCATAGTCATATTCTGCAACTGTAGCCGGGTAGGTGCTAGTTCAGAGTTATACTGGTACTGTTTATAGAAAGCTGTTGCTAAATCAGTCCAGGTGCGGATGTCAGAGCTCTCGAGCTGATAATACCATTCCAACTGTGTGCCAGACAGGCTCTCTTGGAAGAAATGGATCCATAGCTTCCTGTCAGTGGTATGCGGCTGAATCTTTCTCACATAAGCTCTCAGATGCATCTGAGGACAAGACGCACCATCGTACTTAGTGAAAGTGGGGATTTTGAATTTGCGAGGAATGGTCACATCGGAGACCAGACCCAAACTTTCGAAATCCAGACCGGGCGCCTTCTGACCCTCCATAGCTAGCATACGTTCTTCCAGCAACTTGTACTTATCATCTCTTGGAGAGTACTGTTCATTTTCATAATCTTCATCGTCATCCTCAGGGTTGGAGAAATCAACATTCTCTTCCTCTGAATCATTCTCCGCCCCCTCTTCTGGACCATTCGGGATTCCAAACTTGACTCCTGTGGCCTGTCCTTTACGCCTTCTTCCCGGGTTAATGAAACTCACAGCTTTCTTGTCTTTCTTCTTTTCGAGCAAAAGAGCCTTCAGTTCCTCCTGCCCCTTGGATAAGCTTAGCATCATCTCCTTGAATTGAGCATTCTGAGTCTGGAGATCTTTGACAGTTTGTTCGAGATCCATTTTTGTTTGTAATGAAGACCGTGAGAACATTGAACTTGTAGAATACCTGTTATGCAGTGTTATGTTATGCTATGCAATGTATGAAAATTTTCAAGGACTTTTGGAATTTAACTTTGCGTAAATCACCAACAAGAGAGACATGTTTATTGCTGATTTCTTTGATCAATGTTCATTACAAAAGGAATAATAATAAAAATACAATGAAAGCTCAAGTCTCCCAGGGGCGACTTCTTTTTGGGCGAAGATACGCATTGAGTCTTCGTTCCTCATTAAGCTGACTGGTAAGTTCTAGCACTTTCTTCCTTTCTGCGACGAACTGAGTCTCGAAAGTATCCCTTTCTTCTCTCAACTGGATCCAGGATCTCTTTAGTTCCTCAACATTGGTAGGCATATCTGGATAAGGAATGATCTGAGGAGCACCTCCTTCAGCTTCAGGTTCGACAATCTGAGGTCCGATTGCAAGATATGGCATGACAAGTTCACGAGCTCTGGCGCGTACCCATCTGAGATAAGGTTCCATAGGAATAGAATTTTTCTGTCCTAACGTACCTCTCTTCACCATGCCCCAAGCTCGTACAAATCTTTGACGGAGGCCTTGGGAATCGTTGTCATAGTCGAACATGATGCCTTCGATGATCATTTCATGTGGACCATCTCTTCGAGCACAACCAAACTGTCGCAGAGCTAAAGCAGGATTATAAGTAATACCTCCTCTTATTCCTAGGAGTGGTACATTAGGGGAACTCGCCACAACGGTCAATGATGGTAACATTTTCCTTGAACTGAGGACACCAACAGATGTCTGGGTGGGAGAGCGATATTATCCTTTGAGACCATTTCAAATTCTGCTCGTTCTTCAAGACTGATTGAGGAAGGTGCGAAATAAACCACCTAGACAACAAAGGTATGCAGCACATGAGAGTCCCTTGCTTCTTCATGGTACGAGTGTGGAGGGAATGCAAAATGTCTCCCAGCAAGGTAGGTACAGGGTTGTGAGTGAGAAATATCTTAATAGCATTCATGTCTATGAATTGGTCTGGATTAGGGAATAACACCAAGCCATAGATTAGCAACGCCAGGATGTCTTCGAAAGCACAGACATTCATAACTTTTAAGAATTCTCGGGCCTTATTTGTCAGGAATTTGGCAAGTAAACCCTTAACTCCACTCCTTGTTACCCAATTAGCTTCAATGTCGGACTTCGTCATGTGTAAAGCTGCGGCAACTTCTTCAGACTTCGGAACCTTTTCTAAACCACTGAAAGGTATTTGATCAAGGATAGGTATCCCAAGCAGTCTGGAGAATTCTTCCAGTGTAGGTACCAACTGATAATCCGGGAATGTGAAGCAATGATGTTTAGGGTCGAAGAACTGGAATAAAACTCTCATCATATCTTCTTTGAAACCAGTGGTAACCAAATTGAGGAGAGAACCGTGTTTCTTGATGAACTGCGCATGATCGGAAAGTTCTGACACTAAGTTCTTGAGTTGAGGAGCGATTGCTACAAAATTGATCCGGATGGTCTTCCTGGGAGCCATAGCCTTACAAAACAGAGCAAAGTTAAATCCCTAAGTCCTTGAAATGGTTAGTACAATGTTATGATGTCATGATGTTATGATGTTATGAGGTTAAATAAATAACAAGCACAAGCAAGTCACACAACCATCATTCCTAGGTTTTAAGGCTTGCATGAGTTCCATAGGTAAGTACCCTCCCCACTGAAGTTTAGTTGGTTCAACCTGTCCTAGAATAGTAACCGGGTTCTAAAAGGATCTCCAATCATTGACCTTCCTTCAAGTCCACTTCAGTGCAACACCAAGTGGTTGACCGAAGCTTCCCTAAAGTCCAATCTCAAAGAGTGTAGTATCGAGTCTCAACCAACCCCAGTCGGAACCGAAGTCAGTTATCTCACTACTTTCTAATGGCCAGGATGAGTCAATTAGGGTTCTAAAGGTCTGGTTAATGCTTTAATGACACCACGCAGATGCCAAATTTTTCCTCAAGTAAACATGAGGAACATCAGGACATCCAAAGTGTCACATTAACCGTAGCCATCATTTTAACCATTCTAGTATACGCCGGATAGTCGCGATGATCTATTGCTACTTACCTAAGGTACACTAGATCCGGGTGTAGGATCTTTCACTCAAAAATACCCAAGCAATCCCTTAAAAGTAAATCAGACAATTGGAATAAGTGATCTTGTTTTTAAGGTAACCTCTCTTTTTAAAGTGTCCCCAGCAGAGTCGCCAGTTCTGTCATACGGTGAACTGACTTGGGGTATTTTGCTTTTTATCGCAATGTCGCGGATAGCAAGAGTCGCCACCGACTTTTCTTTTATCCAATAAGGAAAGGTGGAAAAGAACAGGAAAGACCTCAATAGATTTTGGGTTCGGGAGGTACATTATACAAAGGGAAGGTATTAGCACCCTTTGTATCCATGGTTATCCATGGGCTCTTAATTGCTGGATCACTTATATTTTGTCTGAAAAGTGTTGGTGAATTGTTTAAAAATGTTTTGAAAAGAGAGTTTAACTTTGTAATGATTCTCGTATGAATGTATACAAAGTATTTATCTCGTTTGATTTTGAAAAAACAGTTTAGAAAAATATAACTTGGTAATGATTCTAGTATGAATGTATACCAAGTGGTGATTTTCTAGGACTTGCAAAGTGTGAGGGGTGGAGAATGTTTTAGGTTATGATCCAGTAATTGAGAGTTATACCTTCCTAAGGTCGTTATGGGCATTTCCTATCCTTATGAGGGTAAAACTGTCCTTACTATTGAGAAGTAAGTAGTTTTATCCTTTGGATGTAAAAGGGTCATTGTAGGGTCATCGATAGGTCATTGAAGGCAACAGTTGTAAGGATACCTTAGCATTCGAAGGGACGATCATCATTTAACCGTAGGCTACACCGAAGGGTCATCGAGGGACAAAATCATATATTCGAAGGCAACATCCGAGGGACTATGATTTATTTTAAAGGGACATGATGATTTAATCGAAGGGTCTTTGCTAAGGGTATCCCCACATTCGCGGGACATGACCGTAATACCGTAATATCGTAAGGCAATAAAGAGAGGTCCAAGATCACATATTTAGAGGCCGTATTTTACAATCGATTAGGTAATTAGGATGAATCTCCACATTAAAATTAATACATTAAAATTAATACATTAAAATTAATACATTAAAATTGATTAGGTAATTTAGGGTGAAACTCCACAAGGGTATCCCACAAATAAAGTGGAAGACCTAGACAGCAATCTTTTCCTGGGAAAGGTGAACCTTTACAAAATTCAGCAAACGGGTTAGAGTACCAAGTCAGGATGCAATCAAGGATTGCACCGCAAAAGAAACCAGAACAGCAGTAGGGTCAGATAAACAATGCATGGCTATGATAAAAACATGACAGGTTAGCAAAGGACAGAACAGAAAAATCAGCGACTGTCCCGGTCGCCGCTGCCTCGCCTAGCGAGGGCTTAGCGAATACTCGCTGCATGCTCGCTTAGCGATGTGCTAGCGAGCGGCTGCGGATTCTGGTTTTTGATAACAGCATAATGTCAGCAAGCTTCACACCTTATAGCATCCATTACAGAGATTATGTGGTTAGACATTCAGGTGTTCATGCATACTTAAATTCATATGTAAAACTTAAGATAGTTTCATAAATTCAATCATGATACCATATGCAAATTAAGAACATAAGGTAGTAATAGCAATGCCAACCTGTTTGTAATCGAATTGTAACCTTGAGTTGGCCGATCGGATCGAATTGAGCGGAAGTGACCTTGCTGCCGCCGACTTTTCCTTCAGGGTTTTCCGTCTGTGAGCGCTAGGGTTTGCGTGCTAGGGTTCTCCTTTCGTCCGTTTTCGTCTCCTTTTCATTACTGAAGTGCTGGTATTTATAATGCTCTTTTTTGTGACCTAATGGGCTCAGAGTGAAGCCCAAAATTTTCTGTTATCTGTCAGCTTCGCTAGGCGAGCGTGTAGCGATTGTTCGCTAGGCGAGCGTGTAGCGAATGTGTAGCGAACAGGCCAGTTTGGGCCATTTTCTGGATTGGGCCATTCATGAGCTGGGCCTTCGTTCCTTTAAGATCAGTGTCATAAAAATGTGTCGGAGTGCCCTGAAAAATGTCTTAAAATATTAATGGGCAAATTTTGGGGTATGACACATGGGGATAAGAAAAAGAAAAAGAATGCGTGAGCAGGACACGACTCTGAATTAAGGGAAAACAAACTAGACACTACATGAACAGGACACGACTGCAGACCTCACTAGGGAGTGAAGGACTCAAACTGGGGAAAAGAAGAATTCCAAAGGAAAACACATCCATTGGAAAGACTCAAGCTGACTCAAGCTATCCACAAAGGATACTTCGGATAAAAATCCGGACTCGGACTGGGAAAAGATTCACAAAGAACCTCCCTGCCGGGGAAAATGCATATATTGGGGAAAACGCCAATACAACAAAAGGGTAAAAATCACAACAGAAAACTCCACTGGAGAATGTCTAACAAAGAGACTCCCCTAGGGAAGCAACAAATAATGAGGTGTTACCGGTATAAGGGTAACAAACTCAGGAAGAATGAATATCTAAGACCGGTATAAGGGTGAGAGATATCAATCAACCAAACATCTGAGAAAGACCTGAAAAAGGTACATCAACTCAGGAAATTCTGACTCCACAGGGGACCAAGGTCATAATAGGGAGCAGAAAGGAAGGAACACCAGGGATACCGGTTATTGGGTATATAATAGGTGACCGACCAAAGCGTGAATTGGTATATATGCCAAAACACTCATCATCCGAAAGGAGGGCTTGAAAAAAAGCAAATCGACTTACAGGATGGACATTCGAATCCACAACGGGAAAACGAATCTTACTCAACAGGGGACACAAACCCAAAGAGCGCATGAGACATAATATCCATTACCGTCAGAACGTGGATAAGATACTCGTATGAGATATATTATCTATTACCGTCAGAACGTAGACAATATACTCGCATGGAAGGAAACACCAGGGATACCGGTTACTGGGTATATAATAGGTGACCGACCGAAACGTGAATTGGTATATATGCCAAAACACTCATCATCCAAAACGCAAACTGGTTAAAGGATGGATATTCGATTCTACAAAGAATACGAACCTTACTCTACTGGGGAAAATCAACAAAGGACTCCAACCAAAGAGCACATGAGACATATTATTCATTACCGTCAGAACGTGAATAATATACTCGAAAGGAAGAGACACCAGAGATACCGGGGTATATAATAGGTGGCCTACCGACAAGAGAGACAATCGTTACACACAACAACAGGGTAAACGAAAGACAACTCACAGGGGATAAATTGCAAGCATCCGGAAATTATCCGAGAAACAAAGAATATTCGATTCCACAAGGGAAATAACGAATCTTACTCGACTGGGGAAACACAACAGGCTTCGACTGAAGAGTGCATGAGATACATTATCCATTACCGTCAGAACGTGGATAACATACTCGCACGGGAGATTATCCACAACCGGTTACTGGGTTAATAAAGGATAAATCAACCGAACAGAAAGGCATCGGGATACCACAACTAGGTATATAAAGATGACCAATCAAAGGGAGCAACAACATTACCAACAAAAGGGTAAATGAAGAATGACCCGCTGGGGATGAATTGCATAAACAACAATCATCCAGAAGAACTTGCTAGGGATACAAATGCTTACTCAAGAGCAATTACCCAAAGGCAAGGAGGGAATATCAACATCGAATATTGAATGAAGATAACCACAAAGAGTAACCATCATCGGTTAGGATGAACAACAAGGTTAACTCTGCAAAGGGGAGAACTTAGGGTTTACAACTACCGAATATGGGGTAGAATACCGAAACTCCGGCTAGGGATAAAATTGCTAGCAACCGACAATTATCCACAAGAAAGCACAGACTCCATTAGGGGATGAAACCACAACACCATAGGATTTACAACTACCGAATACTGGGTAGAAGACCACCAAATCCACCATCAACCAGAATGAACCACAAAGGTTAGCTCTGCTAGGGGAAAAGAGATAGGACTTACAACTACCGAATACGGGGTAGTAGCCAACAACTCTGAGGAGGATAAAAAGTAGGGTTTACAACTACCGAATACAGGGTAGAAAACCACAACTCCGCGTGGGGAATGAAAGAATCACAACTCCATACGGGAAACAAAATAGGGTTTATAACAAACCACCAATTGCTGGAGAGCAGGAAAAAACTAGGATTTACGACTACCGACTACTGGGTAGAAAACCAAACGACTCTTGCCGAGGAATAAAAGGTATATAACCCCAAATTCCGCCAAGAGGGCAAGAAGCATAGGACTTACAACTACCGGTATAAGGGTAGAGGCCCAAACTCCGCTGGGGATAAGATGAACTATTGCCGGTTACTGGGCAATTCATTCATTTATTCCACAGGGAAACACAAGAAACAACAGACAAACAGCCAATTCGGGATCAAACTAAAAGGCAAACTGAATCAAGACTCGTCCTAATGAGGATATAACTCAATAGGAAGCTCCATCCCAATATATGTGTTGGGAGGAAACGGAAACAACCGTCATCCACGAGGATATATCTCAGTGGGGAACTGCGGAAGGAAAGACAAACACTTTCTTCTTATGGGGCTGACTCTATATTGAGAGATTAGACACCCGACACCTGCTTGGGGAGATCTATAAAGGAGATCTATATCGCCAATAGCAGGGAACAACAAACAAAAGATATATGGCAACAAATGCAACATGAATATCTGAATGTTTATGACTATGCATGAATATGCGTGATTTATGTTTGATGAATGCTGACAAAACAGACATTTCTAACACAAACAGGCCCAGGAATCAAACGCCCGATACTACACTTCCAGAGGAAAAACCAACTGGAAAGCCAATCTGCTGGAGATCTGCATGCTAAAAAGCAAAGATCTGCGGGGAGCAAACACAATCAGAGATATCAAAGAAATCACAAAATCTCTGAGTGATGGATCGTCAATCAACCCAACTGGAGGAACAGAAGTATCACAACAGGCAAGAAACTGCCACCAAGACAAATCTGTTGGGGAAACGGAGAAATCCCGAGGTTTCTGCAGAGGGATCCTCAACATCAACTGGGAAACAAGAGTTCACTGCATAAGCAGGAACTTGCTGAAGAGAACAGGATACACAAGTAGAATCTGGCCGCACAAGCAACTCTACTGGGAACACTGTCAGCCACTCCATTGGGGATAAACCTACTAAGGGAAAAATAGATCACACAAGTAGATTCTGCAACAAGCCACTCTACTGAGGATCAAAAGCATCAGGAAATCAACCAAACCTCTGGATGATAGATCACCAACCGACCCTACTGAGGAAAACAGAGACTTCAACAGGCAAAAACTGCCACAACAACAACTCTGTCGAGAGTACCAATTCCGGCGGGGACTCTGGGGGAAAAAATCACACAGATATAATTCACCATACCACCAATCTACCGGCGACTCCACTGAGGAGGAGGAGGAAAGCTGGGGATCAACCACCAAATACTGAACCTTCCCGAAGAAAACCAACAACTGCTGAGGAGGAAATAACCACTGCTCTGCTGGAGGAATAAGACGTGAAAACCTCAACAAGCACTCTGATGGAGACAAAACACAAATGCCGTATATCCACAACAACTCTGCCAGCGACCGTGTTGAGGAAACAGATGAAGTACCGGGATATCAATCCTACCAACCACTGAATCTTCCAAAGGAAAACATCCATGCTGAGGAGAGACTACTGCTGGCGAAGAAAACTGAGTTTTCAACAATCACTCTGCTTGGGGAACAACCCCAACAAAAGCTCTGCTTGGGGAACAACCCCAACAACAAATTTGGAGAAAGGGGATACACCCAAGCCAGGAATATGAACAAATGTCTTACCTGTTGGAAATCATGCCACCCTTGGGAGAGCACTGAGAAATTCTTAAGTATCCTTTCATCATTGTGAATGTTCACTTTGTTTAAAACAACAATTTAAAAATTTTATTTGTTTAAAACAATGACATTTTATCAATTAAAACATGCAAAACATTTGTTGAATTCAAACAAATAAGAGTGCAAATAATTGGATAAAAAGCTCAAATTCATTTGATGGAATGGTAGCCTGCAAATGGCAAGACTCCATAGATCTGTACAAATTTGAAATCAGTGATGTATATTGGAAGAGGGCTACATTGAACATAATGATCCTTTCTCTACCAATTTGAATCTCGATGTATTCGAAGCTTCAGTTGACGACGAATCGAGAATCTCTGACGAAAATACAGCTGCGGAACAGAAAGTCTTGTCAGGGTGCAGCTACTTGCCAAATCCCTAATTTTTGCCTAGATTGCCCCAGGATGAGGTACTCAATCTAGCGGGAGAAGTGAAGTTTAGAAATCTTCATCTCGACGCGGTAGAATGGGCTTAAATAACAGTAATGAGACAAATTTTGGTCCCTAAGAGACCTCATGATGCAGATGTATGCATGCAAAAGAAACAAACTCTGTGGGGAATATGGTTCACACAGAAGAAAAGACGATCCGTTGGAGTAATACACTCACCAGGAACAAAGACTCTAACATGACTCTCATGGGGATAAGAAAAAGAAAAAGAATGCGTGAGCAGGACACGACTCTGAATTAAGGGAAAACAAACTAGACACTGCATGAACAGGACACGACTGGAGACCTCACTAGGGAGTGAAGGACTCAAACTGGGGAAAAGAAGAATTCCAAAGGAAAACACATCCATTGGAAAGACTCAAGCTGACTCAAGCTATCCACAAAGGATACTTCGGATAAAAATCCGGACTCGGACTGGGAAAAGATTCACAAAGAACCTCCCTGCCGGGGAAAATGCATATATTGGGGAAAACGCCAATACAACAAAAGGGTAAAAATCACAACAGAAAACTCCACTGGAGAATGTCTAACAAAGAGACTCCCCTAGGGAAGCAACAAATAATGAGGTGTTACCGGTATAAGGGTAACAAACTCAGGAAGAATGAATATCTAAGACCGGTATAAGGGTGAGAGATATCAATCAACCAAACATCTGAGAAAGACCTGAAAAAGGTACATCAACTCAGGAAATTCTGACTCCACATGGGACCAAGGTCATAATAGGGAGCAGAAAGGAAGGAACACCAGGGATACCGGTTATTGGGTATATAATAGGTGACCGACCAAAGCGTGAATTGGTATATATGCCAAAACACTCATCATCCGAAAGGAGGGCTTGAAAAAAAGCAAATCGACTTACAAGATGGACATTCGAATCCACAACGGGAAAACGAATCTTACTCAACTGGGGACACAAACCCAAAGAGCGCATGAGACATAATATCCATTACCGTCAGAACGTGGATAAGATACTCGTATGAGATATATTATCTTTTATCGTCAGAACGTAGACAATATACTCGCATGGAAGGAAACACCAGGGATACCGGTTACTGGGTATATAATAGGTGACCGACCGAAACGTGAATTGGTATATATGCCAAAACACTCATCATCCAAAACGCAAACTGGTTAAAGGATGGATATTTGATTCTACAAAGAATACGAACCTTACTCTACTGGGGAAAATCAACAAAGGACTCCAACCAAAGAGCACATGAGACATATTATTCATTACCGTCAGAACGTGAATAATATACTCGAAAGGAAGAGACACCAGAGATACCGGGGTATATAATAGGTGGCCTACCGACAAGAGAGACAATCGTTACACACAACAACAGGGTAAACGAAAGACAACTCACAGGGGATAAATTGCAAGCACCCGGAAATTATCCGAGAAACAAAGAATATTCGATTCCACAAGGGAAATAACGAATCTTACTCGACTGGGGAAACACAACAGGCTTCGATTGAAGAGTGCATGAGATACATTATCCATTACCGTCAGAACGTGGATAACATACTCGCACGGGAGATTATCCACAACCGGTTACTGGGTTAATAAAGGATAAATCAACCGAACAGAAAGGCATTGGGATACCACAACTAGGTATATAAAGATGACCAATCAAAGGGAGCAACAACATTACCAACAAAAGGGTAAATGAAGAATGACCCGCTGGGGATGAATTGCATAAACAACAATCATCCAGAAGAACTTGCTAGGGATACAAATGCTTACTCAAGAGCAATTACCCAAAGGCAAGGAGGGAATATCAACATCGAATATTGAATGAAGATAACCACAAAGAGTAACCATCATCGGTTAGGATGAACAACAAGGTTAACTCTGCAAAGGGGAGAACTTAGGGTTTACAACTACCGAATACGGGGTAGAATACCGAAACTCCGGCTAGGGAAAAAATTGCTAGCAACCGGCAATTATCCACAAGAAAGCACAGACTCCATTAGGGGATGAAACCACAACACCATAGGATTTACAACTACCGAATACTGGGTAGAAGACCACCAAATCCACCATCAACCAGAATGAACCACAAAGGTTAGCTCTGCTAGGGGAAAAGAGATAGGACTTACAACTACCGAATACGGGGTAGTAGCCAACAACTCTGAGGAGGATAAAAAGTAGGGTTTACAACTACCAAATACAGGGTAGAAAACCACAACTCCGCGTGGGGAATGAAAGAATCACAACTCCATACGGGAAACAAAATAGGGATTATAACAAACCACCAATTGCTGGAGAGCAGGAAAAAACTAGGATTTACGACTACCGACTACTGGGTAGAAAACCAAACGACTCTTGCCGAGGAATAAAAGGTATATAACCCCAAATTCCGCCAAGAGGGCAAGAAGCATAGGACTTAGAACTACCGGTATAAGGGTAGAGGCCCAAACTCCGCTGGGGAAAGATGAACTATTGCCGGTTACTGGGCAATTCATTCATTTATTCCACAGGGAAACACAAGAAACAACAGACAAACAGCCAATTCGGGATCAAACCAAAAGGCAAACTGAATCAAGACTCGTC
Organism: Lathyrus oleraceus; assembly: GCF_024323335.1. Lineage (NCBI taxonomy): Eukaryota > Viridiplantae > Streptophyta > Magnoliopsida > Fabales > Fabaceae > Lathyrus > Lathyrus oleraceus. The sequence goes on along the minus strand of NC_066584.1, from coordinate 234,566,134 downwards.
CTAATGAGGATATAACTCAATAGGAAGCTCCATCCCAATATATGTGTTGGGAGGAAACGGAAACAACCGTCATCCACGAGGATATATCTCAGTGGGGAACTGCGGAAGGAAAGACAGACACTTTCTTCTTATGGGGCTGACTCTATATTGAGAGATTAGACACCTGACACCTGCTTGGGGAGATCTATAAAGGAGATCTATATCGCCAATAGCAGGGAACAACAAACAAAAGATATATGGCAACAAATGCAACATGAATATCTGAATGTTTATGACTATGCATGAATATGCGTGATTTATGTTTGATGAATGCTGACAAAACAGACATTTCTAACACAAACAGGCCCAGGAATCAAACGCCCGATACTACACTTCCAGAGGAAAAACCAACTGGAAAGCCAATCTGCTGGAGATCTGCATGCTAAAAAGCAAAGATCTGCGGGGAGCAAACACAATCAGAGATATCAAAGAAATCACAAAATCTCTGAGTGATGGATCGTCAATTAACCCAACTGGAGGAACAGAAGTATCACAACAGGCAAGAAACTGCCACCAAGACAAATCTGTTGGGGAACCGGAGAAATCCCGAGGTTTCTGCAGAGGGATCCTCAACATCAACTGGGAAACAAGAGTTCACTGCACAAGCAGGAACTTGCTGAAGAGAACAGGATACACAAGTAGAATCTGGCCGCACAAGCAACTCTACTGGGAACACTGTCAGCCACTCCATTGGGGATAAACCTACTAAGGGAAAAATAGATCACACAAGTAGATTCTGCAACAAGCCACTCTACTGAGGATCAAAAGCATCAGGAAATCAACCAAACCTCTGGATGATAGATCACCAACCGACCCTACTGAGGAAAACAGAGACTTCAACAGGCAAAAACTGCCACAACAACAACTTTGTCGAGAGTACCAATTCCGGCGGGGACTCTGGGGGAAAAAATCACACAGATATAATTCACCATACCACCAATCTACCGGCGACTCCACTGAGGAGGAGGAGGAAAGCTGGGGATCAACCACCAAATACTGAACCTTCCCGAAGAAAACCAACAACTGCTGAGGAGGAAATAACCACTGCTCTGCTGGAGGAATAAGACGTGAAAACCTCAACAAGCACTCTGATGGAGACAAACACAAATGCCGTATATCCACAACAACTCTGCCAGCGACCGTGTTGAGGAAACAGATGAAGTACCGGGATATCAATCCTACCAACCACTGAATCTTCCAAAGGAAAACATCCATGCTGAGGAGAGACTACTGCTGGCGAAGAAAACTGAGTTTTCAACAATCACTCTGCTTGGGGAACAACCCCAACAAAAGCTCTGCTTGGGGAACAACCCCAACAACAAATTTGGAGAAAGGGGATACACCCAAGCCAGGAATATGAACAAATGTCTTACCTGTTGGAAATCATGCCACCCTTGGGAGAGCACTGAGAAATTCTTAAGTATCCTTTCATCATTGTGAATGTTCACTTTGTTTAAAACAACAATTTAAAAATTTTATTTGTTTAAAACAATGACATTTTATCAATTAAAACATGCAAAACATTTGTTGAATTCAAACAAATAAGAGTGCAAATAATTGGATAAAAAGCTCAAATTCATTTGATGGAATGGTAGCCTGCAAATGGCAAGACTCTATAGATCTGTACAAATTTGAAATCAGTGATGTATATTGGAAGAGGGCTACATTGAACATAATGATCCTTTCTCTACCAATTTGAATCTCGATGTATTCGAAGCTTCAGTTGACGACGAATCGAGAATCTCTGACGAAAATACAGCTGCGGAACAGAAAGTCTTGTCAGGATGCAGCTACTTGCCAAATCCCTAATTTTTGCCTAGATTGCCCCAAGATGAGGTACTCAATCTACCGGGAGAAGTGAAGTTTAGAAATCTTCATCTCGACGCGGTAGAATGGGCTTAAATAACAGTAATGAGACAAATTTTGGTCCCTAAGAGACCTCATGATGCAGATGTATGCATGCAAAAGAAACAAACTCTGTGGGGAATATGGTTCACACAGAAGAAAAGACGATCCGTTGGAGTAATACACTCACCAGGAACAAAGACTCTAACATGACTCTCATGGGGATAAGAAAAAGAAAAAGAATGCGTGAGCAGGACACGACTCTGAATTAAGGGAAAACAAACTAGACACTGCATGAACAGGACACGACTGGAGACCTCACTAGGGAGTGAAGGACTCAAACTGGGGAAAAGAAGAATTCCAAAGGAAAACACATCCATTGGAAAGACTCAAGCTGACTCAAGCTATCCACAAAGGATACTTCGGATAAAAATCCGGACTCGGACTGGGAAAAGATTCACAAAGAACCTCCCTGCCGGGGAAAATGCATATATTGAGGAAAACGCCAATACAACAAAAGGGTAAAAATCACAACAGAAAACTCCACTGGAGAATGTCTAACAAAGAGACTCCCCTAGGGAAGCAACAAATAATGAGGTGTTACCGGTATAAGGGTAACAAACTCAGGAAGAATGAATATCTAAGACCGGTATAAGGGTGAGAGATATCAATCAACCAAACATCTGAGAAAGACCTGAAAAAGGTACATCAACTCAGGAAATTCTGACTCCACAGGGGACCAAGGTCATAATAGGGAGCAGAAAGGAAGGAACACCAGGGATACCGGTTATTGGGTATATAATAGGTGACCGACCAAAGCGTGAATTGGTATATATGCCAAAACACTCATCATCCGAAAGGAGGGCTTGAAAAAAAGCAAATCGACTTACAGGATGGACATTCGAATCCACAACGGGAAAACGAATCTTACTCAACTGGGGACACAAACCCAAAGAGCGCATGAGACATAATATCCATTACCGTCAGAACGTGGATAAGATACTCGTATGAGATATATTATCTATTACCGTCAGAACGTAGACAATATACTCGCATGGAAGGAAACACCAGGGATACCGGTTACTGGGTATATAATAGGTGACCGACCGAAACGTGAATTGGTATATATGCCAAAACACTCATCATCCAAAACGCAAACTGGTTAAAGGATGGATATTTGATTCTACAAAGAATACGAACCTTACTCTACTGGGGAAAATCAACAAAGGACTCCAACCAAAGAGCACATGAGACATATTATTCATTACCGTCAGAACCTGAATAATATACTCGAAAGGAAGAGACACCAGAGATACCGGGGTATATAATAGGTGGCCTACCGACAAGAGAGACAATCGTTACACACAACAACAGGGTAAACGAAAGACAACTCACAGGGGATAAATTGCAAGCATCCGGAAATTATCCGAGAAACAAAGAATATTCGATTCCACAAGGGAAATAACGAATCTTACTCGACTGGGGAAACACAACAGGCTTCGATTGAAGAGTGCATGAGATACATTATCCATTACCGTCAGAACGTGGATAACATACTCGCACGGGAGATTATCCACAACCGGTTACTGGGTTAATAAAGGATAAATCAACCGAACAGAAAGGCATCGGGATACCACAACTAGGTATATAAAGATGACCAATCAAAGGGAGCAACAACATTACCAACAAAAGGGTAAATGAAGAATGACCCGCTGGGGATGAATTGCATAAACAACAATCATCCAGAAGAACTTGCTAGGGATACAAATGCTTACTCAAGAGCAATTACCCAAAGGCAAGGAGGGAATATCAACATCGAATATTGAATGAAGATAACCACAAAGAGTAACCATCATCGGTTAGGATGAACAACAAGGTTAACTCTGCAAAGGGGAGAACTTAGGGTTTACAACTACCGAATACGGGGTAGAATACCGAAACTCCGGCTAGGGATAAAATTGCTAGCAACCGGCAATTATCCACAAGAAAGCACAGACTCCATTAGGGGATGAAACCACAACACCATATGATTTACAACTACCGAATACTGGGTAGAAGACCACCAAATCCACCATCAACCAGAATGAACCACAAAGGTTAGCTTTGCTAGGGGAAAAGAGATAGGACTTACAACTACCGAATACGGGGTAGTAGCCAACAACTCTGTGGAGGATAAAAAGTAGGGTTTACAACTACCGAATACAGGGTAGAAAACCACAACTCCGCGTGGGGAATGAAAGAATCACAACTCCATACGGGAAACAAAATAGGGTTTATAACAAACCACCAATTGCTGGAGAGCAGGAAAAAACTAGGATTTACGACTACCGACTACTGGGTAGAAAACCAAACGACTCTTGCCGAGGAATAAAAGGTATATAACCCCAAATTCCACCAAGAGGGCAAGAAGCATAGGACTTACAACTACCGGTATAAGGGTAGAGGCCCAAACTCCGCTGGGGATAAGATGAACTATTGCCGGTTACTGGGCAATTCATTCATTTATTCCACAGGGAAACACAAGAAACAACAGACAAACAGCCAATTCGGGATCAAACCAAAAGGCAAACTGAATCAAGACTCGTCCTAATGAGGATATAACTCAATAGGAAGCTCCATCCCAATATATGTGTTGGGAGGAAACGGAAACAACCGTCATCCACGAGGATATATCTCAGTGGGGAACTGCGGAAGGAAAGACAAACACTTTCTTCTTATGGGGCTGACTCTATATTGAGAGATTAGACACCCGACACCTGCTTGGGGAGATCTATAAAGGAGATCTATATCGCCAATAGCAGGGAACAACAAACAAAAGATATATGGCAACAAATGCAACATGAATATCTGAATGTTTATGACTATGCATGAATATGCGTGATTTATGTTTGATGAATGCTGACAAAACAGACATTTCTAACACAAACAGGCCCAGGAATCAAACGCCCGATACTACACTTCCAGAGGAAAAACCAACTGGAAAGCCAATCTGCTGGAGATCTGCATGCTAAAAAGCAAAGATCTGCGGGGAGAAAACACAATCAGAGATATCAAAGAAATCACAAAATCTCTGAGTGATGGATCGTCAATCAACCCAACTGGAGGAACAGAAGTATCACAACAGGCAAGAAACTGCCACCAAGACAAATCTGTTGGGGAAACGGAGAAATCCCGAGGTTTCTGCAGAGGGATCCTCAACATCAACTGGGAAACAAGAGTTCACTGCACAAGCAGGAACTTGCTGAAGAGAACAGGATACACAAGTAGAATCTGGCCGCACAAGCAACTCTACTGGGAACACTGTCAGCCACTCCATTGGGGATAAACCTACTAAGGGAAAAATAGATCACACAAGTAGATTCTGCAACAAGCCACTCTACTGAGGATCAAAAGCATCAGGAAATCAACCAAACCTCTGGATGATAGATCACCAACCGACCCTACTGAGGAAAACAGAGACTTCAACAGGCAAAAACTGCCACAACAACAACTCTGTCGAGAGTACCAATTCCGGCGGGGACTCTGGGGGAAAAAATCACACAGATATAATTCACCATACCACCAATCTACCGGCGACTCCACTGAGGAGGAGGAGGAAAGCTGGGGATCAACCACCAAATACTGAACCTTCCCGAAGAAAACCAACAACTGTTGAGGAGGAAATAACCACTGCTCTGCTGGAGGAATAAGACGTGAAAACCTCAACAAGCACTCTGATGGAGACAAAACACAAATGCCGTATATCCACAACAACTCTGCCAGCGACCGTGTTGAGGAAACAGATGAAGTACCGGGATATCAACCCTACCAACCACTGAATCTTCCAAAGGAAAACATCCATGCTGAGGAGAGACTACTGCTGGCGAAGAAAACTGAGTTTTCAACAATCACTCTGCTTGGGGAACAACCCCAACAAAAGCTCTGCTTGGGGAACAACCCCAACAACAAATTTGGAGAAAGGGGATACACCCAAGCCAGGAATATGAACAAATGTCTTACCTGTTGGAAATCATGCCACCCTTGGGAGAGCACTGAGAAATTCTTAAGTATCCTTTCATCATTGTGAATGTTCACTTTGTTTAAAACAACAATTTAAAAATTTTATTTGTTTAAAACAATGACATTTTATCAATTAAAACATGCAAAACATTTGTTGAATTCAAACAAATAAGAGTGCAAATAATTGGATAAAAAGCTCAAATTCATTTGATGGAATGGTAGCCTGCAAATGGCAAGACTCCATAGATCTGTACAAATTTGAAATCAGTGATGTATATTGGAAGAGGGCTACATTGAACATAATGATCCTTTCTCTACCAATTTGAATCTCGATGTATTCGAAGCTTCAGTTGACGACGAATCGAGAATCTCGGACGAAAATACAGCTGCGGAACAGAAAGTCTTGTCAGGATGCAGCTACTTGCCAAATCCCTAATTTTTGCCTAGATTGCCCCAGGATGAGGTACTCAATATAGCGGGATGCAAATATTCATTTTTTTCATGTCTCTAACTTTTGCCTGGATCACCCTTTCGGATTCTCCACCGAGACGCTCATTTTTTGCCTAAGCCGCCCTTTCGGGTTTTCAACTTAGCGAGCTATTCTGTTTTTATATACTTTTTTAAGGCAAATTATTTCTTGACTGCATCTGAATTCACAGGACGAGTGAAATCCTCCCCATCCATTGTTGTAAGCATCAAAGCACCGCCTGAAAAGGCTCTCTTAACAACATATGGACCCTCGTAGTTTGGAGTCCACTTGCCCCTGGAATCGGGCACGAAAGACAAGACTTTCTTGAGCACAAGGTCACCTTCTCGGAACACACGAGGCTTGACCTTCTTATCGAATTCTTTCTTCATTCTCTGCTAATATAACTGACCATGACACATGGCAGTCAATCTCTTCTCTTCAATCAAATTCAGCTGGTCGTAACGACTCTGAACCCATTCAGCATCAGTCAACTTGGCTTCCATCAAGACTCGCATTGATGGGATCTCCACCTCTACTGGGAGAACAGCCTCCATGCCATAAACAAGAGAGAAAGGGGTTGCCCCTGTTGAAGTGCATAAAGATGTACGATATCCATGCAAAGCAAATGGCAGCATCTCATGCCAATCTTTGTACGTAACTGTCATCTTCTGGATAATCTTCTTGATATTCTTATTAGCAGCTTCAACAACCCCATTCATCTTAGGTCTGTAAGGAGAGGAATTATTGTGCAAAATCTTGAATTCAGCGCACAACTCATCCATCATCTTATTATTCAAATTAGATCCATTATCAGTAATGATCTTATCTGGCACACCATAACGACAAATCAGCTGATTCTTGATAAATTTCACGACCACCTGCCTGGTCACGTTCGCATACGATGCGACTTCAACCCATTTGGTGAAGTAATCAATCGCTACGAGAATAAACCTGTGTCCATTGGACGCTTTCGGTTCAATCATACCGATCATGTCAATTCCCTACATGGAGAAAGGCCATGGTGATGAAATCACATTCAGAAGTGTCGGAGGAATATGAATCTTATCCGCGTAAATCTGACACTTGTGGCATTTCTTCACATATTTGCAACAGTCAGACTCCATTGTTAGCCAATAATAGCCTGCTCTCAACATCTTTCTAGCCATGGCATGTCCATTGGAATGAGTACCAAATGAACCCTCATGGACCTCAGTCATCAACAGGTTTGCTTCGTGTCTATCCACGCATCTGAGCAAAACCATGTCAAAATTTCTCTTATACAACACTTCACCACTGAGGTAGAAACTGCCTGACAACCTTCTCAAAGTTTTCCTATCTTTCACAGACGCCCCAGGCGGGTAGACCTGGTTCTGGAGGAAATTCTTGATATCAAAGTACCAAGGCCTGTCATCATTCACTTCTTCAACTGCAAATACGTGAGTTGGTCTATCCAAGCGCATCACGGTAATATTGGGGACTTCATTCCACCTTCTGACTATAATCATGGAAGCAAGAGTAGCAATAGCATTTGCCATCCGATTATCCTCTCGAGGAATATGATGAAAATAAACTTCTGTAAAGAACGTTGAAATCCTTCTTGCATAATCTCTGTACGGAATGAGACTTGGCTGATTCGTCTCCCATTCTCCCTTGATCTGATTGACAACCAGGGCCGAATCACCATACACATCAAGATGCTTGATCCTTAAATCAATGCATTCTTCCAATCCCATAATACAGGCCTCATACTCAGCCATATTATTCGTGCATTTGAAAGTTAGCCTTGCTGTAAACAGAATATGTGAACCCTGAGGAGTAATGATTACTGCCCCAATTCCATTTCCATACTGATTCACAGCGCCATCAAACACCATCGTCCATCTGGAACCAGGTTCCGGACCTTCATCAAGTGTAGGCTCATCATAATCTTTCATTTTCAAATACAGAATCTCCTCATCTGGGAAGTCATACTGAACAGACTGATGATCTTCAATCGGCTGGTGCGCTAAATGGTCAGCCAAGATACTACCTTTGATAGCTTTCTGAGCCCGATACTCAATATCATACTCAGACAACAACATCTGCCAACAGGCAATTCTCCCGGTTAAAGCAGGCTTCTCGAAGATATACTTGATTGGATCCATTCTGGATATCAACCAAGTTGTATGATTTATCATGTACTAGCGCAAACGCTTAGCAGCCCAAGCCAAAGCACAACACGTCTTCTCAAGCATAGAGTATCGAGACTCACAATCAGTAAACTTCTTACTGAGATAGTAGATAACATATTCTTTCTTCCCTGATTCATCTTGCTGACCGAGGACACAACCCATCGAGTCTTCAAGAACAGTCAAATACATGATCAGAGGTCTTCCTTCCAAGGGCGGAGACAAGATCGGAGGTTCAGACAGATACTCTTTGATACTGTCGAAAGCTTTCTGGTAATCCTCGGTCCAATCATGAGACTGATCTTTCCTGAGGAGCTTGAATATCGGCGCACATGTGGCAGTCATGTGGGATATAAATCTGGAAATGTAGTTCAAGCGGCCAAGAAAACCTCGGACTTGCTTCTCAGTTTTGGGTGTAGGCATCTCTTGTATTGCTTTGACCTTTGCAGGATCAACCTCAATACCTCTTTCACTGACAACAAAACCCAACAACTTGCCGGAACGGACTCCAAATGCACATTTGTTTGGATTCAGGCGAAGTTTGAACTTCCTCAAACGCTGAAAAAGCTTCAACAAATGCTCAATATGTTCAACTTCCGTTCGGGACTTAGGAATCATATCATCAACATAGACCTCTATCTCCTTGTGCATCATATCATGAAACAAGGTAGTCATAGCTCGTTGATACGTGGCTCCGGCGTTCTTCAAACCGAAGGGCATCACTCGATAATAGAATGTTCCCCAAGGTGTGATGAATGTTGTCTTCTCCATATCTTCGGGTGCCATCTTGATTTGATTATATCCGGAAAATCCGTCCATAAAGGAAAAGACTTTGAATTTAGCTGTATTGTCTACCAACATATCAATGTGTGGTAGAGGAAAATCATCTTTCGGACTAGCTTTATTCAAATCTCTGTAATCAACACACATACGGACTTTTCCGTCCTTCTTAGGCACAGGCACAATATTGGCCACCTATTGAGGATATGTAGAAGTCACCAGAAACCCCGCATCAATTTGCTTATGAACTTCTTCTTTGATCTTCACTGCCATATCTGGATGAGTTCTTCTGAGCTTCTGCTTCACAGGCACGCACCCAGGCTTCAAAGGCAGGAAATGTTGCACAATATCTGTATCTAGACCCGACATGTCTTCATACGACCAAGCAAAGATATCGGAATATTCTCGTAGCAAACTGATCAACTCCTTCTTGACAGACTCTTCAAGAAGTGCCCCAACCTTTACCATACGAACACAATCTTCAGACCCCAAGTTGACTGTTTTCAGATCTTCGAGATGCAGCTGAATGATCTTCTTCTCGTGCTCAAGGAGACGGGTAATCTCATCAGGAATTTCTTCAACATCATCTTCCTCTGCCTCGAATACAGGGAATTCAAATTGGGAGATGGCGTTGGATCATTATGTTCAATGGGTTTTAGAATCAACCTGCATAATGATTTTGGTTAATGAAAAACCTTAGAATTTAAACAAGCAAACCATTATGCAGATGAAAAAGATTGCTTTTATTCTTGTTTTTATGGTTTTTTGTGATCACTGATTTCATGCAAAAGCAAAAAGTGAAAACAAATGGAAAACAAATGTTTAATAATGCATTAATTGAATGAAATATCATTGTATAAATGCTGCCAACAATGTCATCACTTCTCCTTTTGGCATGGGAGAAGGGTTTTGAACAAAGTGAACCATTACTCTGATCTATGAATGACTGTAGGAACATCTACAGCGACCCAATTATGGAAGACACCCCCAGGTATGATGAAGTTGCTCAAATCCTCTGCATCCTCTTCCAAGATAGCAGCAGCTTCTTCGGATTGATCAGCATGGATGAAACCTCCACTCTTGAACAAACCTTTCTGATTGAATGCCCCAGAATAATAGCCAATGCCAGCCCGGGATTTATTGTCTTCAAGCTCAATCATCTTCCCTAAACCAGCAACTGCACCACATTCAATGGCCAGTTTCGCATCACGATAGGAAGCAAATGAAGGAGACTTCTTCTCAATTGGCTCAGCAATAGATAAAGCTTGGAACGGCGTTCCAACTTCATCCTCAGCATCAATGTAGGAGAAAGAAGACAAGTGGCTAACCAAGAGAGCCTTTTCTCACCCTACCACAACCAGTTTCTTATTCTTGACGAATTTCAGCTTCTGGTGTAGGATGGATGTCACGGCGCCAGCCTCGTGAATCCATGGTCTACCAAGGAGACAACTATAAGATGGGTGGATATCCATAACCTGGAAGGTAACTTGGAAATCACTTGGTCCAATCTTTTTTGGGAGATCAACTTCCCCAATCACGGTCTTACGCGACCCATCAAAAGCCTTCACAACAACACCACTCTGCCTCATGGGAGGCCCCTGATATGACAATCTTGAGAGTGTGGTCTTTGGCAGTACATTCAAAGATGATCCAGTGTCCACCAGAACATTGGACATGGCATCAGTCTTGTAGTTCATGGAAATATGTAAAGCCATGTTGTGGTCTCTTCCCTCCTCGGGGAGATCAGCGTCACTGAAACTCAAAGTGTTGCAAGCAGTGATGTTTGCAACTATACTATCGAACTGTTCAATCGTGACGTCGTGATCAACATACGCCAGTTCCAATACTTTCTGCAGAGCCTCCCTATGGGGTTCTGAATTCAGCAGCAAAGATAGAACGGAGATTTTGGACAGTGTTTGTAGAAGCTGGTCTACAACGTTGTACTCACTCTTTTTGATGAGCCTTAGCATCTCATCACATTCTTCATTCATAGTGCCACTCGGGCCAACAGAAGAAGCAGGAGTCTTTTGTACAGAGGAGGGTTTGGCAACAGGTGCCGGGTTCTGAACATTCACCGCAGTCCCAACTGGACGCTCAACCGAATCAGAAACAACATGAGGCTTTGGGGGTGCAGAAAACACACGACCACTACGGGTCAACCCACTCACGTCAGCAATATTAACAACGGAAGTGGAAGGCAACGACACTTCTTTCCCATCTTCCACAACAACGGGATTATATTTGAAAGGGATTGCTTTATCCGAAGAATAAGGCACAGGGCCTGCAGGCTTGATTATCAGTGAAGGAGAGACCTTCTGCTTGCTACCATCATAACGGACGACAACAGGCTCGGGCAATTTGAACACAGGAGAAATAACATTCACTTCTGGTTCATCTTCATCAACATTGCGATTCTGAAGAATCTCTATGGTACCTTCATCCAACAGCTCTTGAAGCTCTCTTCGCACTTGGCGACAACCCAATCTATTGACGGAGCAGATGCGGCATTTGTCATGGTCATGCTCCATATAGCTGTATTGACACAGCAAACGATGCAACTCGACCAATGACTGTCGATTATGACGGACATATTTGACTTTATATTTCCCAGGGCACCCCTGGACCATGTTCACTGATTTCCCATGCTCGGGCAATGGGTTCTTTGTAACATTGGGGCCTGAGTCCTCAAAGCTCAGAATGCCACATCGCATAAGGTCTTGAACCTTGGTTTTCAATGGATAGCAGTTCTCAATATTGTGTCCCGGAGCACCGGAATGATACACACAGTGTTGATCTGGCTTGTACCACCACTGCGGGTTAGCAGGTACAGCCGGAGGATCCCTTGGAGTAACCAGTTTCCTTTCCAACAAGGAAGGATATAACTCAACATATGACATAGGAATGGGATCGAAATTGATCTTCTTCCAATCATAATTCAGATTGGCCTGATTATTGGTGCTGCCACGAGGCTGGTAAGCCTGTTTCTGTGGACGATGCTGCTGTTGATACTGAGGTTGTTGCTGATGCTGATGATGCTGAGGTTGCTGATATTGCTGAGCATTATCTCTGAAAACAGGTGCTATATGAGCCACTTGATGCTGATTGCTGGCGTGACGCACAGGCTTCCTCTTGACAGAGGGTCTTCTGGGTTTACATGGGATTGCACAACATGTGCTTCCTCATCTTTCTTCTTAAATGCCCCATACCGTTTAGAAGAGCCTTCATCTTTAGACAAATGGAAAACAAATGTTTAACAATGCATTAATTGAATGAAATATCATTGTATAAATGCTGCCAACAATGTCATCACTTCTCCATTTGGCATGGGAGAAGGGTTTTGAACAAAGTGAACCATTACTCTGATCTATGAATGACTGTAGGAACATCTATAGCGACCCAATTATGGCAGACACCCCCAGGTATGATGAAGTTGCTCAAATCCTCTGCATCCTCTTCCAAGATAGCAGCAGCTTCTTCGGATTGATCAGCATGGATGAAACCTCCACTCTTGAACAAACCTTTCTGATTGAATGCCCCAGAATAATAGCCAATGCCAGCCCGGGATTTATTGTCTTCAAGCTCAATCATCTTCCCTAAACCAGCAACTACACCACATTCAATGGCCAGTTTCGCATCACGATAGGAAGCAAATGAAGGAGACTTCTTCTCAATTGGCTCAGCAATAGATAAAGTTTGGAACGGCGTTCCAACTTCATCCTCAGCATCAATGTAGGAGAAAGAAGACAAGTGGCTAACCAGGAGAGCCTTTTCTCCCCCTACCACAACCAGTTTCTTATTCTTGACGAATTTCAGCTTCTGGTGTAGGGTGGATGTCACGGCGCCAGCCTCGTGAATCCATGGTCTACCAAGGAGACAACTATAAGATGGGTGGATATCCATAACCTGGAAGGTAACTTGGAAATCACTTGGTCCAATCTTTTTTGGGAGATCAACTTCCCCAATCACGGTCTTACGCGACCCATCAAAAGCCTTCACAACAACACCACTCTGCCTCATGGGAGGCCCCTGATATGACAATCTTGAGAGTGTGGTCTTTGGCAGTACATTCAAAGATGATCCAGTGTCCACCAGAACATTGGACATGGCATCAGTCTTGTAGTTCATGGAAATATGTAAAGCCATGTTGTGGTCTCTTCCCTCCTCGGGGAGATCAGCGTCACTGAAACTCAAAGTGTTGCAAGCAGTGATGTTTGCAACTATACTATCGAACTGTTCAATCGTGACGTCGTGATCAACATACGCCAGGTCCAATACTTTCTGCAGAGCCTCCCTATGGGGTTCTGAATTCAGCAGCAAAGATAGAACGAAGATTTTGGACGGTGTTTGTAGAAGCTGGTCTACAACGTTGTACTCACTCTTTTTGATGAGCCTTAGCATCTCATCACATTCTTCATTCACAGTGCCACTCGGGCCGACAGAAGAAGCAGGAGTCTTTTGTACAGAGGAGGGTTTGGCAACAGGTTCCGGGTTCTGAACATTCACAGCAGTCCCAACTGGATGCTCAACCGAATCAGAAACAACATGAGGCTTTGGGGGTGCAGAAAACACACAACCACTATGGGTCAACCCACTCACGTCAGCAATATTAACAACGGAAGTGGAAGGCAACGGCACTTCTTTCCCATCTTCCACAACAACGGGATTATATCTGAAAGGGATTGCTTTATCCGAAGAATAAGGCACAGGGCCTGCAGGCTTGATTATCAGTGAAGGAGAGACCTTCGGCTTGCTACCATCATAACGGACGACAACAGGCTCGGGCAATTTGAACACAGGAGAAATAACATTCACTTCTGGTTCATCTTCATCAACATTGCGATTCTGAAGAATCTCTATGGTACCTTCATCCAATAGTTCTTGAAGCTCTCTTCGCACTTGGCGACAACCCAATCTATTGACGGAGCAGATGCGGAATTTGTCATGGTCATGCTCCATATAGCTGTATTCACACAGCAAACGATGCAAATCGACCAATGACTGACATATTTGACTTTATAATTCCCAGGGCACCCCTGGACCATGTTCACTGATTTCCCATGCTCGGGAAATGGGTTCTTTGTAACATTGGGGCCTGAGTCCTCAAAGCTCAGAATGCCACATCGCATAAGGTCTTGACCTTGGTTTTCAATGGATAGCAGTTCTCAATATTGTGTCCCGGAGCACCGGAATGATACACACAATGTTGATCTGGCTTGTACCACCACTGCGGGTTAGCAGGTACAGCCGGAGGATCCCTTGGAGTAACCAATTTCCTTTCCAACAAGGAAGGATATAACTCAACATATGACATAGGAATGGGATCGAAACTGATCTTCTTCCAATCATAATTCAGATTGGCCTGATTACTGGTGCTGCCACGAGGCTGGTAAGCCTGTTTCTGTGGACGATGCTGCTGTTGATACTGAGGTTGTTGCTGATGCTGATGATGATGAGGTTACTGATATTGCTGAGCATTATCTCTGAAAACAGGTGCTATATGAGCCACCTGATGCTGATTGCTGGCGTGACGCACAGGCTTCCTCTTGACAGAGGGTCTTCTGGGTTTAGCATGGGATTGCACAACATGTGCTTCCCCATCTTTCTTCTTAAATGCCCCATACCGTTTAGAAGAGCCTTCATCTTTAGACAACCGTCCTTCACGGACTCCTTCCTCCAGACGCATCCCCATGTTCACCATCTCGGTGAAATCAAAGGGAGCACTCACAACCATCCGCTCATAATAGAATGAGCTAAGAGTCTTCAAAAAGATCTTAGTCATCTCCTTCTCTTCCAGCGGAGGAGTAATCTGAGCTGCCAGCTCTCGCCACCTCTGGGCGTATTCTTTGAATGTCTCTTTATCCTTCTGAGACATAGCCCTGAGTTGATCACGGTCAGGCGCCATATCAACATTATATTTGTATTGCTTGACGAAGGCTTCGCCAAGATCATTGAAGGATCAGATGTTTGCACTATCAAGGCTCATATACCAACGAAGAGCCGCACCGGACAAACTATCCTGGAAGTAATAAATCAGAAGTTGATCATTATCTGTTTGCGTAGACATCTTTCTGGCATACATGACCAGATGAGCGAGAGGGCAGGTGTTCCCCTTATATTTTTCAAAGTCAGGGACTTTGAACTTGATCAGAATCTTCACACCGGGAACAAGGCAAAGTTCAGCAGCAGACTTGCCGAACAGATCTTTCCCTCGGAGGGTCTTCAATTCCTTTCGCAGCTCGAGGAATTGGTCATTCATGGCGTCCATCTTTTCATTAACATCTGGGCCCTCAGACGGCTCAGAATGATAGATGGTGTCGTCTACCCTGAGAATGGTATGCACGATAGGAGGAGGCATAGCAAGGACCGGGCTAGATGCCGACATAGAAGCAAAGGTAGGAGCTGGAATGTCAGGCATGAAACCTGGAGGCATGCCCCCTGGAAACCCGGCTGGCATGGCATTAGGCATGAAATGAGCACTGGCAGCTGGCACGGTCGGAGCAACCACTTATGATATAACAGTCCTCTGGGGAGGAGTTCCAGGAGGTGGAGAAGGTTGATTCTGAGCAGCCAAGAACTGCTCCATCAGAGCACTCAGTCGAGCGACCTCTTCTTTCAGCTCTCTGTTCTCTTGTTCAAGTTGATCCATCACTCTAGCAGAATTGGCTCTGGCATAGTATCGGTGAGTCAGCTTGTCTTCAAAATAAATGAAGAGCACAGAGTTAGGCCACAGACAGGAAGACCAGAACAACCTACTTATGCAAAATGATGCATGCAATGCTTGTGCATATGCTTGGTTTTTATTTCAAGGAACTTTTAGGGTTCTATTTGTAATTTTTGAATATTTAAAGCATTTAATAGCATATGGAAAATATCTCATCAAATATATTTGAACAAAGAAGTACAATATTTTTTATTATTATAAAGGGAAAAGGAAAATAAACATCCTATGGATCCCTAGAAGCTCGGGATGCTGGAAGACGAGATGCACAAAGCTTCTTGATCTCTCTCTCATAGGCTGCTTCCATGTCCGCTTTCTCCTTTGCAAGTCGATCATACTTCCTCTTCCAGAACTTGGAAGACTGAGGAAGCAGAGAAGTCCAAGTATCATTCGGATCATCGATTACCTGATGCTCGAGAAACTCGATCAGGGCGTCCTTCTCCTAAGCTGATGAAGCAACTCTTCTCTTTCACGGATCCAAGCACGTGAAAGGTCTTCTTCTCTCAACTCCTCTACGCCTTGGTTAGGGAGGGTTGAAGGCCCAACCACAACCAACGGTGTAGGTCTCGGATAATCGTATGGCATAAGGTACTCAGAAGCTCTCTGTCTGACCTAAGAGGTATACGGTTCCAAAGCAATGTAGTTCTTTGGACCCATCTCATTTCTACCCTTCTTATGAATATTGCGCCAAGCGCGGACCATCCTGGCTTTCAGGCCTTGGGGATCTTTACCCTCCTGAAAGAACACACCTTCTAACAGAATGTTATGAGGTTTATCCTTTAGGGGGAACCCAAGCTGACGACGTGCTAAGATAGGATTGTAGCTGATCCCACCACATGTACCGAGAAGAGGCACATTAGGGAATTCACCACAATAATCAATAATCTGAACGGTATCGTACACGTGATCATACCAAGAGATATCATCATTAGTGATAGACATGAGTCTCGTAGACCACCGTAGACATCCCTTGTTCTCCTTGAAAGCGACCGTCTGCGGTAAGTGAGACCACCGTAGACATCCCTTGTTCTCCTTGAAAGCGACCGTCTGCGGTAAGTCCGGGAAAGAGAAGTAGTGATACAGAGGATCATAGAACTGTGCCAAGGTACTCATCAACCCTTCATCAACCCGAGTAGTCAACAGAGGCAGAAGCTTCCCATAACGAGCTTTGAAACCCAAGGGATCTAGTACATAAGATGTCAGATTCCTTAACTCTTTCACATCAGGCTATCTAAAGTTGTACTTCTTTGTATGCCTTTTTGGTCTTTCCATGTCTGAAATTTTTGCAAATAAACCCTTTAAGTTCCTTGAAAATTTCTCTTTTTTCTGATGACATGAGTGCATATGAATGCATGAATGCATGAATGCAACAATCACACTTAAGGATCAAGCAAAGCACACCAGACAAAGGTCATGGGAAAGCTCATAGTATCCTTAATATCAATCATCCATTTTGGTGGATTATGGTTTTCACCTTATCAACACCCAAGTTCCATTGATATTAACGGTACATGAACCGGCTCAATCATCCTTAATATCAACCATCCGTTTTGGTGGATTAGGATTTACACCTTATCAACACCCAGGTTCCATTGATATTAAGGTTGTATGAACGACTCAACCATGAATCACGGGTTTGTTGAGAGTCACGAGCATGGAGTCTCGGTTAAGAACCACCCAAAGGAGTGTACTAGGGTTTAAACCTGCCGAACATGTTCTACCAGAGGTTCCCATAGTCATCATCCCATCTTTCGAATATTATCGGAGGAACGAATACTCGTATTCCAAAAATATTCTCAAGAGAGACTCTTATGAGTGTAGTATCGCGTAACAATCGCATCAGATCTTACATCTGAACGACCTCCGCACTACGTCCTAAAATAGGCCAAGATGGGCTTGGTAAACTAAGGTCCTTGGCTTCTACGGCACATGATTGAAAAAATAATGCCTAACCACAAATAACTTGTGTGACATTATTAATCCAACATGACCTCCACCAAGTGAATGAACTCGGAAGTCAACTGGCTAAGGAATACTCCACACCAGTCGACAAGACTATGCCATTCTCCTATCCTAAGGTGCACTCGAGTTCGGGTATAGAACTCATCTCACAGAGATCACCAAGCAAACAGCAATTGTATATCAAGCAATTCAAACATTACAATCAATACAGTTATACCAAGTTGTACAAAAATATATCATATAACAAATAACAATATCACACAACAAGGGTGAAAAGTAGGCAATACCACCAAGGACAGTCTTATTCCCCAGCAGAGTCGCCACTTTTTTGTAGCGGTGTATTCGTCACTTTATGATTTATTGATTAAACCAAAAGCAAATCATACAAAGAAATCGAGTCGCCACCACACTTTTATTTATCCAAAGGACTGGCTAAAAAGCGAACAAAAGCCTAAGAAGTTTTACACTTAGAAAACTAATGAAAAGATCAGAGATCTGGGTAAGGGGTAAATTACGCAATGGGAAGGTGTTAGGCACCCAAAACGTCCTAGGTACTCCTAGGGAGCCTTTTTCACACTTGTTGAATGAAATGTTATTTGTTTATGAAATATTTATTGTGCAAACATGATTGGGAGGATGAGAAAAGAATATACAAGTTATTATTTTTGTGTTTGAACGGATGAACCCGTTGCCTACGTACCTTTCCATGGAAGGTAAGGATCAAAACGCCTTAGTTCGGCTAAAAGATTTCCAAATTATGAGTGGGTTAATTTTAAAACAAAAGCCCTAAGGTCTTTCGTTATCCACGGGAGAAAACTCAACCTGAAGAATCCACAGGTCCACCATGTGATGACAGCTTCAACATGCTAGTGAGGGGTTAACCCTATAATAAGCATGGAAGACTTACAATCAAATCACTAAGGACAAGGCGAGATTAACATCAACCAACTAGGAGAACTCAAACCTATGGCTAATGCATGAAAAACTTAACAAGAATGGACAAAGCCACAAAACAATTGAATGAGTTGGACTAACCAATTAAAATTTATTCCCAAAAGATGGTCAAAGTATGGTTAGAGTTAATTCAAAATAAGTGTTATGAAAATGGAGTTTGAAAATCAAAGGCTTAAGGCCTAGGTTTCTAATTTGAAAAGAAATAAGAATGTTTGCACAAAGTTTTTCAAGTTTGGGTTAGCATGAAAATGGATGGTTTAAGGAACAAAAGGGTGAGGGTGGGGAAGTAAAACTCCTTAGATGTTCACCTCTTGAGATCATATATAGATGATCCAAGTGTGTCCTTTGGAATAGCCAATGAGCAATAACAAATGAACAAGGTAACAAAAGAAAGTCAACAAAAGCGGATACCGGATGCCAATCAATGGTCTTATACCAGTCTCCTAAAACAGAACTGGATATCAGATGCCAATCTATGGACTTATACCAATCTCCAAAGGATGATCATAGGAAAACAAATTCCAATAAAATGGGCTTACAATTGAGTCCTCACATACAACAAGCAAAACAAATGCAACAGCAAAAAGGAAATAAGGTGCCAATAAATGGGCTTACCCTCGACTCCAAGGAATTAGGATGCCAATAAATGGTCTTAGTCCCACTCCTTCCAAATCATAGGAAACAAATGCCACTTAATGGACTTATAATTGTCTCCTCCATGGACAAACAAGGATGTCACAGAGATATGAACAATACTCATGCAATGATGTACCATTAATGATGATAAATGCACAGAGGCACACTCAGGTAAACATGCACAGATGAGTCAAGTAATCAGACAAACAAGTCAATTAGCACAAACTATATACAACCAATCAGGCTCAAGCAAGGTTAGACTTTACAGTCAATTGGAATGGGGTAATTTGTGCTCTTAACCCTAACATTGAGAGTTAGGGTGAAGCAGATGAAATGGAGATGAGGGGTGTGCCTCATAGCTCTCATCCCTAGTCTGGGAGTGCTTTAAATGATAGAAGGTGTGGGAGTTCAGAAAGTAGGAACTCTTATCCACAAGTGATTGACTCTATAAGATCTTGGGTTAATATCCACAATGCATCAACATGTTATATGAGCAAAGGGATGACACACTGACTAGCAGGAGATGGATTACACATCTCTTTTATCTGCCAATTGCCTCATAAGAGGACTTTTCGTGCTTGGCACAAAAAGTAAACAAACACAAGCATTGCCTCTTAAGGAGGACTTCAGACAGGTGCCTACCAAGTAACAGTAGGTCTTCCAGACTACATGAAGAAGAGAGGTTATACCTAAGTGGTTAAGCAACCAAGCAAAAGCAAAGTTCAAAAGAACTTAAGCAACTAATGTACCTGTGGAAACATCAAACAAATCAGTTAAACTGTATAGACAACCAAACAACATCAATATCAACAGTCAAACCCAATAAGCAAAGGCATAAGCCACAAGTCAAACTCAAATGAGTTAACAACCATACAAAACACACAATGTTAGTAGTCAAAGGTAAACATCAAATGCTTAAGTGATGAAGCATCAACAACTATGGAACTTGGATGATCAACCTGAAAACAAAGCTCAAAGATGAGTCACAAAGCACTAGGTCAAAGCCTAGGGTCAAAGATGGAGAAAAAATCCAAAACAGAAGATGCAATTTAACATGAATCAACTTTAAACACATCTTAAGACAATCCAAAAGGTCTCACATCAATATCATGTACCAAAAGTATTTCACAATCAATTGAAGTTCAAAGCAATTTCAAAGTCCAAATGTGACCAACCAGAATGAAAAATCTCAATTAAATCAGAAGTGAATCAAATAACTCCAATAAAATTCATGCTCATTCACAACATCCATAATATGCATCACACAAAAAATCAGAGCAATTGGAGATCATTTGGCATGGTAATCACATCACATAACTTGGACAAGCAAAGGTGTGACACAAATTGTCACACCTACATTCACATGATCATAAAACAGAAATGACACATGGTAAAAATACCAAATCAACACCAAAATATCAAGCAAAGTGTCTAGTTTCATCATGCAAAATTTCAGATTCATTGGATAAAAGCTCAGCATTTCACAAATGATATGGCAAGGCAAGGTACAAGATGCATACATGGGCACAAACCCTAGCACAAAATAATTTCCAGCCATGCACAATTTATGGAACAATGATAAAAAAATAATAGAGAAAACAAGGAATGCAATGCAAAAAACCTCATATTTTTTGGAGCAATTTTCAATTATATATGAATTTTTAAAGATGATGAAAAAATAAAAAAAAAGTATGAAGCAAGTAATAGAAACAATGGAGGGAAAAGGAAAATCATGAAGCACATTTGAAATAAATGGAACCGGCTGGAATCGAACACTAGACCAATTCAAAAAGCGCGTCCTGGCCTTGAAACGATGCGTTTCACTAATCCTATGTGGCAAAGCAGAACGCTGTGAGCCAATAGAAACGCTGGCATGGCAATGCATGGGCCAATCACGTGCTAACCCTAGACAAACACATGCAGGAACGGTAAAGTGTGGCCTATGGAATCAAAAGCGTTGCCAAAAGAATTCGCAGCAAACGTCAAGAACATCACAACAAAATCCACAGGAATCTGGAAAAGTTGAAGAACACATGAAGGTTGAAGATGAAGATCATCAGGATCTTCATCTGGATTTTCCAGAAAAAATGAAAATGTCCAGAAATCAAAATGGCGCATAGCATTGTGTAGGTCTTGCTTCATACATCATGAATCCACAAACAAATCAACAAGAAACAATCAAATATGCACGGATCAAAGTGAAGAAGATTCATCATAAAAAATTCAAATAGCCATATCTCACTCAAAACAGCATGGATTCGCACGATTCACAGCCTAAATTACTCAGCATACTTAGATCTATCAGAATATAACAATAATTTTGAGAATTAAGAGGATTGATTCATGACCTCTTGAAGAGCAAATCTGGAATTCTTGAGCTATAGGCCTTGGCAATGCTTCCAATCTCTTCTATGATGCTTGTACAAGTGTTTGGGAAGAAGATTGAAGCTGAATTGTGCACAATCTCACCAAATTCTGAATTCACCATTGTTGTTCAAAGCTTCGAGTATGCCTCAAAACAACACCAATGCTCTTGATTCCACGTGCAAAATTGATCAATAACACTTCAAGACCAAGGATTAAGCAATGGAAATGGTTCTTGTTTGAAGAAATTGGAAGAAAATTTTGAGAGAAAACTTTTGTGATTTTGATC
Organism: Lathyrus oleraceus; assembly: GCF_024323335.1. Taxonomy (NCBI): domain Eukaryota; kingdom Viridiplantae; phylum Streptophyta; class Magnoliopsida; order Fabales; family Fabaceae; genus Lathyrus; species Lathyrus oleraceus. Next base: position 234,543,911 of record NC_066584.1, on the reverse strand, counting down.
TAGATCTGAATTTGTGATTGTTGTTATGAAAAACAGTTAGGGTTTGGCTTTTATACCTCTCCCTAATCATGTTTAATTAAGCTTAAACCAAGTGCAAATGAATTTGATTAAGTTTCAAGGTGTTTTGGCAAATTTGGTTTTTCACCTCTTTATGCATGGGGTGCATGTGAACAGTGCACGAAAATTGCTCATTTCCACTTAAAAAATCATTTTGAAGCCAATGGTATTGGTAGAATGTTCAAACAATGCACCAATTTTAAACTTCAATTTTTCCCTCCAAAAATCAAGTGAAATGGCAAATGTTCATATGATGATAATGCATGTCATGTAATGCAAGATTTGGAAACTAGAGATCAAAATGAGAATTTAGCAAAAATAACCACTTGAATTGGAGCTTTGGTTGAGAAGTTATGCCCATTTGAATCTTCAAGTACACTTGGCCATGTTTTGATCACATCTCCTTAACCACACATGAGAAATTGATGATCTTGGACTTTTTGGAAATGGGAGAGAAAGATCTACAACTTTCATGTTCAACAAAAGTTCATTTTAAGCTTTCTTGATGATGTAATTTGAAGTTGAAGTTAGGTTAAAACCTTTCCATTTTTGGCAAGTTTGAATTATAAGTCACTTTCTATTTTTGGAAAGTTTTGACCGGACTTTATTTTCTTCAATGTTGATATTTGAAATGTCAAATGAGACTTGTTTGAACATGAATGAAGTATTTCTAATCACTTCCCACCTCCAAATCCATAGTTGACTTGGCAGTTGACTTTTCTAGGTCTTTAGATGACCTGGCAATGTTCTGATGAAATTCAAGCCTCTACCACTTGGGCCTTTGCTTCAAAATGATATCATGGCTCATATAAACTCTTGTGAATGATTGTGGGGTCCAAAATCTCAAGCATGACCACCATCTATTGCTCAATGACTGCCTTTGACTGCTTTGACCTGTGATTGCTTCATCTGTAAGGCAAAGGTTAAATGACAATATTTTTGTACTTTTGGTTAGTGGTAAAAAGAAAAGCAATGATATACAAATGAAAAACATGCTTAGTGATCAAGAATCACACTCAAAAGATAACCCACCCATAGGGAAGGAGCAAGGTGCACAATGATCCTTGAGGCAATGCAATGATATGATATGATGCCATGAGGGATCTTAGGGACAAAATTGGGGTCTTACAATAAGAGTTGTGTCAAGAGGCATGTCTGCTAGTTCAAATAGGGGACTAGTCCCATGCAGAGAGAGGAGACTTGAAGCTCAAAGAAGGGGCTAGAGGTTCACATAGGTTGAAGTCTGATTCATATGAAGAACCAAATATTGAGTTGGTACCACATGCATATTCATAGATTTGCATAGTCGATTTTCATTGCGTAGTGAATTATATGTATTTTTTCAAGTTATGAATGATTGATTAGTTTGGCTGTGAGGATGATTTGTGATATTATGTGAATGATATTGTGTAAAATATGTTGTGTAGATATCCTACCTTCCAGTATAATTCCTATTATTATTGATTGTGATTTCTCACCCCTTTTGTTGTTATTATTGTTGTTGTGGTATGTGCTCTTCTTCGGGGTACAAATAAGCAGGTAATTGAGTAGATACTTAGAATGAAGGATGGAAGGAGGTTGTTTCTTCTTTTTCTTTATGCATTTAGTTTACGTACTCTGATATGTAACATTGGGGTAAATGTTTGTGAGTTATCTTCTTTGTATTGAATAGAGAGTTAAAGTATACACTCATGGTTAACGTTTTGAGGTTTTAAAAAGATTGCATTTTTTATTTTGTTTATGTTATAAAGTCTTAAAAATTAAATGATTTATTGATTTCATGCTTTGTTGATGAGAAATCCTACTGCGATGATACCCTAAGTGAAGGTGAGTATGCGAATAGACCCTAAGAGAATATGTTGATTATTGTTACTATTTGATAAAATGTTACAGGGAATGTATGTTTTGAAAATAGAATGTGTGACATCCTATTTGATTGTGTGACTACTTTGATCTTAATGTATATTTATACATGGGAAAATAGGGTGTTACATAGTTGGTATTAGAGCAGGTTAGTCAGTTCGACCAGGTTTTGAAGTTTTATTTCTTCTCTAGTATGCGACATGTGTGTGAAACACTGTCGATACTTTTTTTTAACTGCTTGTCGACACTAGCATAATTGAAACAAGTGGGGGAGAAGATTCTACTTCTCTGAAATGTTTCAGGTTATGAGATTTGGTTCATCGTGCCATGGTTTGCAAGAGTGCAGGTTGTTGGATAAGTTAGTGCTATTTTCCAAGTTTGTTGAAGATGGAGATTCGAAGTTCATATCAACTATTTCGACAATTCAACGTCATTTCAATAGTTTGATGAAAGTGAAGAATTGTTTGTGTTGGCTAAGAAAGTGAATGAGTTCGCAAAGGATAATGTTGCATGTTTATGATATTGGCTTCTATGAAGGCAGAAATTAAAGATGTGTTGGGCGAGTTACCAGTGGTGAGTAACTTTTCAAAAGTGTTTCCTGAAGACATCAATGATTTTCGGCCGGAGAACGAGGTTGAGTTTGTTATAGATTTGGTACCAGGTATGAGTTTGGTGTCGATGGCTCCTTATCAAATGTCTACTTCAAAATTGAGTGAGCTAAAGAAGCAATAGAGGAATTTCCTGAGAAGGAGTTTATTCGCCCGAGTGTTTCGCTGTGGGGTGTGCCAATGTTGCTAGTCAGGAAAAAAGATGGTAGTATGAGGTTGTGTGTCGACTACTGAGAGTTGAACAAAGTAACTATTAAGAACAAGTGTATACATTTGTGGATTGATGATTTGATGTACCAATTAGTAGGTGCTTGTGTTTTCAGCAAGATTGATTTGAGGTACGGTTATCATCAGACTCGTGTAAAGGCGGAAGATATTCTAAAGACTGCTTTTAGAATGAGATAGGGTCATTACGAGTATTGAATGATGTTTTTTTGGTGTGTGTAATTCTCCTAGTGTGTTCATGGAGTATATGAACAAGATCTTTCATCAGTATTTAGACAAGTTTGTGGTTATGTTTGAAGGAGAATGGCGATCCAAAACGCAGTGGAATTTAAAATTTATCCTTTAATGATCGTTACGAATGGGCATGATCAGTGATAGAATCGTTACCTCTTGTGGCGATCACGAACGTTGAATGATGACAACGCCTCTACTCAGTCCACATGAACGGATTCCTTCAATCTCAGTGCTAGCTGCTATGAATGAAGGCTTTGAGTGAGAGAGAGAGAGAAACGAAATTTCAAGAGTGACAATGCTTCTACCCAAGGGTTCTATTTATAGAACCACTTGTGTGGGCTGCAAGCTAAAAAGCCCACTCAAGTGTATATGGCCCATATCTTATAATATGCCAAAATCACTTAAGTGCACCGTACCTTACGATGTTCTATAATTCACTTAAGGGCACCATACATTACGGTATTCCTTAATTACTCTATCTCTCATCAATCCGTCCTTTGTGTGTGACCCTATAGGTTTTCGCGGCATTGGTAATTATATTAAATCACATATTTAACATAATAAACAGTGAGCGGTATCTAGCAACACATCACTGCTACCCAAGACATGAAAATATCATGTGATCTGACAAATCCTTCTGTGATAATAATTATGTGTATAATTACCCTTTTGCCCTTATGTCTATATTGAACGCAAAGCGTAGACCGTGTCATCCTTGTCCAGTTCAATATTGGGCCCATAGACATTTATCCTGTTACGCAGGATGGGCAAATTCCATCTAGGTCACTCATGTCCCTTAGCATGCGTCGTGGAGTACCCATCAACTGTCTTTATGGTCATCCAGTTACGGGCAACGTTTGATCAACAATAAAGCATTCGACTCTACATCTAGGGTCCATAGTGGTTTCAGGTCGAAGGGTGGTATACACCATTATCACCATGAGAATAACTTGTGACACTTTACATAACATTCTATATAGTATTCTCATAGCGGGTCAATCCCGTATAAATATTACTCTTAATATTCATACCTATGTTTAAGACTTGATAACTCTTTATCCATGAGATGTGATCATCAGTCTATAAACATAATAGTCTTCATGCTTTAATATTATCCCACTTCACAATAAAGCTTGACTATGGATACTTTAAGAATAGTGTCCTTATGTTTAATGTGCTCTCATGATCAAGTCACAATTGATACATTAAACGAACTAGCTATTCCAGGGACTTTATTAAACAAACATAATAAAGAAAAAGCCTTTTATTATTAATAAATAATTCGATACAAGTACCAAAAGTATTGGCCTCTAGGGCTTACACCAACAATCTCCCACTAGCACTAGAGCCAATCAGGCATACCCCTAATGCCCATAGATCTAGTATGGCCATCATGCTTCTACTGCGCAAGAGGCTTTGTCAGTGGGTCAACAATGTTGTCAAGTGTAGGTATTCTACATATTTTCACATCTCCTCTATCTATTATCTCTCGAATGAGGTGATAACGCCTAAGTATGTGTTTGGACCGTTGGTAAGATCTAGGCTCCTTAGCTTGTGCGATAGCACCATTGTTATCACAATAGAGACCAATGGGATCCACAATGCTAGGAACTATGTCAAGTTCACTAATGAACTTTTTGATCCAAACAACTTCCTTTGCTGCACTTGAGGCAGCAATATACTCGACCTCGATTGTAGAATCAACAACTGTATCTTGCTTTGAACTTTTCCAGCTCACAGCGCCACTGTTTAAGCAAAACACATAACCAGATTGCGATCTAAAGTCATCCTTACCTATCGGGAAGCTAGCATCGGTGTATCCAATTACAACCAACTCTTCCTGACCTCCTTATATCAAGAATGAGTCCTTAGTCCTTCTCAAATACTTAAGGATATTCTTGACAGCTACCCAATGGGCATCACCAGGATCAGATTGGTACCTACTCGTTGCACTTAAAGCATACGAGACATCTGGTCGAGTACATAACATGGCATACATGATAGATCCTATTACAGATGCATATGGAATCTTATTCATGCAATCCCTTTCTTCCTTAGTTGAAGGGGATTGTGTTTTTGATAGACACATGCCATATTGCATAGGTATGAATCCTTTCTTGGAATTGTCGCAACCTAAATGCGAAAAAAACTACAACCAGCGAAAAGGACAGAAGAGTCGCCACCGCGCGTTATTTATCCCAAAGGTGGGAAAGGGAACACTCGAAGTAAACCTGGAAAAAAGGAAAGGAAAAGACAAGGTCTCACAACCAAATCTCGGGTTCGGGAGTCGATTATACGAAGGGAAGGTATTAGCACCCCTATGCATCCGTAGTACTCTACGGGATCCACTTTTGTAGTTCTCGTCTAAAGGGTGTGGGTTTATCTGATGTGTTATTTACTAAAAGGGGGGTCAAAAGAAAATGACTCGCACGGATGTCGCATCCACTACATACGTATCTCATCTGAATATGAGAATCAGAGTCTTCGTAGCTCGGCTACCTAGGCGTTAAAGGGGATGTGTGCTCGCTAAGACGTCGCGTCTTATGCTTACGTATCTCATCTGGAATGAGAATCAGAGCAAAATGTAGTTCAGCTAACTACGGGGTTAAGGGTTGTGTTTTGGGGTGAATGACGTTACTGCGCAATCTACCAGATGCTCGACCTTTGGAGACTTACTCGCCTATAGTAGAAGGAGTTAACGTGTGCTTAGGAGAAGAAAAATCAATGGGTTGTTGTTGTTTTAGGGAATGCTCATGCAAAAAGGCAGTCCTAGACGTAGGAACCGCGCTACCTTAATTGTCATGCAAACGGGAGGCTACACCACACAAAACACACATGCATAAATATAAACACGCCAGCAAGGGGGGCTCAAACATATAGGGGTAAGGCTTTAGTCAAGAGGGGTCATATCAACCTCGACAAACAAGCCATGGAAGGGTAATCAAACGGGCTCTTAACCACTGACATTGACCGTCAGGGTGAGCAGATCAAAAGGGTAATGAGGATAAGACCTCATAGCTCTTAACCCTGGACGGGGTGAGCTCGTGACAAAGCGTGGGGGTTCAGAAAGATGGAACCCTCTCCACTAACTGACCGGACAAAGGATCTTGGGCTTTTGTTCTGAAGCATCGACACGTAGTGTGATCTTAAAGAACGACGCACTGAATAACGGGGGATTGACTACTAATCCCTTTTATCCGTCAATTGCCTCTCCGTGGAGGTCTTCAACACTGGTGCCTCTTTTTGGAGGTCTTTAGGCACAAAAGTAAACACACAAAAACATTGCCTCCTATCGAGGTCTTCCAGCTAAGAAAGAGGTAAAATACGGGAAAAATAAAGGGATCAAGAGATCTACCGTACAGATAAGATCCGAAGTAACAGCAAATAAAGTAAACAAGAAATCCAGAGATCCTTCCAAGCTGATATCATCAAAGAAAGTAGTCAGTACAGGTAGTCAGAATAAACCTCCAGGTGGTATCCCATAAATAAAGTGGAATACCACGCAAACTATCCCTACAAGAGTATGTGACCCCTCACAAAAACTCAACAAACGGGTTAGAGAAACAGGATAGGGTAATCAAGAGTGCACCAGACAAAAAAGAAACATGACAACAAAGCGTCAAGTAAACAATGCACGGATATAGGAGACAACATGTCACAACAATCACAAAACAGATTAAAGAGCAAAAGGCAGCTACTGTCGCGATCGCTACTGCATCGCTTAGCGAAGGCTTAGCGAAGCTTCGCTGCAGGCTCGCCTAGCGAAGCGGCTAGCGAAGGCCTATGGGTTCTGGATTTTCCTCTGATAACCGTGCGATTTCCACGATCCCAGACCCTATGGTCTCCATCTCAGAAAACGAAACGATTAAACATGCCAGGTTTTGTTTTATACATTCACGCACATCTAAACCCGTGGGCAAAACCAAACGATACTCACCCTTCCGGATTCACCTGTAATACCTCATACGTTCAGAAAATTCACATTGAAAGCATAAAAATGATGGATATAGGGCAAACCTGATTGGAGAGATCGGTTAAAATCGAATGGCACGGCTGGGTTCGCAAAGCGCTGTTAGGGTTTGCGTGAGAAAAGTGTGTGAGTCAGAGTGAACTTTTCAGAGCTGCCTGGAAGGTTGCTGCAGATTAGTTCCTAGGTCTCTGTTCTCTCTCTCTTTTTCTGTCTCTGTCTCCCCCCTTTTCTCCAACTGAAACTCTAGTATTTATAAGCTAATTTCGTGACTCTATGGGCTCAGATGAGGACAACTCAAGCCCAAAACTTTCTGTTATTTTCTGAAAACGCGTGCGCGTCGCCTAACGAAGGATCTGCTCGCTTAGCGAGCATGACAGTTCCTTTCGCTAAGCGAACCATTCTGCTCGCCTAGCGAGCATGACAGCTCAGGAACAAATTTTTGCTCCTTAAATATTAGCGTTTTGCATGATGCATAAACCCCATTTGAACCTGTTGGAAGTAGCTCGAGTCTTTCCCTTGTGTTGACCGATCACCCGGATAGAAACCACAAAGTCTTGGATGACGTTCGAGCTTCTAGGATCCGATTCTGATCGACATGATGAAATGCAATATGAAATGTTAAATGAAATGAAAAATGAAAGCATGAATGAGGAGGGCAAATTTTGGGGTGTTACAGGAATCATGCATGTTAAACCGTCGCATCACTTTGTCCATGTACGTACTCTGACTTAGGCCAAGCAATTTTTGTGATCTATCTCTATAGATTTTGATTCCTAATATATAGGCTGCTTCACCTAGGTCCTTCATAGAAAAGCATTTCCCCAACCAAGACTTTACTTGTTGCAGGGTAGGGACATCGTTTCCAATGAGTAATATGTCATCTACATACAATACCAGGAACACGATCATGCTCCCACTAACCTTCTTGTAGACACATGGCTCATTTTCGTTCTTGATGAATCCATATTGTTTTACTATTTCATCAAAACGAAGATTCCAGCTTCTGGAAGCTTGCTTCAATCCATAGATTGACCTTTGTAACTTACATATCTTTTGGGCTTCTTCTGGTATGTCAAATCCTTCAGGTTGTGTCATGTACACATCCTCAAGAAGATTCCCATTAAGGAAAGTAGTTTTGACATCCATCTTCCATATTTCATAATCATGATATGCAGCGATAGCAAGTAAAATCCGAATGATTTAAGCATTGCAACTGGTGAAAAGGTTTCATCATAGTCAACCCCATGAATTTGTTTATATCCTTTTGCAACCAGTCTTGCCTTATAGGTATGTACCTTACCATCCATGTCAGTCTTCTTTTTGAAGACCCACTTGCATCCTATAGGGCTAACTCATACATGAGGCTCTACCAAGGTCCAAACTTGGTTTGTGTACATGGAATCCATTTCAGATTTCATGGCTTCTAGCCACTTCTCAGACTCGGGACCAGTTATGGCCTCTTGGTAGGTCACAAACTCATCTTGATCCATGAGTAATACATCACCTTGATCTGTTTTGAGATATCCATATCTCTCAGGTAGGTGACGTATCCTGCTTGAACTACGCTGATCTTGTTCTACTTGAGCAGGTTGGTCTTCCACAACTACTTGTGTTTCCTGCTCTAATTCCTCCATAGGTGTATCGATGCTTTGTGATTCTTGAATTTCTTCAAGCTCTACTTTCCTCCCACTGATTCCTTTGGAAATAAAATCATTTTCTAGGAAAACTCCAGTTCGAGCGACAAACACTTTGCCCTCAGAAGGATTGTAGAAGTAATACCCTCTTGTTTCTTTAGGATACCCCACAAATAAGCATTTGTCAGATTTGGGCTCAAGCTTAGTTGAAATTTGTCGTTTCACATAAACTTCGCAACCCCAAATCTTCATGTAAGACATATGTGGTTTCTTACCACTCCATATCTCATATGGTGTCTTCTCAACCTTTTTGGATGGAACACAGTTAAGTGTGTAAGCTGCTGTCAATAGTGCATGTCCCCAAAAGGAGTTTGGAAGATCGGCGTGACTCATCATGGATCGGACCATGTCTAACAGGGTTCAATTTCTTCTCTCAGATACACCATTCCATTGGGGTGTTCCAGGAGGAGTAAGTTGGGATAGGATCCCACACTCTTTCAGATGGTCATCAAACTCTAGGCTTAAATATTCACCACCTCGATCTGATCGAAGAGTTTTAATATTCTTACCTAGTTGGTTTTATACTTCATTCTTGAATTCCTTGAACTTTTCAAAGGACTCTGATTTGTGTTTCATTAAATACACATAACCATATCTACTGAAATCATCAGTAAATGTGATGAAGTACTGAAAACCTCCCCTGGCTGGTATGTTCAATGGTCCACATACATCAGTATGTATGAGGCCCAAGAGATCATTAGCTCTTTCACCTTTTCCTGTGAATGGAGACTTTGTCATCTTTCCAATTAAACAAGATCTGCATGTGTCATATGATTCATAATCAAAAGAGTCCAAGAGTCCATCTTTATGGAGTTTGGAAATGCGTTTCTCATTTATGTGGCCTAATTGACAATGCCAAAGGTAAGTTGGATTTAACTCATTAGGTTTCATCCTTTTAGTATGAATGTTATAAATAGGCATTTCAAGATCAATGACATATAGTCCATTGTTCATTTGTGCAGTAGCATAGAATATATCATTCAAATAAATTGAGCAACAATTGTTCTTTATTATAAACGAAAAACCAAACTTGTCCAAACAAGAAACGGAAATAATATTCCTGCTAATTGCATGTACATAATAACAGTTCTCTAACTGAATTATTAAACCACTAGGTAAAGTCAATACATAAGTTCCTACGGCTAAAGCAGCAACCTTTGCTCCATTGCCAACTCGTAGGTTGACTTCACCTTTTTCCAAATCTCTACTCCTTTTTAGTCCCTGCACATTGGTACAAATGTGAGAACCGCATCCAGTATTTAATACCCATGATGCAGAAGTAGAAAAATTAATTTCAATAACAAAAATACTTGAAGTTGAAGTCTCTACTCCATTCTTCTTATCTTCCAGGTACTTTGGGCAGTTTCTCTTCCAGTGTCCGGTCTTACCGCAATGGAAGCAGGTGCCTTCTTTTGCTATGCCTCCACTAGGCTTTAAAGCAGCAACGGTGGGTTTGGGTTTGGCAACTTCCTTGCCTTTCCCTTTATCACCCTGCTTGGTGGGCCTTTTGTTCTGTCTCTTTCCATTTCCGATCATCAGAATGGACTTCCCTTTTGTCTTCAGATTCTGCTCAGCAGTTCTTAACATGGCGAGCAGTTCAGGAAGAGATTTGTCCATATCATTCATATTGAAATTTAGGACAAATTGACTGCATCTATCTGGCAACGATTGCAAGATCAAATCAGTCGCAAGTTCCTTCCCGAGGGGAAAACCCAATCTCTCAAGGTCTTCCACATACCCAATCATCTTGAGCACATGGGGACCTACAAGGGCTCCCTCAGCTAACTTGCCTTGAAAAAGGGCTTTTAAACTTCAAACCTTTCATGCCTTGCTTGCTCTTGATAGAGCATCTTCAGGTGTTCGATCATATCGAACGTTGCCATGTTCTCATGTTGCTTTTGCAATTTTGAGTTCATGGTAGCTAGCATGAGACAAGCAATTTCATTTGCATCATCGACATGCTTCTTATAAGCATCTCTTTCTGCCTTAGGTGCAGAACTAGGAGGTTCCTCTTCAGGAACAGGTTTCTCCAAGACATACAACTTTTTATCATGTTTGAGGACAATCCTCAGGTTTCGGTGCCAATCCAAAAAATTTGTCCCAGACAATTTTTCTTTGTCAAGGATTGATCGCAAGATGTTGTTAGAGGTGTTTGTTGTCATGATAATCTACATAAGAATTAATGAAAATATAAGTATCAATGACATATTTAATTAGGCCTTTAATTAAATATGCTCCCACTATTTTACTCAAAACAAATGACCCTCATCATTTGATTCGGAAAATCCCGTTGGAAGATTTTCTAGTGGGTCGATATCCATATTTCACTTCGTTTTAAGTCCGTGTAGGCGGATTACACAAAACTAGGTTATTTAGGTAGGAACTCCTTCCAATTGTATCTAATACAACTCTCGAATATTTTAGTTGGGTGAATAACTCCTTATTCCAATCCATCACATGGATAATTTCCAACTCTTGCTTCTAAACATATATAATCTTATTATAATTTGTTTAGTTAAGTTTGACCCATTGTTTTAACAATTGGATATTACAATTATCCCATCGCACCTTACTAAAATAGAACATGCACCTCGCGTAGACGAAACCTGCATTATCTGATACTAGTCTTGATGAGTGTTAAAACTTGGAAAGCATAAACTTAATATTTAATTTGAGGGAATTTGCAATTATTCTGATCTCACCAGCTTATTTATCATATAAATCATCTCTCACATGCATCAACATACATATATAATGAAACAGTTATGGCCCCTAGCGCAATGGTTCTCCCAAGCCAATGAGAGAACCTAAGGTAACCTAATAACGATCTATGCTTCTCCAAGCAAGATCTTCAAGGTTGTCCTCCTTTGATATTGACTTCTTCTCTTTCTTCATAACATTACATTACATAAAAGAAACTCGTTTTACATACGAGGGAGTGAGATGAGAAAAGGAGTTACATTGAGAGATTAAAAGAGAGGCACGACACGCAGGTCGTATTTTAAAACTCAAAACAAAATAAAGGAAAACTAAGGCCATAACCGATCACCTCAAGACAATAATAAACACATTATTATTATTATTATTATTATTATTATTAATTTTAATTCTTTTAATTAATTAAAACCAAATTAAATTTTGACGATCGATCACACTACGCAGAGTTAGCCGGACAGGTGTATTTTGTCTTGCGTTAACCGGTTAACCATATACGTTAATCGGTTAACACTGTTTGAAAATCTGTTCAAAATTTGTATTCTGTTTTGCGTTAACTGGTTAACCGAATACGTTAACCAGTTAATACTGTTGAAAATCTGTTAGAAAGCACAACTCTTGTGCAGTCACAACCCCAATCACATAACTCTTTAACAAGACAACCCTTGTGCCGTCACTAACCCTAATGCACCAATTTCAGACCGTCAAACACATCTCGATTGTTGATTCAGTATGATTGATCAACACGTCATTGCTTCACAATACTAATGTCGTATCAAGAAGCAAACGACCATTGATCGCTCAAAGGAAAACAACCATTAAGTGTTTGAATGAATGAAACAAGAACATTATATCATATATACCGTATTTTGCATTAGGATTAATTATATCATATATATATAACTTGATCGATCTCGATTTAATTACTCGTTTATTCTTTGATTCATTCTGTCTTGAATTGTATTGATACAGAAAATAAACAATTATCTGATTCATGGTTTTGTAACCAGGCTCCGATACCACTGAAGGAGAATGACGATCCAAAACGCAGCGAAATTTAAAATTTCTCCTTTAATGATCCTTACGAATGGGCATGATCAATGATAGAATCGTTACCTCTTGTGGTGATCACGAACGTTGAACGATGACAACGCCTCTACTCAGTCCACACGAACGGATTCCTTCAATCTCAGTGCTAGCTGTTATGAATGAAGGCTTTGATTGAGAGAGAGAGAGAAACGAAATTTCAAGAGTGACAATGCTTCTACCCAAGGGTTCTATTTATAGAACCACTTGTGTGGGCTGCAAGCTAAAAAACCCACTCAAGTGTATATGGCCCATATCTTATAATATGCCAAAATCACTTAAGTGCACCGTACCTTACGATGTTCTATAATTCACTTAAGGGCACCGTACATTACGATATTCCTTAATTACTCTATCTCTCATCAATCCGTCCTTTGTGTGTGACCCTATAGGTTTTCGCGGCATTGGTAATTATATTAAATCACATATTTAACATAATAAACAGTGAGCGATATCTAGCAACACATCACTGCTACCCAAGACACGAAAATATCATGTGATCTGACAAATCCTTCTGTGATAATAATTATGTGTATAATTACCCTTTTGGACTTATATCTATATTGAACACAAGGCATAGACTGTGTCATCCTTGTCCAGTTCAATATTGGGCCCATAGACATTTATCCTGTTACGCAGGATGGGAAAGTTCCATCTAGGTCACTCATGTCCCTTAGCATGCGTCGTGGAGTACCCATCAACTGTCTTTATGGTCATCTAGTTACGGACAATGTTTGATCAGCAATAAAGCACTCGACTTTACATCTAGGGTCCATAGTGGTTTTAGGTCGAAGGGTGGTATACACCATTATCATCATGAGAATAACTTATGACACTTTGCATAACATTCTATATAGTATTCTCATAGCGGGTCAATCACGTATAAATATTACTCTTAATATTCATACCTATGTTTAAAAATTGATAACTCTTTATCCATGATCCATGAGATGTGATCATCAGTCTATAAACATAATAGTCTTCATGCTTTAATGTTATCCCACTTCACAATAAAGCTTGACTACGAATACTTTAAGAATAATGTCCTTATGTTTAATGTGCTCTCATGATCAAGTCACACTTGATACATTAAACATACTAGCTATTCCAGGGACTTTATTAAACAAACATAATAAAGGAAAAAACCTTTTATTATTAATAAATAATTCGATACAAGTACCAAAAGTATTGGCCTCTAGGGCTTACACCAACAATGTTCATCGATGACATCCTGATTTATTCGAGGACATATAAAAAACATGCATATCATATGAGGTTGGTATAGGAGATTTTGCAAGAGAAGAAGTGTCATACGGTGAACTGGACTTTTGTGTTTTGCTTTTGAAAGCAAATGTCGCGGATAGAAAGAGTCGCCACCGACTTTTCTTTTATCCAATATGGAAAGGCGGAAAAGAACAGGAAAGACCTTGATTATATTTTGGGTTCGGGAGGTACATTATACAAAGGGAAGGTGTTAGCACCCTTTGTATTCATGGTTATAAATGGGCTCTTAACTGCTGAATCACTTATGTTTTTCTTGTCTGAAAAAGTGTTTGGGAACTGTTTAGAAAAGGTTTTGAAAAAGAGAGTTTAACTTTGTAATGATTCTTGCACGAATGTATACAAAGTATTTATCTCGTTTAATTTTGAAAACTGTTTAGAAGAATATAACTGGGTAATGATTCTAGTACGAATGTATACCAAGTGGTGATTTTCTAATAGATGTTTTGCAAAGTGTGAGGTATGAAAAGTATTTTGAGTTGTGAGTCAGCATTTAAGAGTTGTACCTAATCAAGGTCTTTATAGGCATTTCCTATCCTTAGGAGGGTAAAATTGTCCTTACTATTGAGAAGTAAATAGCCTTATCCTTTGGATGTAAAGGGACATCGTAGGGTCGTCGATTGGTCATTGAAGGAAACATTTGTAAGGATACCTTAGCATTCGAAGGGACGATCATCATTTTAATCGTAGGCTACCACGAAGGGTCATCGAGGGACAAAGTCATGTATTCGAAGGCAACATTCGAGGGACTATGATGATTTAACCGAAGGGTCTTCGCTAAGGGTATCCTTATATTCGCGGGACATGACCGTAATGCAACCAAGAGAGGACCAAGGTCATATATTCAAAGGCAACATTTGTAATCAGTTAGGTAATTAGGATAAATCTCCACAAGGGTATCCCACAAATAAAGTGGAATACCTTGCATAGGTAATTAGGATAAATCTCCACAAGGGTATTCCACGCATAAAGTGGAATACCTAGCAAGCTACCTTCTTCGGGAGTATGTGAGCCCTCACAAAATTCAGCAAACAGGTCAGAATACCAAATGGGGTGCGGTCAATAGTTGCACCGAACAAAAGAATCACAACAGTAATAATGTCAGGCAAATACTACACAACTATGATAGAACCTGTCAGATAAGCACAAAACAGAATTAAAAAAATCAGCGACTGTCATGTTCGCTACTGCCTCGCCTAGCGAAGGCTTGGCGAACACTCGCTACATATTCTCTTAGCGACGTGCTAGCGAACGGCTGCGGGTTTTGAGTTTAATAACAGTACGATTTCAGCAAGCTCCAAACCCTATGGCATCCATTACAGAAATTACATTGTTAAACATTCAAGACATCCTTGCATACTTAAATCCATATGCAAAACCTAAGATATATTTATAAATTCAATCATAATATCACATGTAAATTGGGGGCATAAAGCGGTAGTGGTAGTGCAAACCTGTTTGCAATTGAATTGCAACGTTGAATTGGCAGATCACCCTTAGGGTTGGTGTCGGATTGAGTTGGGCGGAGGTAACCTTTGTGCAGATGAGTTTCCTTCAGGGTTTCCTTTAGGGTTGCTCTGAATTCTCTTGGTTAGCCTCCAGGGTTTGCTCGGTTGCTTCTGTTAGGGTTTCCTTGCTAGGGTTTCTGTCTGTATCCTCCTCTCCCCCGTCTGTGAATGAAGCTCTGCTATTTATAATAATTTTTGTGACCTGATGGGCTCAGAATGAAGCCCAAAATTTCTGGTATTCGCAAGCTTCGCTAGGCGAATGATTTTGCTCGCCTAACGAGCAAGCCATTTTAAGTCATTTTCTAGATTTGGCCACCTGTGTGGTGGGTCTTTGTTCCTTTAAGATCAATGCCTTGAAAAATGAGTTAGAGTGCCTTGAAAAATGTCTTGCAAGATTAACGGGAAAATTTTGGGGTATGACAGCTGCCCCTGTTCAATATTCTTAAACCGAGAGAGTTAGAATGGTATGTATGCCATTCGTGGTCTGGAGGTGGAAGATTATTGAACACTTAGAATGCCCCAAAAATTTGCGCTTGCTAATTAGAAGTTAGTCTTGATGGAGATGGGCTTAGAGATGCCATCCGGGAAGTTTGATGATGAAAGATCAGAATGGATCGTACGTTGCTGGGGATAAAGGATCGGAATGGATCATACGCCAGATCATATCTGAGTTGTAGAATAAACTTTCCGTTAGGCTGCATCTGGAGAGGTAACGATCAGAATGGATTGTACGCTAGATCGTATCTGAGGAGTGAAGATCAGAATGGATCGTACGTTAGATCGTATCTGAGTTGCAGAATGAACCGTACGTTAGGATGTATCTGACAAAAAAGTAGTCGTACGCTAGACTACACCTTGGAATGTACCGTACGCTAGGTAGTATCTGAGGAATGAAGATCAGAATGGATCGTACGTTAGATCGTATCTGAGTTGCAGAATGAACCGTACGTTAGGCTGTATCTGACAAAAAAGTAGTCGTACGCTATACTACACCTCGGAATGTACCGTACGCTAGGTAGTATCTGAGGAATGAAGATCAGAATGGATCGTACGTTAGATCGTATCTGAGTTGCAGAATGAACCGTACGTTAGGCTGTATCTGACAAAAAAGTAGTCGTACGCTAGACTACACCTCGGAATGTACCGTACGCTAGGTAGTATCTGAGGAATGAAGATCAGAATGGATCGTACGTTAGATCGTATCTGAGTTGCAGAATGAACCGTACGTTAGGCTGTATCTGATAAAAAAGTAGTCGTACGCTATACTACACCTCGGAATGTACCGTACGCTAGGTAGTATCTGAGGAATGAAGATCAGAATGGATCGTACGTTAGATCGTATCTGAGTTGCAGAATGAACCGTACGTTAGGCTGTATCTGACAAAAAAGTAGTCGTACGCTAGACTACACCTCGGAATGTACCGTACGCTAGGTAGTATCTGAGGAAATGAACATCCAAATAGGTCGTACGCTAGACCGTATTGAACTAGTTGAAGGAATCATATGTTGGGCTGAATCAGAATGAGTCGTACGTTAGGCTATATCTGATAATATTTGTATATGTTGTACTTGAAATAAATGTCTGGGATGGGCTTAAAGATGCCATCATTAGGAGGATATCATAATGCTTGTCAGAATGAATATTCAAATGGATTATATCTGCAAGATGTATCTGAATCTTGAATGTAATCGATAAAGATGTCCGTCCGGATGAACTTTTATTTTAACTGTATCGGGAGGATAATTAACCTGAAAAAAGTTAGCCTCATGCCATGTCATGATGCATGAGATGTTTTATGCTTGTGAAAATAAATGCGAACATTGCATGCCTGTATATGATGCGAAATGATGCATGAATGAATTAGGCGTCTGAAAAGTTTGCCAGGGAAAAATAAATCCCCATATTCTGGTCGGAGATATTTGTATTGATGACTCTTTCTTAGCTGAGGGATATTTGACTTCTGTCTAATGGTAGAAATTTTCAACAGAGCCTGGCTGGGGATGGAAGAGATGACCAGTCTGTCTAGTGATGCCAATTTCTTCTGGGGAATAAACTGGTTTTTGCTGGGGAATAGAATTAGCGACCAGATTCATTGGAAAGCATGGTTAGACCTTCTCCTCGATCCTGAAGTCTTTTAGTAATTGCTATTTCTGTTTTATGCATGTATTTCGGTAAACATCAATCATATTCAAATGCATATATTAATTCGAATTAAATCAATGGACATTTACGCAAACAAAACAGAGAGAGTAAAACAAAAGCATCTTTTTGGAAATGAAATTGTATTGATTTTGAAAGGGGGCCTATAAACAGGCAATTTGTGTACAAGGAGACAAAAATCCTAGTAAGAGGAGATTGTCAAGAACAAAGAAAATCTATGAAGAAAAGTCCTATTGATTTTAATTCCACGACTGTCATTATGTCTTCAAGCCTCTCATCTCCTGCTGTCGGATAGAAGCGATTGGCTTGTTTAGTCCCTTTGACATGGGTGAAGCTGGCCGAGAACGGGACATAGTTATATGCTTTTAATCCCTAATTTTTGCCGGGACCGCCTTTTCAGGTTTTCAGTCCACCAGGATACCCTTTTTTGCCCAAGCCGCCTTTTCAGGTTTTCGACTTGTCGGGTGTACATTTTTATATGTTTACCCCTAATTTTTGCCCGAACCCTTTTGGTTCGCCGGGATGCCCTTACTTTTGCCTAGATACGTCGACCTAGCGGGTCTCTTTTATGCGTAGTATTTTTTAACTATGTTTGCATTCACGGGATGTGGGAAGTCTTCGCCATCCATTGTAGCGAGCATCATGGCTCCACTAGAGAATACCTTCTTAACTACAAATGGCCCTTCGTATATGGGAGTCCACTTGCCTCTAGGATCACCTTGTGGTAGAATGATACGCTTTATCACCAAGTCGCCAATTTGATACACCTGTCTCTTGACTTTTTTATTAAATGCCTGGGTCATGCGTTTCTGATATATCTGTCCATGACAAACAGCCGCAAGTCTCTTTTCATCAATCAAATTTATCTGATCGAGTCGAGTCTGAATCCATTCATCTTCATCTAAGCTTGGTTCTTTCATAATTCTTAGAGAGGGAATCTGGACTTCCACTGGTAAAACGGCTTCCATTCCGTAGACTAAAGAGAAAGGAGTTGCCCCTGTCGAAGTTCATACTGAAGTGCGATAACCATGAAGAGCAAATGGTAACATCTCATGCCAGTCTTTGTATGTTATTGTCATCTTTCGTATGATCTTCTTAATATTCTTATTAGCAGCTTCTACGGTGCCATTCATCTTTGGCCGGTACGGGGAAGGCAGGTTTCTCAAATATATATTTGATAGGATCCATCTTAGAAATCAATAAAGTGGTATGATTCAATATATACTGTCTTAGTCGGCGAGCAGCCCAAGCCAGCATAGCAAGTTTTCTCGAGCCATGAGTATCTTGTTTCACAGTCGGTAAACTTTTTGCTAAGGTAGTATATGGCATGCTCTTTTCGACCAGACTCGTCATGTTGCCCCAACACACACCTCATTGAATTTTCTAATACGGTCAAATACATGATTAGAGGTCTTCCTTCAACTGGTGGCATCAGAATTAGAGGTTCTTGGAGACATTTCTTAATTTTGTCAAAAGCTTCTTGACATTCATCATTCCATATTGTCTCTTGATTTTTCCTCAGTAATTTTCTTGTCTACTTCAGTACCCAGATTTATAGTTTCAATTGATTCCTCATGCGGCTGTATAGTCTTTTCTTCTTGCAGTAACAATCTGGCAAGCTCTCCAGGTACTTCACAATCTTCCTCACTTCCATTCTCGGCTTGGTAGATCGGATTTTCAAAGTCATAATGAATAGTATCAGAATTATTATCAACAGGATCCAGAGTGGATATGGATATGAAATTTGTTACGTGAGTGTGTGGAAGAAAACATAGCTTATTTGAAAGATGACAGGAAAGATAAAGAGCGCAATATTTGAATGCAAAAAGGTCCATTGATTTATTGAATGTGAATATGCTTATGAAAATGACAAAACCTCTACCAAAATTTGATACACTAAAATAAGCAATAACAATTATTCCTGACTAAAGGAAATCAGGAGAGTGTCTTCAGCCTTCCAACTATCCAAGTCGCAATCGCTATCAGCATCTTCTACAGCATTAACAGTCTTGTCATGATTAGGCAGAGGAGCAGTAATGACATTAGGAGTCCTTGGAGGATCAAATTCAATTTCTCCAGCGTCGATCATATCCTGAATCTTATTCTTCAACAACCAACAATCGTTCGTATCATGCCCGAGGCTATCGGAGTGATATGCACATCTGGCATTGGGATTATAACAAGGAGAAGTAGTGTTGAGATTTGCAGGAGGGCCTCTGAGGGTAATTAAATTTGCCTTTAGCATACCCTGCAG
The DNA here is from genome assembly GCF_024323335.1 of Lathyrus oleraceus. Lineage (NCBI taxonomy): Eukaryota > Viridiplantae > Streptophyta > Magnoliopsida > Fabales > Fabaceae > Lathyrus > Lathyrus oleraceus. The sequence continues at coordinate 234,524,255 of NC_066584.1, read as the reverse complement.
TGCTTGTGCTAAAGTCATATTGATCTTGGTAAACTGTCTTCTGGGCCTGTCTTGTCTGTGTTGGAAGTTTTGAGATGGCGGTGCGACAATCGTAACTGCTCCCACAGTATGGTCACGATTTTTCTTGTTATGACCCCTTTGACTGTACACAGCATTTGATTCATTCTTCCCCTGATAGGACTTTTTGGTGCTTGCAGAGGTAGCCGCCTGTATCTTTCCACTTCGAATACCACTTTCAACACGTTCACCTGTTAATATAAGTTCAGTGAAACCCGATGAGGAACTTCCCAATAGATGGCTGTAGAATGGGCCAGGCAGTGTACCCATGAACATGTCCACTAATTCTCGATCAGTCATAGGGGGTTTGACTATGCCAGCCAAGTCTCTCCATTTTTGAGCATAATCTTTGAAGCTTTCTTTAGATCCCATAGTCATATTCTACAACTGTAGCCGAGTAGGTGCCAATTCAGAATTATACTGGTAGTGCTTGTAGAAAGTTGTCGCTAAATCAGTCAAGGTGCAGAGGTTAGAGCTCTCGAGCTGATAATACCACTCTAGCTGTGTGCCAGACAGACTCTCTTAAAAGAAATGGATCCATAGCTTCCTATCAGTGGTATACGGCTGAATCTTTCTCACATAAGCTCTCAGATGCATCTGAGGACAAGACGCACCATCATACTTAGTGAAAGTGGGGACCTTGAATTTGCGGGGAATGACCACATCAAAGACCAGACCTAAGCCTTCGAAATCCAGACCGGGCGCCTTCTGACCCTCCATAGCTAGCATGCGTTCTTCCAGCAACTTATACTTATCATCTTTTGGAGAGTACTGTTCCTTTTCATAATCTTCATCATCGTCTTCAGGGTTGATGGGATCAACATCTTCCTCTTCCGAATCATTTTCGGTCTCCTCTTCTTGATCCTTCGGCATTCTAATCTTGACTCCTGCGGCCTGTCCTTTAAGCCTTCTTCCCGGGTTAATGTAACTCACATCTTTCTTGTCTTTCTTCTTCTCGAGTAAGAGAGCCTTAAGCTCCTCCTGCCCCTTGGATAAGTTCAAGATCATCTCCTGGAATTGAGCATTCTGAGCCTGGAGATCTTTGACAGTTTGTTCGAGAGCCATTTTTCTGTTTAGAAGGAAGACCGTGAGAACATTGATCCTTTAGAATACCTGTTATGCAATGTTATGTTATGCTATGCAATGTATGAAATGTTTTCAAGGACTTTTGGAAGAAATGGTTAGTACAATGCCATGATGTCATG